>NC_088935.1:0-610187 GCF_033473495.1 Cercospora beticola | reverse complement strand
GCGCTTGCCTTGTGCCGGGGAAGCCATGGTCAAGCAGATTGTGACATTCATTGCTCTCGCAAGAAGCTCGCGCTGTCGTAGCAGCAACCATGATGGACACCGCTGATGATGTGCATCCGAGCAAGCCGCGGAAGGCGCGATGGTGAAGCCGTTCGGGCGAGCTGGATGTAGTGACAACACATCGTCGTGATCGTACATGTATGTCAGCTCGTACACTTCAGGCCCCGGAAGGTGCAGTAGGCGGCAGGAGCAGGCCAAAAAGGACGAGTGACATGGCCATGCTGGCGCTGAGAATGGAGACGAGCTGCACCAATGCACCTGTAATGAGTTGGGACGTCATGCCGTCCAATGATGTTCTCGTGGACAGCGCTGCATTCGGCACGGGCAGCCGATGGGTGGAGCGGTGCTCATGCAGCCCTACGTGCGTACAGTAGATACACACTCCTGTCGCTGTGCCTCATCTTCGGCTGGGAGAACTGCTGAGGGAAAATCGGGTAATTGAAGGCCGTGTTCGCTGGTGTGCAATCAGTGGCCGATGGGAGATTTTCCTATCGAGAGTGAAGAGTCGGCAGAGAGGGCGGGCGGGTGCGCGGCGGGTCGCGTCGCTTGCTAAGGAGCTGTTGGTTTCAGGCCGATCAGCGACATCATTGCTCGGCGGCAATTGGGCCAACAGTCTGACAGAACGGCGGACGAATGAGACGTGCGTGGGAGAAGTGCTGATTTGGCCTGATTCTTGCTGCCTCCGTGTCCTCAGCGGATTTTCTTTCAACAAGTAGCACAGAACGGAACACTTGAGCCATCATTGTCGTTGTCGTTGTCGTTGATATCGAGTGCAACATTGCTAGAGAGCGCGGCTCAGCAAGGTCTTGGCAGATAGTCCGGTGCATGCTGAGGAGGGTCCTGTGGTGGCTAGCGCCTGGTGACTGCAGACGTGCCACATGAAACACGCTCGAGCGAAGGCCACACCACCGCAGACAACTCACCACATTTCCACGGCGCTGCTCCCACCGCCGACACTCCTCCCTCTCCACCGCTGCCCGAACGACGAATCTCCGCCCACCAAGCTAGAGTTGCGGCAATTTGACGGAGCACGGGAGCATTGACGACCGCGAGACCACCTTAGCAGCCGTGGCCGAAGAGTGCTGGTGCACCGCATAAACGAGACACGACACCGCACGCCGAAGCCCGCACCCACGTCAGCGGCGAGCAAGCAGCATACACTCCTTGGACTCCCTCACACCACCTCCGCTCCTCAGCTCAGCACCGCATCACATACCAGAGCCCCGCTATTAGGCTGTCAAGAGCGCCAACGAGCTCTCTTTGACGGCCGCCTTTGCCAAGACGCCCATCGTGGCCGACAATACCCATCTCACCTCCCCGCCGGTGGATCGCGCAGATATGGCGTCGCCGGCACCGCTTCTCCGCCCGCCCATTCCAGGCGCTGGTCGTCAACAGGGCGGGAATAAGCTCCCACGTCTCGGTCTAGCTATTCCGGCCTCACCGAGTCAGCGACCCGTGAACAGCGCGGCCGCGCCGCCCATGGCTGCCAACAATGTACCACCGCTTGGCCTACATATCCCATCGCGAGCACAGCCGCCCAAGCTGTCACTAGCAACTCCAATGGGTACTGCACATACACCGCAAGAGACTGCTCAAAGTAAACGAAGGCTACCGCCCCTACAAATAGCTCCGGGCTTGTCTGCGAGTGGAGGTAGCAGTGATGAGTCGGCACACAGCAGGACGAACAGCTTCGGCGCCAACACTACACAAAATGGATCCGTCTCGACGACGTCATCGTATTCGGCTCTAAATTTTGTAGAAATGCTAAGAAGTGATGGAGATCCAGTCTCAGCCTCTGGTTCATTATACAGCTCGAGTTCGGCACATTCAGGCGGTGTGGGCATGGAGCGAGAGGGGAGCACGCAAGGTCTACCCGATCTGGAGAAGTTGAGCTTAGAAAAGGGGCGACCATTGGATGTAGAAGATCTGGATGATGCAGGCTGGAAAGCTGCAAAGAAAGAAGGACGTATCGTGGAAATAGGCAGTCTCGGTGAAGGTGCTGGCGGCGCTGTGACGAGATGTATCCTCAAAGGTGGAAAGACAGTCTTTGCGCTGAAGGTGAGCATTGTAAACGCGATCAAAAATCGGAAATTACTGACAACGCGCAGATCATCACAACAGATCCCAACCCAGATGTGAAGAAACAGATCGTGCGAGAACTCAGCTTCAACAAATCCTGTGCTTCGGAACACATCTGTCAATACTACGGCGCCTTCATGGACGACACGAGCGGCACCATTGGCATTTCAATGGAGTTCTGTGAAGGTGGTTCTCTTGACAGCATCTACCGCGAAGTGAAGAAACTTGGCGGCCGCACAGGCGAGAAGGTCCTTGGAAAGGTCGCCGAAGGCGTCCTCAACGGCCTGACGTACCTCCATGGCCACCGCATCATCCATCGCGACATCAAACCCTCTAACATCCTACTCACCCGCCAAGGACAAGTCAAACTTTGCGACTTTGGTGTGTCGGGAGAATTCGGCACCAAAGGCGATGCCAATACTTTCATCGGCACCAGTTACTACATGGCACCCGAACGAATAACAGGCCAGAGCTACACCATCACATCCGATGTTTGGAGTCTGGGTGTGACATTACTGGAAGTTGCACAACATCGCTTCCCCTTCCCTGCCGACGGCACAGAAATGAACCCTCGAGCAGGACTGATCGATCTGCTAACATATATCGTCCGACAACCGATTCCCAAACTCAAGGACGAGCCAGAAAATAAGCTGCGGTGGAGTGAGAATTTTAAGTACTTCATTGAGTGCTGGTGAGTCTCTAACGACCTGAAGCCCTTTTGCCCGTTTTCGGCGATTGCTTTTAATGTTCGATGTGCTAATCGATCTTCAAATATAGTTTGGAAAAAGACCCCAATCGCCGCGCCACGCCTTGGCATATCACAAAACATCCTTGGCTAGTCGAGATGAAGTCCAAACGAGTCGATATGTCTCAATTCTTGCGAACGGTGTGGGACTGGCAAGATTAGAGAACGCAATTCAATCAAGGGAGCGAATCTTCCGTTGGCTCCGTAAGCCCTCTATTCTCTCACCTCTTGTCTCCACTGGATATTTGAAAACAGCGCCATTCGGACTCGATCAACTCTGGCGAGTTGTAGCCGGATTCTCCCAGAGTTGCTGTATTTTGGGGCTTCGATACGGTACCACAAGACGTCCTCAGGGGGCGCTTCGTTGGAAGATTGAGAGACAAAGCTCTGGAGAAGCAAAGGGAGGGAAAATTCCAGGACTGGCTTTTACAGCTTTCGTTCTATTTTGTGTTTTTGAGTAACCAGCATGCATGCATCAGCGAAGCGAGATCACGAAGGTTGAAAGAAAGAAGAGCCAAGAGTAGTGCAGCGGCATTCGACGATCATCATTTCTTGCATATGGCGAATGTTGTGTGGATAACCTTCGCAGTATCTCCTGCTTGTACTAGCGGAATTGAAATGGAAATGAGAAAGATGTATCCGGAATGCTCCCTAACCCCGTTGATCTCATTCTTAGCATGATGTGCGAAACGTGTGCACAGGAAGACTTGAAGAAGGAATGCAAAACGCTAATATGTGTGTATATATGCAAATGCAACAAAAGCCGCCACCAAAACTCCCTCCACCTCGCAGCAAATGCACGCACGTAGGCACCAATGCTCAAGCACCCGTAAATCCAATCCCCTCCCTCTCATCATCAATCACCCTCGCATACTCCAAAAGCAATCGAAAGAACCACACCTCAAAATCCTCATTCCTTAGTGCACTCTTCGCCCACGTCCTTCCCTCCTCCGCAACCCTCAACGCCATCTCCTTCCCTTCCTCCTCTGAGTCAAAGTACCTCACAACCTCCAACACTTCCTCTCCCTTCAAGCTCAACGGAATATAATGCACCCAAGGCATAATCCACTCCTCATGCCATTCGCGAAACACAGCCATTTTCAATGGTAGGGAATGACTTGTTAAAAAGGCGTAGAACCGGCCACTGAAAGCATTCCCGTCAATATCGAGCAAGTACTTATACTTCCACGCTTCTTGTTGATCAGCCGGAGGTACGATTTGGAAGAATTCGCGTTGCGCATCGCAATCTCCTGGGTCACATTGTCCGACATGGGAGAAATGGACATCCATGATAGAGCTGAATTCCGGTCTTGAGACTTCTTTCGTGAGCCATTTCCTCGCATTGGGATTCTCGTCCGTGGCGCCGGCATTGCTGCTGGACATGATTTTGGCTTTGTCGAGGGAATTGATTCGAGAGACCAGCTTCTGTCGATGTTGTCTCCTCCAGCCTCCTGATCGCGAGAAACCACCTGTCGTGCTGCCTCTCCACCAAAGACTATTCTTTTTGTGCGTCCAGTCCATGTCCTCGCTTTCATCGTAGGTGACTTTGCCGAACCAGTACCAGGGGCTGGGATACAGAATATCGTTGAAGCTGGACATTTTGCTCTGGCTGAAAATGGGAAAGAGGTCGTGTACCACGTTGAAAGCGTTCGGGCGATCGAAAAAGCCATGCGACTCACCGAAAGAGGGCGAATTGCATACGTCGGAGAAGGCTGTCTGATTGTACACAAATCCCAGTTCGGACAGGGCATATGCTGTCATGTTGTCCATGAGCTGAGATTCCTCCAGGCCACGAGCAGGACTATCAGGCGAACACGAGAGTCGCGATGGTATCCACGTCGGTTGATGAGCGTAAATGTTGAAGCGTGTGGTTTTCACTTCCGCGATACGCTTTCCAGACTTGACATCCTTGGGTCGCGGCGAGAATGAGTCTTTCGGCTTTTGTACCGCTTGAGCAGCAGGCATGTATTTTGTGCGAGCGAGTTCAATCAACCTCGATAACTCGTCGTGCGGCACGACCACACGAGGCTCATCGTGAAAGTTGAATGCCAGATCCATGTCAGGCAGGTACTGGATGAATTGCTCGAGCATACCCGTCACAGCCTGCTGTAACCACTCCTGGCCTGACTCCACAAGCGAGACCTTGCCATCACGTATTAGCAGACCCATCAGATTGTTCTCACTGAAACCTAGTGCTTCCCTTGCTCTTGCTCGAATTGTCGCAGGCGACAGGCCCCAGAATGGCAGCAGCGAATGGTAGATGGTGTCATATTCATCGATGAGCTGCACACCCCTCCTCTTCGCGAATTCGTACCATTTGTCAAAATGTGGGGGAGGAGGGATGCCATATCGTCGTTGGTATTCGGTTACAGCTTCCTGCAGAGTCTTCGACTGTCGCTGCAACTTTGCATTCCACGAGGTTGACGCATTGTCGATGAGATTCTTCACCGGGTGTGTTTGTGTGTCGGTATACTGCAGAGGCTCGAGAGTCTTTGCTGGCGGTAGCGCACTCAATGGCCGAACAGGAAGTGGAGCGGAGCTGGTTGGGAGATGGTGCTGGGTAGACCGCAAAGGCTGAAGGTAGTAGAAGGCGAGACAGATGCAAGAGGCCACAACAGCGAGACTGAGCAGCCTCCCATAGCGCATCCTCATCCTGGGTCCAATTGAAAGTGCGGCCTGTTCATCGAGAAGAGCGACTCCGGAAAGGGCACATAGCGCAGCGAAGCAGATTCGAGTGAGCGAGAAATCGGTCAGTACTCCCGAGGCGACTGCAGCGGAGAGGGGAACGAAGCTGGTGAGTAGAGTGCCCTGTCGAAGTATCTGGAGGAGAGAAGTTAGTGGTTGAGTGAAGTGCACGCAATTGTTGGCAGACGATTGAGAGTTGAAAGGGAAGCGACCCTGGCCCTGCTTGCTCGGCTGCGGAGGACGCGCCGCTCCAGCGCCATCGCGGCCGCAGATAAGGCGATAAGCGAGACATCGGGCTAGACCATCAAACTTACCATCAATATTGTAGACGTGTATAGTGTTACATGTGCAAGCACGGTCATGAGCGTGTACACGATGGAGAGCATTCGTTGTCCGGAAGTCCAATGATCGCCCAGCAGTTGCGAAGCGAACCCGTAGTACACGACTCCACCGAAGTTGGCATTTTCCAATGCGAGGCTGGCGATTGTGGTTGTGATCGCGCAGGCTGCCGATACGTCGCGAAGTACAGCGAGGCAAGGCTCGCCAGATGACCTGGAAGCAGCTAATGGTTTGTTCAAAAGTCCACACGCCGAGTATATCACGCTGCCTCCATGCAGTTGATGCTCAGAGGCATCGAGGGCGCGCTCAATCAGGTGAAAGGCGAGTACTCCGAGAATAGCATAAGACAGGCCCAGTGCAGTGACTGTAATCGATGTTGAATGAGTCCAGAGCACAGCCAGTGCTGACAAACTCAAGATGGTGATTGACCTCCTCGAACCGGTAGGACTCCTGCTAACTTCACGCTTAGAGGGGCTGCGAGCATCGTGGAGCTGAGCGGAAGCTGTCTCCAATATTCCATTCGCGGTCAGGCTGTAGACCAATGCCGGAAGGAGTGCCTAATCCACAGACTTCAGTCCGTGATCTTATCTTCAGAATTTGTGTATTGACCTTGGCCCACTGGATATCGTCACCATCCACAGCCCTATCGCACACATGTGCTAAAGCCAACAATGCTCCTGCGGTCCATGACAAGCGTTTTGAGAGTGTGTTCTCGAGCAGCGATCGAGCTCCCGTCCTCGCTGCAGTGTACATGCAGATTGACAGCCATGCCACAGCGCTTGTCACCAGTGAATGTATGGCTGAGATCGCAACATTGGCCAGGATGGACGATATCAGAAAGGCGAAGGCCAGCGCGGTGGGAAACGGGACGGCGACATGGTGCCCGGGTGATGCCAATGGCGACGGCATGAGGGAGATGAAGTTCACCAGGCGTTCGTCATGGACAGTTTTGTGCCGGGCCAGGCTTCAAACAAGAAAGGCAGCATCTCGTTTGAATTCTGGTTTCATGCTGCCGCATGCATCGTGTGCCGGCGACGCGCAAGGGACGCGCAATTCGTGCCTGCTGCAGCGGCAGACAATCTGGAGAACGCCATCGCGAGTTCCTTCTCGTGTAACGTGTGATGCCGACAGCCGGACTCATCTCGTTGTCTCCGTCTCTGCCGTGTGCATACAGTAGACAACAAGAACAGCAAGACGAGGCTGAATGTCAGATGGCGGCGCATCGGCACTTGCTGACTGACTGCCGACCGATCCTTCCTTGGCTGCTTGGCTGCCCAACTTTCACTCGCGTCTTCGCCTCCTGCCTCGCTCTCGCTTCTACATATCGCAACTACGAGGCCTCTCACGCCTCATACGTGCTGCTGCCTTGGACCTGAACCCTCTCCTAACAAGCTCAGCAAGCTCGCGATGCTTGGTCATAAAATCTCCGACAACGAGTAGTGCCAAAACTGTTCAGGTACCGTAAGAGCTGCGGGCTGAACACTTCGCACGAGACTGATTGAGCCATTTACTCGGAGAGGTCGCTTTTGTTACGCGTCGAACGGGCTCATTGTACGCTTAGCGATAGCGAATCAACTCAGAATTGCCATTCAACCCTCTTCGTATGCACATTAAGCGCACTGAATTTAGTCAGCAAAATGTCAATTTTTCCGGTATACGGTCTGACTCTTCGGTGCGGGCCAGCACCAGGCCTGCAACGTGCAAAGAATCAATGAGACCTACCGATGGAGGGAAGGGCCCGCCAAACTGACGACCTCGGAATCACCAAACGCGCAGCTTGCGCGGTCGTAACTTGGGACGTCGAGACGTCCAACATCTTCTGATCAGTCATTGAAATCTGACGGCCACGCCCTACGGACGTCCGAATGTCCGGATGGCGAGACACACCAAGCTCAAATAGGGTCGTAGCAGCTGGCACATATTCGGCCCCGGACGTAATATGGTGTCGACTTTATAAGGCAACACTAATCAACGAGTTGCTCTACGACGCCGACGCCAGGGTTGCTAAGCTGGTTGCCTCAGCAGTGACTACCACGTGGATGACAATTGGTCCGAGGAGAATGGAAAAGATACATAAGCTACTCTCTTTGCACGTATTGTAGTTAACATCGTCCCCGCCCAACACCACCGTTGACATCAAGACACCTGACTAATAGATCATGTGCTTTCAACTCAATCCAGATGTGGGCGCTGCCCTCGCCGCGATGGTATGAGCGAAATTCCTCGAGCAAAATGCCGATCTACTCTGATACATTGACATTTTCAGGCAGGACCAAACGCCCCGCCGCCAATTTCTGTAGGTCTATCATTGTCAGCTACTGCCCTTGCTACTATCTGACTTCGGTTAAGGTTGGCGATGTCGACACCCGACGTGTTGTCCTTGACGCAATCTTCAGGAAGGCAAGCGCCACACTAGAACCCATAAAAGGCGTGGATGTGAAAGATATTCACATTGAAGCACAAGTAAGTTTCGTAGCCTTTCCCGCAAGCATGCACACTGATCCACTGCTCCCATCAGGACGGCCACAAACTCCTCGCTCGCTGGTACACATCCACCACCCACCCAGCCCCAGGCAGCGCAGTGCTCTACAGCCATGGCGGAGGCTACATAGCCCTCTCCCTCGAAGTCTACGACCATATCATCAAAAACTACGTTGCCAACACCGGTGTCCCAATACTCGCTGTCGAATACCGCCTCGCTCCTGAAGTCCGCGCTCCCGTTCCTGTGCAAGATGTCTACACCGGCCTCCAATACCTCCACACCAACGCCACCTCCCTTGGCATCGACCCCAACCGCATTGCAGTCATGGGCGATTCCGCCGGCGGAGGTCTCAGCGCAGCCCTAGCTCACTACAACAAAGTCCAACCACAACCCCTTCCCATCAAAAAGCAGATTTTGATCTACCCTATGCTGGACGACACCAACACCGATCCTTCATCTCGAATACATACTTCCATCGCTCCCTTTCTTCTCTGGAAAATGGACGATAATATTACCGCTTGGGGCGCCCTTCTTGGGAGACAGACCTCAGCATCCGACTCCATCCCAACAACACACGCACCTGCTCGTTCAACGGTCGAAGAAGCGCAAGGTCTGCCTCCGGCGTACATCGACGTGGGAGAGCTAGATCTCTTCCGCGAGGAAGATCTGCAGTATGCGAGTTTACTCGGACGAGCGGGCGTCAGTTGCGAATTTCATTTGGTACCAGGCGTTCCGCATGCTTTTGAGACTGTTGCGCCGGGAAGCGAAGTTGCGAAGCGAGTCATGGCGAGGAGATTTGCGGTCTTGAAGGAGTTGTAGGGAATGAGCTCAGGACGAACAAAAGACGAAGAGAGACTAAATGAGAAGAAGTTGAGACTGGATGTACGTGTTCAGTCTCTGGCTGAATAGATGACTTGGTGCGATGGGCGAAATATTGTTCTAAGCACGATTCAACGCGCTTCTCGATCATGTCAGGTGAAGCTCATGCCGTATTCTGGAGTTTTCCTGAGATCAAGCACGATCCATATTGTAGAGCATGATCCATGACCGAACCTCAAACAGGCACACGCCCGCCAACTCTGAAATCGCATCAGCACGAATTACCCTAATGAGCACATCCCTCCTGCTGCGAAACGATACATGTGAGCGGGAACAATTGAGGAATGAAGTCCGAGTGATGTACAATGCAAGCTTTTGTGCCTGTGAGACGGGTTTTTCGGGAAGAAAGCAGACCGAACGAAATCTCCCTCGCGACTGGGATTAGAGCGTGGGTAAAACTGTGTTTACTGGAGGAATTGTACGTTACTTAGGGCTGGTTGTGACTGGGTACGAGACAAATTCATGCTTGAATGTGGTCGTTGTAGCGCAGCTAGCAATGTCTGGCCGCTCACTGCACCTCGCGATCGTGGTTCTTGCTTTTCCCCACAACTGGGGGCTCTAGTACGCCTCTGCGAGTACGAGGTTCTCGTGCTCTGCTGAGCTCTTGCGCTCCAGCTTCTGAGATCTTTTTGCTAGCCTTGAACGACCTTTGGTCTGCATTGGACGGAGGAGATAAAGGCTCTGGCGAAGGTCTGGGCTTCTCTGCAGATGGTTCTGTACTCGACGGGCGATGTTCCTTCTTCCATATGCTGTTGTTCTGCGGCAGTAAGACCTTCTGAGCGTCGCTGTTGCGCTTTGTTCCACGTCGGATATGTGACGGCCACACCGATGGTGGAAGATGTGGATAGATATATTGGCCAGGTCCAATATGGGGGTCGAAGTGAACCCCTTGGACATTGTTCAGTACCGTCGGGTGTCTACTCACCGAGGTACTGGAATGCCGTTTCGTTTCTGGGTGTTGAAGAAGCTGCAAAGCGGCGATTGCGATGCTCCTGAGACGTTCGACTGGCTCGGGTGTGATCGCAGCTTCCTCTATTCGCACAGAGAAGACCAAGAGCTCCTGGTTGGTGCTCGCCAATGATAGTCTGGATAAGAACCAAGCAGTCGCGCTCTAGTTGACCGGTCTGCCAGATGCTGCAGCAACCTTCTTCACGTCTTCTGCCATATCCGGAATGCCAGTAATAATGGTTTGCGCCAGAATGTCATGGAAATCGCCATACGCTTCATTCCGTCCTTTCTGTTCCTGATTGTGACGCATGACCACCTCGACAAACTCACGAGTGTAGACGTCTGGATTACGTGCCAACTCGACATAATCAATAATGTCTTTCGGCACATGCGTGGGGAGTAGCTGTGCCTTTTGCGAGAGATTCTTGAGGTTCTGCAGTAGATCTTTCCTACACGTTCGCAATGAGCTATCGTATAAGCAGATCGCGTGGGGGCGCCTTCTTACATCTCTCTCTGTAATGCCTGATTTGTATTTGGGCCTTGATACTCGTGCGCTTGGCAGAGGACCATGTAGAGGTTTGTGATGATGGCGCGCAGTTCCTCTGTTGATTGGTCAGTTTACGCGCTGTATAAGGACCGAAAGCAGATTCATCGCCATACTGTTCACCTCATCGAGAGTAGTCGTGGCGGCCATTTTCGCGAGTTTCCTGGCAGTCGGAATATCACTATGCGGATTGTCAAGGACGAATGTTGTTGGAGAGTTGACAGCTCGCAACGCCAGTTGGTTCAGAGCCGCGTGCTTGGCGCGAACTCAAACTCAAATGTGGGGAGACAACATCCCACGACCCACGTGCGACCTTTCCCGACATTCACTTCGCCTTCCGTTCACTCACAAGCTCAGCACGACATAAACTTTGTATCGCGTACGATGGTGGCGGCTATACCGCGGTCAGTGTGCCACATTTCTTGCGACCCAAATGGCACAAGGCGCGGCCGCCCGGCCGACGAGACCGCACCAGCACCGTAGAGGCCTCAGCTTTGCACGACAACCGGATCGCGATCACAAGCAGCGGGCTGAGGACGAGGCGACGGTGGCATACATCAAGCGAACACTATGCGCAAGGACTCCGGACCCATCCACATCTGCAGACTCGACTGCTCACAATCGAGTTTCCGAGCCTCTTGAACAGCTCTTGCCGCCACTAACGAGTTCCAACGATGTGGATATCCAATTATATGCTCTGATTGCCGTAGTCCTGAACCTATTCGTCCAGACATGGTACAACCGGATCACGCCAGATCAGGAATTCGTCGCTTCCATTGTGCAGATTATTGCCCACTGCACAAGGGAATTGGAGCAACGATTACGGCATGTCGACCTGGAAAGCTTGCTGTTGGACGAGCTGCCCGAACTGCTCGCCGAGCATGTCGACGGTAATTTGGACATAGCGAGGCTCTCCCGCCAGACGAAATGCTGATCCGTGGCAGCCGTTCGCATCGCTCAAACATCGCTACGCGCACGTCTTACGACTGCAGAAGTGCGTCAGAGATACCACGCCCTTCGTCCACATCCCGCTCTTTCACCAGTTCCGGCGACCGCTGAAACCACGCTTGAGCAGCAAGAAAACGAAGCCGCGTGGTGTCTACTTCTCGTGGACCGAGTATTGCCACTACTTCTGCCTCCAGAGGATCTGCAGAATCCATGCCTGGACGTTCTCGTATCGGAAATCCTCGCCGAGCTAATCTTTCATAATGGCATTTGTGGCAAAGCTTGTGAGCCGTGGCTGCTATGGGATGGTATTACAAAGCTTTTGCGAGCAGTGCGAGGTGATGCAGCGCAGACTCAACAGAAGAATGCCACCAGCCAACTGGACACCTTCGAACTACTAACCGCAGCACCCGCATCAAATGCGAGTCATGAACAGCTTCGTCCTCGACGGCGCTTCGACATGCTCACTCATACGTTCTGGATTGTGATCCAAGCCGTCATGACGATCTGGCTCCTGGTTCGTACCTTCACTATCGCAATCCTGCAGGCTTCGTCGATTCCAGCACGACCCATTCGATCCTCACACACGTCAGACGGACTGATTGGAGCGTCCGATGATTCTCACCCAACATCGAAAGGAGTCCAGAGCTCACGCTTAGGCGGCGGCGAAACACAGGCTATAATCGGCATGCATGTTTGGGTGTGCATATCCAAGCTGTTGATGCTGGAGCAACGCACCCCATGGCTGTCAGGTGTCCTCTCATTCCTGCAATGGACGGCCTTGCATGGACCAGGGCAAATCTGCAGCACGAACAGCAGATTGGACAGGTGAGTCGCGAATGTTTCTTTCTTCCTTCATCATCAATAAAAACACCCAGGTCCAGTGATGATGACGCTACCGAGGCGGACGAAATACACGGAGCTACGTGCAGCGTGTGTCCCAACGTGTGTCGCATACCCTGGTATTACTTCCCCTCATTCGCCCAAGCGAGAAAGCCACGACGGCAGCCTGCATGAGCTCGCGGTCATCTGATTCTGACGTCCGCCAATGTCATGCTACGGACCTTTCGTATTCTGGAGACTGTGTTTCAATGCCAGTGCTTGCAGTTGCATGGTCGCTTGGCACGCTTACAACAGCGCGTCGTCGCGAAGCGCTTCAACTCCGGCCGAAGAGCTCTCTGTGTCTCGCGAGATCGCTGTCAATACATGCAGCAGCCAGCAAGCAGCAGCCACCCACCACGCTGATGGAACCTGGCGAGCTTCTCTCGGTCCCGACACGTAATCATCGGGCTCCATCACAGGCGCTTGCGGTGAAGCGAGGCAACACAACATGTGGTGCCTCTATCGAAAGATACCTGTTCCAAAAGAGGAAGCTGCTCTGCTCTCGGCAACTGGATGTCCAATCCCGCTCGCGCTGCGGGTTCGGGCCCTTGCGGGCCAGGGTGTTCATCCAAACCCTGGACAGCGCACAAACATCAACACAAAACGTCCGTGCAGCACCACCCGGCCCATTGCGATTGCGGCCCAAACCTAAAAGAACCTATTTTGTCAGAAGGATCCCGGCCGGACCCAAAGCTTACGGATTGGCCCTTGCTGCCGAAGTTAACTGTGGGCACCAGTGAGAGCGCAAAAGAGCTTCTGAACACCTCTATTCGTCCGTCTAAACAGAAGCGATGCGACGGATGCGAGAAAGCAAGCAAGCAAGAAGCGGGACAAGTCTTGCGACTACTGTAACGCGATCCGATCCCGGTGCCCTTCTCTCGTTGTCAATTCCTCTGCTGGTCTGACGCAGTCCGTGCAGCAGTGCAGCCAGCACAGCACATGCATCTATTCGCCTCTACTACCACGAGGCCACCTCCAGACCGAAGAACCGCAAACGCCATTGCATATGCACGCAATCAGGCGCTTTTACCCTTCTCAGCACAAACACTCATCCAACCAACCTCCCGGAACACCATAACATCATACTGACACATCCATTCACCACCCATTCACTGACTCAATCCACCAAACAGACTCCTCTCCTCCCAATTCCACACCCACATCCTCTCATCAGCCTCAATCAACAAATCCCTCCCCTCCATGCTGCAAGCCACCCGAACCGCCCTCTTCCCCGAAAACAGCCCAGCACCCGCCCGAATCCCTCCAACCCCCGAAGAAGCTCTACAGCTGCGGAAAGAATGTGCCGCTGTCATCGTTTCTGCCGTACCAGAATCCATCCGCGCTAGATTATTCGCGACGGGTGATGTCGAGGTAATGCAGGAAGATGTGGAGTGCGAGTTGGAAAGTTTGCTCGGGGATGGGTACTTGAATAAGCATTTGGTGGTGAGAGTGGTGGAGTTGATTGTTGCGAGGTTGTTTCCCGAGTTGAGGGTTGAGGCTTCTGCTTGACGGTCAGTGGCGGTGAAGACTGGATTGTCGGTTAGCAAGATAGACTAGAAGGTCAGTTAGATCGTTAGCTGGTCGGTTGATCGAATGAAGATTCAGTTCCTCGACGATAACTGATGTAGAAATCGATCATCAAGTCGACAATACTCGTTAGCGATATCGCTCGGTGCATTCTTTCTTCTGTCTCCTGTCTTCCGTCTCCATCGACGGCTCGAGCTACTTTTTTCGCTCGCTCACTCTCCCTCTCGCTCCAAAGGCAGTCAATGCAAAAACATAACAATACAGTATAATCCGAAAGATTTCCTCCTCTCGTTTGATGATAGCCGCGCGAGCGGACTTAGATCCCCTGTGTCTCTGCGTAGTTGACGAAGAAATTTTTGTGGTGGTCTCTTAACCCCTTCTTCCCTAACGCGCAAAAGATATATCGTGCTGTGCTCATGTGTCCCATATTTACCAGTTCCCGTCAATGCATAAATAGTCAAATCGCGCGCTGTGAAAACCGAGATAAAAGCTGTGCAAGATATACAAGCTGGAGAAACGTAAACGTGGAACTGCTTCTGCTGAATCTGTTCAGCGGAGACGGGGTTGTCAGAAGTGAAAGAAAAGACTAGGTTGCAGCAGATCGGATCAACTGCCATTGGCGTTGCCTTGCGAAGGGTGTGATGACTGTATTTTTAGCTTCTCCATCAACTTGCCAATGGTAATGCTCTCATTCAAGTCGAGAAATCCTTGTGGCTGTTGTTCGAAAAAGGCGAGAACGATCTGAAGTGCCTGGCGAGCTTCTTCGGGAGAAGTCGCGACTCCAGACTTCGTTGAACCGCGTCGACTGGACGAGTCGATGTGCGGCGGGAGAGGAGGTGGTCCCATACTGTTGTGATCGTTCGACATCGAGGCCGGATGTATCGTTGTGTTCGAGCCATTGTGTAGAGCCATGGCCTCATCAAGGCTGATCAGCGGATCAGGGGGCTCTTCCATCGGTGAATCGAGTGTCGATCCATTGGTAGTATACTTAGGCGTCGCTGCATCTCCCGGCGAGCTCGAATACTGGTCTATGCGCGGAAAAGTCTGGCTTCGCGGTCGGTGGGAGCTGGAGTTCGACGGCACGGCTACGATCGGTCGCGAATGGGGTGTGGGTATAAAAGGTGAAGGTGCCGTTCCGGAATCGGGCGTGAAAAATGGTGATGTACCGGGACTGAGCGGTCCCGGTGAAAACGAAGACGGCGCTGTGTCGGTGAAGGCGCTGTTCAGTGAGGTCGTGCTCTGACTGTGGAATACACCATGCCTGTGGTTGCCAAAGTCGATGTAATCGTCTGGACTTTCGTTCTTAAGACTTTCCTGGCTCTGCACCCGTTGCAGGTCGATTGGTGACGGTGAACCCAGCCCAGAAGGCGATATTGGGGAGGTGTCGCCCGGAGTGTGTGAGGAAGAGGATACTGCAGCTCCAAAGTCGGCGTCATCGGGCGCGAGTGACGCCTTACGCGACCGCGCGCCCATCAAGTTGTTCTTGAGCTTGAACTTTTCTATCCAGCTCGAACTTAGCGTGACATGGTTATCTGGACTCGTCGTTGTCGCAGCAAATGCGCGCGCCTGAGCCCGTATCATGTCATCGGAAAGAGGATTCCCCTTCTTCTCCTGCTGAGCGATCAATGACCGTCATCATCTGTTACTTTGCACAGCGCACACGAACCTGATTCTTCGCCCACACAGCAAGAGCACGCTCAATGTCAGGAGACCGTCCTTTCGCCCGCTTCACGGGCGATCGACTGCCATCGTCCTGAAAGAGGTACTTCTCCTTTTGTCGCAAGACTTTGGAGACGGTGCTGGGAGCTGGTCAGCGACGATCAAGGCACCTTGACTGCACTCCGGTCGTACCTTCTCTCAACGCCGAAGATTGCTGGTTGCGATTAGCGCTTCGTTCATCGATCAGCAACACAATTCACGTACCTCCAATCTCGGTCTGTTTGCTGTTCGGGTGCTCCTCTGCATATTGACACATGCGCTTTCGGTCCAGGTCAGTCAGAGTTTTGCGCGGTGTCGAAGTCGATCGAGTCGATGTTGCCGACACAGGTGTCAGTAAGGGTCCGGCGGACATCGGTTGAAGAGGCTGGACGGGCTGTTGATAGATGGGTGGGTAGGAAGCCGGGCCTTGACGGTTCAGCATCGAAGGCCATTGCGGCATGCCGGTCACCAACGGTTGCAGCTGGTGGTGCATTGGCCGTTGGTGCATCCCGCTGGCGAAGGCACTGGGTTCCATGGGCAGCTGAGGCGAGGCGAAGTTGAAGCCCTGATACTCCTGGGCGGGCGTGCCGTGATGGGAGTGAGGATGTGTCGGAAAGTGCGTCCAGTGGGTCGGCGGCGAGGATCGATAAGCGGTGTTGCGGTCGTCGTCGGCCATGGCATCGACGACCGTGTAGCAGCGCCGCGGTGAGGCAGCGCTTACGTCGTGGCAGCAGGTGCGGTGCAGTGCAGCAGGCAACGGTGCGGCTATAGCAGCAACGGCGTTGGAGACAGCAGGAGCGAACAGCAGCTTTACACGCCTGTGGCTTGCTTGGGCTTAGGGCGGCAGAAACGGCGGCTGCACGCTATGCTGCAGCAGTTCGCTCGGGGATGCGATGTGCAACATGCGAGCCAGGACTCGACAGCTGGGGAAGGCGGCGGGATGAGGGCATAATCAGCGGCGGCAACAACGACAGCAGCAGCAGCAGCAGCAGCGAGCGAGACTCATATGCGGGCTGCGGTCTGCGCGTGCAGGTTACAGGAGACGAGTCGAGGCTGCGAGGGCCGGGTTGAGTAGATCAAGTGCTGAGAGTTTGCGGAGGCGGTCGTGCCAGGGTGTCTAACTTAGTGTAGGTTTGCCAGTACGCACGGTTCGGCGCGGTGGGAAGTTGGCCCTCGCGCTGGTGCTGGTGCTGGCGCTGTGCTGCTGCGACGAGTTGAGGCTTTGCTGGATGGCCATCCCTGCGGCCTGCGATCGACCGCACGGCCATCGCGCGCGCACTGCTGCTGCCCGGGGCTGGGCGTGGGATAGAGGATGTGGACCGCCCGCCCGCCTAGTGCTCACATCCACATCCGACGACAGGGCGGGACCGCGTCACAGAGCGCTGCCATCGCCAGACACAATGCCTGTCAGACGTCGCACAGTCGTCGCCCGCTCTCGTGGCCTGCCACCGCCGGTGCAGTCCAGGGCGGATCCGCATCCACTTGCTGGCCGGCCTGCTGCGACCGCGCTGCTGTGCGATGCGGTGGTGCCTGTCCTGTGCTGTCCTGTGCCTGTTCTGTACTGCACCGTCTGCACTATGTACTACAGTATTGCCATCTGCCACTCGCCCTGCGATGCAGTGGGCATCATTCCCGCTGCAGGCGCTTGGGCGCTCTGCATCCTCTTTCGTCCACGCGCGACCTCCAATGGCAGAAACATACGCCGCATCTGCCTCTCCATTGCTCGCCGCTACCACCACACGTGCTCCCTGCGCCTGATCGCATCGTCCAGCGCATCGTCACTCACATCCACTCACAGTATGGCACACCCACGCCCAGCCGAGGTCGCCGTGTCTGCTGCGATGACGGCGAGCAGGCCGACCAGACCAGACCAGGCCAGCAGGCATTCGGGCCACCTCGCTAGCAGACTTCCTCATCAAAGATCGTCGAGTGCAGGCCGCCGCAACTATTGCCCGTGTCGTCGCCCAAGCTCGCCATCCAGGCCGACACCTGCTCACATCTCCTCCTGCCCCCGAGACACGCCTTTCCCATTTGCTCCATCGCGTTCAACGACACCGAAAGCTTAGCGCCTTTTCGCAAAGGTAAAAGCTGCAGCGCGCGCGAGTAAGCTTGTGAGTTTGGCAGAAACGCTGAAAGTGTACTTTTGCGATTGGTAGAATATGCTGCACCTGCTCCACACTAGCGGCGATCCTTCTTGCTGCGACTCTCAACGCTTCCTTGCCTGCCCGTGCTTGGCGCCACACCTTCCCGCTGCTGCTCTGCTGGCTGCTGATCCGGCAGAGCAGGCACGACGACATGATGCACAGCAACTCCGTCCGTCCTCCCGAAGGGCCATATCGCGACACCAGACCAGCCCGCCCGCGCGGGGATCACTCCTGTCGATCGGCGCGAGACGGCCTCGACGGCCGCTACCTGCAAGCTTCATCCGCCCACCTAAACTGAAACAGAGCAAAGTAGGTTATCCAAACCTCGACGACTCCCCAAATTACCAGAGGACCAGCCACGCGACCTCCCGCTGGGTGTTCGTCTCGCTTCGCATGCTTTTTGCTATGAATGGCAATATGGCACCCAGCACCACGCCGCCATCACTGCCGGCGGGCGAACGCACGGTATGTATTCCATGTACTCCTGCTCGAAATAGCTCGGACCCTTCCGACCACCACCATTCGCCCTAGGCCTTGTTGAACTACTCCCAGCTATTGAATCCTGGATTTCCCTCTTGGGCCGCGCATCATGATACACCTCATCTACCCTTCCCACTCTGGGCGTCAGCGTGTTGGGATCTCGACTCCTGCTGAGCAATTACATCGATTCTGGCCAGCGACTCAGAGCGCGTTGCATACCGCAAAGCCTTACCATTTGCTAGCCAAAACTTACGCTTGCGCGCTTGCGAGGGCCGCCTCTGCTTAGCTCACACAATTGCCTTCAACTAGCCTGGAGCCGGATCTCCGGGCTGCCTCGACATCGTTTGAGAGTTTCTCTTTTCGATCAATTCTATTGCACCGCCACCAAGTCTCTCACGCCATCCCTACACTCGAACAAGTCCGGGCGTGGTTGGTCCTTCCAATGGTTTCGAAATTCAAAATGACGGCAGCGATGCGGGCCAATGGTGAGATCCCACGTCCACAATTCTGCAGGTTGTACCCAACCAAACTTCTCCGAGTCGAAAGTAGGTTGTCGTGCAAGATTGTAACAGGCATTGTCCGAACCCTTCGGCTTGTACAACATTAACCTTTCCGTTCCTGTAAACTATGCCCGCAAATAGAACACGCCTGATTCGAAACTTACGAGCCCTTCCACCGCATCGCATCGCTCTCGTTGCGAGCATCATCAAACACGAATAATGATATATCGCCGACGGCCACAAGCCCACAAGAAAAGATTGTTGCTGATCATCTTCAAGTCGATCCGGCTTGTCGATCAATAAACGCTCGGGAGAGCGCCGCGGTCTAATCACTACAAGCTCAAGACGGTTCTAGCTTGGCACCACCAGCGGTGCTAGCACTTCAAGAACATATGCAAGTCGAGAGTCTCAGGGAGACGATCTTTGGAAACGACAACAATGACGCGTTAGGAGGTAGTTGCACGACAGCATCAGCCACACAGCCCGGAATGCGCCGTGTCACCAACTCGAACATGGCCACTTCCAGCATGTGACGGAACATTCGTGTTCGATCTTCGATATCTCAGAAGCTGTGGCAGTCAGGAGTGGCCACTGCTGTACCTGCTTCTGGTAAGCTGCAGTTCCTGTCGTACTTTGGATGATGCGCAGACTCGATCGGCAGGCATCAAGCATGCTGCCCCACTGCTGTTCTCCAGGGCGTCGAAATCACAGCGGCCTCGTATGCAGATGCAGATGAAGCAGAACATCCCTTCGATTATGCGTCATCATAGATCTGGACAAGAGATGGCCAGTTCAACATAGTCGTTGAGCATCACGAAAGGTTCCGACTCCTGACAACGATCATGACTCTGACACAGCACAAGCACCGTAGTCTACGCATCCTCACATTACCCCTCGGCAGGATCCGGCATTTGCCAAGCTCTTCGTTGACAGCTCGTAACTTGAAACAAGACATCCAATCAAGCGAGCAACTGTTGAAGAAACACAGCCACGACGGGTTCGGCGATCGACGTCGTTTTCAGTACAAGCTGCGCGCCCATTTATTTGGATTGTCAAGCTCAATCGCGGTGGGGACCTCCCAGTTACACAAATCCAACCACGACAAGGCTGAAGACAATCCTAGACATGAAACTCTCCGAATTGCAATCGACTGCATAGACGCCCAAGTCCGGAGTTCCGCAAGCACATCAATCTATGGGATCGTTGCCAACGAAACTGAACCTTTGGCGTCTAGACCTCGAGACGCGGGGCTTGTGGGAACCGGACTGCCGGGTCCGCCGTTGTAACTTTGTAGGCGAGTATTCGTCACCGAGGCCAACCGCATGTCAACCAAATCTACCGACAAGACGGCATTGATGAATTGTCATCTATCAATGTTTGCGGTATCGACTGCGCTGCATGACATGAGAAATCGGACGATCGTGTTGATGCGCTTGGTCGACTGCGTGACGCTAGGCAGAAGGAAAGCACTGTTTCCTCGTGAGAAGTGCTCCAACTCCAGTGCAATGGGATCACAAACCCGCATAATATCACAAATTCGAGCACAACGCTTGCCTGGAAGTTGAAACCACCAGCATTAATCATTAAATCCAGCGCAAAGGTAACTTCATTGAGCACTTGATCAGCACTCAAACTAGCTTACCAAATCTCTCCTTAGTCAATTCTCCGAGAAATGCGAAGAAGAATGGCGCAGTCTAATATGAGACTTGGCAACAACCAAGTCTAAGGCTTCATCGACTGAGTCTATGACTTAAAGTTGGGAGGATCACCACTTTGCAATACTGAATCGAACACGCCGCATCATGCTCCGAACATTCATGGAAAAATCGGCTTTCCAGAAGGTATATCTTTTTAACTGACTAGCGGAACTAGGGCAACTTCCGTCATCTTCCGGACGTTGTTCTGCAAATGTGCTCACGACGATGCACAGATGTGACGTGCAGAGCACTAGATCAGCGGCCAGCGGACGTGTCTAGACGGAAGACGTTGGACGTTTGTTGTTAGGTCTTGCGTCACTTAGTCATGGGAATATGACCAACGGTGGTAAGTCTGTGCGTTTTGCCTTCTTAGCGTATAAACTTAAGGAGAAGAGAAGGCTGGAGTGATGGGCTGGGCGACGTCGTTTGGATTTGCTGCACCGGATTAGATATTCGGATGGTTGGAGGTGCGGTGGGCCGAGAGATGGGGTGTGAACGGCCGAGTTCCGAGAGGGGAGGTCGAGTCTCCTGAAGATGTCGTGTTTGTGAGAATGCTTACCACGGCCACGGAGATGGTGGGAGTCGAGTGACCATGAGACATACTCAAAAGCTGAACGAACATGGTTTGCAGCGAAGAACGGCAGTTTCACATTGCTTCCCGAACAATTTCCCATCAACTGCCATTCAATCCATATATCCCATCCTTCTTCTCGGTCCCTTCAGGTCCCACAACTCCATTGCACGAAGTGCCACGAGAAATCTAGAAGAAATATTTGTTACCGCCATCGACACACTGCTACCAGTGCAGGTCAACCAATACCAAAAATATCATACCCTTCCTTGTTCCCGAACCATACCCCTTCTTTCCTCTTTCTCTCTCACAAATGTTGCCCTTTGGCCTACTAATCATTCAACCCACCATCTACTACCCCACTACCTTCTGCTCCACTCTGAATGTCTTCTTCACATGCGAAGAAAGAAACCACGTATCCTAGGACTGCTACGAAAGTCCGCAAAATTGGAGATCTATGATAAGCCGGATAATATCTTCGCATTCGAAGTCCTCGGGACATTCCCGACGTGAGAGGGTTTTCCCTTGTGGTTGCGGATGTAAATGTGCGTTTAAGAGGGAAATGCGACGTTGATTTGTGGCCAGTGACGAGCATTGGGATACTGATGGGCAGGGATGAGGGGGTGGTTGGATTGGCGGGAGCGCAGGGGAGATGGGATGAATGCATGATGAAAATCGTTTTTAAAGGTTTCGTTAATTGCTATGGATGTAGTCGCAGTGAAAGGTACGATGGCAGCACGCTCCATCTGAAGTCCGTCAGTGAACGCCTTTGCCGACAAATTGGTCAACGAACGCCTCCCTTTCCTTCCCAACCGATACGCCATATCTCCTAATCAAGATCGTTCGTGCGGCAGTATTCAATGTCCCTCATTGGGCTCAAACTTGCAAAACGAAGAATGCGGCAGCTAAAATCAGGCAGTCATCGCCATCGAACCCACGTCGACGCAAGACGCCTTCGACGTCTCTCACCAGAGATGTAATCTCTGACGATATTCAGCGATGCTCGTCGAAACAAGGCTCTCAAAAGTAAGTAAGCCGCCGGCAACATTTCGAATGTTGTCGCGGTAAAAAATCGAGCTGTTCAAGAACCTCGACGCCCCTCACATCTTGACGCCAAGCTCCGAATAGAAATGGTTCATCTTGTGCTTCTCGGAGGACTTCTTGCCTGTATTGGGATCATACGTATGGCAGCCTGAGGACGCGGCATTCGGTGGCTGGTTTCTAGTCAGAAGGAAGATCGAAGGCGCAATGAAATGCGTGGGGTGGAGAAGGATTGCTGAAGCGTGGGTGAGGGCTGGGTGTCGACTGGTATGATGAATTGGGTATGTGCTCTGCAAGATCCACTCGCGCCATGGTAACGACAATATAAAGGGTGTGCGGGGTGTGTGGAGCACGAGATCGGATACTCACAGTGTACAGATGCAGACTGATGGCGAAGTCTTCGGGATCTGTGCTCGGGTTGCCGACCGAGTGCAAGCCGAGACGGTCACTCATGTACGTTACTTGGTCCGTGGTGTACCGTGTCTTTCGCATCACGGGTAACTTGCTGGTCGATGAAGCTCTTGGGCATGTGGCTGAACATTTGTGTTCGGTATTGCCGTTCAGTGCAGCACCTTCTGCAGAGTCCAGATCGAGTAATGAAAGATTGGAGTTGGCTTGACATGGGAAGCCATAGAGTGTTTCTTCAAGCGTGCCCTTGAGGACTTTCATGACACAGTGAGCGTTTGCATGATCGTGTACGGGCGATGCCTTGCCAGGCGTCCAGACGAGAATCTACATGTCGATGGTCAGTGGGTGTTGTTGCAGGCTAGTGTGGTGGACTGGAGCGGATGTGCTGGGTGCCTGAACTTTAAGGCACCACAAATATGGCGTGCTCAGAGCTAAACCGCTTTGAACACGCGGGCGAGGACAAAATGCCATCCACTTTCCCACTTCTCTTCCTGTAGACTCACCAAGAGATTCGCTTTGCCGTTCCCTCGATCCACGAGGTTCCTCGTGTATGCCATTTCAGCGTCCGAAAACGCGTACCGGGACCATTCTGACTCATCGGACGAGTATGCCTCCATCGCAGAGACCAAGTCGCCCACTTTGACCGATGCACTGTCGATACCATTGCTCGGACCCAAGATGCGATTGATGTCGCTAACGAGACGCTGGAATTCGTCCTCATGGTCAAGAGATTGTCGTCGGGATAGCTGAGGCTCGGGCGAGCCTCTGGCACTGTCGTGCAGCGACGCGGTCTTCAGCGACCCCGCACTACTAGAGGCCCGTCGTGCTGTGGTAGTCATACTCGATGGCGATGATGGTGAGGTGTCCTGGTCTGGCGGGACGAAATGAAAAGTGGGAAGGTGGGACTACGGCAAGAAGAAAATTTCTGGCGAGCGAGTCTTCTGGCAGTTGGGAAAGGCAGTCGCTTGTGTGCTGCTTGCCAGACTTGTAGGGCGCAAGACAAAAGCCTTACGCAACGTGTTGGCCCACCCCGCATCGACCGGAACGTTCTACCTCGAGGATTCGTGCGCGCATGTGAGCGCTCCAGCTTCCCCGATGGTAGCCGGTCATTGGCCTCCCACTCACCGCACCACTGGCTGGAGCTCGGATTGTCTCATGCACAATTACCTCGCACAGCGCCAGCGTGCGTGGGTGGGAGTAGATCGCATTTGTCCACATGCGATGAGCCGACGGTTTGTGCTGCCCACTGCCTCGTACGGAGTGTTGCTCTGGCAGCAATCAAAAGGTAAGTTGGCGGGCAGACACCGACGTGGGCCCTTGCAAACGGGCTGTCCATTGTGGTTAATCTAGCGACGAGCCGGCGCCAGTAGCTGGTTGAGAACGTATCAGCTTGCACGGGCCTACCCTGAGCCAATTTGCACCCAGTGTCGTCCCGAGAATGTAGCATGTGTTTCGAAGTAATGGCAGCCAACTGCTTATCTCCAAACCTTCGTCTGTCCAGTTTTGCTTCGCTCTGTATATCTCTGTCTTCCATATCTCACGTGACCGAGATTTCTCGGGACTTTCTTCGATTGCCCCACTAATGCGGTCATAGTCGATTTTCTGAGCGAACACCTTCTGTACACCACCACCCACCGCGACAACGACTCACGAGTGCCTCGGCGGCCGAATACGCGAGATCGCGATCAGAAATAGCCCATCATGGCGACGACGCTGGACAAAATCAAGGCCATCGAAGATGAGATGGCCAAGACGCAGAAGAACAAGGCCACATCTTTCCACTTGGGACAATTGAAAGCCAAGCTCGCGAAGCTGAAGAAAGAACTGCTCACGCCGAGCAGCAGTGGAGGAGGTGGTGGTGTGGGTTTCGATGTGGCACGTACAGGAGTGGCATCGGTTGGGTTCATAGGCTTTCCATCTGTGGGAAAGTCGACGTTGATGTCCAGACTGACGGGACAACACTCTGAAGCTGCTGCATATGAGTTCACAACACTCACAACTGTTCCGGGACAGGTCATATACAACGGTGCGAAGATTCAAATCCTGGATTTGCCGGGTATTATTCAAGGAGCCAAGGACGGAAAGGGTAGAGGTCGGCAGGTCATTGCAGTCGCGAAGACTTGTCATTTGATCTTCATTGTCCTCGATGTCAACAAGCCACTTACGGACAAACGTGTTATCGAGAGCGAACTGGAGGGATTTGGCATTCGCATCAACAAGCAGCCACCGAATATCAAGATCACGAAGAAAGAGAAGGGTGGAATATCAATCACCACAACACAAACTTTGAACCACATTACCAACGAGGAAGTCAAAGCTGTGCTCAACGAGTACAGAATGGCCAACTGCGATGTTGCAATCCGTTGCGACGCCACTGTGGACGATTTGATTGATGTGATCGAGGCGAAGAGCCGAGCATATATTCCAGTCATCTATGCATTGAACAAGATTGACGCGATTTCCATCGAGGAACTCGATCTGCTGTACAGGATACCAAACGCTTGTCCAATTTCTTCGGAACACGGCTGGAACATTGACGAGCTACTGGAGCAAATGTGGGAGAAACTGAACCTCCGCAGAGTATACACGAAACCGAAGGGCAAGCTGCCAGACTACACTGCACCTGTCGTGCTGCGTAGCACAGCATGCACGGTGGAAGACTTTTGTAACGCCATCCACAAGACGATCGTGGACCAGTTCCGGATAGCAATTGTTTATGGCCGCAGTGTGAAGCACCAACCGCAACGAGTGGGCCTCAGCCACGAACTCGCAGACGAGGACATTATCACGATCATCAAGAAATAATTCGACGGTTTTCGCTTTACGCGCAAGGAAGACTGCCATGTCTGCTCTGCAAGCAGCGGTGTGGCGACGAGCCTCAAGCGATCCGGCTTGGCATGTCACGTTGAGGTTTTGGTCTGCGTCAGCTCAAAGCTGGTACGTAACGCCGACACGTCGATCACCACGCAGTCCTGGACCACATGAGGCCGGAGCAAGGAAAGGGATGGAGGACAGTCGGTAGGAACGACAATGAGTTGAAGGAAGCTGTCCCAACTATGCTGTGCATCGTTCAGATCATCATGACCGAAACGAGTACATGAATACACCAACCTCGAGAAGAACAGTCTTTCCTGCTCTCTCTGGCTGGCTCATGATCTCCCAAACACCCATTTACATCACGACTGCAATATGGTCGTCCATATCTGGACAGTGGTCAGCATCGCAAACACTCTCTCGGCATCAAAGGTGTGCTTACATTTGGAGATATCTCCGAGGAAACAGGCGGCGACGATACTGATCGCACCAAAAGCGATAGACACCAGATAGACGTAGATGTACGAATCCGCATATGCGGTTTGCCCCGCAAGGACAACTCCGTCGTACGCTCCAGGTACTCCGGCAATACCGGGAATGTCGTTGATTCTCTCGATCAAAGAGACTCCAGTCAGTTGAATGGCTTCCGCGATGAGGGTCTCGTTGGTGATGTTCAGGCGGGTCATCATGTAGCCCCCAATGTCTAATGATTTTAGCAGATGCCACCTCCAAGTCAAGTAAGCATTGTCGAACGTGGGTGTGCTTACATTCGACAGCTTTTGTCTCGAATTTGTGGACGAAGACATTGTAGTAGACGCAGTAGCCGATACTACCGCCGATAACTCGAATCGCGAGGGTCAAAGCGGCGACGGTAGCAATCAAGTCATCGGGACAGATGATGGTGGTGATACTGCAAGGAGTCATCGTCAGCTGCACGCAACAACCTTCCAGACGACAAGCAAACTCACATCGAAGCCGGAACCACAATTCCTCCGATACCAAGTCCTGCGATGAACAGCAGACCCCAGATTGTATTCAAATTGTCAACTCGAGCACAGGCCAGCGATCCACAACCGGCGGTCATCAGAATCGAAGAAGCGATCATCAGTTCCTTATTATGTCCTCGAAAAACGGAAAGCAGCCAGAGAACGATAAATGCTCCACCCAGGACACCAAAACTTACGGGCAAGCCGCGAATTCCAACTCCGACGGGGTCGTGGCCGTAGACGTTGAAGGCTTGGGTTGGCCAGAACATTTGGACGGAGAAGAAGTTCGCGCCGCTGCGATGCATGTCAGCACACACGGAGATTCTGATGATCGAGGCAGAGCTGTCGAGATTGATGAGACTTACGAGATGAAAGTGATAACGAGCGTCATGGCTAAGGTTCGAGGGTCTTGTCGGAGGCGTTTGGGGAACATGGGATAGGGGGCGTAGTAGCTTTCCCATATCAGGAAGGCTATGATCATGACGACGCCGAGGATGAGGGGGGCGAGGACGTGGGCGCTGTCCCAGTCGTACTGAAGAGGGAGATGTCAGTGTGAGCCGACCGGATTTCTGGATGACAATTCCGGGGCTTACCTGGTATCCGCCCCATTGCTATAGGAGAAGAGCGAGGAGTCAGCAAGCTGGTTCTGCGAAGAAAATGACGGATTTGCAGAACTGTGGATGACGTTGTTTCGACTCACCATTCCCATCATGAACATAAGCATTCCGCCCACGGACAAGATACCACCGACATAATCAATCTGCCGGAGGACTTCTCGGGTCGTCATGCCTTGAGAGTTGACTCGTGGCGGAGGGTGGTAGAAGACCACGACCATCACCTGCCATAAATGTTAACATTAGCTCAAAGCCAGTCGAATATCTCCGCTCACTCTCTAAACTTACAAGTCCGATGAACGCCCACAACCCACAAATGAGACCGAGCCATCTCCAGTCGGCATAGTATGCGATGAGCTGGCCGCTGAGATTATTGGTCAACATCGTGGATCCCTGGAGGACGAAGCAGTGGCAAAACTTACTACAACACCGACGGCAAGAAAGGCAAAATCGAAAAGATCAGTACAGCAACATACTTCCCTCTCTTCGAAGTCGGTGCCAATTCGGATGTCGCAGCCAGTGCAGTAAGCTCGTTAATTCCAGCTCCTACTCCAGCGAAAACCATGCCGCAGATGAAGTAATTCACTGGTAATTATATCAGCACATTCATCTCACATGCCTCTCGTCGACACAGACGAAACGAGAAGTGTGGGAAACTCACTATCATGCACAGTCGAACAAATAATCATCGCAATCACCAGCAATGAAGCCCCAATAATCGAAACCCAACGTCGTCCAATCAAATCGGAAATCGAACCGACAAACGGACACACTGCAGCGAGGGAGAGGAGGTTGGCGAGGACGAACCAGACCCAGCGGTCGAGACCTCCGATGTCACGGTAGATGTAAGGTGGGACGGCGCCGAAGAGGTAGACGGGGATTTGGCTGCCGGTCCAGACTGTGCAAGTAAGGCGGGAGAGTTAGTGAATGGCAGAGGAGAGCGAGGGGGCCGGGGGAGGGAGGTGGGACGTACGGAATGCCATGGCTACGAGGGACATCATTCGGGCGAAAGACTGTTGTTGTGGGAGTTTGGTTAGCCTGCGGTTCGGTTTGATGTGTTTCGTACGTGGAGGAAATAGTCCCGTTTGCTGTTGTACTTTATCGGAGGAGACGTACCATCTTGCCTATAGGCTCATGATCAACTCCATCGCCATAGGTGCGGAGACCATTCTTCTCGTAGTAGTTATCATGGCCGGCAACACGCTCGTTGGTGTGTATCTGTTCGATGTGGGTAATTTCGGCTTTCTCTTCAGTGTTTTGTTGTGCGATGTCTGTTCGGAGAGAAGTCATCAGTACAATACTTCTGCCTGCTCTTGATTGCATTGATTGATGAGGAAGAGTTCGTTGTGATATCCATACCGGATGATGCCTCACTATGTGCAGCAGGATTCTTCTCTGCCATGTTCGTCGTCGTTCTTCTTGTGCTGCTTGTGGATCGAAGATCTCCCAGAACGGTCTCTGTTCGGATTGACGAGATAGATGAAGAAGGCTCGAACAATTGTTCTTCCTATCTATGTATCGCCCCAAGATCACCATCCGGCTATGCACTCCATAGGCGAAAAGAAACAGTCCTAGACAGGCAGTACAAAGCTACCTGCGCATGTCTTGCCCGAGGGAGGCGTTACCCTCTCGTGTCACCGGAACGTAGTTCGATCTATTGTGAGCCCGTCCCAGGGCGTCAACGTGTACTCCACGCGGAGAACCCTGCAAGACGTGCATGAAGGGACCACATTCTAAGGAAAGATCGTATGGGGTAGCTCGGAGTGCATTGCGCTGGTTGGGTGAGGAGAAATAGCAGTGATGCCTATAGGGTACCGATGGCTCGAATACGGTTTGCGATTATGCATTGTTGACGCTGATCATAATGTTTCTGCAATCTCCCAGGATGGAGTGAATTTTCTGCTTGTACTCGTTGTATTCCGATTGCTTTGAAGTGAGACAGTCCACAGGACTACTTCATTCACTTCGTAAACTCGCAAAGCTTCGAACCTTAATTCCTCGCCAACCCAAATAATTCTGCTTAGACGCACAAGCTTACACGCAAGCAAGCTCGCCTATTCTCTCAGATGGCGACCTTATCCTTTCTAGCGCCAAGTCAGCTCCCCGCACAAGCTGTTCTCTAACACTGGTTCTTGCGATCCTTGTTGATGCACGACTGACTCTGGCGGGTCGAGTCGTGTAGGAATTGTTCCGGAAGGTCCGGAGTAGAAGCGGGCTTTCCTTGAAGTATAGTAACATGAACTCGGGAAATACTGTGTAGGATTTATTCCCGTGTCGTCGAATGCGTTTTCTTAGGCTGGGAGTTGTTCTTTGGCTCGCGTTTTGTACGAGACATTAGGATTGGTTACCGGTCAGATGGAGAAGGCTCACGACAGTAACATCGGACGCGAAGGTGCCGTTTCTGTTGACTCTGCTACTGGAAGTCAGACATTCGGACCGCATCGTTGGGACGTCTGCTTTGAACTGGTCGTACTGGCCTTCGTTGCCACACACTTGGTAGTAGGCTTACATTTGAAACTGGGATCATTTATTAACTTTCATTACAGACATCATTATCTTAATCATCACCCTCTTCCACATGTTGAGAGTTCTCAATATGTCGGTGCAGGTCCACGGGAGGCAGATGTTTGTTTCCGACTCTGTGGCTGTGATTCCACTTGTTATAGGCCCACTCGCGGATCTTGCCGAAGTTGCGGCAGGTGTGAACTTGGTCGGAGTCGATGAAGTTCCGGCCATTCTTTCCCATGCCATCCCACCACCGTGTTGGGATGAGGGTGAGGTCGCTGTTGCATTGGATGTTCTGACGTACGATGTCGAGACAGTGGTCTGCAAAGGTCAGTTGCGTGAGACGGCGAGAAGCGTGATTGGCAAACATACCGATGTGGTATTGCTGGAACTTCTTAGATCCATGGTTATGCTCCTTGTAGTAATCCTTGTATAATGCCTTACGAAGCATGTTCACGCAGTGCAAAGTGTGAAGGACGTCGAGGCCGGCGACGTAACCTCCCTTGCGCTTCTCAGTATCTGGATATCTGTAATACTGCTCATAGTCTGGACCCCAGGCTTCGCGAGCCTCACTGTCGTCAATAAGGAAGTATCGATCTGCCTCAGGTTAGCACTGATTACACATGGAGGATCGACTGTCCATCACTCACGCTTAATCAGCTTGTTCCACGCGCGATCCATGGCCTTGGTGGGAGTGCCAGTGTAGAGCACCTGATCTTCGGCATAATCAAAGAATGGCTCGCCTTCATCGTCGAATTGTGCCGATCCGGTGAAGCGCACTTGCTCCAGCTCCGCTGCAGGTCGCGCTGGCTTGAATTCTGTGCTGTACGTTTGTGCTTTCTGTCCTTGCCTTGAGGTCACCAGTATATTCGTCGCATACCCGAGAAAGAAGACCGCTATCGTGATCAAAACGGCCAGAGCAATGTGGAGTTTGTTGAAGTTGGAAGTCCTCGTCTGCCTCAGCTCGCCTTTGCACCACCGACAGCCCTCAGCAGACCGCTCTCCACCATCTTCCGAACTGCCAACATCCTTCTCATCCTCAAATTCATCCTCCAGCCTAAGCGGTGCATATTGTTCATCTGATGGAGCCATGGTGAAGTCCAGCAGACCAGGTCAGGGTAGCAGAAACAAAACCAAAACTGGAGGGGACGTTGCGCTCTTCTATGGCTGAGGCGATGGCTTTCTGTGGCTTCGGATTGACTCTCCGCAAAAGCCGGTCCTTCGCAATTATACCTGTACCCGTATAACACTTTGCTGTAATTTGCAATGTTTTAGGGCGTCGCATGCGCAACACAGTGACAGCTCTGCCAGCCCGTGGCTCTGCCGCAGCCTTTTACCCAATCTTCACAGCCTCAGTGCGACACGCACGCCCCATGTCTTGGGGAACAGATGGAGCTTGCTTTGTTGACGTGCCCAGACGCGCCAATAGTGGCGGAGGCAGAGACTCAGTTGTACCAGTGGAGCTAACCATGATGTGATTGGTCGGATAGCGAGGTCTCACAGGCCCCGACTCCTGTTTTGCCGTTGAACGTTTGCTGCTGCTCCGCGGACACGAACATGAACAGGAGGAGAAAGATGTCGATGTGCATTCGACACGTTTCAGACGACCGCAGCAGGTTGGCAAATCCGTCTTGGCGATTCCTGGTTGATTGTGATGAAAGTGACAGAAGTCTCGACCCTCGCCCGCTGTCTGTAACGGCCTCGAGGCAGCGAAGCCTGGTCTGAATTGTCTGCGCTTATGACGATGTTGGACTGGGCATGCCTGTCCCAGACATGGGAGAGCACATTGCTGGCATGCTCCAGCCATTGCATCCGTTGCTTGCGATACGATCTCGTGGGACTGATAGCCATACTGTGTGAGGATTTCGGGCGCGATGTGTAAGCTGCTAAACGCGCGACAGAACCAGAAATTGGAGACGCACGCGAACCTCAGACACAAGCTCAACCGGAAGTCTCGGGAGCCTCAGGAGCACATGGACAGATGATCTCAGCGTACACAGCGCACACAGACGTGTATAGACGCACGAGTGCACCACCGATTGATGCATCGAGCACTACCTATAGCGCTTTGCGCTCGAGTGTTGCATTTACTTGCCATTGGAAGCTTTAATGGCACGCTTCCTCGTCTTCATTCGATCATGCGTTCATCCAAGCCTCCAATCATCATCTCCCCTACACGGACGGTTACCAGGTTCAGTCTCAATCAGGTACTCCCGGATCGGGTGACGGTCGTGCCCAGGTGGTAGTGGAAGCGAATACAGCCACTCCGTATACGGAGGACCCCAGAAAATCGTTGTCCTCACGATGTAAAGAAGGAGTTTTGAAAAAGCCGATGCTCTCATAGTCCTTTGCCAGAAGAGTGACAATGACAGGCTCATATTCTCCAAGAATACAGTGTTCTTGCAAGATGTTGAGCTTCGCTCGACAGTAAGGATGAACTTGTTTGGACGTTGCTGCAGTCTTCTCCCTTAAGTCTTCGAGAGTCTCGGCGCAGGCGCGCGTGCGTGTCTCCCATTCCGCAGGGAAGTTGGACCAGATCCAGGGTGTTAAGTAGCAACATCCTTCTGGTGTATCAGCATCGTGGGTGCCGTGAAGCTAGCCAGTGGAACAGAGTCATTCACGTACCATCACCGCTGCCGCAAGTCGAACTTGAATAGTCCAGCCGGATCGCCGTATGATAACAATAGTCGTCACGCTGGAGATACATCAGGGATGAGTTAACGGACTCAAGTTCGTAATCATCGCCTGAGGTGGGCATGAAGAACTTCAGGCATGCCCTGCGCTTCGAATGAACAAAACCCCTTTCTGTGCAGTCCGCTTTTGCATTTGGGCCAGGAGGCTCATTGGAAGCAAGCTGGAACTGGACAGCGAGTATTCCGCAGTCGGCCAATTCCTCTAGATCGGCAGCCCACTCAGACATCTCAGCACTGAACTATCCGATCGTGAGTGTTCGGTGGAACGTTGCGCAGCTCACATCTGGAACGTCCGGCAAAGGCAGGAGACGTATAGTTGCACCTACTGGCTTGTCACAGTAAGGAGCCTCTGCAAGCTCGCCGCGTATGTATTCGCGTTGGTAATGCATCAAGTCCTCCCAGTCGAAGCCGTCCTTGAATCCTGGCACCGTGGGCTGGAAAGGCGATCCCCTCATCGAGTCTGCATCGCTCGTGGCCGTTGGGTTATTTGCCGTTAAGCTCTCCGAGTTCGCGTCACTCATGGCGGCGTCGTTTATGGCGGTGTCGCTTCCGGAGTCTGCGTCGCTCATGGCGGTGTCGCTCATGATTGTGAAAAAGTATGCCTGTCGATGTTGCTCTCACGGAGTCGAGAGCACTCCGCAGAGAGGACGCTGGGCGCCAGGCATTGTCCTTCGGGGTGCATCCGCGCAGGCGCCGATGCAAGAGCACCTCGCGTGAGTATGGCAACAGCGTGGGAGCGTCTCCAGGAAGGCGGAGTCGTTCCAGACCAGCATTGGAGAAGTGGCCCAGAGCGTCAATTCAGTGGATTCGTGAAGCGTGACTGTATTTCATATCTCATCCGGCGCCTGTCCGAGAAAGGCTTGCTCAGTCCGACAGAGACCGGCTCAGCACCTCACTTCGCTGACCCCGTGTAGCGTGATGTGGTAGTATTCCGTATCTCCCGGAACCAGCGCGAAATACGAATTTGCGGCCGCTATCCAAATGCTCCAAACGCAGTTTTCGCCAGAGCGCCTTCGCTAATATCACAAATCCCTATTCATGAGCGATCATGCATGGCTTCCTCTTAGCGCATCTCAATATGCCTCGAAAGAACGTCTACCCATCGCCATCTGTTGCTCAGTACCAATTCGCGCGACCTCTCCCACCACCAGCCGGAATGCCTTGCTCCCTCATAATCCTCGCCACCCGCTCTTGCTCACTCCAATGGGCGTACTCTCCCTTCCACACACCCCACCAGTAACCCAGATCTTCCGCAACCCCCGCAGGCCCTCTCGTATACACCCACAAAGCCAGACCCATCAGCCCACCGTAGAACACTACGCCCTTGATGAATCTGAACCACCACAAGACCGTGCCCACTACCATGTTCAGGATCTTGAGACTGATGAATATGATGACCAGGAGGAGAGCGACTGTCGCGAGGTCGGGTTTCGTGGATACGCTGTCAATTGCTGCGTTCAGGACTGGTCGGAAGAGTGAGGTCGCTTGATTGAAGTAGAAGAAGAGTGAGCGGATGTAGGACCAGTATGTGGGGTTCGAAGCGAAGACGGGAATCTGTTGGCGAAGGCCTTCGGGAAGGTTGTGGCCATGTTGTTCGTAGAGGTAGTTTGCCCAATCTACAGGCAGTAGTTAGAATGAAGTTGTGCGAGATTGATGAGAATGCCAGATGCTTACCCTGGACGTTTTCCATCTTTGCGGCGTCTTCCAGATTACGCTCGACTGGCTTGTTGCGACGAGACGCTCCAGTGGGCGATTCAATGTAGTTGCGGTGTAAGTTGCAAGCTGTTTGTCTTGAGAGTCTGCCAAATTGAAAGCTCAAGTGGGTCGCGTCTCGTGACGCGCATCCTTGTCGCGCATGTGAATCGGCCAATTTCGCTCCGACTCCGTTTGCTCCATCAACACAACATGTCCAGTCATTCTGTCGGTCAGCGTTTGAGCTTGAAAGGTCAAATATGCACTGTGCAGTATGTTGGTGCCGTCCAGAACAAGTCCGGAGAGTGGCTCGGAGTTGAGTGGGACGATTCCGCTCGCGGCAAGCACAATGGAACACATGAAGGCGTGAAATATTTTGAATGTAAGTTAAGTCAATACCTCGAGACCAAAGCGGCTGCGGGTGCGATGGCACTGGCTCTACTCGAATTGCAGGGCAGTCTTCCTTAGCTCACATCAGGCAGAAGCAGATCACCCACAACCGCTTCATTTCTCAGGCCAAATCAGCCATGGGACAAATCGAGGACTTTCTATCAAGCACTCCACGAGAAGTATATGTCTGATGATGCCTCGAACCTTGGAGCGACTGTCTACTTCTCCACCAAACAAGCCGAGGAAGTTGGCTTCCAAAAGTTTGCGAAACGACAAGCTGCTCTGCAAGGCATCCATGTGCTGATTCTCGATCGGATGCGTATACGACACACTGGCAACGACGAAGACGATAATATCAGAGAGACCTGCAAAGACATCACTGAGCTGGATCTCACCAGCAACCTATTCGAGAGTCTCGATGAGATCCTCAATTTGATCGCATTACTCCCGAAGCTGGCTCATCTAATACTGGATGGGAACAGATTCAGCGTGGACTCCGACAAGAACGCAAGAGATTTTCCTCGCATCTCATCGCTAAGTCTGTCGAATACCTTACTGCATCGAAGTGGAGAGCTATTAGCTCCGATTGTAGCACGTCGCTTCTCGCGTATAAAGACGCTCATGATAGCCAACGACGAGCTCTCAGACGCCGAGTCGCTCTCGCCCACAGATCTGCCTGAAACTCTCACATCGTTGGATCTCTCGAACAACTACTTCATGAACCTCGCTGATCTTCGACAACTGAGCTCATGCAGCCATTTGACGAAGGTCAATCTAGAGAAGTGCCAAATCAAGAGTGCAGGTCAGAAAGGCAGTTCCATCAGCAGCTCGATATTGGACCTCGATCTGGCCCACAATGCGATTAATTCCTGGGACGTGGTTGACGCTCTGCCAAGCGCATTTCCCGCGATGAAGCAGCTTCGCACCACTGGCAACCCAATCTACAAAGATATGAAATCGGCCCTGGGAAAGCCATTGATGGCAGAAGACGGTTACATGCTTACGATTGCGCGCCTGCCCCAGCTCGACATGCTGAATTACAGCAAGATTACCGAAAAAGAGAGACTGAACGCTGAGAAGTACTATCTCAACGAGATCACGGCGGAGCTAGCAGGTACAGCTCCAGAGAAGCGGGCGGAAGTATTGAGAAGGCATTCGAGGTGGAATGCGCTGTGTGAAGAATATGGCGAGCCTTCGATACCAGGTAAGTGCATAATGCTTGGCCCCTTTTCATTCTTGAGAAGCATCATAGACTAATGTTTCGCAGACCAGCCCAAAGCAGATTCCATCGATCCACGAAGTCTAGCTGCTAGACTTGTGGATGTTACTTTCGTCTTCACAGACCGCCCAGAATGGCAAATTAGGATACCAAAGTCTTTCAATATCTACTCTGTTCTCGGCATGGTTGGCAAGAAGCTCGGTGTGATGCCGCTGGAGTTGCGGTTGATCTGGGAGACTGGTGAACGAGATCCGATCGGCCTCAATCAAGATCAGACTGGCATTGAAGAGTGGGACTCAGATGAGGAAGAAGACGGCGATGAGACCAGGGTCGCAGAGCATTCAGTGGCAAGAGAAGTGGAACTTGTTGCTGGCACTAGGACTTTGGGAACATATATCGAAGGGCGTGAAGCGCGTGTGAGGGTGGAGCGCAAGTCATGACAATCTTGGACGTAATGTCTACAATGGCGCTATGCAAGTTACCTTCTCCAGCAATGTCGAACCATCCCCTCGGACAGTCTATACAGCAAGCTGCTCCCTCTCAGCACTACACGTCTGCTGCCACTGCTTAACTAACTTCCGCCTGTAAGGCCACGAATCCAGCATACTTTGACTATCCCAGGTCTCGATCTCCATCGCCATCGCATCGTTCAGCACAAGCACTTCCTCCGGCTGCTTCGGACTCTGATCGACTGCCTCAAATTCACTCTCCTCGACACGGCTCTCCAACCACTCCAACACCTTTGGATTCGCAGAAGTCGATGGGACTCTTGGCCCAGCCAACGAGCTCAGATCACTTCCCGATCCACATCTACCATCTGACCTATGATTGGGATAGATCCCTGACCAATATTCATCTGGAGCGACAGAGATAATCTCAACATCCGCTTCGATGGCAGCTTTCCTCGCGGAGCGGAGGTCATCTTCTGCTTCGAGGAGCTCATGAGTGATCTCGTGATTGCGAACAAACCAGCGTCTGTCGAAGGCTTCTTTGTCGACATCGATAGGCTCGAGACCCTCGAGGGTACGCTCTCGATTGAATTCCTTTTCCTGCCATTGGTTATACTCTTTGAAGTGAAACTCCTTCTGCGCAGTATTGAGTCTATCGCCTGCAAGTCGGAGTCGTTTTCGCCGGTCCTGGGTGAATTGCTCCTCGGGTGTCGGTGTGGGAGGTTTGTTCATGAGGGTATTTTGCGATGTGTCGAGGGCTGGTGGCGGTGCCACAGGGTGGACTTCGTCCGGCTGAAGGTTCTTCTGTCGTTGTGCAAAGAACTTTTGATATTGCTCCTGAAGATCGAAGCGCTCTATCGGCATCTCTTCTTCGTTGCTTTCTTCGGCAAGCGCCGCTACCACGTATGCTTCGTCAAGGTGCACCATCACTGCAGAATGTGCCTCTATCAGATAGTCCTTGATTGTTTCGAGCCTTGTTCGTAGCTCTCGTTCCCGCGGACCTAGATTCTCGCACATCTCTTGCAGAACCTCAAGCTCTCCCTGTAGCCTTTTGGCTTCTTCCTCACTTGGCTTGATGTTCAGGTCCGCATCTCCCTTCAATTTCAGCTCATGGCTTCTGATCTCGATATCCAGCGTTTCCCGAAAGTCTCTCATCTCCGCCAGCTGCTTTCGAATGTAGCGTTCCATTTTCTTGTGATGCCGTTGCAGTTTAATGGCTCCCTTGATATTCTGCGACATCTTAAATGGCACCATCAAAGCAGCTGAGTCCTTCACGCCATCGTCAATGAACACGTATCGACAAGGCCCCTGGGTGTAATCTTGCTCCAACTCCTCGGGCACGAACTCGATATATTTCTGAGCACGAAGCGCCTCTTCGGCAGCATAGACGTCCTCCACAGCATCTTCGTGCCTCTGGATGTTGTTCTCATAATGTTCGTTAATTTCGTCACTGTCGTCCGAGTACCGCCGTACTGAAGGTTCTCGCGTTTCCGGATAGTCAGCTGGTCCGCCCTCGACACCAGACTCCTCAGCCGCATGACTATGTGCTTGCGGATCCTGGTGTCCATCATGTTGCGCCCGGATATCTTCAGCTCCAGTCGACTGCTCGTTGGCAACTTCTGTAGCACCGGAAGCGGATGCGTTTTGTGAACTCGTCCTGAGAAAACGAGGAAGATAATCACTTTTGATGATTCTGCCTTGTATCTTGTGCGCTATCGCAGCAATGTCCTCGATGGCCATGATGATAGACTTCCAGCGTGTCGCCGTCGCTTTCTTGGGCTGCCTTTTCGCGACTCTGGAGCGAACAAAGCTATGCTTTAAGGAGTGATGTTGGGTGTTGCAGCTCTCCATGACGTGCAGTCTCAACTTGTCTTAGAGAATTGTGAGTCGGTTCTGGACAAAGGCCACTCGATGCAGTAGCCAAGCTGGCTTTGTTTTGTTGTCGTTGGTCGAGTTTCGTGCCTTCGCTCGCTTTCTTCACTGTTGCAAGCGAAGTCGCGCCTGACAGAAACAACAAAGAATAGTGTACCGCATTGGTAGACCTATTCTCCGCTGCGAAGTCTCATTGAAGACTGGTGGTTTTCAGTTGGGTTGTCTTCACCACGATCTCGTAGTGCATTACCAGTATTATATTTGTTTGCACCACTTCTGGCGGACAGCCATAAAAAGTCGCAAGCCGTCCGGTGGTAACGGATATAGCAAACCGAACAAGCCTGGTTCCACAGCCTACACACATCAACATGCCTCAGATTCTCGCAGCTAAGCCAGCAATTGCTGTCGCAACGTCCTCAAATGCAGCCCCAGCTCCAGCAACAGCTTCCAACATCAATTATGCAGCGGCAGCGTGATCCAGAGTCCAATTCGCCACAGCTTCTACAACACCTGGGCCGGTTGACGATTCCCCCGGTGCGACTCCAACCATGCAGACAATCGCTCAACGCCAGCCTCCCCCTCGTTTGTGTCCTTCCTTAGCACCCGCACCTTCATATGCAAGCGTCAAAACTCGCTTCGCCCTATCCCAGCATCCAAACGACATACAAGTGTATGCAAACAACGTACACCCGAAGCAGCACAAAGGTTGGTTCGACAACGGAGTTTGTGTGATATCGCCGTACCATCGAGGCACCTTCAGGCAGGGGGACGTGGTATCGGTGCCCTTCCATATCTCCAACACGAATCCAAATGTCGACAAGTATCAAAAGGAGATCCAGATCACCGCACAGGGCCCAGTGTACTCAAAGCGCCGGATGTTCATCGTGTTGTTCAAAGCCCGGGAGGCGATGTTCTGTCTGCCATTGTACTCTTGGCAGCAAGTCGGTATCGAGAAGAAGGACGACGGAAGAGGCCTTATAGATGACCATGTCTGCGTTGTCAACTACAAAGACAGAGTCGAGTTCGAAACGAGCGGGAAGGTAACAGGTCCTCATCGGCCCTTGTTCTTCGTGCACAGGCATGAAAACAGTGTCGGACTTACTGAATCAACAACATGTCAGCTTGTGGGAGGCCAGTGGATCAGTTACAACGAGGACATTGGAAAGGTGGGGCGAATAACCGAGAGCAGTTACGACCAGATGCTGCTTGCCTGGAATGAGAGGTGCAAGGCATGCTGGCGTGACAAGGACCCATTTCCGGTGGAAGGCGAGCAAGATTACCGTTTCGTCAAGCTGAATGCTCCCCCGTCGAGAATCGGAGGTCAGTCGCAGGCACCTTCGCGCCGCTCACAGGATCCCTATCACTCACAGGCTCCTTCAGGCTACTCACAGACGCCTTCTCGCCCCTCATATGCATCTTCGCGCAACTCTCACGCAGCTTCACGCGGCAGTATGGCCGGCAGCAACTGGAGAAGAGGCAAAACAGACCATTGGTCACCTGGTCAGCCTTATTAGAAGTCGTGGGTAGTTTCAGTGTAACCAATTTCGCAAGAGCTCCTTGTCGCGTTCCGGAAGTGAATGATTCAATATCGCCCAGGCGTTTCGCGGAAAGCTAGTCTCGCATGATGAGGTCCTATCTCCGACTGAGTGCTCGCTCCTGAGGAGCATCGCATGGTCTTGAAATGCCTTGCACATGCTTAGAGCTTGGTATTAGCTGCGCGGCTTGATATGGAACTGTGAAATTGATCTTGATGTCGATGGAAACTGTTAAGGCTGAACGAGAAGGAGAAGGTGCTCTGCTGACGCCAAGATCTCTCCGCGCACGAGCGTCACTTCCCACGACTGCTCACATGCACCTTTGCTCTCACACTGTCAAGAAAAATTATACTCCCAAAGAGTCTTTCGACACTTCATCATCGCTTTGCTTCAATCTCTTCCATCTAGCTACAGCAAGCCACAAATGCCTCTAGAGCACAATGACCAACGCCCAGCTTCCTCGCATAGCCTCTCGCTTTCCGTACATCAAGTTTCCACCACTCACAACCCACACTTCACTCCAACCACGCGAAACCACTACATCACAACCCAGATTATCGCTGAAGTCCGCTCTATAAGCCCTCCTCCAAAAACGAGAGATTAACGCCCCGAACTGCATTTATAGGTAGGAGCTTACATCACGCAGTAGTGTGCATCGCATTGCCCAATGACTTTTCGAAACAAGCGAAGTGATCGGCCGCCAAGCAGGAACGGGCTGCTGCGAGCAGAAGCTGAAGCGGCACCACGTTCACGCGGAGTTGATCAAGATAGGATAGAACGTGGTTTGCACGATGTAACCATGTTGATCTTCTGCTGTGAGGTTTTGAAGAAGAAAGGAAGGTGGGTGATGGAGAGGGAATGGATATGTATATAAGGAAGCGTGTGTTCGATTGACACGACTTACTTCCATTCAGCATAAGCACTTACCCAGCATATTTTAAAGATGTTTGCCAACACGATCCTGTCAGCAGCTCTCTTGCTCGCCAGCACGGCGTCAGCGCAGTACCAGTATGGCACTTGCACAGCCAATGGACAGAACGGCGTCTGCATCTCCACGTCCGAATGCGGCGGAACATCCACAGCAGGCGCATGCCCAGGTCCATCGAACATTCAGTGTTGCACGTACGGCCGCTGCTCTCGAAGCGGTGTAAGCGGAACCTGCGAGTCCGCGTCCACATGCACAGGAAGCAGGTAAGAGGCCCATGCACAGCTTCATGGAGGACGCATCTGACGAGTTGATAATAGGTACTCTGGCCTGTGTCCTGGCTCTTCAGACATCCAATGCTGCATCCGAAGCGGTGGCGGTGGAGGTGGAGGCAACTGTCCACCTTCAGCTCAAGCCAACATCATCGACTTTATCAAATCCTTTGAAGGCTTCCGAGGCAGTCCATACCAAGATGTTGCAGGCAAATGGACAGTCGGCTACGGCCATCTTTGCTCTCAGTCAACTCGCTGCCAAGAACTGGGCTATTCGTATCCAATCTCCGAGGCTCAAGGCGAGCAGCTTCTGGCACGCGATGTGAGGCAATTCGAAGTCTGTATCGGACAACAGGTCGGTGGTGTTCGACTCAACGCCAACCAGTATGGTGCGTTGGTTTCCTGGGCGTTCAACGTTGGATGCGGGAATACGGCATCTTCGACATTGGTGAAGAGGCTCAATGCTGGAGAAAATCCAAACACAGTTGCTGCGGAAGAGTTGCCAAAGTGGAACAAGGCCGGTGGACAGCCTGTGGCTGGCTTGACAAGGCGTCGTGCTGAGGAAGTTCAGTTGTTCCAGACAGCCACCAGCACTGGTGCTCTGCCATGCTAGATGAGGTAGCATCAGCAAATAACAACATTCTTCGTCGAATAACCTGTTTCACTATCAGACCTTGTGTGATGTCGCCAGGCAACAACGTTGAGATCGTGATGATGTCCGACGTTGAGTTGCCATGCGCATGAATTGTGCAAGTTTCCTGACCTGTCGTGCTGTCGTGTTAAACAAGTGGAGCATGTGATAGAGTCGGAGTAACTACGGGATAGCATCACTGTGACGCGAATCTGTCTGGCACGACGGGTAAACAACAAGAAGTGCGCAGGTGTCGTAGGAAATGTGTCTGCTGATAGAGAATCCCTCGCTATGCCGGCCAATAAGTGGAGCTCTATGATGGAACAGGTTGTGCAATCTCCAAAGCTGTTGTCCAAGTTTTGTACATGTGCCCGCATTCTGACGTAGCGCAATGTGTATGCACTGCGAACGCATGCAATGAGTACGCGCAGTGCAGTATTGAGGGGTGATGCCATAGGACGACCTCATTGCCCCGCTGTGAAACGTGAGGGTGTTCGTGCTCCATATGTTGGCATATAAGAGAGTGCTGCCACAGAGGGACATTCGATTTCCAGATCACCTCGAAAGCAATCAACTCAACTCAACGAACAACTTCAAATCACATCAATCGCCAAAATGTCCGACAGCTTGTGAGTAGCTTCTTTCAGCAGGCCGCAAACGTGTCCTGACGGGTACCAGGCGCCAGTCCAACACCGACAAGGCAGCTTCTGCCTTGAAGCCAGACAGCCAGAAGTCCACCACCGAGCAGCTTGGTGACAAGGCCAAGGGCGCTGGAGATTCTGTCGCAGGCAAGGCTCAGCCAGGTGAGTTATCCAATCCTGTGTTCATCATCGATAGGCGTCTGACAATTTCATGCAGAGGAGGAGAAGTCCGCCACGCAGAAGGCGACTGACAGTGTCTCGTCCGCCGGCGAGAGCGTCAAGGACACTCTTGGACTGGGAGACAGTGAGTTGCCCACGGACAGCAACACCTTCTCTTGAACACTGCTAATGCATTTTGCAGAGAAGCAGTAGAGCAAGAGCTCTGATCATGTCTCCTCTCTTCCATGCAGATGAAGAAGACTTATTTGGACCCACAGCACCTTGTATCTGAGATACCATTGATCAAGTCATGATTTATGCCGTAGCATAGTGCCGCAATGAAAGTGTAGCCGCTACAATGCTCTTGCCGATTTCATCCGCATCTCTTCCCTTGGCTTCTCTTGCTTGAGCGTGTACGTGGCAGCATGCTGTCACACATGTCTGATGGTAGGACTGTAATCGACGAGGTGTTGTTGCGACGGCGTCTGGCTTGTCGTGGGTCGATAGACATGTGTTCCTGGTTAGGACCTTAGTCCTGTTCAGGATCTGGGAAGGAGAATTTGTGCCTCAGGCTTTTCATCCGACGGGTGAGCTCATGATCGACGCTGCCGGAAAATAAATGTTCAGGACGAGCCTCCGAAGACGTCCGATGTTCTGAGCCCATTGCGGACCATTGGGACAGTCGTCAGCTCTTGATCGTCACGCCTGCATCTACCGTTCCATTTCTTCTTCTTGCGCATTCTCCATCATGTTTCGTACAGCGTTCCCGCGTGCAGTCGCAGAGGTCCGACTCTCCAAAGCACTACCAGCGAAGCTCCCCACTAGAAGCTTGACAGCTCGACCGCTCGGTGCATCCAGCAACACCACCTCCGCTCTCCCACGATCGATACGAACTTTCGCCAGCACCGCCAGAATGGGTAGAATAGAAAGCGATGCCTTCGGCGAGCTCGAAGTGCCCGATGACAAGTACTGGGGAGCGCAGACGCAGCGCTCGCTCGGCAACTTCAATATCAACCAGCCACAGGATCGCATGCCACCGCCGATTGTGCGCGCATTCGGTGTGCTGAAGGGCGCTGCGGCGACGGTGAACATGAAGTTTGGATTGGACCCCAAGCTTGGAAAGGCTATTCAGCAAGCAGCCAGCGAGGTCGCATCGCTGAAGCTAGTGGACCACTTTCCACTGGTTGTATGGCAGACTGGATCAGGCACACAATCAAACATGAATGCGAACGAAGTCATCTCGAACCGCGCAATCGAGATCCTGGGCGGCAAGATGGGCAGCAAGAAGCCTGTGCACCCCAACGACCATGTCAACATGTCCGCATCCTCCAACGATACATTCCCTACGGTTATGCATATTGCCGCGGTCCTGGACTTCGAAGAATCTCTCCTGCCAGCTCTCAAGAACCTGAAAGAAGCAATGAAGCACAAGGCCGCACAATTCGAGAACATCATCAAGATTGGACGAACACACTTGCAAGATGCCACTCCTTTGACACTCGGCCAGGAGTTCTCCGGCTATGTCACCCAACTCGAATACGGCATTGAGCGCGTAGAATCCGCCCTCCCACGTCTCCGCCTCCTCGCCCAAGGAGGAACCGCAGTCGGCACCGGCCTCAACACCTTCGAAGGCTTCGCCGAAGACATCGCAACCGAAGTAACCAACCTCACCGGCCACCAATTCTACACGGCTCCCAACAAATTCGAAGCCCTCGCCGCGCACGACGCCATCGTCGAAGCCCACGGCCACCTCAACACCCTCGCCACCTCTCTCTACAAAATCGCCCAAGACATCCGCTTCCTGGGCTCAGGTCCCCGCTGCGGTCTAGGAGAACTCAACCTCCCCGAAAACGAACCCGGCTCCTCCATCATGCCCGGAAAAGTCAACCCCACCCAATGCGAATCCCTCACCATGATCTGCTGCCAAGTCTTCGGTAACCAAGCCGCCACAACTTTCGCAGGCTCACAAGGAAATTTCGAACTCAACGTCTTCAAACCCGTCATGATCCGTAACCTCCTCCATTCTTCTCGCCTTCTCGCCGATGGAATGAACAGTTTCCGAGAGAATTTGGTTCTCGGTCTCGAAGCCAACGAGGAACGTATTGCAACTATTATGAAGGAGAGTTTGATGTTGGTTACATGTTTGAACCCTGTGATTGGATATGATATGGCGTCCAAGGTGGCCAAGAATGCGCACAAGAAGGGTATTTCATTGAAGGAAAGTGCGATGGAATTGAAGGCTTTGTCGGAGGAGAAGTTTGATGAGGTTGTCAGGCCTGAGCTTATGATTGCGCCAAAGGCGAAGAAATAGACGCCATGCCATGTTTAGCGGAAAAAGAATGTGCAGGAAAATGTGTACAATGAGACGATATTTATTCGATGAAAGCATTTCGTTGTACATTTTCAAATCTTCACCTCCCTGTCGTTGCTGCCACTCCGTGGAGCTCTTGTCAATAGGCTGACAAGTAGTACAGCGGAGGTCAATTGGTGGCAGAGAATAGAACAATGTCACGATGTGTAAAAGCGGAACCGAAATGATGAACTCGATCTGGCATACCACTACGTCTGTCTAACCGTAACCCAGCACACCGCATTCGCATCGCATCGCATTCGCACAGCCCATCCATCCCATTCATCCAATCCATACTGATGATAAGTCTATGCAATGATCCGGAACGCGAATAAGAAAATCAAAGGCGAAGCGAAAAGAAGTTTCAAAAAAGCAATCTGGGTATCGTCACCACTTTGGAACCAAACAAGTAGAAAGAAGCAGAAGCAGCCACAAGAAAGAAGTTTCCAGTCCGCTATGCCATTATTAATGCAGGTTGGGGGTGATGATGGTGATGATGCATGCTGAATGGTCCTCGTTCGCCGTGGAAATCAAATGGCTCATGCAGGAGTGCAGAAAGGAGGTGATGCAGTAGCAGTAAGCCCTCGATTTCGAAGTGCACAGCAGCAGGAAGCTGGAAGTGTCGTTCTGGTAGCTGTTTGATGATGCGGATGGTTGCTCTTTCGAACGATGTGATTTGAGCGGAGGGGACCGCGAGCGGCCATCCTAGCAACGCCATATGATGATGTGGTTGCACAACCGTGATGCAGTGGTAGAAGTAGCGCCAACGCCGCCCCAGGGATAAATAATGCTGGCTTGACTGGTTAAGCCTCGAGCGGTGCAAGGATCTACAAGAAGTGTGAAGATATGTTGTATTTTCGTCCTGACCGAGTTGTCGGGTTTAAGGTCACATCGAACATTTTCGGGTCAGGAGGTTTCATTGGTAACCGTAGTTCTGGGGCATACTGTTACCAGGAGTGGACCAGCCTTGCATGCCTGGTTGTTGGCCTGGCCCAGATTGTGTCTGAGCTCCCATATACTGGCTCGGGTTCGGCTGATACATGCTTCGGTTCATGCCTGCATAAGCAGAGTTCATCTGGCCGAGCTGTTGGGCATAACTCATGTTTTGGCCCGGCATCTGCGGCGGCGGCATTTGCGAGTGATGCTGCTGTTGCGGCTGTTGACCATAGCCAGACATGTGTGATTGCCCCAGCGGCGAGGGTTGCGGCTGAGGAGGAGGCCACATCTGGTTCGATGGGTAGCCGGGGTAAGACGGAGTCTGCCTGTGTTGAGCTCCGACAGCCATGGAAGGCGAGCCATGATGAATTTGACCAGGTGCACCTCGATGCATAGTTTGAACAGGAGAAGGCATTGCATTCTGCTGGTTCTGGTAAGCCGAATATGCCTGAGGGATGTCCTGCCGCTGCTGCGCCACCGATTGTGGGCTTTGTAGATTTTGCGGTGCCACGGTGCTTGCTCCAGCTTGCTCGGTCTGAGCCTCTGTCGTCTGCTGCTCGTGGGGCCGCTCCCAGTAATTCGTCAGATAAGACGACCTGTGTTGGCGTTGCGCGGCCAATTGCTTATTGAAATCCGCTGCGCCCACGGCTTGCGTCATGATCTCTGCCGGTGCGCTCGATCTGGTGATATCCACGTAAGCTGGCCCTATAACTTCCTGCCTAGGACGAAGAATGCCACCAGATGCACTTGGTCTGAGGTCCTCGCTCGGTAGGTGAATCATGGGCAGTGGCGCCAGCGATACCTGTCCGAGACCTGGCGGTCCAGCTTCCATGCTGGCATTGCTGTAGATGATTTCCCCTTGAGGAAGAGCATTGAGGGCATTGGCGTGACTTGCAGCTGCTTCTGCTGCAGCCTGTTCTCGAGCCCGAGCGGCTCCTGGGCGTTTCTCTCCAGCTGGGTCGTCCTCTGTGAAACCTTGTTTCCTAGCCTTGGCTTCCCAGTAGTCGTCACGAACGCGGCGGCCACCTTCGATCAAACGGCTACCAAACTGCCTGAACATGGACCGAGCTGTGACGATGGCGATTTGCCGTGACCTGTAGGAGTAGGGCAAAATCTCCTGATGGATCAGGTTGTCCTTCTCTGCTTGGTTTGCAATAATCTTGTAGAGTGACCTGTTCTTGTTGAATAGCAAGTATGAGTCGCGGTATCCAAGCACGCGAGCGCATTCGGTGGCCAGCATAAAAAGCTTCTCCCCTCGGTTGGGAACGTTGAACGTCCGACATCTGTACTTGCGCTCTCCTAGAGGGTACCCGTCCTTGGACACTTTGGTTTCACCGGCCTCATCAATTTCTCGTGGTATGTACTCGTCACCCTCTGGGCCAAGCTGATCTGTCGTGTGGTCTCTAACAGTGGGCAGGGCCTTGACCACAGGAGGCTTTGATATCGAGCCTGGGGTGGATCTGGTTGGCGACGCCTGAGTTGGAGATGCGTGCGATAACGACGACGTCCTCATGTGAGGCGTTTGCACCGGCTGATGACCGACGGCCATCGACATGTTGGGCGATGGTGCAGGACTTTGTTCCGACTTCAGTTTCCGTATCTTGTTGGTCTTGGCGTCATCTGGAAGCGGCGTGTCAGCGTGCTTGCCTCAGCTATCATTCCTGTGCGCACACAGAAGGTGCCACTTCGCATGCGACTCCATCTGTCACACGCTGTGTATCTTTGCAAGTACATACCACCTTCTTGTTTCACTCCGGGTGTGCCGTACGAATCAGGTGTTCGACTACGCTTCTGCCCGCGTGGGCTCGCTGTCGTCAAGAGGTTGGAGGTGCTCGTGGCGTCTGCAAAGGGAGGAATGAGTTAGCATATTGTTCAAATGCCCGACCGGGCTGCGGAGCGCTGTCGAACGGCGGGGGAACGCGTCGCATGGTGATAGAGCGGGTGGGAGACAGTGCTTACTGGGCGCATTCAAAGCTGCTGGATTGATGGTGCCCGAGTCTTCCATGTCCAGACCGGCGTGTAATGTAGATAATGCTTCAAAGCTCCGATGCGACACGGCCAGCATCACATCCCGCTACCTGGCATGGAGCACGCAGAGTCGGTACGGGCCTGTCGCACAGCAAACGCTGTATCTGGCGCAAGTGTCTCGAGGTGCGCGCCGGTGGCGGCGAGTCGATGGAGATACTCGGGGACTGGCGCGTATTGGCAGTGGACAGCAGCGACGTGCCCTGGGAATTCGCCCTCGCGCGTGCGCGCACTTGGGATAGGTCGATGTGGATAATAGCTCTGCGACCAGGGACGGAGCGCAGCGCTGCACGATCCCAAACTTTGACGAGCGCGCAGATAAGCTTGCGGAAGGCTGGAGAAACCCTGTAGGCCGAGCGCAACGGCCAGGAGCAACAGCAAAGGTCGCGAGCGGTGGTGTTGAGGCGCTGTCGATGCAAGGTCGAGGCTGCACGCCGTGAGGGCTGATGGTTGTGATCCGCCGAGAAGCTCTGCAAGCGCGATCCACTTGCGATGGGACGTGCGTCTGAGCGGCTGGATGACGCAGACGGCTCGCGAGTCGAACAACCCCACTAGGCTGCCCTTTTCACAGTCAGCTTCATCCTTCAATACTCTCCATTTCGACGCCCATCGGCGACCGCGCGGTGTGCATTGTCCATGTCCACTGCTCGCGCAGTGCAGCGGCCTGTTTGCAACGCAGAGAAATTGACCGGTCGCGGTGCCCTTCAGCCTGTGACCCGAATCTCTGCGCGTTTCTTCAGGCGGCCGCTGGGGTTACACGTGCTGGCCAGACGCTGGGCCCTCAACTGCAAGGGATACTTTGCTGGGTCGGGCGGAGCGAGGAGCCAACGACCAGGCGCGCGAAGTGCAATTGTTGCGTGAGTTCCAGTGGGATGGTGGAGGGAGGTTCGGGTTGGGTAAATGGAAAATGGCACTCACTTAGCAAATGCAGCGCGCCACGTCGAAGGCGGTCAGTTTCCAACAGAGTGAATGCGGTGCCGTGCTATACTCGCACGTCGTGATTCGTCGTGTGCAAGCTGCTCGGCCACGGCGTTGGTAGCGATTGTACAGAAGGTCGTGCAGAATTGCAGCGGGCACGGCGAGTCGCTCAGGCCCAATGCGCGCGATGCGAGTGTCGTGTTGTTCTTGCAGACGCCGTGCTCTGCCAGCATCGAGACAGAGGAATAATGGGCGAGCAGAACAGGTGCGGTTGGCCGCTCGTCGATGGCCCGAGTGTCGTCTAGGTTGCTGCCAGACGAACCGTGATCGCCGAGCCGGTTTGCGTTTGCGGCTGAGTCGCGAGCAGCGTTCGCTTCCTTCCTCTCTGCTTCCTACTGGCCGTCCAAGACAGTAATATCGTGAGGGTGAATGCGTCCCTTCGTGGACGAGGGCACAACGGAAGGCAATGCACGCGAACTGCACAGGCACCCGCAGCAGCGAATGATCGAGGCAAAGTGGAGCACCGGTGGCTTATACTTGCACTGCTCAACACTCTGGCCGCCGCAAGTCACCCATCTGCGATCTGCCCGCGCGGGAGCGGGCGCTGCTGCATGATTGCTCACATATCGGACTAGACACAAGCGATCGCGCCGCTACTGGTGCAGCTTGATTTACCCAGTGCAGCTTCCATCGCGACCACGACGCGCCCCCGAAACGGCTTGGCTACCACGAAAGCTCCAAAGATAACCAGCCCATACTATCGCAGACAAAGCTCCGCCGCCGCTGCCACTATCGACTGAGACGAGAAGAGCAGCTGGCCAGGATGCCGCCAGCCAATAGCTGTGCACGCACGCCAACGAGGGGCCGGTGGCAGCTCATGCCCTCCCGCGCTTTGTCTCTCGCCACTTGCACTCGCTGCTGAGCATCTGTCGCCTCGAGGCCAGCCTGCTCTGCTCGCACGCTCCTCAGCAGAGCCAGCACATTGACTCATGCCAGTGACGCGCTGACTTGCCAGGTGACGTCCCTCTCCGGCAGCCACTGTGCTCAAACGGTGCATTCGTTAATGCAAATGCCCGTCGTGTCGTTCGCTTGGGCGACGGTCATCCACATCCCACGCCTGCTGCAAGCTGCACGCCCGATGTCCTCGGCACGAAGCTACACGCCTATACACGATTGTCCTTCGTCGCGCGTCCCGCACGGTGCCATGCCCGCCATGGAGATCTACGTGCTGGGGCGCAACGCTCGAGAGCATGTGCTTCGTGCCAAAGTCCGGTAACTCTCATCCTCACGGCCACTACCCTGAACTATAAAGATGAGCAACCAGGATCGCTTTCACACGCACAAAACACCTCGCTCGATGCGTGGCATCATTGGCTCCGTCTGGAATGCAAATGGCTGCATCTGCTCGGGTAGTTGCGCACGAACCGTGCGTCTTGCGAGCATGCACAGATATGCCCTGGCCATCTCTGCCTCGCGTCCAAGGTGAAGATCTGTTGTGGAGCGTAGACGGTCAGCTTGCATCTCTGGTTGCTCGCCCGCCCCCAGCCTTCTGCCTTGCGGCCCGCAGCAGCATGGCAGCAGCAGGATGTCACAGAGCCACAAGATCATGCACTGGATGAAACAGGGAATCGCAGACGTAACATGAAAACATCTGTGATCACACGACCGGACTGACTTTCGGCTTCCCTACCGAGCCCGACGAACCGCAACAGACCCAGTTCACGGACGAACGACAGCGGACGGACGCGTTGCGCAATCGAGCGCTCATGCGCCCACAGCCTGTCTCAGTTGGGCATGCGAGGCTGAGAGGTGACGCCTCCAACGAGAATTGCCAACTCCGTCAGGCTCGTAAAACGCCAATACTCTTTCTTCCGCCAACGATTGGATGGCTACGCTCGAATCCTGGTCGTCCCAAGAGATGCGCTCCAAAGCACGCTATGTGCGGCCGACTCCACATCTGCCTGCATAATGGGCAAGGTGACCTCTCTATGGACCAGGGTTCGGCCGGCTTTGAAAAAGCGATCACATGCATCTCCACAGGTACATTGTATCCTGCATCATCATTGCAAGTGGTATCGAATCACCACAGCCTGAGCCATTCACCGCCATGAATACGTGAACGAATGATGGCGTACCCGATGCAACGAGAAGTGTTCGCCCCATTCATCCCGAGAGTGCGAGCGAGAAGCGTGGATTCAACGCGTGCAAAATAATAGGAAGAGCGAAAGCGCGTGGTCGATAGCTTACGAAAGTCAAAAGGACGGGCCGTCCTTGCAGCTACTCATTCTATGGTCCTATCCCACGGGGTCTGGGAACAGCGTTCGAGGGTGCCGAGATAGCCGACCAACATATGCACCAGGTCAGCAAACAATCCGTAAGACTTTTGGAAATGACGCTGTGGTTCAGGCTTGACCAGGGCAGCCCGCGGAAGACCTTCGTATCTCCGTTCCTCATGACTAGAAGGTGCAGAGCTACGGAAGTTACGTCCAAGCTGTCCGGACTTCATCTCGAATTATGGAGGCCTCTAGCAGGCTAAATATGTCAGATGAGGCTTTTCCTAACGACCTTTGTGGAAGACACGTCCCGGGATTGGCCGCGCGAGGCCTGCTGATAGGATGGACATCACCGCACCGGCCCATCCGAGATCCAGTGAATGATTATGCTTCGGGAGTTGACTCCGTGGTATGCCCCATCACCTTGATTTGTCCTACGCCTCGACCTCGCCATTTGGCAATAATCCAAGAATGTTAGTGATGGCCACGGGCCCTGGGGTCGATCTCTAGCTTGTTTCATATCGCTGACGCAAAGCGCCTGGGCTCGAAGTAGCTCGAAACCCAATGTGCAGGATATAGAACGCAGCACATTTCCGGGAAAACGAGTCATGGTCGCTGAAGCTGCCGCCGTGCAGTTGCTTGTTTCGCTGTCAAACAAGGGCAACTCCACGAACCTGTTCTCGGGCTCAGCACACAGGACCGAGTAAGATCGGACGTCTCGATACGCGTTGTCCTGGAGGCGCTCGCGATTAGTGGGGCACGAGGTCATTGTCCCTATGGATGCCCAACATGTCCCTCACCCATGCTACACTCCCACTACCGCCACGACTACCGTCGACATCGACACGAGGTCGTCCACGCGCTATACGGGTGGCAAAGCAACGTGTCGCCTGCGATGGCGAAGTCTCGGAATCCGGTGGCAAAAACGAGGTATATGCACGCAGTTGCCTAGTGGCTTCTTGCGACTCCATATCGCAACCTCTAGCACGCCTTGCGGTTGCAGTGGACGCCTCGAACAGACTGTCGAATTGGTGTCGTACGTGTAGCTATCGAGCCAAGACGATCCGCCGAGTGTAAAGTGCCTGTTCCGGTTGCAATTGAGGTAGGTTTTGCAATGGCGCGAATGTTACGAAGCACTCAGTCGGCCGTGCCGTGTCAGCTGCCTCGAGCTTCACTCCTCCCGAACGCCAGTATCAATCGGGCTCTTGCAAGAATTGCGTCATTCTTCCAGGCAACGGATTCGATAATTGTTCACCGGAGTGTCGATGTCTATTCGTAGCACCGCGTCTCGTATGCTGGTAAGATACGAATATATTCGCCTGTCAGCCTTGATCAATGGATACCGGTCAGGACAGCTCAAAGCAGACAGCACACCTTGTTCTTCGGCAGCGGAACTCGCCACAACAACACCCTCTTCACAGAATACACCACACCCTCAGAGGCGGCCGACGCTGAAAACAGTAGCAGAAACTAGCTGTAGAAGGCAAACGGTGGGCTGAAGTGAAGTCAACATATACTTTTCCCTCTTCTCCATCCTCGCGACATTTCTTCACGCTGCACAAGCAACCTGGATCCCGTTCTAAACTTAATCTTCCCGTGTCCCAGCACAGCAGGACCCTCGCATCTTCAGACCCCAGATTCTCCTTCAAAATTCTCCGAAATGGCAAGATCTGCATTAGAGATGGTGTCTGACGTGGCAACTAAGGCAACTGCCAATTCGTCCACCCCAATTCTTCCTTTCACAAACCGAAAGATTAAAGATGTGCCGCGGCAGATAACACGCAGCAGCAGCACATGGTGGCTTGCGTCTTTTGTTCTCTGCGTTGGCAATGCATCGTGTCGTGTCGTGCGTGATGCCGCAAGTCATACTTGCATTGCAGAAAGCTCGGGAATTGTGCATTGCCCGGCTTTTCTGACACACTTGACACGTCGTACGCAACACACAGATTCTAGAAGCAGAATAGATGTAGGGTCTGGAAGCTCGGTCACGGCATGCCGACGCGGCTACCTGCATACGTCTACCTCTACCTTTCCCTTGTGGTGCCTTGTGATACTTACTTTCGTGCTCGTGCGTTAGCCACTCGAACTCACAATCACTCATCATTGCCATGCCACCACGCGGGAAGGAAAGAGTAATTAATTACAAAAACGTGCAGCTGTGTGGCGATGCTGCAGATGTGCAGGTGTGACAACAGGTACGGCTGACAATCTGACAGCATTGGCAATAAGCAAACAAGCATGACTGGACTTAAACTTCCGGTGTAGACTCAGTCGGAAGAGGAGTGTGATGACAGATGCAGAAGGGTGCATGTTTGCTTTGGTCCGAGGGTGTAGGAGCCGAAGCAAGCAAGCAAGCAGAAATGTGGCGGGTCTGCATGACCAATGGTTGCCTGACCCAATGATGGAGCAAGTTTGAATGGTGGTAACGGAGTTGTTGTGAAGATGGCAAGCTTCAAGCAAAGAAACGCGAACGGGGAAAATTGTGCGAGTAGTTAAACTGTTTCAAATTGCCTTGATTCGTGTTAGACTACATAGGAAATACTACGCAACTGTTGTCCAAGCCATATGAACTTCATGGTAGTGTTATGATAAGAAATGCAAGCAACGCGCGAGTGGGGATATCATTCTGATGCCTCTGGTGTAGCCAAGTTCTGTTATTCATGCAATCGTGATGCTGGATGATGGGAGATTGAAGTCCCCATTATCTCCGGACCGAATCCAGTTCTTCAATGAATCGATAGATTCCTTCAAAGCCTTGGTATTCAAGCGGATCGTGTTTGTTCGACCCATAGCTTCCGGAGTGCACTGACTGATAATCAGGTGATGACAGCCAGGGATTGGAATACTGCTCTTCTTCGAGTATGTCCTCGAAACCCGTGTCCGATTGCGTAGAATATGCTGGGCTGCCCGACAGCATATCGTCGAGACTTATAACGTGCCTTTGGGATGCCATCATCGGTTTGATCGGGTAGTCGTAGAGATCACTTGCACAGGATTCTTCGCTCATGGCTGACGGGTCATTGCTAGGAGCAAATGGGAAGAGTAAGGCTATCTCGGTTCCAGCGAAGGCGTCAAATGCTGGATCTTGAGTGACAGTGCCTCGCTGTACGTTAAGCTCAGAGCAGAGACGTTCCACCGTATCGGCGTCACAGCCCGGAAAGTGCACTCTTAAATGATCCTTCTGGTATGTGATTGGTAAGTCCCCGAGCGCTGACAGTCGTTTGAGGTCATTGAGCACAGCAGCCAGATCCTTCAGAGCTCGCGAGAAGTCGACAGACAGAACATCGAGGAGACCCTCGGTGTTCAGGTTGTGCTTCTCAGTGGTCTGAGACATGGTGTAGCCGACGACGGAGCTCAGAGGAGTGAGTGCGGTGATAGTTGGGTTGACGTGGAAGTCGATCCATGAACCGGGTGTGGCAGCTGGCACAGAGCGCATCTTGCGGCCGGTCTCTTCCTGCAAAGCAGACACAGCCTTGAAGCGCTTGTTGCCATTGCTGTTCACTCCATCGTACTGGGCCTTTTGACCTTGCGTGAAGAAGGCACGCATAGCCTGAGACACATTCTGCACAACTTGAGATTGTACAGCTGGGCCATGGCTGAAGTATCTGGCGCCCCCTCCGCCGCCGTGCGAGTATCCGCCTGCTGTACGACCGAGTGTCCCGCCAGTCAGATTGGGTCGAAGAGTCGAAGCGAATGGTGCTCGTCCCGACGATGACTGTACGTAAGATCCTATCCTCGATTTCGGGAACGATGCACGATCGTACCGGACACCAGGCTTGCTACCAGCTGAAGAAAATCGTCGGGGAGTCGAATATTGACGGGATTGGCTCTGTCGAATGCGTGCTAGAGGATGGAGTGGTTGTTTCGGTGCGTTTCGGGCGAAGATGGGCTCGAGTTGAGCTGCTCGCTGCCCGCTGACTTGAGCATCGATGGCCCGTAAGCCTTTCGATAAGGCAGCCTTGAGGCTCTTCGCGTGGCGAGCCACGAGGCTGTGCCACGCATGCAGCCCTGGCGGCATGGTGATTGTGGGATGTGCTCAGCACGAGGGTTGAGATGTCAGTGTAGGAGGAGAAGAGGCAAGTGAGGCACAGCCAAACAAGGCACGTCAGCTGTGGTGGAGGAGTGGCGAATGCAGGAATGCAGGGTCCGAATCCCGCCGATCGCGCGGTCACGTGCAGTGCGCAGCTGTGGCGCATTGCATCGAATTCTCGGCCGGCTTCAAACACAGCAGCATCAATCCATCAGCGCTCGAATCATCAGCACTTTGACACGACATGACTTCGCTCAAGAGGTCATACGCGTCGACCGGCTCGGGCACGACTCTAAGCAGCAAGACATACCTCCGAACGCTCAAGTCAGGAAAGGTCCAAAAAGTTGTCCGCGAGCTCTACCTCCGCCAAGACATACCATGCTCCTCCAACCTATGCACCGAGTGCATCGACATCGCTCCAGCAGGATTCAATGGCAAGAAGGAGCCGTTCGTTCTTTCCGCCACACCTGCTGGTACTAAGCTCTATCCCGGCGGGCACTACCTGGTTCCTGATACAAATGCCTTCCTCAATGCCATGGACTTCTTCGAGGCCGAAAACACAGTGCAAGATGTTATTGTGCTGCAGACTGTGCTGGAGGAGGTCAAGAACCGGTCACTACCGTTATACCACAGACTCATTGCTTTGACCAAGAATGACGGCAAGCGATTCTATGTCTTTTTCAACGACTTCCGTTTGGAGACCTACGCCACTCGGGAGCCGGGCGAGACCATTAATGACCGCAATGATCGTGGGATTCGCAAAGCCTGCGAATGGTACTCAGAGCATCTGCAGAAGGCAGTTAAAGCTCGTCAAAGCATTCGATGTCCTGATATTGTGATGCTGTCCGATGACAAGGACAGTTTGCGCAAGGCTCAGCAGGAAGGTGTGGTTGCCACTAATCTAAACGACTATGTGTCTAGTCTGCCAGATGCAGACCGTCTGCTGGATATGGTTGCTTCTAGTCGTGACCAACGTGCATCACGAGATGCCAAAACGCAATTGCTCTATCCTGATTATATTTCCACGTCTGCCATGCTCACTGGTGTCAAGAACGGAACTATGCATCAAGGCACATTCAGCGTATCGCCATACAATTATCTGGAAGGAACAGTGCACGTCCCAGCATTCGATCGTCCTCTCATCATCCAAGGACGCGAGAGTAGCAATCGTGCAGTATCTGGAGATGTTGTGGTGCTTGAAGTCTTGCCTAGAGATCAATGGAAAGCCCCCTCAAGCAAAGTCATCGAAGAGGAAGACATTGGCAAAAACGACAACGCAGAAGTCGAGGATGGCAGCAATGAAGGTGTCATCTCGGTACAAGAGCGAAGAGCATTGCAGGAAGAAGTCAAGCGTGCGCATGGCAAAGTAGCAGAGGGCAAGCCTCAGCCGACCGCAAAAGTCGTTGGCATCATTAAGCGTAACTGGCGACAGTATGTGGGACACATCGACAAGGACTCTGTCAAATCGGGAGCCAAGCAAAGCCGAGCGCAACAGACCGTCTTTCTCATACCAATGGACAAGCGTATCCCGAAGATCAGAGTGCGCACGAGGCAAGCCGGCGATCTTCTTGGAAAGCGCGTACTGGTCACTATTGACTCCTGGGATCGCGAGTCACGGTACCCTGTTGGCCACTTCATTCGTAGTCTGGGTGAATTGGAAACAAAGGGTGCCGAGACTGAAGCTCTCTTACTTGAGTGGGATGTGCAGTACAGGCCTTTCCCAAAGACTGTGCTAGACTGTTTGCCAGCTGAGGGACACGACTGGAAAGTGCCAGCAGATGTCAACGATCCAGGCTGGAGAGGCAGGAAAGATCTTCGCGAGGAGCTCATATGCTCCATTGACCCTCCAGGCTGTGTTGACATTGACGACGCTTTGCATGCGAAGAAATTGCCCAACGGCAACTTCGAAGTGGGGGTGCATATTGCTGACGTCTCACACTTCGTCAAGCCAAACAATGCCATGGACAAGGAGGCCGCTCTACGCGGTACGACAGTCTACCTGGTGGACAAGCGTATTGACATGTTGCCTATGCTCCTCGGTACCGACTTGTGCTCACTCAAGCCATACGTCGAGCGGTACGCGTTCAGCGTGTTATGGGAACTGGATCAGAATGCCGATATCGTCAAGGTCGACTTCACCAAGAGCGTCATCAAATCTCGAGAGGCCTTCAGCTACGAACGTGCACAGCTTCGCATAGACGATCAATCGCAGCAGGACGAGCTAACACAAGGCATGCGCCATCTCATGTACTTGTCAAAGAAGCTGCGAGCGAAGCGCATGGCAGCTGGTGCACTGAACCTCGCCTCACCTGAAGTTCGAGTGGAAACAGAGAGCGAGACTTCCGATCCTGTCGATGTGAAGACCAAACAACTACTGGACACCAATCAGCTCGTCGAAGAATTCATGTTGCTCGCCAACATCTCCGTTGCTGGCAAGAACTATTCCGCCTTTCCACAGACTGCTCTACTCCGCCGCCACGCTGCTCCTCCAAAGACTAACTTCGAAGAACTAAGCAATCAGCTCAAAGTGAAGAAGAACATGGAACTTCGCTCGGACTCTTCCAAAGCCCTCGCCGACAGTCTTGATACCTGCACGGATCCTCAAGAACCTTTCTTTAACACGCTCGTACGTATCCTCGCTACGCGATGCATGATGTCCGCCGAATACTTCTGCTCCGGCACACAATCTTACCCAGAGTTCCGACACTATGGTCTCGCGTCAGAGATCTATACACATTTTACAAGTCCGATTCGACGATATGCAGATCTGGAAGCACATCGACAGTTGGCTGCTGCTATTGAGTACGAGCCTCTCGACTCATCGTTGCAGTCGAAACATAAGATTGAAGGAGTGTGCAAGAATATCAACGTCAGACATCGTAATGCACAGATGGCGGGCCGCGCCAGTGTAGAATACTACGTTGGACAAGCGCTGAAGGGTCGTGTGATGGACGAAGACGGATTTGTGATGCGGATCTTCAGCAACGGATTCGTGGTTTTTGTACCAAGATTTGGTATTGAAGGTCTTGTCAGGTTGAGAGACTTGGGTGGTGAGCAGCTGGGTGGCGAAAGGGAGCCTGAAAGTGTGTTTGATGCTGAAGAGTACTCGTTGGAGATCAAGGAGGGAAGCAGAGCCGGAACAAAGGTTGAGCTGTTCCAGAAGGTGAAGGTGAAGATCAGCGATGAAGCGGAGGAGAGTACTGGTAAGCGGAAGATCAAGTTGGGTCTGGTATGATGACCACTACATTGCTCGCAGCAGAGAGCCAAGCGAAGTACCAGACGAAATAGAATCCTTTCAAAACACGAATGCCAGCATTCGCAATACTCATGATCTCGTTACCCATCCCTCTACCATCTAGATATCTATTATTCCCCCAACCTTCCATCTATATCTACACTCTCCCACTTGCTCTTCCCCTCCCATCCCCGTCCCTCCTCTCTACCAACTCCACCTCATCCCCCTCCCTTTCCCTCTGGCCATCTGGCCCTCGTCCCCCTTGCCCCGAAACACTCCCCATCCTCCCAAACCCCCACCTCTCCCCCTTCCCAGTCTTCCACCCCCTCACAACAACCACAACCAGCAACCCCAACATAACAGTCGGCACAACCCACGGACTAAAAACAAACCCCCCACCCCTCGGATTCCCCAAATTCGCAAAACTCGTACAACACAACCCCACACCAATCAGCGCCCCAAATCCCAATTTCAAAAACTCCCATTTCCTACTCTCCAATTCTCCTGAAAGCCGTTTTTGGAGTAAGAGCCGGTGATTCGAGAGGTATGTGACTAACATACATAGGATAATGACTAAGCCGATAGAGGTGAAGAAGTATACGTAAGTGAGGTTGAAAACTCCAGCTGTGGTTTGAGTAGATTGGAGGACGTCTGTGAAAGTCGAAAGGGAGCCGAAATCGACTTTTTCGGAGTCGACGCCTGAAGGGTTGGTTTCGTTTGCGGGAGAGGGGGATAAGGCGGATTCGAGACTTGTGCGTTGAACCGGGGAGTCGAAACCGGCGATGTTGTAGATTGTTTTGTAGAGGGTGAAATAAATCCAATACAAGGCGTCTTTCGCGAGGGAAGGGTGTTCGTTGCCGTTGGAGATGATGGCGGAGGCGTTTGCCGCGTTGTTGAGGTCGTATGAGAGCATTTCGAGGGTTTCGGAGAGGTCGCGGGAGGTGAGGAGGCCGCGGTAGATGAGGTAGTGGGCTGTTTCGTTGACTTGGAGGCCGACTTCGGAGTAGGCGCCTTCGTTGACCATGGATTGCCATTGCATGTATTGGTTTGTGAAGATGTTGCCGCGGACGACGGCGGCGCGCCAGGTTATGCATTGGGCGAGGCCTTCGACGCTGAGGACGAGGGCGACGTGGAGGGGGAAGTGCAGGATTGACCAGACTTGTTGGATTATTGTACCAATGTGTTCGTCTTCGACTAGGGCGTCGAAGTAGAGCATGTAGATGAAGTAGAGGATCAGGACTGCGCAGAAGATGTTTGCGACAGTCGATGCAGTGAACTCCAGAGCACCTTCCGATTGCACGATGCGTTGAGATTTTGTCGCCAGAGCGATGACCCCTTCGCCGAGGATGATTAGGGTCAAGAGTGACATGCGCTGCACCAGGTGCGTGCCCTTGAAGCTGATATTTCGCCAGACAGACGAGATGGTCGTGGCGATGACAGTCTCGATGATGGCGATAGCGTACCAAGCTCTGTAGGTATGATGTTCCTCTTCGACGCTCCGAAAAGTCCAGATCAATCCAAAATAGGCCATAGCAGCAACGAAATAAGTCGCAGTGATGAGCGATATGGGCAAATATGCTTGCTTATTCCGTCGATTGAGCCAGATGTATTGAATGTACTGGAACACTAACATCATCCGGCTGATCATGAGGTATATCGACAAAGATTTCTAGAAGCCACGTCAGCAAGCAACGACAGTATAGCAAGAGTATCTCTGAACTCACGAAATACCCCTCTGAAGTCGTCCCCTCAGCATCATCTTCAGCTTGTTCCTTCGCACCACCCACATTATACTTGGGCCCCACGACCGCAAACCCAATCATAACCAAAAACTGCACAGCTTTGGCAATTCGCTCAAACAGCGAGTCGGATGCAAAACGAACATCATATAGACTAACTTGATACCAAGTGAACCACAATCTGTCATCAAAGTCAGTCAGTCCAGTCCCAGACCCTCCCTCTCAAAGCCCTCCCACACCACCTCGAACGAGGAAGAAGTACTCACATGCAAAAGAACCCCACGTACTGCTTCAGCGTCTCCGAATCCCTAACCTCATGCACCGCAGTAAAAACCGTCAAATTCGCCGTAAAGAAAAGGTCGTAAAAGAGTTCCAGATTCGAAACTTCACGTTGTTGTCGTACAAGTGAAGCGGTCTTGTCCCCAGAAGGACTCTCATCTTCTCGTTTATCATAATGCGGCGACTGAGCCTTGATATCGCTCCTCATAGTTGAAGCGGGCGAAGGACTTCGCGAAGCTTTCCTTCCGTATGATGTGTCAGATGTCGTGATCTGGTAAAGAGGCAGCTGGCTCGTGCTATTTGCGAATCTGTGATGATGCTCGTCGTTATTCATCGCATATGGCCAGCCAAGAGCGAGAGAAAGTGTGTTGTTGAACAGACTGAAGTGAAGTGGGCACACGTTGAGAAAGCAAGCTGCTGATTGCTGCGGCGCCTACCTGTATGAGCAACCGCGCACGGAGAGAGCGTTTATCCTGAATTGATAGGTAGGCAACACGTCAACCTGGCCCATAGTCAAGGGTGCCCGAAAAACGCCGACCAGGGATCTCGAATTTAGACGTTTGCATTCGTACCTAAACCTTGCTTAAGGAGAACGGGCGTGAAAGACGACGCGCAGCCTTTCCGTTTTAGTCGGCCTCAAGCATGTGAAAATGGTTCGTGAGAGAAGCTTAATATTTCTCGGCGTCTTCAGCGTAATTCCAGCTACACGTTTATTAGTGCAGTGAGATGCGAATTCCGGTCTGCGTGATTGTGAATCAGATCAGACGATCTACGCACAACCTGATATTTGCTGCATGCACGTGCTCGATGCGTTGGGCATTGGACAACAGCAGCAGCAGGCTGGTGCGCACGACGTGCTCAAAGCTGCATACGTATGCCAATGATGCCATCATTCACCCCAGTATCTTTGAGTGCTGACATTTGATCTCCAATCGCTGTCAACGTTTAATTTGTTATCTGAGCATGTTCCCCCGGTTTCAGCAACGGTCGGTCCGGGATCCGCGACCAGTCCTCGACTCGGAATCTTTGGCGTCGATCTCCGTACCCCAGGTGAGGAAACAGAGTGGTTAACGTGGAGTTTCATTACTGTTTTGAGTCAATGCTGTACCGACTCTGGGTCGTAGCAAAGATTGCATATTCAACAACGAACTCTTCAATCACTGTCGTGCGTATACTCCATATGACAGCTTTGCACAGTCACATGTGCTGCCCACGGCATTTCTGCATCGTGTTCGGCCCAGTAGTCGTGTTGCCGGCGAGTTGGCTAGGAGCCGGCAGCGGTCTGCGGGAGCCGCCGGGAAGTCCAATCGTCTCTGGAACACGCAACACTGTCTGGCTGTCACGACACACCGGCGAGATTGTCCCAGAAAGCTGGCTCCAGTACACCGCTGCCGAAATAGCTGAGCTGTGCACGTTGTCCTGCAGGTCCCCCGCCAGCAGCAGAACCGCGTTTGATCGCTTCGCACAGGTTACGGAAGGTGAGCAGTAAAGACTCATGCCGTGGCGCCAATGGGTCAGCTTGGGGTGCATTCTCCATGTGTGCGATAACAGATTCGAGAGCCAGATCTCGTTGCAGCATCGAGGTAAGTGCACCTGCCTCCCACCCACCAGCACTTGGCAGCGGCCGGAATACGCGCGACATGAGAACTAATGTTTCCAGCATGCTTGCCCAGTCAACAGACGACATCTGATGCAGCGTCGCAGGAGGTCGGGCCAGGAGTTCGTCCACATATTCCTTTACGCTGCAAGCGCATTGTATGAGCATTGATGACTCCGGACTAGGGCCAGCTCGCAGTTGCCGCTGATAAATGTGAATGCTTGATGCTGCGAATCCTAGGGTGCCACCTAGTGATGGAAACTCTCGCTTCAAAGCTTTGAGTCGCTGACTTGCTGCTCTTGTGTAGCCATCTATCACCTGTGGCGATATCGGATCCCGACCATCAGTGGCTTGTCGGAGGCCATCCTCCATTTCATCGATGGCGCAAGACAGCTCCAGGACGGCTACCAGAGCCCTGTCGGATGGCATACCGCCTGCCGCAGCAGCGCTCTCTGCACAAGCTCGAAGATGATTCGTCCATCGCATGGGATTCGGCCTGTCAAAACCAATAGCTGACAGATTGGCGCAGAGATAATAGCAACCGACAAACGCCCGGTCGCGCTCTAAGTTGCTCGATGGGTCCTCTGGAGGCAGGTAAGATCTGTTGTATAGCCCCAGGTCTGCCGCTATCCCCGCCAAAAGTGAGAGCTGTTGGTAGAACTGGTGCTGAGACCTATACTGGTGATACCATGCCAGAAAAACAAGAAGACCGGTGAGTACGTCCATGCTCCGCTCCCCTCCTAACAGAACCTTGGAAGACAAGGCATAACGAAATGCCTGAGTCAGACGATCCTGCAGCTCAAGATGTGCCCCAGACGATACTGTGCAAATGGCAAGGGTCAAGACTGGTCGACTCGCGACCATGCGAATAATGTCTGCCCCAGGCCGAAGTTCGACGAATGGAAAATATGGTGTCAACTGTGCATAGATGGTGAAGGCTTTATGCACAAAGTTGTAGTCGACGCCGCGGAGCAACTCTTCACATGCCTGTGAAATGTGTCAGTGTCTTATCAACACGCATCGGATACTTTCGATATTGACTCACAGCACTGTTTCCGAGGCCCCGCGCGAATAGTGCAATGAAGGATTTGCTGTCGTTGTGTGAAAGGTCATGCCGCGATAGGAGGTTGCTGCGATCAGCCTGATATTCGGGATGATTCCCCGCAGGTAGGTCGAACTTGGGCGGTGGGCCTGAGTGCGAAGCTGAAGGACCTGCAAACTCTCCCAATGGAATGCCCTCTGACTCGCCGACGTTACTGGCAGTGCGGCGCTTTCGTGCTTTGGGAACGGCGGGGATGCATTCTCGTTCCATGCGATGGCACCTGGTCCATCGTGATCAGCATGAAGTCTCATAGGCGGATCGAGCAGATCGAAAGGCAATATGGCAGAAGTGGTCGGTGAAGGGATTGTGCATGGTGGGCAGAGGAGCATGGCGCACCACTTTCGGCCAAGACAGAGACTTTGGGACCATGTGGTACAGGATCGATCTCGGCGTTGGCGAGCGAGTGAGCGCTGCAATTGGCAGTATGCAGTGCCCCTGCTGTCGGCGGTGATGGGGTCATGTTGTGGTTGGAACTCAAAGGTCGACGAAGCTTTGCTCGATTACGCACGCACAGAACATGTATCGAAGAACTCACCTCTCGCATCGACCAGTGGGCGTCGCGATACATTTCATCTGTTGACGAATCAGGCTGGGGCGGTCCTCTGTCGCGACGCATACGGTGGATGGTGCATACCTTGAGCGCAGCACATGCTTGGCAGGCACTGTTTCGGGGCTGCCTCTTCCGCTTGAGTTGCCCGTCTGGAGTCGCGATACTTTGCGACGCTGCAGCGTCGACATCATCCGGCGACGGGGGCTGCTGCAGTGCGGACTCCATGGCGGCGCGGTGGGCGGTGCTGCTGGCGCGACGTGATGCTCAGCTGTTGTTGGCGTGACGGCGTGCCTGCCTGCCTGCCTGCCTGCCTGCGAGCGACGAGAGTTTGCCGACTGCGGTTGTTCGAGTGCCGATGATCGGTTCACGCAAGCGTCGTTGGCTCGCACACCTCTCCGAAAGCCTGAGACAAGGCCCGAACAGCCGGTCTTCGGCTAGTGGGGCCAGCACCGTCGGCGAATCTGCTCCGGACGATATCAATGTCGCGTTGTGCCAGCACCATGCGCTGTTCGTGAGAAGTGCAGAACGTCTGCACGACGACGCGGGCAAGCACACTCGCTCCTCGATGTGATGGTGAAGGGGAAACCGTGCCCGGTTTCTTATAGCCGCGATTAAGGTTGGTTGTAAACTTCGTAAACTTCGGGGAATTGGGCCTGCGCTGCCTCCTGCTGCTGCGCGTCTGTCGTCACTTGGCACTTGCTTTGGACATTGGACACGCGCATCGCCTGTTCTTGCTTCCCATCACCTCGCCCTTCTGCAAGCTTATACACGCACCGATTGTCGCGTTGTCCTTTTGTCCGTCTGCATTGCCATCGGCGACATAGTCCGCCGGCGAAGCCCAGATCGCGACTGCCACGATATCTCTCTCCACCACCACAGCCGTTGTGCCAAGCTCCTCCTCCTCGTACTCCTCTTGCGGCCGTATTGCAACCTCACTATCATGAGCTCCTACTGTCTCAGACAGCTCCTCTCCAGTCTCATACCACGACGAAGCAGCAACCAAACGGGAGCTTCGGATGATCATCCCGGAGAGACCTAGTTTCTAGCTCTGGCATTGGCTTCACTGCATACCCTGAAACCGGCTGGGCATGATCAACATAGCGCGCTGGAAGCGTGTGACGGCTACCAGGAAAAGCCTATGGCACAGCGACACTTAGGTCTTCTCTGCCTACTACAGTATCCGTATCGTCCGCACTGTCTCGGATAATGCTGCTGCGAGACCGGAGGCCTTCGAGCGACCTTCGTCACCGACGAACGTCTTCTGCTCTCAGAGCGATGCACGTGTTCCACATTCACTGCGTCTGCGCTACCTCATGTCTCCGGAATTCCCCTGCTCCGCTAGAACATGGCTTCGCCACATCGATGCGCAGACATCATAGTCACGTAGCGGAGAGCTAAGGTGACGAAAATTGCTCAAGGTACTCACTGCTAGAACCTCACGAATCCGTTCGCTTATACAGTTTATCAAAAAGCTTACCTGCTACCCTGAACCCAGGCACCATCTCCTGAGCGACTAGACCGTAAGTCACGATAGCAATGCTAACGGCCAATGAAGGGACCGTCGACCACGGCATATTCCGTTCAGCATCTCAGAAAAAGGTACATGAGCCATGCCAACGTGTCAGCCGATGTTAAGACTTTGGACGATACTATGAAATGGAGTCGCGATACTATTCCGATTGTCTCCGTCTATCGTACGCTATCCTTTCAGGCTTCGTCGTCACTCCAGGGAGCATCGTATAGCTGAACGCAAAAGAGAGGCGGCACGTCGGCCTCGACCTCATCCTGTCTCGCTGATGTCGACTCCCCAGGACTCTCGCCCTCAGGCCTACCAGCCGCCTCAGCCCCCATTTCCACCCCAGAGTCACGGTTTGGCTCGACGTCGTCAAGGAGTGGCATCTCCCTACAAAACCTCTGCTCAACCAAAATCGTGGCCTCCGGCCACTTCTCCATCCTCTTCTCGTCGTACCGCTTCTCCAAGCACACCAACCTCACTCTCAACCCCGCCAAATCGATCGCGTCCTGCGAGACCTGTCTCGTCTCATGACAGTACCTGATCGGTTTCGGCTTCGCCACCCTCGTTGGCTCAGAAGCCGCCTTCTTCTGGAGAGCGTCGGCCTTCTTCTTCTCCTTCCTCACAAAAACTCTCCCCAAAATCCTCCCTTTCCACCCTTTCGCACCACGGGCCCCCTTCTCACCCCGGAGCGACGCAGTCTTCTTCTTCCCATCAAGAAGAGTAACACTCTTCACAAACGCATCCACCCTCTCATAAATCTCCACAACCCGACTCTCCGGCAAAAAAGCCAAATCCTTCAACTCCACATTTTCTTTTGGTTCCCAGCCGCGGATTTCCAACTCACTCATCATCTCTTCCATCTTCTTGAGATGCTCTCTGATTTCGGCTTTTTTGTACATGAGATGCGAGATGGAGGAGTGGTGACAGAGAGAGCGGAGACAGGTTTGAGAGGGGTGGGAGCGCGGGACAGACATCTTGGATCTTGCTCTTGGCGGAGGAGAGAGGCGAGGAGAGGTCCTGTCGATTGTGTCCGAAGATTCCTCTCTCGCGCGCTTTGTTGGGTTGTGAGATGCGTCCTTTTCGTCTCGGAGTGATAGCTGGTGGGTTTGGTTCGTTGCTGCGTGCTTGAGATCTTTAGCTGGTTGTAAGGAGTTGTCGTTCTTGTTCTCAAAAGCTTTTTGATCACGAGCGAGTGTAGTCAGCGTATCTGTGATCGAATGAAAAGGGAGTGCAGAGAGGTGGCAGGGTTGTAGAATATATTCTCGCTCTGCATATTCGTCCTCAAAAATTTAATATTTTTTCTGAGGGATACGTGGTGGCTTGAGAACCAAATTATTTTTGAGGCCACTTCACGCTGACTTTGCGGCGAGACGATAGGATACCGGACGTCGAGGAAAGTAGACTGGAACCAGTGCAGTTGACATGCCTTTGCTCGAAAATAGTTGGTTCTGACAATCTTTTCAGTACGAAAGCTGGCTGAGGCCACTCGCCTGACCAGAGTATGGACATGCAAAGTCAGTATCGAACCCAGCTCACGTGAGCGACTGCTGGCACATCAGCAAGGAACATGATCTTGGAAGAAGAAGCTCGATCATGTCAATATTGGCGCAGAGCGCGATTTGACCTACTGTTACATTCTAATACTCGTAGCACGCTGGTGCTTTTCAATGCAATTCATCACAGCCTGTCTCCATGGCCGAATCAATCTCAACTGGCGTCTCTCGGACGACGCGCGCTTCTGACACCTTCATGCGCCGCCTTGCCCACTACTCCATCTTCACATCCTCAAACTCCTCATCCTCATCCATCTCGTCGCCCGTGCCCTCGTCCGTCGTCTCCATCTTCGCCGCAGCTGACTCTTCCTTGACGACCACGCCTTCTTCGTCCAACAGTGCGCGATACTCAGGCTTGAGCTTGTACGTCTGCACAAAGTCTCCTTGCCTCATAAGCGTAGCGATATCGTCCAAAGTCTCTTTGATGTAAGCTTCCGGCTGCCGTAGTCTCTGGCGCAAGGCCTTGAGAGACCAGTACGAGTACTCCTTAAAGCAGTTCTTGAGCGCGTCGAGTAAGGCAGCCTTCTCCATACGAACGGCCTTCTCCTTGACTGGCTTCTTCCTGTTGCCAGCACCCACTTTCGAGGTGAGAGTGCCGAATTTGAAAGAGTCGCGATCTGTACCGGGATGTTTGATGCGTGCGTCTGTGACGATTTGAGTCTTCTTGCCGGCGTGTAGGGCGGCTTGATATGTCTTCGCGAAATGGTCCAGACTGGTCTTGTCCTCCACCGGATGCATGTCGGCCTCATTAACGACCTTGGGCGCCAGTGCAGTTTGTTTCGGAATCGCTGTTCGGTAAGAGCCAGGCTTGCGCGGTTGCTGGTTGTTGTAGCGATCAAACTTGTTGATGCCGCCGGGTCGCTGACCTGGTGGTGGGCGGTTCGGACGGACATTGCTGTTGTGACCTGGAAGATCCTTCTCGGAGAAGATGACTGTGTTGTTGTAACGATCGCTCTTCAGGTCCAGATTGTACATCTTGGGTATCGACTTCTGCTGCGGCAAGGCATCGTCCAGGCGAATTTGGATCTTTTGCTTCCCATTCTTCTGCGGTGCATGGAACACACGGAGATGGCCCACAGTGACCTGTTCCCCTTCTGCTGCATTCTTGTGGATCTCGCTCCACGTCTTCCACATGTCCTCAGAGACCTTGAGCAGCCACGCATTTCCGCCTCTGGGTATCTGCAAGTCGGTGTCCTCCTCGAACTCGTCGACGTCGCCAATGTGCTTCGTGTCCTCCACCTTGATCTCCGGCTTCACTTGCGCCATGGTGAGAAGCGTGTGGGGTGTCTTCGTGAGCTGGATCGGACGTGGGCGCAAGATGTCGAAGGTTGTGTCTGAACAATGCCGGTCGCGAACAGAAGAAGGTGGTCGCGGTCGCGACAATGACGCAGCGGAACCTGCCGTCGAACGCCTGGTCTGTGCTCACGCGCCTTCTTCACGTCGCCTCGTGCACAACCTCACACTCACACCTGGCAATCTTCTGACGAAAGCTTTGCCTCAACTCGCTCTCGGACGGCCCGGAATCGCACATGTCAGTACAGCCTTCACCTCACTTCAGATTGCCTACGTCTCGCAAGTGCTTCTATTCGCCTACCCGCCCACCCGGAACCGGCCGGGCTCCTCAAAGGAGAGCAGAGCAGCGTCGTGCCCAGACCTCAGACGCATCGAGCGGTGCTAGCAGACCACGACCGCATATCAGTAGGCTCCTCAGCCGCTCTGAGGCCATGAGAATGTGATGGGTTCGTTTTCATGAGGCTCACTTCGCTCGTGAGCATTGCCATACCTGCTTCTTGAGGTCCGCCGATCATTCGTGGTGCGCTTTGTCTTCTGGACCAGAGCATGTGGCCCAAAGATTCCACCAGCCGACTCTGTCCATCCCCTCGCCTCGAAGTGCAAGCTGAGTAACAGAAATGCCCTTCATATGGAGCCCGGCATCGGCGGCACAGCGCCCAAGCAATAGAACCACCCAAGCCACTCTGGCCGGCGCGGACGGTATCGTTCAAATTATCTAGTGGTACAGAATCTGAGTTTCTGGTCGCACTTAGCTGACTACGTGTATTGTGCTCGAGTAAACCGCCGCACAGAGCCGAAAGACTTTGCAGGCCGCGTGCAAAGCCCCGCGGTCGAGCTCGAAATGCATTACCGAAAGCAAAGCTTCTTGACGGTTTATGAGCATCTGATCGGTTCCTGTCCTGCTCATCCTCCATCATTCCTAAGAAGCACACTTTCTTTTTCTGGCAGGCTCCACCGCGACAATCAAGTATGTCAAAGCAGTTCGACCGAAGAAGACAGGCGACTTTTACAAAATCCGGGTAGAATTCTGTGCACGAAAGAGATCTGACACACATGATCCAGCACATTACAGATATACTTCACACGACTGTCCGAATCAGCCTGCACGAGCAGACGAATTTGGAGGTGCCGGTCTTCGCGTTAGTGATCGACTCTCAAAACGACGTAAAAGTCCAAAAAGCTGACCGTCGTCCTAGAAACGCAAGGGTCCGACTCGCTGCACGCTCTTTCTTACCAAAATGTGGCGCCACTGCCAAGCGTACTTCACATGCAGGCACATCCAAACCATCGATTGCAGTTGCTGTCCACCGCGTCTGCCGAGTCCCTGTCAACACACAGCACATGTCCCGCAAGGGTCGACCAGTGTTCCGTCGCCAAACGAGATGGCACCACCAAGCCAGACCACTTCGGCGGGTTCGCATACGCCGCTGTATTCACATTCGCCAGCAGACTTTCACGAGACTTATGACCCTTCGTTTTCTACGACAGACAATTGGCAACAGACACGGCCTGGACTCAGCCTGAGCGCATACGATAGCAGCGCCTCGAATGGGGCGACACCCGCGGTCGACTTCGGCAATAACGCGTCAAACAGCGGCCATGATTTTCTTCGCCCGCCCGCGGTCAAAGAAACACCTTCTTATCATCATGGTGTACAGTCGCACCCAAGCAATACACCCATGACTGCCAACAATCAATATGGCAATCTTCACAATCCGATTGCGCACCAGAGCCAGCAAGATCACTACCAGGGCAGTCATTATCAGTCGTCAGTGCCACCAGCTGCACATCAGCATATGCGGCAGCTCCGATGGCAGACAGGTCTTGAAGAGCCGGCTTTACATTCCATGGACGAGTCACGTCGCAGAGAGCTATGGATGCAAATGTACGCTGTATTTGACCGGCAAGCAGTAGAGGCCGTGCCACGCTTCGCCCCCTCTTATCTTCAACCGCATCCGACACAGATGAGCACATACAACACGCAGCCGACATGGTCCCACCTGCCAACGGGATCAGCAATGCCACCACCAGGACTACCAATGCCACCGCAGCAGCACAATGCAATCAGTGGGCTCTCGAGCGGCCAATCACTTCAAATGCCCCAAAATGTTGCAGCAATACTTCAGCAACAAGTCGATGCATCCAACGCGTGGTCATACAACCAGACATTCCCAGTCAACGAAGAAAATACGGCGAATTCCTCTGCAACAGCGAGGACCCATGCTCAGAATTCGTCAATATCCTTTGAGTATTGGCGTCCTTCACAAGCATCTGCATTAAGAGCAGATACCGGTGGTGGCGGTGCATCTCGAGCAAACGCGGCTGCCCTGCCGAGTAAGGACACCTTCCTGGCCAACCATCTTCGTGTAGTGAAGAGACCGCCCGAAGAGGAATGTCCAATCTGTTTCCACCGGTTTCGCAATGCAGTAAAGCTGCCTTGCGACCATGTTTTCTGCAGGGATTGCATTAAAAGATGGTTCAGGAGAAGCAATACTTGCCCGTTCGATCGACAGAAACTTTTCAGGTGGCCAGCACAAAGGGTCAGAACTGCTCAAGGCAATGGTGGGCAAATTTAAACGAGCAGCTACTAGGGGTTCGAAGTTACAGGAAGAAATGTGTTAAGCTATGCCGGTAGTTCCGTCAAGCAAAAACCTTCGAGCCCAGTTTCCGCCCTGTACTCAGGCTCGTTATTACGAAAGCTATGCAGTCGTTTCTATATCCTCAGTGGATATCTCTGCGAACCGAATGATTATCAGCCCGCCAGTAAATCGACCTCAGGTAGCGTTTAGTTGCATCTTATCCTGGAGGACTGCTGCCATTCGAGGATGTCTCTGAACTCTACAGACTGCCATGATCCGCAGACATTACACCCTCAGAGGCATTAAGTTCGATCAAAATTTGGGGACATATCGCCATCTTCCATTGGTCCAGCAAATCTGCAGACTCACAACTCGTCAAAATTTTCACTCCTAGTAGTATCCAATTCGTTCTTCCAGTGGAAATGCCTCACCTGCGAATGTCTCTGTGCATCCATGATACCAAATCCCCAGAGAACTCTACCTCTGGCAGTATTCGGACCAATCTCATACTAGAGTATGAGGCAGGCAGCTTGACAGCTCGGAAAGGTCGTTATCCGTGAGCCAGTGCGTCGCGTTGTATCGCACCACAGCAGGCACGGTGGTGGAGGAGCTGGCTACGGTGGTCTAAGGTAAAACGCGGCATGCCTGGAGACCCGTCGGCGTCGAGTCAAGGCAGAAGTCAGAGACATGGAGCAGTAGTTCTAGCGAACAGCCAGCTCACAGGTTGCCAATTGTGAATGCTTCTGTAAATGCACGGACTATGGATTCTGTGAAATCTCACTTCTGGCGGCGTTGCAAGCGATCTCGGGATGGAGAAAAGTTGCAATTGGAAGTGCTTCTGCATATTAACAGGCTGACGCTCCACCAGAACTTTTCGGCGTGGTAGCGTTCAACATGTATGGATGCTGGATATGTATTGCCATTTGCAGACGTCTCTGGAAATCAATGGACTGTTTCTCGCCGGAAAGCCGGAATCCAGGAAGCGCACAGCTCAGCATTATGTTGGAGATACTCTGAGCAATCTAGCATGTCTCTGTGAATCAAGGAACCCTCTCTCGCCGGAATTTTTCTACCCAGGCAGCATTTAATACCGTCTTATGCTGGAGACACGGTCCTTCTGATGATTGTCTCCGTAGAGCCACGGACTTTCAGTTCGCCCCAATATCGACTCCAGGTGGCATTCACTTGGATCTTGTACAGGAAACAACCTGTAAAGTAGATCTGTCTCTGAAGGTCGAGCCTTGCTTCCGCTGCTTGATCTGTGGATCCGTTGGCTCTCTCGTGCATTGAGTTACAGAGTCAGACTATGAAGCCTCAATTTTCAAAAGTCATTTCATTGCTCACTTTACAAAAAGTGGTAGTATCATGCCTATCAAGACCAAAAGGAGACATTTTCAACTGCCATTCAAGGCGACAAGCTATCCCGCCTCCCCCTTCGCTTCCTCCCCTTACCCTTCCCCTTCCGCCGGTTCTTCTTCTCTTTCCACAATCCCTCCCACTTCCCCTCCTTCACTCCATCCTCAGGTAACTCAGCCGGCTTCTCATCCATCCAACCCGGAGTCACTTCAACCCCACCACTCTCTCCTACATCATTCACTTGCCCAATTGCAGCAGCATTTTCTTCTTCTTCCGCCTTTACCTCCTCCACGCATCTCGTACAAACGCAGTCCTCCCTCAACCACAGCCTCAGCTTTGCTCTCCGCTCTTTGACTGGCTTGTAGTGCTGGAAAGCATCGTACTCGATGAAGAGCTGTTCACTTGCCTTGATCGGTCTCTTGGTCTCCAGAATCAACGTCCGATGGTCTGCCAACGAGCGCCAACTCAAATTCGGATCGCAGGAGTGGTTAATGAGAGCGAAGAGAGGGCTGAGGCATGCAGCTTGTGGATCACTCCAGGCGTTGTTGGCCACGCGGGCTTCAAGGGTGAAGAGAACCCACGTATCGAAATTGTGGTTTGCGAAGATGTCGATGCCAAAACGAGTGAGAGCTTCGTTGAGGATGGAGATATCTTTGTCGAGACAGAAGATCTTGCGGAGGTTGGTGTCGTAATGGGGAGTTAGGCGGGCGATGAGAGTGTGATCGAGAGGGTTGAAGATGTTGTCTTGCACACAGGCCAGGAGGCATCGGGCCATCAGGATGGTGTGTGGAGCTTCCGCACCGAGGCGGTCGCGGAGCTGAGGAAAGAGTCAGCGTGAAAGTGGAAGCTGCGAATTATCGTACTTACCCAACGCAAGTCGTGCTCAACAGCATCGCTCTCGTCATTTGGATGCAGCTCATCGAGACAACCTGTTCCGCCGTACAAATTCGACGATCTGCCTCTGTTCACCAAGCTGCTCTCCGCTGTTCCAGGACCAGCACAGCCCTGTCCAACAAGTCAGCAAATGCCCACTTGCACTCTCCACAGCGTTCGCTGATGCAGGAGCCAGAGTTCATGCAAAGACTCACCCAAAGTCTGCTCTTGTCAACCAATACAACCTCATTCTCAGCCAAATCACGATTCGCAAAAACGCCAATCACATCTTTGCCGTTGTTCGGACCAACGCCAAATCCGAACGCGTATCTCTTCGAAAAGCACGGAAGGCTCTCCTTCGTCCCGCATCGCTCCCTGTGAGCCTCCTGTAACTCCTTCTCGATCTCTCCGAGCGTCTTGTCGCTTCTACCCGAATGCTCCTCCTTCATCCACGGATACGCCCTCGAAGAATACAGCCCTTCCTCGCGATTCGGCGCATAATCCAGATTATCCAGAATCATCTTCTCTGCCTCAGACAAGAGCGTAGCAAACTTGACAGCTTGGAGCTCGTGTTCTTCATCGAGGTCGACGTCATGACTTTTCGCCAGATACTCCTCAATATCATCATCCACGCCGTTCATAAACCCACCGTCCTCAGCTTCATCGTCCTCTTCATACCTCATCCAAAACCCCATCTTCCACCCCAGCCGAAAATTCGGCTTCGTATTACCTTCCAAAACCCCAACCACATCCCTACAAAGTTTCGCAGCTTTGAATCCATCTCCGGCTGCCAACTCGGGATATCGAAGGAGTTTCAATGTGTAGCTTCGCTTGATCCAGGTTCTCGCATCGTAAGGATGAGATAGGATTTCTTTGGTGTTCGATGCGAGGATTTGGCCAAGTTGGAGGATCTCTGATTCCGAGTATTGCTTTTCCCAGGTTTCGTAGTCTCGAGTGGGCTGCCATTTTGAGGGGTCGAATGGGATGTCCATGATGAATGTCTTTGTGTTCGTGTTCTTGTGCTGAATGCCAAATGCCAATGCTGCGTGCCGCTTGCCGCTCGGCGGCTCGAAGGGGTCTTGGGGTTACTTTTGATGTTCTTACCTACCTGTGAAGAAGGGTGATGTCCAAGTGGTGTGGGAGGTAGAGCTTGCTCTGTTGGTGGGTGTGGGTGGGTGCTCACTGCGAAGGAGAATGTTCGAGTAAGCAAGTTCAGTAGAGAGTGCACATGTCAAAGCAAGCTTAGGGTGTCATCAACAAGCACTGCCCAAATGAGAAGTGAGAGGTCGAAGTGAGTTGAGGTTTGTTGGAAAATCAACCGCACTCACCTCTTCGAGTCGCCCCCTGCCACCACGCAAAGTGAAGCTCAACCGTTGCTGGCACAAGCGGGCGAGCAAACAAACAATCCACCCAACACCACCCTCACGCGCACACATGTGAAATCAAGTTCGAATATTTCAGAAAAAACATTGCAATCAACCTGCCAATGCCTTGAGGCCTGCAACATCTCTATGTGACTGCTGCGCGATCGAATAAAGCAGCGCCCGTGGCCCATTTGACCCCTCGGCGCTTGTGACCGCCTCTCATTCTCTTTTCATCTGCTCGCTATTGGCCATCACCACCTCGAAATGCTTGCCTCCAAACACGATTAGAGCTACACATTGCTAGGACACAAAAAGCCACGAATCAATCAGATCCCTCAACTGCGCTTTCACGCAATTCTCCTGCGCCGCCCGGGAGAAAATGCTTCGTGCGAAGGTTGGTTGAGAAAGGGGTTTATTTTTTTGCTTTGGTGTTACGCCGCCCCAGTCCAGTTCAGCCTGATAGCATTGCGGCGTTTGGTTCGTTCTTCTTCTCGCACACAAGTAAAAAAGGTTCAGTCGGATTTCTCGCGAATGGCCTGCAGTCATCATCGCGGCGCCGAAGTTCTGCCGTCGCTGTCCATCGGAGGGCTTCGCCTTCAGTCGTGGTGGGATAAATATGCCCTTGATGCCTTCCCCATGAATCGAACTCGCTATGCCAATAAAAGTTGTTGGATTTGTACTTGCTTCTGCTGCATCGGATGTCTCGCATCCCAAAGGTACGACGTCTCTCTGCGTCGCCGATGCCCAAGCTGTTGGGTATCACAAGAATGGTATGCTCGAATCAGATATCCTCTCTGCCCTTACAACATCAAGTTATGCAGGTTGCGTTGCACAATCATATCTTGGACGCTCTTCATCGTCTTGTCGAGGAGGTTCGTATCGGTGGCGTTTGTAAAGTGTACATATGCATCCTTCTCGGGATCTCGGACCAGGTTCCTGAACTTGGTTGCGAAGAATTGTTGGCCGGCGTCGACGTCGCGGTCTCCTCCTGTATAGTCTGGGAAGTGGTCCTTGATGCGTGCCTTGCCTGACTGGACCTTTTCTCTGAACAAATCGATCTTGTTCAAAAACAAGATAAGCGCAGACTTTTCGAAGTATTTGCTGTTGGCGATGCTCTCGAAAAGCATCAGTGCTTCATGCATTTGGTTCTGGATTCAGTTAGCTCTTACCCCGCCACGTCAGGTATGCTGTCACTTACGCCATTTCGGTCTTCGACCAAGACATGGTCGAAACCGCTGATTGCGACCAAGAAGAGCACCACTTGCACGTTGTCGAAGACATGGATCCACTTCTTTCGTTCTGATCTCTGTCCACCGACATCGAACATGCGGTACGTGAGGTTGCCGGTCTCGAAAATGGTCTCGCTGATTCCGGTCGTTCGTAGACGCGCTCGCAAAATGTCCTGGTCTGATGGGAGGAAGTCTTTGGCGAACAGCTTTTCAATGTCTGCAAAGTAATATGTCAAATTGTCGTGCAGTGCGTATTCGTTGCCCTTCTTAATGGCAGTTTGCACGCCTGCATCGCGCCACAAGCTGGTGAAAGCCTTCAGGCAGTCCAAAGGCATTGGGTCTTCAGGGCCAATGTCCGGATCCGCGGCAACAATCTCGGCGTATCGCTGGCAGATGTCAGTCCATGCATGCTCACCAAATGGGGAATCTGTGACATACGATATTGCTTGGGTCGGCGAAATCGACCTCCTGCTCTTCCATAGCGCCAAACACGACCTGGAAAGCGTGCAGCAGGTTTTGGAAAATGGTGACTTTCCATTGTTTTCGTTCTTCCTTGGAGAAGCCTTTGGTGTGGATCAAGCGCATCTGCTTCAGCACTGTAGACTTGCCCGATTCTCCCGCACCTGTACATAGCCCGTCAGCGATCGCCCTGCGGATTCTCGCCGTGTCGTGATGCGTGCTCACCCAACAACAGCAGCTTCACCTCCTTGGCGAGGCGCTTCTGATCCTCCCGCAGCTGCTTCTCGATCTCCCTGCTCTTCTTCGCGTCGGGATCATCTTTGCTGCTGCTTCCGAAGCACATGATGCTTCCAAATGCCATCAATGACTCTGCGGTAGTGTTCGGGTCGCAAGATAGGCGCAGCTGGTCTGTCGCGGGAGCGGGCAGCAGGGTGGGCTGCTGGGGTCGGCCGCGTGGAGATGATGGCGTTTCGGGTGGTGGTGCGTGGGCGCAGCTGTGCCTGTCTGTGTGCTGCGCAGAGGGGGCAGGCTGTGCAACGCGCGCGGAGGGTACGCAGCAAGCAGAGCTGTGCGTGCGAGCGGGCTCGGTGAGGTATAGATGCAGCGCCCGGAAGATTGGACTGACACTAGCGGAGGAGGAGAGGAGAGTTCTATCGCCAAGCGGCGCTGGGGGCTGGCAGCGGCGGCGGCAAGCACGGCCAAGTCTGGCACAGCGATGCCCTCATCCCAATCATGCACGCCCCCCCGTCGCTCTATATACGTCAATCGCCCGGTCTTTTCACCAGCGCACCAAAGCAGAGTCACACGCTGCGCTGCTGCTGCGCGAACGCTCCCTCGCCCGAGTCTTTGCCGTGGCCGAGTGTCGGCAGCGTGGCGGCGGTGATGCTGCTCCTGCACTCCTCTCATGGCACAATCACACCCTCAGCAACGCGAGAGGTGTGCTCTCACGCCCGGCATTGGGCCCTGCAGCGCAGCACAGCGTCAGCGCAAGGGGCGGGAGTGTCGCCTCCGCCCACGGAACACATGCGCGCGGTCTGAAGCGAGTCGACGTGCTCCCGCTCATGGAACCGTTGGCGACGCGGCCATGGCACTCGCGATATAGCCGGGAAGATGGCGAAGTTTGCTGCTATTCTGGAAGGCCAACCTGACACGCCCGCGACTCACGACGGCGATCTCATTCGCGTGCGCGGCGCGTGGGAAACAGAAGTCTGCTTGCCTGACTCTTCCTCTGCCTTCGGTGTTTGACTACTGCATGCAACGCAAGATGAGCCGGCCGTGCCAACCCGCGTCGACCGTCTGCATGCTCTGTGCGTCCATACCCTCTGCAAGTCTGCAACTACCGGCTCTCGATTGCAGTCTGAAATCACAGGATCGTATCATCGCTCAAAAGACCCAGTTTTCAGCCCTATGCACGGCCCGTGCCAGCTCATCAGCACATATCAGCGCTACTGTCACAGCCAAACAATCATAGCTTTGAAATTGAAGGTCACAGAGACAGTCGTAGAAGCTCCACCCTTGAAGACCAGCCCAGTGCAGCCCCCAATCCATTCCTGTGGAACATCTCACAAACACCGACCCGCGAGCAAAGGAGCTGCAGCACTACTCACGAAGCACAAAAAGGAAGAAATTCTCCGAAACCCACGAGCTGTCGTGCATCAGTGTCACACTCTAGCTGTGCTAGTACCACTCCCTACCACGCTTCGAAACCTGTGAAATGTAACCCAAACGCGAACACGTTGCGCAAAAGGGAAAACGCACGCGAAAGCAGAAAAGAAGTCGAAGCAGCCCCAACGTAACATGACAAGGATATAGCATCCATCCTTGCTCGGCCACGTGTTCTGCATCATCCGAGGTGTCCACAGTCGGCAGTTTCTGCCGTAAAGATGACAAGAAAAATGGGAAAGGTTCCATTGTATCTTTCCCGCTGACGAGAGTCCGCAGGATCCGGATTAGAATGCCGCCATCTGATGCACCTATGATGATGTTTCATCAATCCTTTGGAGTAGAACTATCAACTGCCGATTCTGCGTAGGCTTCACGGTCCCCACTTCTCCTCAGCACACCACGCACAAACCACAAGTGACCAGAAGCCTTCCGTGCAGCAATCGTGCCTCTCTAGCTGTGAAACATGCAGGTCGTACAGGTTACTTCCAATTGGCCGAGTCTCACTTGTACAACTGTGCCGAACTCCAGCGGGGCGGAGAGAAACACCAGTTCTATACGAAAAATAGTATCAAGCCAAGGCGTGTACGGAGAGCTTGTTTTATCGTCTCGAGGCTCAGTCATCGAGATTCGCCGAAAGTACTCCCACCACTATTCGTCATTGCCATAGACATGATGCCTGCGTCAGAGCGCTTCATCTGCAAGACTGGTGAAGACCACTGACGCAGACATGGTGAAGAGCAGCCACCCTCAGTTTTCCGCAGCATCTCCAAGCCTCGAAGAGCCAGCCTCTCCATCGCTTCGTCGCTTTCGAAGCCTCGGGTCTGTGGAAATCGGCGGAGATACATGAGGATTGGGTCCGGATGGCCCATTTTGTGGCGCATCCCAAATGGCCCAAGGCTGGATAAAGGCGGAGTCTCTGGATTTCCTTTTCATGCCTGCGCGGGCGATCTCTCGCACGTTTATGATGCCCGAGTTCTGCGGTATTGTGCCAAACCTACCGAATCTGTTCATGACTAACAAAGTATTTCCGCTACCCTTTGCATCGTCTTGAACGGTCAAAAACTGGCTGGGCTCGACTCGGAAGGTGTTGGAAGAACTGGCGGTGTCAGCGGCGTCCATCAGGGTTCCAGTAATGGCCTCCGTCGCAATAATGACTCGGCCGTTTTCGATAGCGCCAATGGTGGCCAGGTCTTTTTCAATTTGTCCCCAGTCGACGTTGCTCGTAGCACCACGATACAGAGCTGTCCCATTGCCATTGCCGTTGCTGTTCTCCTTCGCAGCCCCTGGATTGAGCATTCTCACGATTCGAAGTACAATCTCTGAACTTTGGTCGTAGAGTTTCTCCATCAGAGTCGTCCAAGGTATCCCTAGTACTTGCTCCGCCACCGAACGACAAGCTGTCTCGACATTGACAGCGCAACACAGCATCTGGCGATCGTCGGTATTGTTGAACTGATCTTTTGCCTCCAGGAGTCGTTCACTGAGGCAGTGCGCAAAGTCTGAATCGTGCTTGGCCAGGTCGCGTAGTTCGTCTCGGGTGAACGACGACAAGATGTGGCGAATCTCTTCGATGAAGATGGGAAAGTATCCAATCAGTCGCTGGCGTGCATATGATTGCAAGTCGGCCATATCATACTCACGGCCGAATCTGTAGACCAGGAGCTCGTGTCTGAACATCTCGTGCGTCGTCTGGACGCTTTGATAATATTGGCCGCTCCGATGTTCATCATGGTCCTTCCTGTAGGGATAACTCTCATCGTTGCCTCGGTTTGTCCTCCTTTTGACAGAGAGCTTCTGCGCAAGGCTGTCCACTTCGGGCGAGTACTCGCCACTTGAACTCCATTGAAACATCCGGAGGATGATTGGGTACTAGATATCTTCCTCTTTCCGGATGTCAACAAGGGTCAATTTTGGTCCGCGTGTCGTTTTGAGCCCTAATCTGCAGATTTGCTCGAACACTGATTTAGATAGTTTCGTGGTCTGGTTCGGCAACAATGCTGGCGGTGGATGATGGCTGGCGTCGTACCTCGGAAAACCGACACTGAACATGACGCTGGGTCTGCACAATTAGTACCATAGATTTGGAGCTTTTGTCAGAGTCAACTTACGCATGATCATTACTGTTCGCAACTGCTTGTGAACGCACTGGACTCTCGTTCTCGGCGATGACTGTGTCGGTCGAGCCGCCCTGCATGGTGCCTGATAGTGATGCGGTGTAGATGGTTGCGCAAAGTCGGTCGAAATGGTTTGTTGTGTGCTGCCTCCAGACTGTGTTGAATCAGCGAGAGCAGTCAGTCACAGGTTTCAAATGCTTCAGTCGGCAGCCGCCATGAGCTGCAGGCACGAATGGTGCGCCTGGAGGGTACTCGCTGCCGGGAAAGCGCATTTCGCGATGCGGCAAGCGCCATCCTCTGCGGCTCGTGTTTGTTCTGATGTTCCAACCCGAGGGTGCGAGAAGTAAAGGACCAATACCTACTCCAGGGACTCGAACGCGAGGTGATCTGCTGTCTGCGGGATGTCTCACTCGCAAAAGTGCTCACTTGATAGCACATGGAATCATTCGATCTTTCTGACAAGCGGTCTGAGGTCGCCGCCCTCAACGAGCTCCTCCCCTTCACCACCGCCAATTGGCTGACCCCAGCCGTCACCGACTTCCCCAATGATGCGTGCAGGCCGACCCGCAACAATACAGCCTGGTGGCACAATCATGTTTGGCGGAACAACAGTGTTGGGCAACACCTTGCAGCTTTCCTTGAGCATGCTAAAGGGACCCAACACGCAGTTCTCGCCAACATGCACATGAGAAGAGATCACCGCCGAGGAGACGTGCGTTTCAGCTCCAATGAAGACGTTGTCGCCGATGCGCATGGGGTAGAATGTCATCTCGCCGTGATGTAATCGCATGGGAGGTTGCAAGATGCAGTTGGTAGATATTATGCTGGCTCTGTGCACGTCTTAGCCCACGAGTAGCACTGCGCAGTGGGACAGCGCTGACATACTTTCCAATGCTGATGGCTGTTCGAGGAGCTCTTGGCTTCTCGCCCTCAGCTGGTGGCTTTTCGATCAAGTGCAGGTCGCCCCGCATGTGCACGCCTGCCATCACGACGGACTTGCCACCGAGCATGATGTTTTGCTTCCCTTCAATGAACGAGCGTCTTGAGATCTTGTTGCCAGTGTCCTACCTGGGTCAATTCGTGCTCAGCAATGTGCATTTCGTTTTGGGCTCACTGTTGTGATGTATTCGGTCTTCGTCGAGCGACGCGTCCCGGCAGTCGGTCGCGTCGCCATCTTGTCAGCGTTTCCTGGAGGACGTGAGCTGATCGGAGCTCTTCGTACAAAGTTGTACTTTGCTCAAGTCGGTCAAGGATCAGGCTCGTGTCTGTGCCTTTGGGGATCGCTGTTGTTGCCAAGCACAAGCGCCACAGGCACAGCCACTTTCGCCGTTCACTGATGACTGTGTTCCTGCGTCAAAGCTGTTTGACGCCCGACTGCAAACATTCACCTTCACCTGCCTCGCGATTGCGGCAACGTTTTTGGCCTAAAGCAGCGGCGGTGTCTTGATCCTGTGGAAGTGACTCAGGTTGGTGGCCTCAGGAGCGCTTTCATAAACAAGTGGCGCTTCCTTCTCGACGTTCCTTACAACCACACTTCCAAATTTTGAGCAACAGCTGTTTCGCGCATCTTGAGCTCGCACGTCGTGAAATCCAGGACCAAAAGTCGAGTTCAGACGATTGACTACCACCGCTTCACGAAGGTGTGCAGGTGGGTTTCTCCGGCTGGCGCTGAACAGCCACAGCATCGAAGGCGACATCAGGTGCACGGATCCTCAGGCCGCATCGCAAGGTTCCACGAACATCGCAATCATGGCGCTCTACGAGGGCGCGCCATACCGGGCGCAGGATCCTCATGAGATCGCTGTGATGGTGCGAGGCTTCGAGGACAACAAAGGCAAAGGAAAAGGCAAAGGTGGTTTCTCATGCAAGAAGGCTACCTTCGCCGTCAATGGCACTAATATTCAAGTCGACTCGTGGCGCATGCAAGATTGGGATTACAAGAAGCCCAACTTGCCAAGCTACGCCAGAGGCCTCTTTACCACAAGAACGTCCAAAGGCACGCCCGAAATCGCCGTGCGAGGTTACGACAAGTTCTTCAATCACGGAGAAGTGTCCGAAACAGAGTGGAAGAATGTTACAGTCAACACTCGTGGACCATTTGAGTTGAGCGTAAAGGAGAATGGTTGCATCATCTTCATTGCCGGACTCGAAGATGGTACTTTGATCGTATGCAGCAAGCACTCTACTGGTGACCGAGGCGATGTCGAGACTAGTCACGCATCCGCAGGAGAGAGGTGGGTGGATAGACACCTTGCGACAGTTGGAAAGACCAGACAGCAGCTTGCGGCACAACTTCGAGCAATGAACGCCACAGCTGTTGCAGAGCTGTGCGACGACGAGTTCGAAGAACATGTGCTGGCATACACGCCCGAGGTAAGTCTTGCTATTCTCCAAAGATTGTGACCATCACGACCGTTGCGCTCGTGATCGATCAATTTTGAAGCTACAAGATGGCTGACGATTCACGCAGGCCGCTGGACTTTATCTGCATGGCATCAACCTCAACCTACCTGAGTTCGCCACATACCCTCATCATCTGGTGGACCGATTTGCGGACGACTGGGGTTTCAAGAAGACAACGTACCTCGTCAAAGACGATATCAATGAGGTCAAGTCATTTCTCGATAAGGTGGCGGAGACTGGCAATTTTGAGGGCCGGGATACAGAAGGCTTTGTCATTCGGTGCCAGTCGAGGGCCAACACCCAAGTGTGGCATGATTGGTTCTTTAAGTACAAGTTCGAGGTATTTCTACCTGCCCATCGATGACACGGCATGTGCTGATCTTACTGAAAAGGAACCTTATCTCATGTACCGGCAATGGCGCGAATGCACGAAAGCGATCATCTCTGGAAAGGAGCCCAAATACAAGAAGCACAAAGAGATCACAGCAGAGTATATCATGTTCGCCAGGAAGAAGCTACACGGTAACCCAGCACTCGCAAAAGCGTACCAGCACAACCACGGGATCATTCAAATGCGCGACGAATTTCTGGCCCAACGAGGTCTCACCGGTGCAGAAATCATCCGCCTCGAGGCTCAGCAAGGTCAGGTGTCAAATGATGCAGTGACTGGAGATGTGATTCTTGTTCCTGTAGCCACTATTGGATGCGGCAAGACCACTATCGCTTTGGCTTTGTGCAAGCTGTTCGGATGGGGACACATACAAAACGACAACATCACAGTGAAGCGCGGGAAGCCCCAGGCATTCGCCAATGCATGCTGTGCGGAACTGGAGAAGTACGACGCCATGATCGCTGATCGCAATAATCACCAACGACGCGAGCGCCAGCAGCTGATCCAAGATGTCCAGCGAGTTGTGCCCAACACACGTTTCGTGGCGCTCCACTTCGTACATGACCGCGGAAATTACGAGCATATCAGAACCGCGCTGCGAGACAGAGTACTCTCGCGTGGCGACAACCACCAGACCATCCACACTAGCAAGGGAGCAGACGAGATCATTGGCATTATGGAGGGCTTCCTGCATCGATTCGAGCCGGTCAACAGCGAAGCACCTCCTGACGATGGATTTGACCTGGTGATCAACCTTGATCCTGTTCTTGAGTCTCGCCAGAACCTCGAGACAGTCATCACCACACTTTACACTGAGTATCCAGCTCTGTTCCACAAACGAGAGATGCCCACGCCGGACGACATGGACGAAGCCATTCAGTGGGCACTGAGTGACTACACTGTTGACATCAAGCACGAGATCAAAGGCTTTGAGAACAAGAAGCCCAAGGGCAATAATGCCCCCAAGGCACAGCAAAATGGTCAGGCTCGCCCGAAAGAGAAGAAGATCGAGTACTTTTGTGTGCAAGTACCCGCTGGACGTGTGGTGCCAACTCTCAACGCCATGTTTGCCGACACTCCAGCCGAGACCGCTCGAATGTACAACACCCTTCGCAGTCAGCGCCGCATCCAGAGCGAATTTCATGTTACTCTCATCCATCGCGCGAACGCCGCTGAGCATCAAGAAGTGTGGACACATCTAAACGGATTACACGCTCAAGCCGCGGCTCCTACCGAAGAGCGCGCCTACGCACTGAACGACCCCAAGATTGGCATGGCGAGAGTACGGCTCGAACGTCTGGTATGGAATCACCGAGTCATGGCGTTTGTCGTGAGGCTGTCGCCATTTGAGGGAAGCAACGAGCAGTTTCAGTCCACAAACTCCACTGCGCATATCACTGTAGGCACAGCGTCCGCGGACATCAAGCCAAAGGAGTCAAACGACCTGTTGGCTACGTGGTTGCAGCAAGGTGCCAGCGGTGCGGAGGGCAACGGTATCTATGAGATGGCTGTGAAGGGTAGCGTCGAGTTGGAGGGTGTCGTGAAGGGTGTTTTATCGAGGTAGAGGGAGACCTGCAGTCCGGAAACGAGGCACGAAATTTTCGATTGGCAGTCATGAAATAGATGGAAAGTCATACAGTAATGGCATCTTGCACTTGCATGGCCGATATTAGCGATAGCGTCGAGCATCAGTCGTTACGCCACCTTCCTTCGCGACCCTTTTTTCTCCGAGTAATTGTCGTTCCAGCTGTTCATGCCCGCTACACCACAGATATTGCGATCTATCGCATAATGGATTTCCAGATTGATTTATAGTCCTCTGGCTGTCTATTAGAAACGTGGAAGAAGAATGGGAAATCAAGGATGCATACATGGTCATTTTTGGCTTTGCAGTACAAACTTGCAATTTCAAAACGCCTCATCCCGTCACTCCTCATCCAATCCTACATTTCTTTCATTCATATTGCGTCAAAGTCATAATACAAAGCGGTGTCCAGCACACGCTTCCAACCCCCAGTTCCTGTCTGCCTTTTCTTCTTAGACGCGAGATGGGCCGTTAAGTCTGAGCCTATCCTTGGTCTTCTGACCGAGCATGACTTTACTCAGATCTGGCTTCCAAGCAGGAGTGCTTTTGCCTGGCTTGAGCTTTGTTGCGATTTTGGCGATTGCTCCGAAGAGGTTGGGGTCTGCTTCGCGAGCTTCGAGGAGTTGGATCTATGAGTATTGGGTGAGTATTCTGTCGATAGGCGTTGATGGTCTGGAGCTTACTTCACGGGCATCGAGAGTAGAATCCACTGGGATGGCGTTGGTGATGGTGAAGAAGGCCAATGTGGTGGTGAGGAGGCTGGTGAAATGCATGTTTGTTGTTTGAGGAGGTGAGGTTGTGCTGGAAATGGTGATGGAGAATGAAATTGTGTTGTGCTGTTACTGTGTTCGTTGCTGATCTGATGATCACTCATCGATGGCTTTGAGCTTTCCTTTAATACATTTTACCTTCTATGCCCGATCTCGGTGTAATGCATTTATGGTATTGCATCCATGCTCATCGTCGCTGTGAAGGAGAGCAGTCCTCTGCAATGCTGGAAGGACTCACCGGTTCAGCCTGATTCCCTCTGAACGTTCCAAGACACGGTCCCCAAGAATTAGGGCTTGAGTGTTTCGGTTTTTGGGCTATTTCGCGGCATAGTACTTCAGAAAGTGTTGTCTTCCACCGAGAGCCCTGTTCGTTGTCCCTTTGGTATGTGCGATTGCCTGAAGTCGTGGAAGGGTTCAGCCTGATCTCCCTGTGAACTGGCCAAGACTCCGTCCGCGATAGATTCGATTCAACTATCATGGTGCTGTATGCAGCATAATGTCTCAGAATCCATCATGTGACCAAGCGTGAAGCCCTAAGAGACCCCTGCGATCCGGAGTGAAGAAAGTAGGTCATCGACCGTAAGCTCAGAATTGATCTGAAACAGTTTAGTCATGCCAATTCTCAGCCTCTTCTATAGAAAGAGCCTAGATTCAATTGAGGCAACTATGTTTGTTCCAAAATCCCGGACCGAATGCTCGAGATGCTTTGTCCAGACCGGAAGACACCGAACGCGCCGAGATCGAGACATTCGAGTGTTCTTGAACGCTGGATCATGGATCGCGCATAGCAATCGCGACCTTGACTATACGGCGTAGAGTCTTGTGTAGACCGAACAGGTAAGGCATACATAGAATGTTGGTGTCATTGCCGCCAAGCAATGAAGGCTATGCTGCGATTCGCCTTGTGATCCGCGGAAGCCGCTCCATTGCCATAGCGCTCTCATACTGTACCCATGAGAGGGCCGTATAACGGCTTTCTTGCCTGCCTTCACCTTGACTTGTGATCCGGGCTTCACGACATCGCTTTCGGCCTTTCCCTCGGAGAGATGCTGCAGAGGCATGAAGCTTCGGTGGCAAGATGTGTCGGGCGACCGTCCATAGGGCATCACACCGGTGATGTCTGTGAGCATGAGGCGCCGGAAGTCTTTGCTTGGCACGTAGTGAGATACAGGTCGTGCTATTCAGATCAGCTGAGTAAAGAAAGCCTTGACCAAAGTCAGCCATCATGGGCGTTGCAACTCCGCCGACTGGGTTGAGGACGTGCGTCGTGGAATAATCTTGTCGGTGCCAGCATGGGCAATATTCGAGCTTGCTGTTGAGATGTAGGCATTAGCAAGTACGCCGCTCGTCTGAGAGCAGACACAAGCGCCTGGGCTGGTGGTCAGAGATTTGAGTAGGAATGACACTATGGCTTGTCTGACAAAATGATACGGAACGCGATTGCCCTGTCCAAGAGCAAAGCAACTTGTCTTTTCTGCTGGCGGTAAGACGGAAAGATACTATGCGGCTGGGGGCTAGACCGACGTGAGCAACCTTCACCTGAGTAAGTGAAAACAAAAAAAAAGAAGATCAGAGTCTAATTACACCTGGTGGACCAGGCGTACGAGGGACAATTGAGCGCTGTAGCGTACTACACGGACACCCTACGTGGGACTCGAACCTGTTTTGCTGTTAACAAATTGTCCAAGAAGGCTGAACTTGCATGCGTAACTCACCCACAACCTCAAGATCTCGTCCTGCAGTGCCAGATTTAATCCTGGACGTGCAATAGAAGTCTTGCGCGCTACCATTGCGCCAGCACTTTGACCAATTAGCGCAGGACTGGAAGGATACCGAAGCTGCTTGACTTACGGGCTGCGAAGATCGTAGTGAAATGATTGGTCAGCCTGATTGAAAATAATATATGAAGGCGACATCTAACACATCGCCAGAGGAATGACTGTGGAGCCCCAGGGCAGGCAGCAATGATGGTTTGTTGAGGTCGACGGGCGAGAAAAAACTCTGCGGGTGGTGGGGTGAACTTGCCAAGCTTCTGACGTGGAAATTGCTGCCTCAATTTCTGGGTGTTTCCCCTTGAAGCTCTCGAACCTTGGCATATCATACATACGGTGGGGCTGAACGCTCTTCTCGGTGGAATGTGGTATGACTGGCGTTTCCAATATGCTGCAGCTGTCAGAGACTTAGTCGCTGTCGGATTGATCCAGAGCCTCGTCTCGAATCCCTCCCGCATCTTCCACTTGCTCCTCCAGTGCATCTTCCATTGGCTGATCATCTTCAGACTCTTCTTCGTCAGGCACTTCGTCTTCTGCTCCCTCTTCGTCATCTTCTTCCTCGTCGTCCTGGTCATTGGCGTCCTGCTCATCGTCTCCGTCATCGTCGACCATGTCCTCATCACCGCCCGGAGTTACTGCTGCACCGTTTTCAGCCTTGAGTTTCTTGGCTGGTCTGTCAGTTTCGTCTTCAGCGCCAGCATTGCTAGCGCCATTTGTCGTCGCCGCTGTGGCTTCTCCGTCTTTGGCGATCTCTGACGTTTCACCTTCGCCTGTTGGCTTGTCGGTGGCAGCGTCTTTGTCTGCTTTTACTTTCCGTCGGTAGGTGTTGCGCTTATCACATTGGGTATCATTATATTCTGTATCATGTCAGTGGAAGATCTTGGAGGCTGGCAGTACATGGCTGAGATCTGGCACCTACTCTTTAACTCAGCTTCCAGACGAGGTATGAACATCTCGTATTCTGAGTCTTTGAGGGCAGCCATTACGTCTTGCGGCGCTATCGTCTTCTTTCCTGCGGCTTGTGCGTTGTCGTTGGAGCTGGTGGCGGATTAGTCCCACTGGTAACTGTGGCTACGACATCTTGCCATGAGAGTGTGATCTTGACTTACTTGGAAGCGATGAAGTTCACAAAAACTGTCGCGCTCTTATGCAGTGCCAGTAATGCATCCTTGTGTATCTGTGTGTTTGGCGGTAGGACTCCTTTTGCCTGGAGAAGCGGCGTTAGTCCACAGCATGCTCGCAGGAGGCCAAATCAACATACTAATCTCGCAACCATCGACTTCGGCAGTGACAAGTCTTCCACGCTGAGCCCATCCTTATCTTTGCTGGCCTTCGATTGTGCTACTGGCGTGCCTTCTGGGATCTCTTCTGGTCCATTCGAGGTGGTCGACACGTTCGACTTCCGCCCGGGCATGATGTGTGATTTTCGCGGAGTCTTGCAGATGTGACGCGTCGGGTTGTCTGGTCAAACGGGTGCTGATGAACTTGATTCTGGATGGTGCTAGTCGATCTTTCGCCGTGATGCTTGCTACAGCACGGAGACGTGACAGTTTCGTGTTTGTGTTTAACCGGATCTGCAGCTCGGGACGTGCCGGCTGCCGAACTTGACACCAAGCTCGACTTCCTCTTCCGTTTCTCTGTTCTCCAAAAAGGACCAACACGAGCCATTCATGCAAAAGAGCCTACGTGCATGTGACAGCTTTGAAACATATCGGCCGGACTCTGCTATGACAGATCTCGCATATGTGGCTATTCGCCGTGAACGAATTTCACCACTCACTGCTTCACACCAGGGTCGAACGAGTAGCAAATTTCACGGAGCCTTCTACTGGCAAATTGGCAGAATGGCTCGCTGTACTGGTACATGGCATCGAGATGGCGCACATACTCTGCAGACACCTGGCTGATGTTATCTGGTCATGAAATGAGCTATCCATGCCAAAACCGTAAGCAGCTTGTCCTCCATAAAGTCTAATCTATATTTTTGGTCCGGTGATGTACCCAAGCATCACGCTATATCCTCCTCAATGCCACTTGTCCGCCTAGCTGCTTACTCTTCACTCGCGAGTCTCACTCTGATAGTGAGGCCATGGAGGAATTGGACTTAAAAGAGCGAGTTGTGCTCAGGAGAAAACGCATCGATCTACACAGCCACATCAGAAGCAAGGGCCACTACGGCCTAGGTGCCCATGTCACCAAAAATGACATTCGCTCTATCGAGCAACCCACAGCAGAGCTTCGAACCACGCTGGCGACTACATATTGGTTACAAAGAGCACTGACAGATTTGCCCCTTTCTCCCACAAGTCAAGCATCTCTAGAGGAAAGACTTCGCAGAGAGTCCGAATCATCGCCAAGTACATCTACAAGATCTGCTTCATCCACTTGCGATATCAAAGGCCCCAGCTTAGTCGACATACCAAGAGAAGTACGAGCAGCAATCTACGAATACTGTGTTGTTGGGCAAGGGCCAATCTGCCCTCTACTACGATTTTCTGACGACTCTTGCTCGAATAAGGAGCATTTCTCGAAAACTGGTCTCCCAGCGTTGGCAGAAGCCCTTCCCGTTCTGAGCAATGAACTGAGTACGATGTTGCCAGCCTTTTACAGATCGAACACTTTTCGATTCGACGTGCGCGATGACCACGGCATGGAGACACTCTATCGATGGATGGAAGAGAATGAGGAGGAGAGCTCAGCAGCGAGTACGGTCAGCATCAGGCACTGGACCTGGTGGCGGACACCTTCTGGACAACGGGAACATGCCGCTGATGAGACTGTCTTATCGCTGTTGCCGACCGGCCTCATACGACTCACTCGGAGAGGTGGCAAGTTCGATCCGGCGGTATGCAACTGCGACATTGAGGATTTCATGTACATGCACTGTCCGCGCTGGAACCTCAACAAGCCCTGGTCTGTAGCTGAGTTCGTCGATGCCCTGCGCCAGGAAGACGAGTTGCTTATCCAGGCGGTCACCAAGTTCGTGGGCTTCATACAGCAGCAAAACAATGGCTTTCACGAATGGCGCAACTGCCCGAAGTCGTGCAGCTCGTGCGGAAAAGAAGTGATGCTGCTCAGTTCATCGGATGACGTGTAAGATGCGCGAACTTCGAGAGGTTGGGCGTGCATTTCTTTGAACTGGCATTGCCTACAACCTGCTCTCCCCGTCCAGCTTCATTTGACTCGTCTTGAGAACGAACGGTGCGCTCTGGCCAACCATGAGCGAAGTTGGCATATGACACAGGCAGGCCTTGGCTGTTCTTCGAGGTTTATGTGAGCCATGCAGAAGCCGGTGGAACACCAGTGCCTCGTTTGCGTTCACATGCGGTTCACTTGACCCTGCAGCTCGCTCATAAAAGCGCCACTCTTGCAGCAAACATTTCTCAACCCGCAACTTCAACACTGCCGATGTATTACGACTACAATTCAAAACATCCACCGCAACGACTCAAGTAACACCATTTTCATCTTGAGCGGCGTGTCAGCTTTGTCTGTACTCACACTCCATGACTCCCAATTCCGACATCACATCACAGCTCTGACACGGCAACTCAAAGCGCCCTCAAGTCTTCATCGGAGTTCTCTACCAGCAGCTCCAATGGCAAGTCCGCCCAACGATCGCGAGAGCTTCCTCTCCACGCAGCTCAAGAGCGCCACCGTGGAAGAGGGCGCAGAATGCGGCATCTGTCAGGATCTCCTCAAAGAACCGGTCAAGCTACCATGCGACCACGTCTTTTGCAGAGAGTGCATCACGCTCTGGCTCACAGACAAGAGCACCTGCCCGCTCGATCGTGGCGTGCTCTTCGAGAGCGAGGACGATTGGGAGACTGACGATGAGGGAGAAGGTCCGGAATCAGTCGAGGCCATGATTCAGAGCCTGAACGAAGGCGCGAGAGAGATGGAGAGAGTAATCCCGGCGATTCAGCAAGCTGTCCGAAAGACGCGCCGCAAGGTGGAGAAAAAGTTTTACGGGCTTTGGGGCTCTTCCAACGAGGGTCTAGCATCACAAAGCGAGATCGAGCAGGCACGCGAGGAACGCAAAACCTTTCAGAATGCTGCTGAGGTACTGCGATCTGGAGAGCAAGATCAATGGAAAGGAGTCTACACAAAGTTCCTGGCCAAGGCTACCGAGGATTCGGGTCGCGAGATTGACAGCCTGGACGACAGCCAGCTCGCAGATGCAATCATCCTCGCGGAAGCCAGACGAGCGCAACTTCTAATGGCTATCACATCATTCACAGCGCTGATAAACATGGCAACGACCCTGTCTATCCTGGTAGATGTCCCACCCGAACTTCAGGGGATCTCAGCGCTGTAATCTAGATATCGGGGGCGCTGATCGTGGACACAATCAGGATTCATTATCTTACGACACATGCTCCTGCAACTCGGCTGCGGAACTGGCCTATCCAACCTGATCGAATGATGACTATCTGTGTTGTTCTTGCCTTCAAGCAAGAAATGCCGCAAGAGCACAACAGAAGACCAGACACAGCCGCAAGCAGGTCCGAACGCTCGACGCGTTTTCGTCGACATTTTCAATACCCACGCGAATTGATACAAGGCTTCTGAAGAGTATTAGCAAAGTGTCTCAATGAAATCAACACGGTACATTGCTCTTCATCCATTACACATTCTCCCTCTCGGCGATGCATTTCTGCGCCGAAGAACTATAAGCATCCTCTAGCCTAGTCATTCACTCACAGAGGACATATCTGTTCTCAGGCAATGACTCATCTACTGTACTTGTGTAGCACTCCACTGCGATTTACTGAGAGCTCGATGACACTTGCTCATTCACCTGTCGAACCTGTTCACTTCTCCAATCTCCCCATACAATTAAATCTCAACCTTCAACCTGCAACATGCACAACCCATGCCCAAATATTTATCCACCATGTCCACCACCCTCCCAAGCAAACGCGACTTCCTCGCAACAGGCCTAACACCAATCCCTGACACTCATTCAACCGGCTCATGCCCCCTCTGCCACAAATCCATCACCGACACAGTAGCGATCCCTTGCTCAAACCAACACGCCTTCTGCAAATCCTGCATTATCGTCTGGACGACCGTGAACAAGAAGTGCCCTGTAGACGGCGAAGTGCTCTACCAAGGACCGGATCGTCGAACCAATGTGTTCTATCTGCTGGAGATTACTATATTTGATGATGGCGGTGGTGCGAATGCTGGACGTGAGTTGAGTCTTGTGTATGTCTTCGCGTATCGCAGTTCGAGTTCGCTGACACTTTGATAGAAACAGGTTCTGGTCAGGAGCCTCGGGGTCGCGGTAATGCAGGCGGCGGTGATCCAGAGAGGGGTCGTAGACGTGGCGAGTGAGTTCGAAGACATGGGTGTTAGCAGCGGCGCCTGGCAGTCAGCAAAGATGAAGACGACCTTGGATAGAGAGTCTTGACTGCGGAGAAGCACGAAGTTCGAGTCCTGGAAGAGGGATGCAGAAGCGCTCAGAAGCAGTAAAGATCAAGGTTGCGCCGTTCTGAAAGATGATCACTACGAGAGAAGGGTCAGCGCATTAGAATTCTTCAAGCTCCGGGTAGTCAGGTGTGGAGGATTGAATCGATTTCTTCGCTTTCGACCTCATGTCTTTGCGATATGCGAGCAGTTTCCCAGTGCTGTAAGGCATCTCGTGCCTGCGCGCTTAGTCCTGCTTCAGACTTGTCCAAATCATCTCTACGCAGACCTTCCAGTCATTCAACTTCCCACACAGCGTCTCTAGCACTCTTCGCCCTTATGTCTCTCGTTCCTTTCCCCCTTCCATTTATACATGTTTCGTCCCCCCAATCTCACTCCCCTTAACCTTGGTCCAATCAATCTTCCCATCCAACTCCTCATCCACCAATCCACAAACCACCACATTATCCCCTCTCACCATAAACAGCCCTCTAGCCTCCTCTTCACTTTCCTCATCGTCATCGGGGCTCTTAATAATTCGTTCGACGCAATTCTCCAGTGCCAGATTCGTGACTTGATCGCATGAGATGAGATTGCCGACCATACAGCGGCCGTCGACGAGGATGAGGCAGACTTTTTCTGTTTGAGAAGAAAGAAGGTAGAATTGTTAGAAAGTGGTTCGGTCTAGGCTTTTGCGATTCTGCAAGGGTTTGGATGTAGGGCTAGCGCTCTGCGAAAGAATTTCGTGTGAGCGAGCAGTAGAAAGCAAGGGCCGATTTGTGTAGGTAGGAAGTGTAGTGTGCTAAAGGTCCATCGAGCTGTGAAAGGTGAGGCTTACTGTTGAGGTAGCTGTTTAAAGACATGACTGCCTGCGTGCTGCGCTGCCAAAGCTGGCGCGCGCAAACACGATTCTGGGTGTATTGATTTGTCGTCGACGCGAATCAGCCCAGCTTGAATTGAGGGCGCGCGCAAGGACAGGGAGCGGGTCGTCTCACATGAAGAGTTGTTGGTAATGTGAAGTTCGTGAAGTTGGAGAAGTTCGGAGCTCAAGAGCTACGCGAGTCATGCAATCAGACGTCAACAGGCACAATCGATATGGAATCAGCTCAATTGAAAGTCGCATTAGAATATAAATCGAAAAGGATTGCAACATGTTCAAGATATTTTCAGTGTCGTTTGCAGCACAGCCTCTAATGGCACTCTGCATAGTATCTAGTACAAGTACATCTGTACGGAGCGTTTCGTACATTTATGCTCTCTTCAGCTCTCAAGGCTTTTGCTCGCTCATTACAGCGAGTGCCGAATCACAAACTCCATACAGAGACGGACGCGTCGCCGGCGTCGTCTGACTGTGCATGCAACTCGAATGTCAATATAATAGAATAACACATCCGCCAGCGCCAACGCTTTTCCCGTACAGAGCTGCGAAAGCTATCTCTGTGTATGCATGAACCCGCAGTAATAATTTCTTGCACTTTATCGCTTTCTGTACGCCTTTCTGAGACATTGTGTCCAGTAACCGTCATGGGTAGCAATGCTGTAATCCTCCAGTTGATCGAGCTGCACAAAATTCGAAACGCACGGCTCCTAGTCCTCGACAGCAGCAGTTTCTTGCTTCGGCTCCGAGGCGGGAGCGTCAGCCTTGGGCTCGTGGTCCGATTCCGGCTTGCCGCTCTCTGCCTTGGACGAAGGCTCTTTTTCCACCTTGCCTTCCGTTTGAGGCTTTTCGTCCTCCTCGGCCTTGTTGTTGACCTTCGGCTCTTCCTTGGACTCTGCCTTGGCTTCCGCTTTTGATTCCGCCTTTGGCTCGACCTTTTGCTCTGCCTTTGGCTCCTCCGCCTTCGAGGTGCCATTGGTACTAGCAGAAGGCTTGGGCTTGACGGGATTGTTCTTGGTCGCAGTGTCCTTGCCTGCGAGTTTCGTGTACATGTCACGCAGCTTGTTTCCAGGGACACGTTTCTCCACTGCTTTGGACTGTGGCCAGTGATGCTCACTCACATAGTCCCACAGTGGATCAACAATGTCTTTGCCATATTGTGGGATCTGGGCATTGATATGATTGCCAATGGCGACGATGCCTGCCTTGATAAGCTTGAGTCGAGCCTCGTCGTCGGGCATGCGTTTCTTCGTGGCGCCGGAGACCTTCAGAAGCGTCGGGCTCACAGCATCAAGGATACGACGCGCCTTTTGTTCTGATTCGGTCAATGGCTTGGGCACGCCATTTGCATGGGAGCTGCCGTTGCGATGATGGCCAGGTCGTCGACCCTCAGAACCGCGTGGACGATGGCCATTCGGCGAACCGGCATACGGTGTACGCCGATCCATGCTGTTACGAATATCAGATTGGTGGAGTCTTCGCCCATCGCTTGAATGCTTGTTACGCATGGGGCCAGGACTTCCAGACTGTCCAGGTGTGTTCATCCGGCCATGGAACTGACCAAGATGCTTCCTATTGTTGCGATGGTGATTCTCGAGGGCTTTCTTAGCGGCCTGGTTTGTCCCATTGCTCATCTTGTCTTTGAGCACGCTGAGCAAGTAGTTGGCCCGACGGACGAGATGCACCGCACCGGGAGATTTGGCAATTGTCTTCTCGTCGCCGGCCTTGCTGCGCTCTTCCTTGGCTCCGACGCGATGTTCCTCGAGGAAGAACTTTTCGCCCAAGCCCAACTCGGTGTCATCGCGAATGGGAACCCAGGCTCCATAGCCATGGCGGGCAATACCGACACAAAGCATGCCATCTTCTTTCGCACCCCATTCGCTGGTGTACGTGGCGGGCTTTGAAGCTTCGGGCACGCGGAAATTTCGCCAGTCAGCGCACTGCTCAACGCAGGTGCGAATCATGCGCATCTCTTCTGGGCGTTCTGTGAGCGTTTCGGCGTTGAGTCGCTTGACCCCGCGGAAGTCGAAAAGCACTGCCTTCTTTTCTTTCTTAGTGACAGGTTTGCCAGTCGTCCTCTCGATCTCATTCTGGCGATCGACTTCTTCCTGTTGCAGTCGGATTGCGGTGTCAATTACTTCTTTAAGAGTATCCCGAACCACATTGACGTCGCGTCCTAGTAGCCGTGCTGCCTTGATGATTTCGTCCTGCTTCTCGTCCATCGCGCCATAGCGTTCGTAAGCGCGAATGAGGTGACGACACTCTTTCTCACCTAGTGCACGTTTCGGATCCAGGCCATTGTCGGAGTCATCGTCGGGACCGGAACCTTCGTCGTCGATGTGCTGCATGTTGGCCTCGCGAGCTCGCTTCTTTGCCGCACGTTGGTCACGACCATCTTCCATCGCAGACTTGCGTTTTCTCGGCTGATTCTGCTCAATGACAGACTCAAGGTACTCAGCTTCCTGCTTCTTCCGCTCTTCTTCCTTGAGTTTGTCCAGCTCGGCCTTGGGAATGATGTCGTCCCATTCCAGATCGATCTTGACGTCGGTGTACTCAAAGCTGCGCAGGAATTCTTCTCCACCATCTGTGGTCATGCCTTGAGGTTGTTCAGTTTGGTGCTCCTCGGCATTTTCAAGGACGGCATCGATATCAAGCTCCTCCAGCTTCTTTTGGTTGCCAGATTGCTCGAACATCTTCTGTCCTCGCTTTTTGAGGATGTTGGAGATGTCGTCAGAAGATGTGGGCTCAGCAGTGCTTGCACCAATGCGTTGCATGCGATCGCCAAGATCCCGTGCATCTTTGTCGGTGACACCACGTTGAATGGTGATGAACTCCAACATCAGCTTGTTGCGAGCACGCTCAAGGACTTCCTCCTCGACGGTGTCCTTGGACACAAATCGATAGATGGTGACTGGCTTCTTCTGGCCGATACGGTGTGCACGAGCCATAGCTTGCAAATCTGCTTGTGGGTTCCAGTCGGAGTCAAACAGAATGACTGTGTCAGCGGTCATCAGATTGATACCGAGACCACCAGCTCGAGTAGACAGCAGAAAGCAGAAATCTTGGCTGTCCGGGGCGTTGAAGTGGTCGATTGCCATGCGACGTGGACCCGCTGCGATAGTGCCGTCCAGTCGTTGGAACTGATATCCTCGAAGCTGGAGGTAGTCACCGAGCAAGTCAAGCATCTTGACCATTTGACTGAAGATAAGCACTCGATGGCCATCCTTTTTCATCTTGGTGAGCAGCTGATCTAGCAGCATCATCTTGCCGCTGGATGTGATGAGAGCTTTGAGCTGGTCCTCGCGGGAGTCGCTGCCTGCAAGTATCCGTTCTTCTGCGTTCGGGAACATGAAGGGGTGATTCGAGGCTTTTTTCAGCTCCATCATGATATTCAGCAGCGACGTCTTCTGTGCCTTGGGCCCGGCGTTCAGGGCGGCGTAGTTGCGAGTAAGAATGTTCTTGTAGTACTCGAGCTGAACATCAGACAACTCAACACGGATGATCTTTTCGGTCTTTGGCGGCAAATCGTTCTCGACCTTCTGCTTCGTTCTCCGAATCATGTAGGGTGAGATAGCATCAGTCAGTTCGGCGAGCTTCTTGCTGGCGTCTTCTGACATCAGGTCGATGTTCTCGTCGACTTGTACTTTGCCAGGCATGAGGAAATCCATGAGCGCAGAAAGCTCGCCCAGAGTATTTTGCATAGGCGTACCCGTGATCAGCAACCTGCTGGCAGCTCCAAAGTCCATCAACTTGGCGTATAGCTGAGATTCGCGGTTCTTGAGGCGATGAGCTTCGTCGACTGCCATGAACTGCCACTTCAGCTGTGAGAGGAAAGAAGCGTCTGCGAGAATGTACTCGTATGTGGTGAGAAGCACATTGAACTTGACCTTCTTCGGGTTGCCATCAACGAGAAGTTCGTACTCGCGGATGATCTTTCGAGCAGCTTCATTGCCGTTGTAGACGACGTAGTTCAAGTCAGGCGTCCAGTTGTTGAAAGTGTCTGCCCAAGCTGGCATAGTCGACAGAGGCACAACCACAATGAATGGTCCTTGCTGACGCCGATCGTGTCGAAGCCAGTTCATGAACGATACCGTCTGCACGGTCTTGCCGAGACCCATCTCATCTGCCAGAATGACGTTGTTGCCTCTGCACCAGTGATGAGCCAAGAAGTTCAGGCCATGTATCTGGAACTCTCGCAGCTCGCCACCCTTGATGTAGGAGGGCTGCACTCGGAATGGTTTGTACGGCGAGCGGGTGCTGAGGCTTTGCTCGGACTTGTCCGACACTGGGAGCTTAGCAGAGCGATCGAGGTACCGATCAATCTCCGTCTGCGCTATGCTGCTGATCAGTTCGGCAGTCTCCCATGTGCATGCATCGTAGAACAAGCTCTTCCACTTGACGAAGTATTCGACGCCATCGTCACCGTCTCTTGAACCGATTACGCGCTCAACTTGCACGTAGTCATTAAGAGAGTCCAGGTATGATTCGCGGTCGAGGTTCCATCGCTCCTTGTCTTCGGCGGCGACATCGGGATCGGTCTTGACCTGCTGTTCGATCTTGACAATCTTGCGGAAATAGTTCTCTAGTCGACGGAAGCCTTTGTAGCCAGATTCGGCGAGCTCTTTCCATGTATGCCACGTTGCATGGTAATGTGCTTTGCCTTGCCATTTGATCTGTAATCACGTCAGTGCACCTCACATGTGATGTCGGTGTCAGTGAACACTCACGTAGAATTCGTAGTCATGCTTGTCAGGAAGCTCAGTCTCTGCAGATGCGCGTTAACTCTGTCGTGGTACGGCGTTTAGATTTTTACGCACCAACTCCCTCTATCACACGATGATTGAGGATGGCATCGATCGCCGGCGTGTTATCCTCTTCTGCGTAAGTCCAGTAGTTCGGCGTCAAGTTCTCCGTATCATCCTCTTCGAACTCATCGAAATTCTCGTCCTCGTTGTAGGTTGTGACTTTTGCTGCGCGACGTGACGAGAAGCGCACCTCGCCCAGGTTAGGTGTACCTGAGCCAGAGGCGATGTCCTGCATCTTTTGCCTGTGCTTTTTCGCAAACGTGCGGCCGCGCTGACCGCCATAGGTGTCCTGATCTGAGTCTGAGACGTCTGATGTAGCGGCACGCGATGATTCCCGAATGGAAGCTATCACAAGGAACGTCAGCATTCTCCTCGGTGGTATAGTATATGTTGCGGGCAGGACTACATACCTGGTCTGGCGGGGGCGGTCTTTTGGCGTTTCCGCCGGCTGCCGGTGTTGACGGCATCTTCATCGTCGTCATCCTCTTCCTCATCAGAGCTGTCGACCTAGAAAACAAATCAGTGATGCATATAAGGCATGTAAGTGCAAGGCATCCTCACCACACGTCTAGCTGGTCGAGCTCGGCCCTATCGATGGACTGTCAGCAGGAGTGATGGGGAAGTGAGGAGGAAGCGGCGCCTACGCTGCGTCGAAGCCCATAGAGCTCGGGATTCTGTTTCATGTATTCCTCGTCGTCCACATCCGCTTTTCGTTTCCCAGGTCTCGAAGAGGGTTCGGACGATGATCTGTCGTGTGCATGCGCGTCGTCTTGCCTGGGCCGAGGACTCTCCATGTCAAAATCTGCGTCTTCTTCCCCAGGCGCGTCCTCATCTTCATCGAGTTCTGAAGTAGCCATATCGTGCACAGCATCATCATCGGAGAACATGCCCTCGTTCGCGGCGTCGGGTGAGTCCATGGCGGTGGGAAAGTCATTCGTGTCGGAAATTTCGCTCTCGCTTCGGCGTGGCTGGGCAGGTGGTTTCAAGAGGTCTCCATCGACATTATCTGTGTGCCCATTCGCCATGGAGATATCGTGAGAGGGCTTTGGATGTGTAGGAACATGAATGGAAGCCGCTGGGAGATGAAGGTGTTAGCGCGATATCTCAAGACTGAGCAGCTCCCACGAGCTGAAAATTTGCACATCCGTCGAACAGCACTACGCGACCAGTTTCCCCGCTCGAACGTCGCTAGATTAGACAGCAATGCCATATGGCACATGTCCGACCGCGATAGGTGCCCTCGTGATGAGATGGATATGATGACTCGGTCGGATGGCTGGCGGTCTCCGGCGGCAGGAGGTGACTTGTGGGCGCTGCGCTGGGTCACAGAGTATCTAGCGCGCGTGGTATCGGCGTCTCAAGATGTCTCGAGGTGTTCTGGCGATGGGATATATCGGTTGCGATGGTCCTTCGATGGCAGACTTGGGAGATGGCCTCGGTCGCTCCAGGCGGATACAGAACGCGAAAACTGCGAATAAAAAGGGAGAGGAGGACTACTTACAGGCCATGGCTGCACTGGCCTCGGCGGCAGCAATAACAGGGAGGGAGTGTGGGAGGTGGTCTGGTCTGGGTGAAGTGAATGTGTGCACGCTCGTTCTGAAGACCGAGAACGCTGGACGGAGCGGATGCCTGAGCCGGGAGTCGGGGCGTCAGGCCAACAATTGGGAGCCGATCGTGGGACAATGGAAAATGACGGCCGGCGTCCAGCCAAGAACGGCGTCGCACTGCTGTTTGCGTCGTGAAGAGATGATGTTGTTCTGGTAGTCGTAGTGTACTTCTACTGCGTCGAGGAACCGCGTCTGCTCCGCCCGGATCGCACCTTCGCCGTCGCCAAAGTGTGGGAAAATCCACCGCTTCCTGTGTCGGCAGCCAGCACGAGGACCCCTCCAAACCGCCCGTCGAGTGCCCACAGCAGCCCACCAACCAGAACACGTCTGAACTTCTTACTCGCCCCAGGAATTTTGCCAATTGCATACCGCGTCTGCTCCTCTGCTCGACTCATACTGCTTCAGTTGCGGCGGTCAACATCTGCGCGGCGCCCACCTCGTCCACTTCCCCGCCGTGCCGCTCCTTCGTATTGTTGAACGCACTCTGGGCGCAGCCTCGAGGCCTCCAGCAACATGTCGGACAAATTGACACGGTGCGTCCTGCCCCACCACACGCACTGATTCGCAGGAAACACAGCGCTGACAGTCGCCCACAGTATTGCAATTGTCAACTCAGACAAGTGCAAGCCGAAGAAATGTCGTCAAGAGTGCAAAAAGTCCTGTCCCGTGGTGCGGACGGGAAAGCTGTGCATCGAAGTCGACCCCTCCAGCAAAATCGCCTTCATCTCTGAACGCCTCTGCATCGGATGCGGTATCTGCCCTAAAAAGTGCCCCTTCGACGCCATCAACATCATCAACTTGCCCACGAACCTCGAAACGCAAGTCTCCCACCGCTACAGCGCCAACAGCTTCAAGCTGCACAGACTGCCCTTGCCACGACCAGGACAAGTGTTGGGTTTGGTGGGAACCAACGGTATTGGAAAGAGTACGGCATTGAAGATTTTGGCTGGGAAGCTGAAGCCCAACTTGGGACGATACGATGATCCTCCGGATTGGGAAGAGATCCTGAAGTACTACAGAGGATCAGAACTGCAAAGTGAGAAAAACTACCAAACGCGGTCGGGATGTGGAGGAGCATACACTGACGCCAGCCAGACTACTTCACCAAGATTCTTGAGGATGACCTGAAGGCTGTCACCAAGCCTCAGTATGTCGATCAAATCCCAAAGGCCGTGAAAGGCACCAATAGAACCGTTGGCCACTTGGTCACCGATCGTTCGCAAGTGAGCAAGGAGAGACTCGAAGAGATCACCGAAGCCCTAGGTGAGACATTGATGTACGCACGCTCTATCCAATTTGGCTAACACTGCTGCAGAACTGATCCAAGTCTGGGACCGCGATATCGATCTCTTGTCCGGTGGTGAGTTGCAACGTTTCGCCATTGCCATGGTCTGCGTGCAAAAAGCCGATGTCTACATGTTCGACGAGCCTTCCTCGTTCTTGGATGTCAAGCAACGTCTTGCCGCTGGTCGAATCATCCGCAGTCTTCTCCGCCCAGACTGCTACGTGATTGTCGTCGAGCACGATCTGTCCATTCTGGATTATCTTTCCGATTACATTTGTTGTCTCTACGGAAAGCCAGCCGTATACGGTGTGGTTACCGCCCCCTTCTCGGTCCGTGAAGGTATCAACATTTTCTTGGACGGCAACATCCCAACCGAGAACTTGCGTTTCAGAGAAGAATCTCTTCAGTTCCGTATTGGAGATGCCAGCGACGAATTCATGGCCGACAAAAACCGCGACTACGTATACCCAAATATGACCAAGACTATGGGTGGCTTCAACCTCACCATCGAGTCTGGTGAGTTCACCGACTCTGAGATCATCGTCATGATGGGTGAGAACGGTACCGGAAAGACGACTTTCTGTAAGATGCTGGCTGGAGCGTTGCCACCGGACGATGGCAAGAAGATCCCTCCTATGAACATCTCGATGAAGCCGCAGAAGATCACACCCAAGTTCCAGGGCACTGTGCGTCAGCTCTTCTTCAAGAAGATCAAGGCCGCATTCCTCTCCCCACAGTTCCAGACAGATGTCTACAAGCCATTGAAGATGGACGACTTCATCGACCAAGAGGTCCAGAACCTGTCTGGTGGTGAATTGCAGCGTGTCGCTATTGTGTTGGCCCTCGGTATCCCGGCCGACATCTACCTCATCGACGAACCTTCGGCCTACTTGGACTCCGAACAACGTATTGTCGCAGCACGCGTCATCAAGCGTTTCATCATGCACGCCAAAAAGACAGCCTTCATCGTCGAGCACGATTTCATCATGGCCACCTACCTCGCCGACCGCGTCATCGTCTTCGACGGCCAGCCATCCGTCAAGTCTCGTGCCAACAGGCCACAATCTCTCTTGACAGGTTGCAACACCTTCTTGAAGAACTTGGACGTCACTTTCCGTCGTGATCCAAACACTTACCGTCCACGTATCAACAAGCTGAACTCGCAGCTTGATACCGACCAGAAGTCCTCGGGCAACTACTTCTTCTTGGAAGACGATTCTTGAAGGGCACCGTTGCAGGAGGCAACTTTGAAAAACTCAACGCCAACGGCCTTCTTTTGAAGGGCCTGTTGAAGAAGTCCCGCGTCGGCACGAAGCGCAGAGCTTCTGTTAAGAGCGGCGCCGATGAGGCTCTGGAGCGGGGCGATGACGGCGACGACGATGATGACATTGACGAAGAGATGATTTCCGACTTACCAAGATGCGACCCTCTTGGTACTGCTTCGATCCGTATCAGCTTCAGCATACTCTGCTTCCAGTGCTTCCAGATGTCGCAGGAAACGTCCTACCCCGCAGGATGAGGAAAGCGGCATCTCTCGAATGACAATATGACGGGAATAACGAGTGAAATGAACGGGAGGAGCAACTAGCGCAGCTCGTTGGCAACGTTGCTGTCAGCCAGTGGCCAAACGGGACGCACGAGTTTGATGATTTCATCACAGTCAGCTCTTCGTTGATGAAAAAGGCGAACGGGCTGCTAGAGATTGAACGAGGGTGGCAGAGATGTCAGAATGTGCAGCACTGCTTACCGCCAGCGCTAACACAAGATGGTGGTCGAGGATGAAAATCAAAAAAGCAAGATTGAGGTTAACCACGTTGCTTTGGTGCTTTTATGACACGTACCGAATGGAATTAAACAAGTCACTCGTTTTGCTTCCGGCTTCATATGCAACGCGTATGTTCTGAGTGTGCTGCAGGAGAAAGACATGCTTTAGTGTTACATCCTTCATACGATCCTCTCAAAAAGACAAGTTTCCATGTAAGGATCACGTACGTAAGTCGATTCAATTCCTTCCCAGCCATGCTCTTGACGATATCGTCGCACTCGAACTTCCTCGTAGCTGGAGTCGATCTCGTCGCGTGAAAGGGGTCGTTGCTCCATTGCTGACACTGCCGAGGCATTTCAGAAGAACCATAGCGAGGGGTGCAGGACGTACGCATTTTCAGGCTCTTGCTCCTCTCTGCGGCTTCCTTCGTCTTCGCGCGTTCGGGTGCAGTAGCATCGAGAACAGATCTCGGGCACGGAACGTGCATGAAGAAGTCGACTAGATCTCTTCAATCTCACCTTCCTCCGAGCCACTTTGAAGGGCAGGAGGCTCTTCTTTCAGCAAGCTGGTATCGGGCTCAGGAGAACGGGTTCGTCCGCCTTCGCGGCGTGGTCGCTGCAGTCATTTTCAGTAAATGTTCAAAACAGTATCGATGTGAGTACTAACCTTGTTGTCGCGTCGACTCGCCATGCTGGCATCGCTCTCGCGTCTCTTCCTCACACTCGGTGGCCGGCTACCGACCACGTCGTCGTCGCCATAATCAAGAGTTTTACCCTTGTCGCGAGGATCAGCACGAGACATGTAATTCCTCTCACGCTCAGCTTCGCGAGCACGGCGCTCGCTTTCGTACAGGTCATCTCTCGTTGGCCGTCTTCGATCGTCGCGTCGATCATCGCGACGGTCGCGCTCGTCGTAGCGATCGACACCACGTGGTGGTGGCGTGAGGCCAAAGGACGCTTTCCTGTACTGTCTCTCGCGATCAGCTTGAGCTTTGCGTCTGTCGGCCTCGTAAGCATCAATCTCTGGTGTGCGGGTGCGATGTCGGCGATCGCGATCTCTGCGGTCATCTCGATCGTCTCGACGAGATCCGTTGCGGTAATCTCTGCTACGGTCTCTCTCGCGGTCGCGACGGCGGTCATCGTCCTTCTCTCTGAGACGGGCCATGTACTTATCATATGCCCGTCGTCGAATTTCATCCTCAGCTGTGTCCCAGTCGCGAATGCCTGACAGCCTAGCAACTACATCCTCGTAGCTGTCGTCCAAACGAATCGGAGGATGAACCTTCTTCATTGCCGTGCGAACGCTGTCGACAATGGCCTTCTGTTGTCGCTCGGCGCCGATCTGCTTTTCCTCTTCACGGCGCTTGACCTTTTGCAGAATCCTGTCGAAGATCATGCTCACTTCGTCCTGGTTCAGATTTGCCGTCTTTGGGTGTGAGTGCATGATCTCTGTGAATTCGTTTAGTGACGTCTCAAGAGTTACCTCGAAGCGTTGCTCTTCAAGGACGTCCAGTGCATCGTTCCGCTTTGAGCGTAGCTTGCGTTCCTCATCTTCAACCATATCCCAAAAGAGCTCTCGGGCGTTCGAAGCTGTGGCACCCGGGTATGGAGGAACGGGAACTGTGAGATAGTTGAGGAAGCGCTCATCATCTTTGATCAAGGGGAAGAAGTCTGACCACTTCGAACCTGCCTTGATCTGGCCTTCTTGCAATTTCTCGCTGAGAAGCTGTTTGTAGGCATCGCGAGCCTGTCGCTGCTTTCGCTTCTTCAACTGCTTCTCCTTCTGCGTCGCCTCGTTGGCAGATCGTTCGAGCGCCTTCATGTGGTTCTCGAAAGCGAGGAAGATGTCGAGCTTGTGTACGCCTTTCAGCGTTTCATTCGTAACGAATCGCTCGTTATTGTCGATCTTCTCTTCTGCGTCCGTCCACGTTGTGTTTGGGTCCAGTATCAGCACTTCAAGAGTCTTCTGTAGCTCATTCATGGCGTCCTTACGCCGCTTCGCCTCATTCTCTACGTGCTGCTTCTTAAGCTCAAGCACGTATTCATCAAAGATGTTGCGACGTTCGTCCTCATCACCAACACTCTTGAACGCCGATTCGTGCTCGATGGTGGGTCGAGCTGTCTTCCAGCGTGTGTAGTGCTCGATGTTGTCGTGCGTGGAAAGCATGCGGCGGAAGTCTTCGCGCGCCCTCTCCTTGCGCTCCTTTTCCTTGCTCTTTTGCTCTGCACGCATCTCGGTGCAGTACTTCTCGAAGGCATTCTTGCGTTCCTTCGGGTCCTTGATAGCGCGGTACTCGCGATCGCGAATGACGAGGCGTAGTGCATCCTGCCATTCAGTGTCAGGCGTGATATTGTTGCGTTTTAGCAGCTTGAAGAAAGCCTCCTCAGCAGCCTCGGCCGTGCTATACTCTGGCTCATCCGTCTTGACGGGCATTGGACCGCCATACCCAACCTGCTCTCGACGTGCCTCCCATGGGTTTCCGCCCCGGTCGCCGCGATCGCCGCCTCGGTCGAACGAGGGCTTCTGTGGCAGGCCGTGGTCGCGGTCATCGCGCCTACCGCGCCCTCCGTGGTAGTCGTCGCGTCCGCCGTATCCACCTCCACCGCCAGCCACGAAGTCCGGACGTCCGTTTTGCTGCTGCTGTTCCTGCTGCCTGCGCACAGCTTCAGGAAGAGTCCAGCTGGTCTCTTTGGTTACTTTGTTGTAGTAATACGTCTTCCCATCGGCCGCCTTTGCTTCAGCCCAATCCGCAGCACTGCCAGCTGGCCCTGTGGGAGCTGGGCCTTTGGAAGGAGGTGCGACCTCGACATTCGGCGGCGGATCCCATCGAGTTTCCTTGGTAATTTTGTTGTAGTAGTACGTGCGGCCATCGGCAGCCTGCGCCGCCGCCCAATCGCTCATCGTGCCGGTAATGCGCGAGACTCGTGATCCAGGCCTCGTCAGTGCGTCCGCATCGAGGTGGTGTCAATGGCTGATGGGTGCGGGCGATGGCGGAGGTGGTGTCGAAGCAGCAGCACCTGTCAAGCGCGGGAGCTTCAAAGTTTCTCCGCTGCAGTCGCGTCCGCTGGAGCCTTGGCAACGGTCAGGCTGTCCATGCTGTCCTACCCACCCAAACGCCGACCACTCGCAACATCACCTCTCGCAAGCGAATCTGTGCTTTGGACGTGCCTGCTCATCGCTTACGCCTATCTGCTGGATCGCTAGAGACTCTGGGTCGGCTGGAGCGGCGCGAGGACGTACGCAATCGACCGCCCTTCCAAGCTCCGGCTCCTGCGTGAGCAGCCCTCTCAGCGGGCACATGGCAATCTGTCTTGCTCCAGCCAATCCACTAGGTCGCTGTCGACATATGCACTATGCACGACATCTGCAATACCGGTTCATGTGGCCTCTCTGCTCCGGCCGAATATGGTTCTTCGTCCTGAAGAACATGATCGATCGACCAGTTCACCCGCAGCGGTGGTGCATGATGGCTGTCGTCTGGTTGGGCTGCGAGGCGCCATCGACCTATGAGAGGCGCGCTGCCAGGACATGGTGTGATATGCAACTCTGTCTGTCATCGCTCATCGCAGTCAGCTGGCGACCAACGGCCGTCTGCGTGGGTGCGTGGCTTGGTCTTCTCACCAAGTATTGCTGGTCTTGACCGCTGCCTTGTGACCAACCACGCGAAGCTTCTCTGTTGGAATGCGCAATCTACTGTAAGTACTAAGCGATCCGTCGCGCCCTCTGCGTTGCTAGCTCGCACTGTTCCTTCGCGATGTCCAAATGAGCGCGATGAGCGCGGCCATGACTCGAGCGGCTATACCACAATTCAGATATCACGAATGGCCGGAAGGAAAGACTCCAGCACTGCAATTCACGGCAAAAGCACCATCCACGCCAGGGATCGCACGCCAACTCAGTCCATGGTATGATCTGCCTTCGCCAAACCCGATTTCACTCTCAATCCCTTTCGTCAAACACTGCCCTGGAACTGCCCCTCTACCATTCGTGTGGGATCCAGTCAATAGGGACTACTTCTGCTATGAGCCCGAGACGACCTGCTATGTATACGCAAGGCTTGGACGCATCCACTATGATTCTGTAAAACGAGAACACTTCCGCCCGGACGGCGTGCAGCGATTGACCTTCGCAAGCACCTATCCAGAGCACCGAGTCTACCAAACCGGCGAGATCTTGTTCTGGGATTCACGCCGAAAAGACTGGTATCAATACGACATGCAAGCTCGCCGCATCCTCTGGCGTGATCACAGATGGTGGCCCTTTCCACCCAAATTCGAGCCTCCAAGTCTGAATAGCCCTCCACGCTCTCCCACGCGATCCGCTCCAGCAAGCAACGTGCAACACTCGCACTCCTCACTCTACCACACACTGCCGATCAAAATGCGCACGGAACGAGCCAAGACCGAAGAACCACGCATTGTCGAAGTCACTCCTTTCGATGCCTCCACGGTAGCAAGCGACGCAACTCACCACAGCTTACCGACTGTTATCGAAAGGCACACCCACCTCCATCCCCAGCATGACCACATCCATCTCGGGCACAAAAACAAGCACAAACACCTGGACTCCGAGACCATCGTCGTAACCGAAGAGAAAGACAACGACATCATATACGAAATCCCGCTCCACAGTCACCATCGCGGTCGCAAAAAGCACCGCAGACACAGAGGCGGGATATACGACCTGCAGGATCTGGTCGATAGAAGTACGTCCATCTAGACCACCGGACTCCCCATTCCCTCTCTCTCTAGAGAAAGTAAAGCTAACCATGTACGACAGCAACGCGAAAGAAACGGCGGTATTCGTTCTTCTGAACTTCTGCTTCCAGATCAAGGATTCCATTGGGATCTTAAATTTCTTGTAACTTGTTATTTCGCCTCTTCTGCTTCAACTCAAACACGTAGTATACAACAGTCTACGTCTTTCCTTCGATATTACTTCTCCACATTTCGATTCCCACTTCATATTCAAAACCATGACCACGTCATGCCATAACTACTTTATCCTCTATAAAAGTTAGATAGTGAATTGAATTTCATTCCAGAAGCCAAAAAGTTGGACTTTCTCACATCCTCGCGCTGCAGGACGAAGGACTCACAACTACAGCATTTCGACCATGCCACGCAATTCCCGATGTCTGTCTACCAATACAGTATCTCAAGAACAATACGAATTCTTAAGATAAACTTGAGAAGAGAAGATGAAGTATGCAAGTATCACACATGATACACATACATGTATTTCGACATGATATATCTATACATCTTCCATCTCCCTTGCATGCGCGCGACCACGCATACACAGACATGGCGCATTAATAGTTTCTCGCTTTGTCCTTCCTCTTCTCTTTTCTTCCCCTCGAATCTCTTTCTCTTTCCTCTAAATTGTTGGTATCTCTAAGTAGTAAGCGGTAATAGTAAGTAGTAGTGATCGCCATATCCCCATCTATGGTGTCATATGCCCCAACCCCGATAAGATGCCCAAAGATGCCACACCAACGACCCGGACGAAGTCCATTTCCAGTCCGGTCGTAAGTAATAGTAGTTGCTCCAAAGATAATCCAGTCGAATCGCAATCCAATGCGATTCTTCGCCGCATGTGACGCCATTGAGATATGTGTATCATAGTAAAAGCCAGGGCAAAGAAGCGTACAATAGCCTCGATCGAGGCCCCAAAATCCAGAAATGCAGGTGAGTAGTGTCCAATATTTGTTTCGATCATCAGTGCTTCATGAGTCCAGAAGAGTTCCACGTATTAGCGAGCGGAAAGGTCAAGCTCACTTCGTAAACTTCTCAGCCCTCTCCCTCTCTTCCACAATCTGCGCCTGCAACTTGCGCATTTGCGTAAAGGCAGCGTCACGCTCAGTCTGTAGCTCCGCAACTTCCATCTGGCTGGAGTTGACCCTTTCGACAACGTGCTGCACATCCTCTTCCGCTTCACGCAACAAGCCTTCCAATTCTCGCACCTTGCGCTCAAGCAGTTGGGTGCGGCTCATTTCGAGTAGAGAAGTGTCGCTGAGTTTCTTGCTTCCCAGTTTGGGGCTGACCCGCAGGAGAGGAGAAACGGGCGAAAGTTTGCTCGAATCAGGAATGGTGATGGTGAGACGTGAGAGGGCTGGGGTATCGGCTTCGTCGATGCGCTTGACTTGGGCATCGTGGTTGGCGAGCGTGGTCTCGGAGTGCTGTTGCGCTGCAAGGACGCTGTCTTCCATGCCAGCGAGACGTTTCTGCATCTCTTCTATCCTTTTCGTGGACAGTTTCTGTTCCTTCTCACCCTTCGCAATGGCCGCTGCGAGTCGCTCGCGCAGCTTGGTGTTGGCTTGAACTTGTGCCTCGAGTGCCACAGCAAGCTCGTCCATTCGAGCAGCTGAGGCCATCAGTTCTTTCGCAGCCTCGGGATCCGCTCCCTTCGCCCTCTCGCGGTAGTCATTAGCAACCTGCTTGGCATGATCTCGTTCATTTTCCGCGCGCGAGATGGTCAACTTGAGCTGACTGTCATCTTCAGGGCCTCCTGAAGGACTGGAGGGTCCAAGGTCGTCCCGATCTGACAGCATGTTTCGAAGGCCGCGAGTCTCCTGTTCGGCACGATCCAGGTCCATCTTCAGTCCACCCAGATTCTTCTCGTACTGCCATTTCTGCTCAAGAGCATCTTCAGTACGTTTCCGAAGGGTTGAGACTTCGGCCTTCAGGAAGGAAACCTCTTTTGCGTACACCGCTCGCCTTGGCGTGGAGCTCTCAGCCTTGTCTTTCGCGGCAACGATCTTCTTCATGGCGCGCTCGTGCTCCTTTTGTTGTCTGTCGTAACGCTTGATGAGAAGCTGCAGAGCCTTGTGGAGGGCGTCTCTCTGATCGATCGTGTCTTTGTCGCCGTCAAGAGATCCAGCGCGTTCTCGAGTGGCACCAGCACGGTCATTCTTGATCGATCCGACACGACGCAGACTGCCATTCCTTGCTAGCGAACCAGATCGGTGCATGCTCATACGGCCAGCATTCGCCACTCCTTCCTCGGCGATGCTGTTGAATCGAGAGTGACGGCTGTCGCCCTTCAGGTGAGCAAGTTCCTGTTGCAAGCGCGAGTTCTCGTAAACGACGGCCTGGTTGTCTGCAGCCTCTGCCTCGAGACCCTCCAGGCGGGACTTCAGTGATGGAACCACCTCGTTTCGCAGGTTCTCCGCCTCGTTGCGGAACCTCTTCAGCTCCTCCATAGTGGCACTGTAGAGATCTTCAAAGTTCTCCTTGGTCATCTTCTCTTGCCCCAAACGCCTCCTAGTCTCGTCAAGGGTACTTTCCAGCTCGTTCACCTTAACGACCAGGTCCTGCTGATTCTCTTTCTTGTCCAATTGATCTTCCAGATCCCTGACCAATTCTTCCAAGTCTCGTCTCCTATTCAGCTCGATCTGCAGTTTCGAAGCCATCTCCAATTTGATGTTTGCCTTCTCTTGCTCAACCCTGCGGACCTTCTTGTCCAATTGCTCGAGCCTCGCATCGACGTCGGTGATTGGGAATTTTGTCGAGCTAGCACCACTGTCTGAGAAGTAGTCGCTACTTCGTCGTCCTCCGATCTCGGATTGTGGAATGATGGGCATCTCAGCCCGTACGTGATCGAGCTCATCCTCCAATTCCATCTCCCGTCGTATCGAATTCGCGAGCTCCTCGCTGATGTGCTTCAGCTCTCGTTCCAGTTCGCGGACATGGGCATTCGAAGCACTGTCACCCAGCAGCAAAGGAGTGTCCGGATTGTGGAAGTACGAGGCATTCGCTTTGTGCACGTCCAGGCCTGGCGGAGTCAGCCGAGCGTATACTCGTTCCCCCGCCATCTCGATGGGCAAGGTTTTAGCCACGCCGGGAGATGGTATAGGGGAAAGGGACCGATCTGAGAATGTAGTGGTGGGAGACGACGTGCCTTCAGTCCCTCCTGATCCATTCCACCCAAAGAATCTCCCCAGGCCTCCCGCGCCTGTGGGTGATTTGGGTCGCTTTATAGACCCAGCCGAGCCTTGCGAATAGGCTTCAAGCTCCTCATCTGTCAGCCTCCTCTGTACGCCGTCCATTTGCAGAGTCATTGTGGGTGCTTTGCTTAGTGAAAGCATGGATGATCGCCTGCTTGCTCCCGAATCGGAAAATTGTTGTTCGTTACTATCAATACTGGCAATTGAATGCTTATGTGCGTGGGAAATCGTGTTATCATGCTTCGCGTGAAAGGGGGGACTGGAGGGCCGTGGGCTACTGTACGCCGAAGAGGGTACAGTGCTGGCTATGTGCGAGTCTATTGACGCACTGCGGTCGTGGGTCGAGTACCCAGCGGGGATTGTGTACGACGACCTGTCAACTGTCAGCTTTTGACTGTCACCAACGGCTGTCTCACACGCGTCTGAGCTCCATACCTGTCAAGGTCGTCGCGCGCGTGGACTGCCTCGTGGCCGAACAGGGGTCCTGCGACCTCACTGCTCTGCCGCCGGTGGGCGTGTGGTGTTGTCTGCACTGGCAGTGGACTGTCCAGCGAGTATGGCCTCCAATGCGGGTCGGCAAGCCGCGGGGATGCCTTCTCGGCTATGGAAAACGAAGCGGCACGAGGCGACTTGGCTTGCTGGAATGCTGCGAGATGACCGTTCGGACGGACAGTGCTCGGGACTTGTGAGCGGAATGCGGAGAAGGAAGGCGCGTTGATGGCCGCGAGAGAAGTCTTCTTGCGCGCGGCGAGGCCTGTAGCTGGCGGAGCTTCTGTCGCGTGGGCGACGGTGACGGCGGGCGAGGCGGCGCCGCTGGAGTCGTAGTTGCTGGAGGAGTAGTGGAGGAGGGAGTCGCGCTCGAAGGGGGCGTGAGCGGAGGTGGTATGGAGGTTGTCGAGGTCGTGAGCAGCAGGAGGAGCAGCCGTGACAGCAGGAGGGTGGAGGATGCGCGGCGTAGAGGTGGTGGTGATGCTAGGCCTCGTAGCGGAGGCGTGGTCTGCGTAGTGGTCCATGATCACCATCGAGGGCGTCCGCTCTCGACCGCTAGAGGGAGCGTGTCTAAATTGTGTGACTTGGACCGTCGGCCTCGACGTTTCCCAAAGCGTGCATGCAAGGCGCCAATCGCAAGCGCCAACGCTCACCCAGCAGATGCGGCGACGCTGTTTCGGGCATGGCCCGTTGCGCTGGTGGCCAAGCAGACTGCGCGCTGTGGCGCCGCGGGAGATGGAGGGAGCAGTGCGCAATCAGTGCGATGCTTGTGAGCCCTCCAGCAATCTGACGTCCAGACAGCAGCCAGCGCTTCCTCCGAGCAAATCACGGCAGCGCATTGCCCTTTCCTGCTGCACCCTCATATACCGCCAGCATTCCTCCCTCACCACTCACCACCGCCCATCCCTCCACACCCAGCTCCCACCACCTGGTTTGCTGTCACCACCGTCCGCCTGTCAATCTTTCGGCGCGTGCATGCACAATTGCACGCCCCACTTAGCACTCGCCAGCTGCCAGGGGCACAAACTCAATCACGGATTTAGCCCAGGAACCCGCCCGCATCAGTCCCATCTCGGCTTTCGTGCAGAACCCTAACCTCATCCAACGGATAAGGGGTCTACATACGCTTTGCTACTCTCGTCCACCCCTTCACCTCCACCAATTGCACACCACTGCACACTTGACGCCTCGCAACAGCCACGAATGTCAACAGAACTACGATGCAAAGCTCTCGATCTCTCCAGCATGTCCTGTCGAAAGCTCTGAAACCTGTCTCAACGGTCTTGACATCGCGAACATCGACCCAGGAACTGGCTGACAATTGTTTCAAACCTCAACTTGACCGATGATCGCAATCCAGCATAATTCTCCGTCTCTAGTAGACGCGCGCGGCTGCTGCACAACATCCGCAACTGTAACACGTGCCTGCAGACCTGCCAGCAACTGCTATGTGTCGGAGCTACCTTCAACTCTGCAACAAGCAATATATTTCACTCTCTCTTGCCGTGCCGTTCTGTCGGTCTCATCGGTGACCATCTTCACAGCCCTCTCAAACATGTCTTTCCTCCTCATCATCGCTTCCATTTCCCAGCACTCACAACCCTCATCTACACATTTTTCCACACCTTCGCAAAATCCTTACGAATACGCATACGCATCACTTGGCGCACTGAAACCAACCAGCAACCTGCAGCAAACACATGTGAAATTATCCCTCCTCGTCGATCATTTTTGATTGGCAAGCCTAACCTAAGTCCACGGAAGTGGCGCCGTTGAGATAAAGACGTGCCGTACACGGCCCCACGGCAAAACCGAGCACCGTGCTCGACGACGAGAGTTCACGCTCACAGCGCCTATAAACGCCTCTTCGTAGAAAAAAGAAAGCTGTGACCTTATCTACTACATTGCTGTCTATCCAAATGCGGCAAATACAAAAAGCTGTTTGAGAGATACGAGATTTTGCGGAGTAGACTCCAGGCGTTCTGTGGCAAAGTGGAGACTGGAGACTAGTAGCCAAGAACTAGACAGGATGAGGAAAGTAATGCGCATGCCTCCTAAGTGATTGATTTGTTGCGAGAGAATCAAATGTCCATCAATGTGCATCAACGTCTATCGTTATACAACGACCAAGGGCGATGGACTGTTATTCGTCGAAACGTATGTTGCTGCTTCGACAACCCTTCTATCGCACATGCAACTCACATCACAACATCAGCAACATCCATATCCATCTCCCTCGTCATCAACCTCGCATCAGCGCCTTCACTTCTTCTTCCCCTCCAAATCCGCATAAAACTCCCACCCAAAGTTTTTGCTTGGATCATTAAACCTCAACTTCCGATCAATCTTCTCAATCCTCTCCAAATCACTTTTCTCCAACACAAAATCCCCCTCCAAATTCTGTTTAATCCGTGCCTCCGTCTTACTCTTCGGTATAACACTCCTCCCCATCGTAACACCCCACGCCAACGCAACTTGCGCTCCACTCTTACCTCCATACTTCTTTCCAATCTCCACCAACTCCGGATCCTCGATCAATTTCCCGATATTCTTCCCACTATCGTAAATTTCATTCGAGTTTCCAAAGGGAGAGTATTGTGTGACGTGGATGCCTTTTTCCTTGTGGAAGGAGTAGAAGGCTGTTTGTTGAAGGTAGGGGTGGCATTCGTATTGGTGGGCTGCGGGGACGATGGAGCAGTTTTGGAGGAGACGGGTTAGTTCGGATTGGGAGAAGTTTGAGATTCCGATTGCCCGGGTTTTGCCTTTCTTTTGGAGGGCTTCCATGGCGGCGTAGGTGTTGATGTAGTCGGCATCTCCGGTGAGGACTTTGTCGTTTTCTTTGGGGAACATGGAGTCGCCGTCTTTGAAGGCTGTGGTTCCTCGTGTTAGTGTGGAGTCTGGTGATGTGATGGTGGGGAGGCTTACGTGAAGGCCAGTGCATGAGGTAGAGGTCTACATAGTCGGTGTCGAGATCTTTCAGGCTTGCATCGAGGGCCTGCAATGACAGTTCATGTCAGCGAATCTGCAGTTTATCTCCCCAACATTGTCGTGATAATGATCAAGACTCACCTTCTCCACACTCTCCGGATTATGCGAGTTATTCCACAACTTCGTCGTGATAAAAATCTCCTCTCTTGGAACACCAGACTTCTTAATACCCTTCGCCACAGCAGGCTCCGTACCATAAATCCTCGCAGTATCAATATGTCTATACCCAGCCTTCAAAGCCAAGTACACAGCATCTTCCTGCGCATCTTTATCCTGCCAAGTTCCGAAACCAACGGCAGGAATGGAAGCTCCCGTATTGAGCTTCAGCTGAGTAGTCGAAGCCATTCTGAATTGTTGCGATGCGGTCTTGCTAAGATGAGATGTAACTTGTTGAGCTCTTCGGAGAGAATTTGTTGTGTTTGCGAGAAGTCTGGATGCCATTGGGAAAGACTTGAGGAAAAGAACAAAAGAGCCGCTTCTTGTAGAAACTATGTTGGGAGACTACTGTGTACTACGAAGTACGATGATGGCACATCGAGCTTGCGTGCTGACTGTGATGGCCTCACAGGGTTCTCTTCTTACCTCACACACGGGCGAGATGGGAATTGTTCTTTCTGGCTTGTGCGACTTTGGTTGGTTCGTCGCGGAGGGCCGAAGGGAGAGCTGCTTTCATCGTGACGTAGCCGAACTGCAGGCACGCGATCTTGCGATGATGCTCCAGAAGAATCAAGCATTGCCTTTGAGCCGCTCAGTCTCGGCACTTCGGCCTGTGAATTGGATGCTTCGAGACCTCATCGTGCGAATGTCTCTCTTTCGCCAGCCTGTCGGTTGTGTCAAGACGTCACTGCGAGATCGTTGTTGCTGTTGATGCCGACGACGACGCGTACGCGCTTTCCCGAGCACTGCTGCTGCTTCGGCTGAAATTCGGCAGTCGCGTCTGTGTCCACTCCATCTCTTCCTCTCTCTCAGGTCCCTTCACTCATCGAACCGTTGAAGACACCCTCCGTCACCCTGTGCCATGCAGCGGTATTCAAGCGACCCGTCCTCCGAAATGAAAGTGCGGGCTAGGACAATTTACCCGTGAAGAAATTGTCAACGAGCGAGGAGAGGAGAAACGATGTGCCGACCGTTGAGCTTACCACGATTCGTGCGTTTCGTCTGAAGATCTATAATTGAGACATCAATATAGGAGTTCCAGATGTTCGAGAAGAAGCGAAAGGACTGCTCGGTTACGCGTGATTGTATCAGCGATGAGTAGAGTGGCTGACGCGACAGACGATGAAGGAAGTTTGCCTGCAGCGAACACGTCGCAGACAAGAAGCGCTGCAAAGCTGAAAATAGATGCTGGAGAAGACCTGAGCATCTTGGTCGCCATACCGGTTTCTTCACAACGTCCAACTTTCAGGCAACGGAGAACGTGGCTGGACACATGCTCAGTACGCGCGGCCACAATGCGACCTTTCGCACTGCTTGTCTCGACATGTCCCAGATGAAGGCCATCTGGTAGCTGGAATAGCCAAAGGCCACGCGCGTGAAGAAGGCCGAGCTTGAGTCGCATGACTTGCAACTGTGTCCCCTTGTCGTGTGAAAAAGCCTCTCTCGCCAATTGCTTAGCAGCGACACACGACTGCGACCCTCGCCTCGCCATGCTTCACGAAACTGCGTGTGCTTACCCTACATGCAAACAATACGAGGCCATGAGCGACAACGAGGCTGCAACAAGTCAGCATAACCCATGTGCGCTGCATCTCGTGATGCCGACTCGCAAAATTGCTTCACCTTCCATGACTCTTCAAACCATTCGCCTGCTAAATTCAATCATAAAGCACCACCATTTCCAGCCTCAAACGTGTCTTCGAAACAGGCATCTTCCCTTCAGACACGCCACGCATTATGAAACCATTTAGAGCAACTTGGCATAGCAGGCTGGACCTCACGATGAAAGCACATTAGCTACAGACTTCGCTGCTTCACTGACAATTCAACCTTGCACTTGCACTTCCCATTCTTGTTCATCTTCGCAACTCTGAACTCCTCTCGTTGAACATCATCATTACCCAACGTCTCAATTCGCACTCTAACTTAGCAAAGATGCTCCTCACCACCCGTCTCTTGACAGCAACCGCTGCCTTTGCAGCCCTCACCTACGCTCAAGACCAAAACCAAAACCAACAAGCCGGCTCCGAATCCCAAACCCAAGATGCCGCAGAGCTGTACGTTCCATTGCTCATATCCACAATCAAACAAAAGTCCACCTTAACTAATCCTTATCGTTTGCTCTCTTTAGCCTCTCTGTCGTCTCAATTCTCCAAACGGCCCTCCCATCCTCCCTCCTCAACGAAGCCCTAACCAACTCCGCTGGCGTCTCCTCTCAAATCGCCTCGCAATTCGCCGCAGGTGAAACCCCAGGCTGGTTTTCTAGTCTGCCGAATGAGGTCAAGACTTATCTTGTTCCGACCTTGACGGATTTGCCTACTCAGACTGGAGTGTCATCGATGATGACGGAGACGGGTAGTATGACTACGGGAACAGGTGAGATTCCTTTTCTGTCTCTTCTTCTATTCGGCGAGGTTGGGTTTATGGTGTATGGAATGCTGACTGATGTGGTTGTAGATCGCTCGAGCAGTACACGTAGCAGCAGGACGAGTACTGCGACGGAGAGCTCGAGGACTAGTGAGGCGGGTGCGGGTGCTGCGGCTGCGACTGGGGCTGTGGTGGCTGGTATGGCGGGTCTTGCAGGTTTCTTCGGTGTTCTGGCTCTCTGAGGGTCAAAGGCTCTGTAAGGGTTAAGGCCCTGTCAATGGTAACGGTGGGCAGGTTCGAGTATCCAATTGGTCACTGGTTCCATCGCGGATGTTGCGAGAGAATGCTGTTGGACTACTCTGTTCGTGCGATGTGTATGGAACTAAGATGCGTTCAATCACCTATGCCTACGAACAAGCCGCTACCCATAACCTAACCTTCTGCTGCATTTAAGTTTCCACTTCACAAAGCTCAGCATAATTGTTCATGAACCCGCCACCACTCATGACCCCATATCCATCGTTCTCCGTCCAAGACCAAACGTAACGTTTCGGACGATCGGCAATGGCTCTCACGTGGGAGCACATGGGCACCTTGAACCTTGAACGCGTGACGCGCGTGCAGCAGACTATCGCGCTGTGGGATAGCAAGCGGCATCATCGCCTCGGTAGTGGCACTGAACCAGACATCAACGTGCGATAACCATGAGAGATCGCGCCATTGCTCAAGCGTCGTTTCACTCATGAAAGCGCTTCCCGATCCAGGAATGCAGGTTGCAAAGCCTACGATCGTGCATGTCTCATCATCAATTCGTACGACAAGAGCGAGGTCTTCCACAGACTTTGCGGACCTGTCGGTGGGCCTCGGTCCATCTGTACTTCTTCCCTGCGCAGAGAAGATGATATCCCCAATCGTAGTGGCGGCGGGTACCACCCACTCATCTCGTAGGTATCGTGAACCTGCAACGCCTTTTATTACCTGCTTTTCCTGGAGTAGCCAGTCGCATTGTGACTCGAAGCGTAGACGATCATTTGTATCAGCAGTTTCAAATGGTTCATCCTTTTCGCATGACAAGTTTGGACCATTAGACTTCTGCGTTTTCAAAACATCCTGCAGCTTCAACGGTTCCCGCCCATCAACGACCCTCCAAATTGCGAAACGAACACGCCAATTCGCTACCTCTTTTAAGCCTGCGGGACATGCGAGGTCGTGCCCTGCCAGATACGACGCCATCCGGGGGTGATGAAATGTGATCGCGAGTGCCTCTACGGTGTTCTGCAGCCCCTGGAAATTGAACCGCTTAACTCGTGAAAGTTCAAGTACGAGGTCGAAAGCACTTTGCTTGTAGGACGGCACTTTCACTGCCTTTAGGTTGTACGAATCAATACCCAAGGTGCCATATATCCTGTCTCGGGCATCGGAACAGAGCAAGTGCTGGACAGATTGTAAGTACGGCTTGGTACCATCTGCATTCTCCTGAGGTTCAGCTTGCACCAGAAGCATGTCCAGCATGGCGGAGACCGGCCTCCCCCACAATCCACTGAGACCTCGAATTATTACCAACGCAGCGATGTAGATGCATTTGAGGTCGAGAATCGAGAACGAGGTCCCACCGACTAGGAAAAGACAATCGACGCCTCCGCCATGGATTTCTTGGGCGACCCAAAGCCGCTGAAAGTATGGTCTTTGCAGCAAAGCGTTGAGGTCTTTGCAAAATTGAGTACGGAACTTCGAATGCTTATAGATCGGGCTTGTTTCGTATGAACATCTGCAAGGCTGGTGGTCAGATACCCACCGCATCACAGCGACTATGGCTATCCTTCCAGAACCGCACCAATTTTTCCATACTTTTCCTGGTGAGAGGGCCTCCATGGCATCTTGGGAGGGTCCGGTGTCAACAAAGGCGAAGCTTGGTATGTTCGCAAGAATGCGATCGCTGGCCTCGTCTGCTGGTCCAATGCACGCAAGCACACGACGGGCCTCGTTGTATACAGAGTACATCATTGCCACCTGCTTTCCTTTTTCGTCCAAATCTTGTTGGTTGATACATAGCACATCGACCCAGATGTATTTGGCATTCTGTAAACGAGCCTGACGAAGGGCATAATGGCAGTTTCCTCCCACTTTCAGTTCTACACCTTGGACCAAGATTTTCCGCGTTGGTTTTGCTTCGCCCCACGCATACGAAATGGCATCGTAGGCCGGCGCGGCGTCGAAATCGTAAACTGCTAGCTCGAATTCCAGAGACAGCGCGTCCTCGAGCGACTTTTCCTGCTCGGGAATCGCATTGTCATTGAGCAGACGCATGAGTTGGATCTGTGGACGATCGCCAGCGAGTTGAAGGGAATCATAGATATTTTTGTGGTCTTGATGTGCACTCATGCCGAGGGACGGGTGAAGTGCTCGGTGGGAGGAGTATCTTCGCCACTTTGATACTTGCTAGTCGGGCGACAATATGCTCTGAGCCTTGAGTACTTTGTGCGGCAAGTCTCCCAAACAACAAGACCCAGAAGCCCTGACTGCGGTCCGGCTGCGCCTCACGAACATGAGATTAGAGGTGTCGTGCCACCCAGGATTATGCGAGGCCACTGCGTACTCGGCTGCATGACACGTGACGCAAGGTCATTCTTCGTCCAAATTTGCACAGTGAAAAGCTAATGGAAGTACAAGATCATGAGCACAGCTATTCGTAGACAGCAAGACGGAGCCTCGCAAGTGACTCCACTGCTGATCCTCTCGCGAAGTCGTCGGACGTCCAGATCCTGAACGATCTAGCACCATCCCGCTGATTTTCACGCTAGTCTGCGTTGTTCCACGTGCGTAACTGTATTATCGTCCGTGGCCTGACTGTCTTTCGCATTCATTAGGAGAGTAGCGATTGAGGTCGCATTGTCCTGATCGACGCCAGCATCAAACCAATCCTCGTCTGGCCCCTGTTGAACGAATGGTTCGAGCGCTGAGATATGGACGCGTCATTCGCCTCTTCGAGCGCTCGTTCACTCTGATCGGCCGAAAGTCGGCCAATGGTATGGAAAGGCCCGAAACATTCGTCTTCGTGCCTGCAATCTGCCATGGTGCCTCACAGCACCGATGAGACACAGCTGAAAGAAGTACCAAAGTGGTAAAGTCCAAGGGTCTAAGGATGCGAGGTCTGCCTCCTCATTTCGCCTTCCTGACCAGTGTTCGCTTCGAAACACTTCCCTGCCTGTCAAGTAGCGTGATGGTGGATCGCCTAGATCCAGTACCTCTGCGTGAACTTCGGATGACCTTGACGCGATTTCCAAATGCCACGGCGACACTCTGGGAATCGAGAGTCACTGCTGGTCCAGGATGGTCGACATATAGTGAGCCGCTACCATCTTGGCCTGATTCTGCCGCAGGCACGTCAAGCGTTTGCAGCTCGCCGTCTATGGACAACTTGTATGCTTCCCACAAGTCTGCGGCCTCCTCAGTCTTCGCGCTGTCGCGTGCATTGCGTTTCCTCTGGCGGATCTGTGACGTGGAGGGCTGTCTTCTGTGGCTGCGATCAGGTGGCGCTAGTAGTTCAATTGATGGTTTTGGCGGTCTACGCAATCCCATAATGGCATGACCGTTAGCTGTTGCCCAAGCACCCGACACAGCCAGAGTATGAGCTTCGACGTCGGCTGGACTGAAAGATCGACAGGCGGCAGAACGTTGTGCTAAACAGACGCAGCCTTCCGGAGTGTCGTTAATGGTCCAAGTAGTCATGACGCATTTGTTGGAGCCTATCGCCTCTCCGACTGCTGCGATTCTTCTCAGCGCAAGGTTGCCGCAAGCTGGGCACAATCGTGAAGTCCCAATCAGAAGCTTGTCCACATCTGGACCTCCAGCGCTGATGTCGAATTTGGCAACGTGTGCAAGGGTGCCACTTTCCAGGAACACTGCCGATTTAGATGTGGTGACGACTAGGAGTTCCATGTCCAGGTCACGGTACAGCTGCATATCAACATGGCTCGTCAAATGGCCGCCGAGGTGTCCTTCTTCAAGCTCGAGCTGAAGCTGTGCGGTTCTGGCCACGGTCCACTCGCAGACTGACCAGCCGTGAGCAGTGATCTTTGCTTCCATGCCAACAGTGTACAGCTGTCGCCCATGTGCAGTGTCTTGAACCATTGCGCCCATAAGAGGCAGCTGCGAGAGCTCATCGCTGTACGAGCTCTCATCCTCAATGTAGCTCATAGCGATGCGTCCAGCAGAACTCAGCGCCAAAAAGTGCATTTTCACTCCATCATCCGTCGGGAGTGAGACGAAGGTGAATATGGCAGCCGGGTGATCATCTGGGTATTTCATCACATCGGTCTTGAGGAGCCCACTGCTGGAATGGTACACCAAGACGCGGTCATCAGCGCAATGGCATGCGATCCATTCTCCTGTGTTGTCGATGGCAAGATGCCGTATCGGCCACGTAATGTGCTTCAGAACGTGATCTGGCACTGCCACAGTATTATGTGCCTGATGGATAGGATTCTCCACAGCAATGGTAATGCTCCGGTCCAGGGCGACCGTGACAAAATGCCCGGCTTCGTTGCTGGCGATCTTCACAATATCTAGCCTGTGTGGCAGAACCACAGTGTTGCAGGTCAAGACGTCTTCGATCTGTTCCAGCGCGAAATCGTTGTCCTCGTCACCCACGTCGCTATACAGCAAGAAATTCATTAACACCGCAACGAAAGCTACGATGAACACAATGGCTACCATGACCGGGTAGAAATGATGAACAGCAAAGCTGTGCAAGATGTGTGTCCATGTGTGATCGTTGATAGGAACTCCAGTGCGATCGGACCCTCCCAGGACCACTACGAGCGGCGCAAAGAGGCGGATAACAAAACTGTCAGCACCAGGCTTCGCCAATCGCATGACCTCTTTCGCCGTATCGAAGTCTTGCATTCTCATCCAGTCCGCAGGTGTCAGCGTGGCGTTCATGGGCGGCGGTGCAAAGGTGTCGATGTCATTTATTGGGCTGGCATTACTCCTGAAGAGATTCAGGACATCTCGAATCGTGGCGCCGGCGCCCTTTCGCTCGAAGAAGTGGTAGTTCAACGACAGCACAAATGTGGTAGTGACAGCTGTTCCAGCCATCCTTGTGCTCACTGGAAGCCTGCCTTGCAGAAGCGCATCCACCCATGTATGATGCACCGCAGGCGATTGTTTTCTTCGGCGAGGTCTGTTGTGCCTCGCTGCTAGTGCATCTTGCAGCTCAAGCCGCCTTATATCCACGCTCAGTACAGCGACGAAAAAAGTGAGCAAGAAGAAGGCGTCGAAGAGGGTTGCTATCGCTGCAAAAGCGCAGAATGCTGCGACACCGGGAGATACAACAGTTGAAAGCAGACCAAGAACTGTAACATTTTGCAGTGCTGCTGCCACGGACATGGGTCCGATGTCGCCCAGAGCATTGGCGATACGGAGCTCAGTTGCAATCGTGGGAGGGTAGGCGAGCACGGCGTTGATCATTCTGAAGATATTCTCGATGCCAAGAACAAGCACAACGAATGGATACGCGTTCTGCGGAATCATGGACAAGTTGATCTGGAAGTGGGTTGTCAACATCGATAAGCGTGCAGACAGACGACGAGGTCCCATCGCTTACCTGTAGAATGTGGCAGATCGTGAAGCTAGACAAGATAGAACAAGTCATCTGAGTAACAGCAGTCACGACCAGGCCGCCGCGCGAGTGGAACGCCTTCATCCTGCGGAAGCTCAAGATAACATAGATAGCCATAGCAGAATACGCCAATGTGAGAGCTAGATGCTCTGAAATGCTCAGTGGCGTGAAGCTGAATTCGTACACGCGGTGGCGCGTAACATGGCCATCCGATGGAAAGAGCGTACACTCTGGACAAGCACCATCTGCTAAAGTCTGCATTCTGTTGTGCCATCTGTCGCCAATTCCGCCACCACCTTTGTTGAGCAAGGTGATCACGAGTGCATCGGCGGCCTTCAGCGTAGTCCTGTCGAACTGCTTGCCGGCAAAGACTGATGCTGGGCGAAGGACCACATTGAGCGAGGAGGATGTATATCTCTGATCGTTGATGGTGCCAATGATGTCGTCGTCTGCATCAATCAGATCTGCAGAATTGTTCCAGTACATCAGCGGAGAATGGAAGGCCCAGGGCACAGCACTTGATCGCAATTTGTCGTCCAGAGCGTGCATAATGTCGCCAAGGTTTTCATTCCCGACCAGTCTCTGCTGTACAGCAAGACCACGTTTGAGCACATCCTTATTGAGGGCGTCCATGTATGAGCCATGCACCCATATTTGTCGCAGCTCAATGTCAACACTGGTCGATGCATTGTCTACCGGCTTGGCTGTCGTCCAGACATGATGAGGCACGGCGGCCAGACCGGCTGTTGGGTCCTCTGACAAGAAAATAGTCGGATAGGAGAAACCCATGGCTATTGCCACGGAGAGGAGCATGACCCATAGCCAATGCTGAGCAGTCGTTTTGCCATGGCGGTAGAATGCTCTCCGGACCGGATGGTTGACGGAAAGGCGAGGCGGCTGAGTCGTGCCTCTTATGGGTGAGAGCAAGTACCAAAGCATCAGTGCAATGGAAGCTCAGTCCTGCGCGGAATTGGGTGTAATGATGCTTTCAGCACTCCAGGCCTCTGGAGCAAGCTGTCGGATACTCATGGCATATGAGTGGGAGAGTCAGACTGTGTTGTCTGTGACTGAAGAAGCTATGATTGGACTGTACAAGTAGTCCGTCGTCCAGACGCACCGATTCGTACAGCGGTCCAATGCTAAGTGCGCGATTTCAGTGGCGGGCGCGAAAAAGGTGAGTCTGTGTGACATCGAACGATGCAAATGTCGAAAGGATTGATGGCAGAAGGGTAGAACTAAGCCACATGCACGGCCCAGCTGCCTGAGCCACACCTTCAACCTGAGAGCTTGCTGGCTGCTCGCCAACTACGTCAAAGACGACGGAGCTCTGTCTGTCTGTCTATACCAATAATCGTACTCCCACGCTCTTTTCATACTCCGCCGACCTGCCATCATGTCGATAGACCCGCCGGCATATATTGTCTCGCTGCAGAACAACATTCGCGCGCGGCCCATATCATGGGAGGGAGCTGTGCGAGCGAAGACCATCACTGATGAGGACCTAAAGAAGATCAAGGCGATCGACAAGGTGCGAAAGGAGCAGCGGAAACAGACCATCGAGAATTATGTCCAGACATACACTGCCCTGCTCCTTGGGGAGGGCCAGACCCGAAGCATCTTCGAGAGCGCGGCCAAGAGGACAGACATTCTCCAGTACATGCTGGTCCTGACTGGAGATATTGTGGATGGTGAGCCAGCGCCATGTCTGTCGCTCTCGCACCGAGCTCTACTGACCGCTGCGCAGACATTCCCGCCCTGACCGAGTCTCTCATCAAGCACCCACACCCATACAAACCACTGCTTCCACTCCTCAAACAGTCGAACAACCCCGAAGACCCCATTCCTCTCCTCACATCCTCCGTGCTCGCCTCGTTGCTGTCGCACGCTCTTGTTGCACAATCCAAATCCAACCCTGAGATCGACGAAGCCCTACCGAAGCTCTACTCCTACGTCGCCGAGCTGGCCAAGACATCCGACTCCAACCTCCAAGACATCGCGGTGCAGGAATACAGCGCGCTGTTGAGGACCTCCAAGTCAAGACAGCAATTCTGGAAACAACGGAAAGAGACGCTTGGCCCCTTGATGGAGGTGCTGCACAACGCAACAGGTGGAAAGGACTCGGACAGCACAATGTACAATGGTGGCTCAGCCGCAAGCATACGCAGCATGCCAGAGTCAATCAAGATCAGCGGTGTCGGGTTGCAGCTGCTATATCACATTCTCATGGTGCTGTGGCAGCTGTCGTTCGAGGGTAAGCTCGTGGGAAAGGGTTTGGACGAAGAGCACGACATTGTGCCACTATACACCCAGCTTCTACGAATCTCGCCCAAAGAGAAGACAACGCGCTTACTTCTTGGCACGCTCAACAACCTGCTCTCATCTAACAAGACGACACTAATGCCTGCTGCCCTTCCCGCGAGATTGCCTGCAGTACTCACAAATCTCAAAGGCAGACATTTGACGGATGAGGACCTGCTAGAGGATCTCGAAAGTCTGAAAAACATGGTCGACGAGTACACGAAAACCCAGACGACCTTTGACGAATACGCCGCAGAGGTCAACTCTGGGCATCTCCGCTGGTCGCCGCCCCACAAGAACGAGGCTTTCTGGCGGGAAAACGCGCATCGCATCATCGAGGAGGAGAAGGGTGCTCTGTGCAGAAAGCTGGCAGAGATCATGTCCAAAGACTGGGCAAACGACAAGCAAGTTCTCGCAATCGGCTGCAGCGATGTCGCCAATCTGGTGAAAGTATGTCCAGAGAAGCGAACACAGTTGGAGAAATTTGGGCTCAAGTCCCGGGTAATGGCACTCATGCAGGATGAGAATGAAACCGTAAGATGGGAGAGTTTGAGAGCGGTGGGCGAGTGGCTGCGGTATAGCTTCGAGCAGTAAGTCAGGCAAACTGTATGGTAGAGACACAAAGACTACTGATTCAAGATTCCACACACATCCCGCGGGGCTGCGTGCGTTCTCTATTGCATTCCTACTAATGACAGCTGTAACTTTGTTGACCGATCTGGAGACTCGCGAGCGCACGTGGCGAGTATCAGCGACGAATGCCAGCGACTTGAACTCCCCCACGACTTCTATCGCGAGCTATGTTGCAGCAAAGCATCTACGCGAATGCGCGGCAGATCAGTTTGCAGCCGGGATATATCTAAACTAACAGAATGATCATGAGGGCACTCATATACGACGTCCAAATACACTGACAGAACATGGAACATGGTCGCCACTTCCAGACAAGCTGCGACGGCAGTGAACACTGCAGAGGTATCTGGAAAAAGGTCATAGCGTGTCGCAGCACCTCGCCCCGCGCCCAAGACAGCAACTTCTCGCCCTCTGAAAAGTCTCAACGCATAACAACAAGTGGACTTACCCAAGCAGCCGTCGGATATCATGAACCCTTTATCGCCAAGCCCGTCGCCACGAGATAGGTTCTTCTCCCATGCCAAAACAGCGGACAGAGTTGGAACCACTTTTTCTACCACAGATGGAATGCACAGCTCGCTCATGCCCGAAGCAGATGAGTAGCTGTATACGGCTAGGAGGTAGGAGATCCTTCTCGACCCATCCCAACAGAACTGCAAGCGAAGGCGAGATCGGAGCGCGCCCCGCTTAGGATCGGATAAGATTAGATAACTGGATGGCCAAGACAATATGGTTCGACAGGATCCACATTGAGAGCAGTGTGAGCCGCAGTCCGCTCGGATGGTATCTCACTCGGTGAGCCCACAAATTTGGGAGGTGTGGTAGATCGACGTGCCATGCTTCGAAACGAGCCGTTCTCGTGCTCTTGGCCTCGCCCGACGTCGCTTACTGTACGCTGCATTTTCGATCCTTCTTGGGCTGGTGTAGCTCTTTATCTGAGGCCCTGGCCAACTCAGACTACTTTTTACTATCAGCAGATATGACCATCATGAAAGGACTCCAAAGTTTCCTTGGAGGTCGGAAACAGCCCTCGAGCCCGAGTCCTGCGATCGACAATGGACAGCATCGCACCGACGACAAGGAAGCAGGCGTTGAGATGACTGCAAGCGCGAAAGACGACGATGAACAACGCCCAGATGAACACGCGCAGCCCGGTGTACAGAAAATCGAGGCTGTGACTTTGACCTGGTCCAAGAATGCGGTATACCTCATTCTAGTCCTGTAAGTGTCCACGCATCGAAGCCGACAAACTCTTAATAGGTATGGTCTGATCGCTAACTACGATTTCGTATCGCAGGATCTGGTTTCTCACCTTAGTCAATAATATGAAGACCAGCATAGTGTACAGCCTGACCCCATACGCAACGAGCTCCTTTGCTGGCCATTCGCTGTTGACTGTCATCGGTATCGTTGCATCCTCCATGGCTGGAGCAGTCTACATTCCTATGGCCAAAGCGCTCGATCTCTGGGGTCGAGCCGAAGGTTTTCTCGTCATGACGGTTTTCTGTATGCTCGGAATTGTTCTATTGGCCGTGTCAACCAATATTCAGACCTACAGTGCAGGAGAGGTACATATCAATCACCTGCGCGAAGAATCAACCATGTCGTGATATTGATAGCTAATCTTGAACCAGGTCTTCTACACAGTCGGCTTCGGAGGTCTATCATACAGCTGGGTCGTTCTCGCAGCGGATGTGACCAGCTTGCGGAATCGAGGTCTGGCGTTCGCTTTCACATCTTCTCCGGCGATCATTTCTGCGTTTGCTGGCTCGAAAGCCGCAGCACAGGTTCTGCATCTCTCGACTTGGCGCTGGGGTTACGGAATGTGGGCGATAATTCTGCCAGTCTTTGCTATGCCAGTTTATTTCTTGCTTTCCTATCACATGCGCAAGGCGGAAAAGAATGGTACCCTCGTGCGAGCGAAGAGAAATTGGGCAGTCAATTTACAATCCATTCGATGGGTCGTGGTGGAATTTGACTGTAAGTGGCCATCCTCCTCGTATCGCACGTCGTGTTTACTGATGTACGCATACGATAGTGCTGGGCGTCATCCTCTTCGCAGGTGGAATGGTCGTCTTCCTCCTTCCATTCACCCTCGCCGCAACTGCACCAAAAGGCTGGAGCACCGACTATATTATCGCCATGATCGTGGTTGGCTTTCTCCTCCTCGCATCCTTCACAGTCTACGAGATCTTCTGGGCACCGGTGCCCTTCTTGAACCACAAAATCCTCACCGACCGGACTGTAATCGGAGCCTGTGGTCTCAATTTGACCTACCAGATCTCCTACGCATGCTACGCCAGCTACTTCTCCTCGTTTCTCCAGGTTGTGTACGAAGTCGATGTGGCTACGGCGGGATACATTGGCAACATCCTCAGCGTCGTATCTTTCGTCTCCCTCTTCGTCTCTGGCGCTCTCATTCGATGGACTGGACGCTTCAAATGGATCTTATGGATTTGCGTGCCACTATATATTCTTGGTCTGGGCCTGATGATTCATTTCCGCACGCCGGGCGGGTACATTGGCTACATTGTCATGTGCGAAATCCTCTTCTCCGTTGCTGGAAGTGTCTTTATCCTCTGCTGCCAGTTGGCGGTTCTGGTCTCGGTCGATCATCAGCACGTCGCCGCGGTTTTCGCATTCTTGTTCGTGGTGGGTAGCATTGGTGGTTCTATCGGAAGTGCCATATGTGGTGGCATCTGGACCAATACTTTCAGCTCATCTTTACGGCACAATTTGCCCGCATCGGATTTGCCGAACTTGACTTTGATTTATACGAGTTTGCCGCAGCAGCTCAGCTATTTACCAGGCACTCCGACGCGTGATGCGATCGTCGCAGCATATGTCTATGCACAACCTATTCTGATTGCGACCGGCACTGGTTTCATGGCTCTGGGCTTCCTCTGGGTGGCAATGATCAGGAACGTGAACGTCAAGACAATGACTCAGACGAAGGGCAATGTGTTCTGATCTATAGATGGCTCCATCTACGCTGGCTACAAGACGAAGTTCTCAAGAACCGTAGTGCTCCGCCGCTACGAACTCTGCAACGGCCATTCCTCAAGGAAGCGCGTGATACTGCGAGAAAGGGAGCACGACATGACGCTCGTATGCTCCTCCTGCTCATACACGCTCTTCTGCACAGTGTGCAACCCCTTGCAGTCTTCAAGCATCTTACAAAGGTCCAGCATATTGTCTTCCATTCGAATATCCTTCCACATTCGTTGTCGCGCTTCGTATTCGTCCAGAGGCTCATTGTTCCACCGCGGAGGATGTTGCTCCCACCCACCACAGAAGAGCATGAGCGACGGTGGAGCAGCTGCCGTCGGCGCCTGCGCCTTTTCTAAGAAGTCTTGCGCATATTTCAATACACATCGACTATTCCACCAAATCGAAGGACTGCTAGCCATGAAACACTCAAAAGAATGCGGCCGGATGAACAGAGCGTACAGCGCGAACAGCCCTCCATAAGAGTGCCCGTAAAGCGCCTCTCTACCAATCACAATGTTCGGGAATTTCTCTCTGACTGCCGATTTGACCGGTCCTTCTAGGAAATCCAAAAATCGATCTGCGTCCCCAAAACCCTCAATCGAAGGCGTAGTTGGTGGAGTGAGATCTCGACTTCGTCTTTGGAAATCGTACAGCTTTTCAGGCTGTAAAGGATATCCAACGGCGACGATAATGCCGCCATCTGCGAAGCGTGAAGATGTAGCGCGTCGCCAGGCGATTTCAGTTGCGGTCAAGAACATAGCGTTGCCGTCGACGATATATCTGCGTGAAAATCGGGTAAGATGTTGTGGTCCTGACTTTCATCACATGTCACAGGACACTCACACTACTGGCATCGCCTTGTCAGTCGGTGCACAGCCATTCTGCCAATGCAACGGCCATGAGACCTGGATAACATATCCTTCTCCGCTTTGAGATTCCAAGGGGAATTGCAGAGAGTTGGGAAGTGTGATCGTGGCCGTCTCTGGCGCCTTCGATGCACTCATAGCTGTACGCATTCTTGTCACTCGCGGAGTATCATGCGACGTGTTGAGGGAACGCCGAAGCTCCAAGAATTATCTTATGCTCAGTCGCCGGAATCTATGCATGCCGCTGTGCATAGTTGCGGAAGAACTGTGTGGAGCTGCTGATCGTACGATGAGAGATGTAACCATATCAAGGCGAGTGAAAATCTTAGCTTTCTCATGCCGCCTCGCTTGGCCACTGCGATGGAGAGCTGCCAAAACTCCCAGGCTACTGCATGATATGCGCGCTAGGAAACGATAGCCTCGCCTGCAGGGTTAGTGGATTGGCAGTGGGCCCCATAATTTGATGATTAATCATATTGATCTGATTACTCCTTAGCACAGCAGGATGAGTCGGCGTCCGACATCGGACTAGTTGGCCTCGCCTTGTGCCGTAGGCGTTACATATATCCACGTAAGAGCTTCCTCACGAGAGAATTGGTGACTTTCGTTGCAATTCTTCCCGACTTAATGTCGTTTGCCGAGCTCTGCTGGAATCGCAGGGGCGTACGTGTAGCTCAATAGCATGGGAAGAAGGATTGTAAGAAAGAACTTCAGTTTGTATCAGATGCGGTCGGGAGTTGACTTTGGGTTGGCGCATTTGAGCAAGTTCTTGACAAGCGATAGAGCATTCTTTGCCTTATATTATCGATAGAGAAGTGTAGATGTTCCTGTTCATGCTAACGTGACAAGCCTGAAATAGTCGGTTAGGCAGGATGGCAACGCAATTTTGCGGTTTTCTTGGGCCAGTTCCTCAGTCATCCGACCCAGGATTACTGGGATGACAGGACCCTAAATTCAAGTTAGAAGCAAGCATTTACAATTCCAATCAAGCACCTGTGCGTACGATTGAGTGGGTCCGTGCAAATCTTTTTCGACCCTCCACGGTCGGGGTCTGGTGTGCCGCTTCTTTCCCAAATTGTGTTGCCATGTTTGTAATCTGCGGGCCTTGCGTGAGCGCAGGTGAAAGCCATGAGGACAGTGGTGAGAATTGAGATTGAAAATTTCATCTTGATACAAAGACAGCCTGCAATAGTCGTGGTTTGGAGTGGTTGATGGCTTGAGTGGGTGAGTAGGTCCAAGTCCTAGAGCTTAGGACTCCGGACTATATACATTGCTCTTCCCTCCTTTACCAGCGTGCTGGTACTGGTCTCATTGTGTGATCACATCGGATAGCAATGGAATCTGTTTAAGAGCCTAGACTGGCACAGTCACTACCCTAGGTCCGATCGATAGTGTGCACAAGTCTAGCCCGTCTAAGAGCACTGTTTGATCGCCAAAACCAGCATTTTACAAGGACTTCGGCGAATTGCAGTGTAGGATCCAAGGGTTATATACGCCAACAGTGTGCCGCAGACTATCGATCGGGCCTGAGATGGTGACTGTAGGTCGTGTGGTCGGCAGAAGTGGCGAGAAAGGAGGTGCGCGGCTTCCCAGGCTTGTTTCTCGTTCGCCTGCAAGTGCGCCTTTGCTAATGTTCTCCTGAGCTCAAGTTAGGGCTCAGAAAGGGTCTTGTCTGACCACATCCAAGCTCGCGATCATGGTCTCCGCATCTGTGATTAGGTGCTTGACTCTTTGCCTCTGGTAGACATCTTCCAACTATTTTTCCGTATTGGTTTGCCGGGATCGCAAGAGCGTATGTGCACGCTCTCAGAGAAGCGCTGAGAAACGGGAGGAAGACTTTGACTGGCTTTCGCTGTTTCGATAAAGAGTGCCACGACAGCTAAAAAGGAGTGTGTAGGTCAGTTGCTCTTAAGAACAACACATAGAACTTAGCTCGCTGACATATGCAGATAGCTCTTCTTCTGGCGTGCTTATGAGCTTGATCCTGTAGTCCTCATGTTCGGACAGTGCTACTCGTCGCGTCAAAGTCTGCGGACTGTTGGGCTAGTTAGTTCTAGAGCTGAGGTCCAACGCTGCTGCAATTTAAGCTTGTCTTGGCACGGGGGCAGACACCGATAGAACTATGCTTTCCTTGTCGAGCCTCACGTCTTCAAACGTGCATTGGCATCATCGGCATACTCCAGAAGATACGCTCCCGGCAAGTGATGTGCCGTGCAGCACAAATGCGACCTCTCGGAAGGGACGATGGTTGGCGCGCAGCACCGCCGCGTGGCATGAACCGACAGGAGAGGCAGCATGCGCGACGCGTTGTCGGGACCTGAGGATATCGTTTCTTTCCGTGATCCGGCGATCGGATGAAGATGGACCACAGGAAGCTCAGTCTTCCGTGATACTGCAACCACATTGTTCAGGCACTCGCGTGTGGCTCAGGCACCCAACTGGAGGAGCTTCCGAAACTTCCTTCTCCCTCAAGAGCCAGCACTTCGCACTTTCTAATGGCCTGAACAAAGAGGCCTGCTCCCTGCCTTATGACGACGAATCTCTGCTGCTGCTGGCTGATTTCAATGATGAGCTATATTTGACTTGCGGCACGAGACTCCTGGATATCCCAGGTTGACCGGATACCATGACTCGGACACTGCCGAATCACCCTCTGGTGGTTCTCGATCTCAGTAAACGATCTGTAAGTGCCATACAGCTCGGATTCCAGGTCGCGGCTTCAGCAGCAGCATAGACGTCAATGGCTCAACGACGGGCGACGTGCCGTGCAACTCGCACAACCGTTGTGTCCTGCAACATCCCTTCGAAAGGGTCCGAAGGGCTCCAAAACTCGCTTGCGTCGACCGATCTCTCCGAAATTGGTGAAGTTACACTCATCTCAGGTGAAGGTGTGCAATCAACCTGGAGGTCTTCAGGACTGGGATGTGCGCAGCAGTGAAGACGAGATTAGTCGCAGAGGCCAACCGCCGTGACCAGCGAACGGTCTGCTTCATGCTGTTCGCCGCTTCGAACGCCGCCAATCTGCGGATCGCCTTGGGCTCTAATGGCAGATCTTGTGACGTCCAACACCTTGGACATCTTTCGCGCCTGACTTCCCAATGCACGCCACACAGGCCCAACTGACCTCTATACGCTCATTATCCGTGGCAGTAAAGTCTGAAGATGCGCTGCAGAGCATCGATAGGCTGCAGTGGCTTGTTGGTACTTTACACATCTTTGACGAAAGCGCAACGACAAGGCCTCCTCGAAGCGCGAACACCTTCACCGCGAGACATCGAACCAAGAGACTTCTGGAGCGATCTACAAACCAATCACATCGACTCCGTCGCCAACGCCGCACAAGCACTCGTGAATCAAAAGTTCCCTGGAGAAACGCCGACGAATGTGAATTTGCAGACAGTGGCATGGCCGAGCACGTATCAGATTGGTGGCACAACGTACACGGCAATACCCACGGTGACCCAGGCGTCAACATCGATGACCTCGGAGTCTACTACGAGCACGGACTCGTCCAGCATCGCATCCAGCACGTCGGTGTCGACCACAGAATCATCTACCTCGGTCACCTCTTCAACGTCAACGCCAACGCCGACGGAAGTCCACAAGAAAAACCACATCAACGATGGCGATCGCAAAGTTGCAATCGCCTTGGGAGTCATATTCATCTTGGCAGGTATTGTTGCGGCGCTACTAGTGCTGTTGGCTGCATGGTCTAGGAAACGAAGAACAGGCAGCTACTTCAAACCTGCAAGGTGCCCAGATTGCACTTCATCAGGCGCGCCGTCTGTTTTGTTCGGTGTTGATCGGAACTCGGGGGCTTGGAGGGCCGAGCACAATGAACAAACACATAGCTGGCTTGCAGGTGCAAGAGCCTTTGGTTCAGTCAGGTCTGGAGGGACGAATTCGATTAGAGCCAACTTTCCGGAAATGACTGGAAGTGCCGAAAGGCTTCCGATTCCAGTCGAGCCCGGGCAGGCATTAGCCACTCACCATGATTTTCCGCTGGTGGGCGATAGCTGTTCCAGCCGAGGGAACGGACGATTGCAGAAGTCTCGTCCTACGACACGAGAAGGGTTCATCGAGCTCCACGATGCTCCTGCCGGAACGGCCGAACTATCTGGAGATGATCTGAACACGATCAATGAGCTGGAGGGCGACTCTGCAGACCAAATCCAGCCTATCACCAGGCGACTCTCGAGCTTCCCATTCATGTTCAGCTCGAGTGTCAGAGGTGATAGTGATGCAGCCACCACCCCTGGTGGCATGGCGTCCAGATCAAACAGCGGAAATACAAGAACTACAGCATCAGAGTTAGATGCCAATGAGTCTGTCGTAAGAAGACGCCATTCTAGCCTTACGAAACTCACCATCAACCCTGTTGTTATGGCAAACGTCACCGGATCTGAAACAAACCTCCGAAACTCCAGTAATGGCTTTGGTATAACAGTTTCGGATCTGGATCATGACAAAAATCTCCGACCTTCGGAAATGGACGGCGAGTCTCCTACAAGAAGGGCTTCAACATGGCGCGAACTGCAACGTAGCACGTTCACTGTGGACGACCTGAAAGCTGAAATTGAAAGCTTCAACGCGTTACTCGTATCCGGTTCCGAAGGCGCTACTACTAGTGTTGCAACCTCTCCAACAGCCATGGATGATGATCGCCGAGCCTCAGTTCTCAGTCCGTCATCGACTGGCGCTTGGTCAGAGGCACGCGATACATCTCTGGACGAGACTTGCACGGCACCTACAGACTATACTGCACGCACGCCCTCCAATGCGTCACAATCAGCCAAATCTTCATCATCGTCAGGGGATGGCTCGCCAACTGGGTATGTCTCGGCGTTACGTCCTGCATCTCGTTTACCCGACATCAAAACGACAGAAGTGTTCCTTCCACCTCGGCCACCTCAAGTCCTTCTTTCAGCAACGAAGCCCAGCAGCATACACTCTGTTTCGTCGATATCGACGCTTTCCACGCCTCGCTTACCTGCACCTCCTACGCCAAGTGAGCGCGACACCATCTTGAACAGGCTTAAGCAACAAACCTCCTCTCCGCGCATAGCACCGACAAACACCTCACCGGCATGGGCTCCGGCCGGTGCGTACGCGATGGCACCCATATGGAGGAAGAAACGCCCTGCGCCCCTCACACCGGACTTCCTCCTACCCTCCGCCAATAGCCCACGTTTAGTGTCACCATTGAGCGGTGGCGGCGGATATGGAACCAAGAGTCCACTTTCCGCCCTTGCCTCCTCCTTCGAGGATCTTTCGAAGACAACCACACTCAGAGCTCCAGATCCCACTGCCTACCCATCTAGCGAAGCCTTGGCAAGCCCAGCTTCAGCAAGTTCACCTCGAAGACCAAGACCAAGACCTCTCTCGCCGGACTGGCTTCCAGAGACACTGCGAGCGGGCAACGGAGCAAGAAAAGGATCGGCCGACTCTGCGAGCGGCGACAATGCAGAGCCCAAGAATGACAACAGCGGCCCAGTCGAGAATCTCGGCGCAGCGGAAGAAGACCACATCCTCTCGCACCGCCACAGCCAATACTTCCGTCGATGTTCAAGACTTGATCCGGGCTCTCCATACTCGTACACTCACGCCCCCGTTACCCCCAAGTTCCAAAGCGGAGGGAAAGCTATCCACTACCCTACCTCCGAAGAAGTCAAGAAGTTTTCTTTCGACGACGGATCACGGGAGTCATCTAGTCACGGAACCGAGGTTCATTTCGAAGCCAGAGACGACGGAGATGATGGATGGAAGCCTTCCGGTTCTGATCTTGAGGGCGGAGCTGGAAGATGGGCTCTCATGGCTTGAGAAATCGATTCAGTGTGAAACCTTTCGCTTCTTCACCTCGTCTTTGCTGCAGGCAGTACGTGCAGATTTACATGACTATCTCTTTGGACGAACACGAATAATGGTGTGAGAGCTTCGAATGTACATAGTTATACACATTTTGTGCGAGCATACGCCGTTTGGCGTGGGCATCAATTGCAATAGCGGGTCCGACATAATTATTGGCAAAGTGGGTCGACAACAGCGGAGTTGGAAGACATAGTAATGAGTCGCAAGTGCATTAGATACCATTTCAGTTGGAGAAGTAGTCGGTTTAGATGCAGTTACCTTTCGTCATGTTTCCTTGCTATCTCTCGTTTTGAAATTCGGAGGTCAGAAACAGCGTAAAGATAGATCAATTTCAGATCTCATCGCAAAAGTTTCAAGAATCGAACCGGCCACGTTTTTCACAACGATAACTCAATTCCGCCAACACACTGAGGCGAACAGGACTCAAACGTCATCGACGGTACCCTGACCTCCACCACTGGCAACTTGCCCAAATCACCCGAAGGTGTTCATCGCTGAGTTCTCAGACGATTCCCTCAATTCCCTTCAATGCCGTATGTCTGACACACAACCATTCGCCTGTGAAGTCATTGCGCTTCCACTCGAACAAACTCACGCCTTGCGTTGCGATTCCGCCCGGCTGACCGGAAGCCTCGGCATTAACATAGACGTTCGCGCAGCCGAGGAATTCATCGAGCTCGCATGACGTGCCGAGGATGTTGATGTAGACGTTTGGTGCGTGGGAATGGATGAATTTGTAGCTGCCGAGAATGGTCAGAGTAGAACAAAAGAATTGTGCGGCTTCGGAAACATGGAAGTCACACAGGGTACATGCGGTGAGAGAGGATTCAGCAGGAGCACTGGACGCGATCGGGAAGGGAAAAGGAAAAGAGAGACCCACGTCTCCAGGTGCTTCCACCAGGAATCCACTTCAGGAAACTCAGTCAATCTCGCAGTAAAGCAAGAATGGTCGACGATACACGCCAGTCGCTCTGCATTGGCCCAGTCCCGATTGTTGATCGAATCGATAAATTCGCAGGACATTCGAACCAGATATTGCGAAGTCGACTCAATTGGCTCCGTCAGCATAGATGGCGTAGCAGTCGAGGCAGTCGAAGCTTCGCTCGTGGTCTGATGAGTCGGATCATACGTCGGATCATACAGGCCGTTGTCATCATCGAGGTGGTGTGGCACTATCATACTTGCATCGTCAAGGAGGAGGTGAGCCCAGCTATCATCGGACATTGGATACGACGTAGGTGGTTGTTGTTGCTCGAACCCGCCTGAGGGTGGGGTTGCTGGGATCCAGATGGAACCTGAGCGAGAGGGAGCTGGAGTGCGGAATTTGATGGGTGTGTGAGCGGCTGAGGAGGCCGGACTGGCAGGAATGAAGATTGCTGCGTGCTCCATCATTTTGAGGAGTGCAGTGCTTGATTTCCTTCAGGGCGGAGTGAACGCGGGTGGAGTTGCGGTGGCCCGAGGGGCGTGTGACAACGATTGAGTCAAAGAAGCGAATAACGTGGGTGAGCGCGTAGCTCGAGGGCCGTAGCCCTGGGAGAACTGAATTGAATGCAAGGCGAAGGGTGTACAGAGGGTAAAGCCTGACCAAGGCAAATAGTGATTGTGCGTGTAGTGGAGAGAGAGGAGAGGAGGAGGAAACGCGGAAGTTGTGATTCACTTGAAGTCTCCCCCGCCCCGCTTTTTCCGGTAACCCTACTTGTTAACGCCGGCAAGAGCCGCAACTTTTCGACATCCCAGATCGTTCTCGTTCTCGATCCGACTTGCAGCTCCAACACCAACATCACAGCATTCATCATGGACTACCAAAACCGCGCCGGCTCCAAATTCGGTGGAGGTGGTGTCGCCTCCCAAAGCGCCGTCAACGCTGACCGCCGCGAACGTCTCCGAAAACTCGCTCTCGAAACCATCGATCTCGACAAAGATCCCTACTTCTTCAAAAACCACGTCGGATCCTTCGAATGTCGTCTCTGTTTGACCGTCCACCAGAACGATGGCTCCTATCTCGCTCACACCCAAGGTCGCAAGCATCAGACCAATCTCGCGCGACGTGCAGCCAAAGATGCGCAGATGGGAAAGAAGACCGAGGAGGGCTATACGGGCGCAAACGCCGTACAAGTAAAGCGGAACATTGTCAAAATTGGCCGACCCGGTTACTCCGTGACCAAGACACGCGATCCCATCACGAGACAGGAAGGTCTGCTGTTCAGCCTACAATACCCGGAAATCGCACAAGGCGTTGAGCCCAAAGTGCGGTTCATGAGCGCCTATGAGCAGAAAGTGGAGGATCCTCCGGATAAGGCCTTCCAGTACTTGCTGGTTGCGGCGGAACCCTACGAGACATGCGGCTTCAAGATTCAAGCGAGAGATATTGATCGCAGAGAAGAGAAGTATTGGACGTGGTGGGATGCAGATAGTAAGCAGTATTGGGTGCAGATCAATTTCAAGACGGAGAGAGAGGAGAGATTTAGTGGTGTGCCTGGTCTGGCTCCGGGAAAGAGATGAGGTGGACAACGAGAATCTCGGGCGAAATTATTGGTCCAGAAGCAGAGAGCAGAGAACGCGCAGTGTCGTGGCAGCACGATTTGCGATTGTGGGCGCGAATATGAAAGTGTGCCCGGTGCGGCTATCGTGTATAGCGTCGACGAGGTCGCGAACCCAATTGTGCCAGTGAAGGCGCGAGCGAACTTTTGAGTAAGGCGCACGTGGGCCCCGGCGGTGAAGGACAACACGATACGCAAAAAGGCAAAAAAGGCTCTCTGTAAGCGACTGCTATTATACATCCTGGTCAAACGATAGCTGATCCTTACAAGCATCCTTCGGCCTTGCGCGGCCGTCTCGATATTTCCCGCGTCGCAGACTCAAGTGACGCACGTGCGTCCAACACTGCAGACCATAAGCTTGCATGTGAGCTACTCCTTTCGTTTTACTGAACTCATCTCAGTGGAAAACGTGCTGGTCTTCGCTGAGGCGCAGCTACCTGCGCGGACTCGGCTCTTGGTGCACGCGAGCGATTCTCGAAGGTCTCCACGACATCCCAACTCAGTGCTCGCAAGGCCGCGTATTCACCTTCGCTGAGAGTGTAGACCCCATCCTCCTAGAATCGCGAGAGCAGTAAATCCAGTCGCCGTTGGATAGCAACGTGGTGCTCCATGTACCAGTCGTACCGCACACTGTGCTCACCCGCATTCAAGATTTTCTGCCGAAAAGTGTCGAAGCTCTTGGCAATCTGTTCGCTCACTCCGATTTCAAGCATGTCCCAGGTCGTCAAGTGGAACGGCTCGTACATATTTAGGAGGTCTTTGTAAAAGGTCAAAGATGCGCTTTGCTGGAAAATCGTCCTGCTTTCGGTGTTGAACAACTCCTCCTGGTCCCTCGGGCAAGTGTTGTAACCTTGTATGAACCAGTTCGTGATGCATGGTTTGCAGAACATATGGCCGGCCGCGCACTGAAGTAGGACGGGTTTTTCCAACTTGCCATGGCAGATGGGGCATTGCGGTGCTGGTAAGTTCAGAACTGCTGGTACAGCTATGAGAGCGTCGCAAAGGAAAGCTTCAGGACTCAATTGGGGTTCAGGACTCTGTCGGGGTTCAGGGTCTGGTTGGGGCGCAGGACTCGGTTGGGGTGCAGGTTGGTCAGACTTGCGGCGCAGCCAACGGAGGAGTTCGCGCATGGTTGCGATGGCGATGCGTGCATTTCGAGGCATCTGATCGACAAGTGATGCTGAGCCGTGTCTTGTGTAAATGCAAGGCTGCGCCGACTGACTCCCTCCTGGTACGATATGGGTCTAGCTCTGCTGAATGGTGCGCCTGTGACCTCGAGATCAATAGTGATGGAAACAGGAGATGTTGTTGGATTATGTGCGTGGTCAAAACATCAAGTGAACAGCTACCTGTACGACTGTTGTGTTGGGCGACGGGACTTCTAAGCACGGGCATCTCGTCACCAATTCCTTCCTGCCAGGTCCGTGACTACCGTTCATATCCACCAAATGAATGCAACAACGACGCACCACCAGAAGGCTCCACCGCTCTCGTGCAGAAACCAGCACCACTGCCGCCGCTGCCATCCCCTAAAATCCCTTGGCGTTTCCTCCAACCAAAAAAATCGAAACAGCAAAAATACAATACATACATACAGCAACAACAACCTCATCAACAAAACTGCAAAATGAAAAGACAAAAAAATTGGGGCCCGAGCAACTACACTCTTTACAACGCCTCGAACTCTGCGCCGAACTGATCCTCGTCAGAGGAACTCCTTAGACTGCACGGTCACAAATCAGGTCGGAACTTGAATCGACATCAGAACAACTTCGAAGTTTCTCAGGCAAGAAGTGGTAATCTTGAGTGTAAGACGCAACATTGTAGACTGTGCGAATGCTCTCAACCAGTGAGCTAACTCGGGTTGAAAGCAATGACCAAAAAGAACAATATATACATTCACCCCCTCCCTCTCCCTCTCCTTCTCCCAAAAAAAAAAGAGAAACACGGAACCGAATCGACAAAAAAAAGGGCCCGAGCAACTACACTCTTTACTAACACCTCGAACTCTGCGCCAGAACTGATCCTCGTCAGAGGAACTCCTTAGATTGGCACCTGTCACCAATCATTGAGATTGGGGGCATGAATCATAATCAGTTTGGAACTTGAATCGACATCAGAACAACTTCGAAATTCGTGGATGAGTGGTAATCTTGAGTGGAAGACGCAACGTTGTGAATGTGCGAATGCTCTCATACCAAGTGAGCTAACCCGGGTTGAAAGTGGTAATTTGAAAGACGAATTTATACGTCAATTGGGGCGGTGTCTGGGGTGCCGACTCTGCCGAGTTGGGAGGAGAGGTGACGGCGGTGGCGGCGTTGGTGGGGCGCGCGCGTTTGGGGAGGTGAGGGTTGAAGTGAAGGCAACTGCCAGCGCGGAAGTCGTGTTTGCGGCGGGTCGGTTGGAGGGGGCCAGAACATGAGGGATTGCAGAGCAGGTTGACATGAGCGCAGAAGGAAACATCTAATTGTATTCGATACGGAGGCGCTCGTGACCTTCATGTTGAGGATGAGCCACTCATATGGCTCACCTATCACGAGTCTCTTCGGAAGTGAAGGTTCAACAAGAACAGAAGCCATGCATCATTACTTTCGCTACCTGAGAAAGAAACCCGCTCAAACAATTTGCTCTGATCTAGCAATACCCCAAAGAACAACGCCAGAACCTGTAGCCGCACTCTGGGCCCTAAAACTCCGTATCGCTCGTGTCAGGACTTGGAAGCATCATGTCCGGGGCCACAGCTGCAGGAGCACTGGGCTGATTGACTCCACCAGTCGTCGCAGTCGAACCTGGCAGCCGCCTCATGTCCGGGAAACCTGGCGGAGGAGGGCCACGGAAATTGATCGTTCCAGGCTGAATTATAATCTCTCTCAGAAACTTACAACTCTCCTGATATTGCCGTTCGTCCCATCTGCTCCAATCCGGCTCTCCTCTGTTGTCCCTCAACCTGAAGTACTGCATAGCATGGAAATCGTACTCTTGAATTTCCTCCACCAACTCGGGTGGCACTCGTTGTCCCGCTGCACGTCTATCGTTCGCACGTTGATGATTTTTTCTCCCACGTCTTGTGACCTCCCCATCAGTGAAGCAGATCTGGAGCATCGAGTGCGGGTGAATGCGAGCGAGCTCATGGTCGTGAAAAGGTGGTTCTTGGACGTACGCCTCGCGGTCCAAGATCTGTGTGCATGGATCCTCTCTGCCAAATGTTGGAGCCACAGCTCGATTGCGTAGCTCAAAGAGTGGTAGGGTGCCGAAGCCGCATGTGGGGCATTCGTCGTGGGTGCAGAACCAATCTTGAGCGCACAAGATGCAGATCTGATGGCTGTGAGGGCAGCGCGGAACCGTGATGGCGCGGTGGAACTTTGAGAAGGACTTCGTGCAGCCGGGGCAGTAAGGGCGGGTTATTGTTGGTGCAAGATCCTGTTGCAGCTGTCGCATGATAGCGCCCTCGAATTCGTCGTGCCATGGGAGACGATGAGGATGAGCCATGTTCTCGTCGGCGAACGGGTCGCGCGCGAAGCAGTCGCTGATTGAGGTTGGAAGTGCTTCTTCAAGTCGGTTGTGGAGCAAGATCTTCAATGGCCGATGGTTCAAGAAGGTTGTTTGGATAGTCTTGCAGAGAATTTGTGCTGTCAGTGAAGTGGAAACGGCGCGAAGGTGTGCTTAAAGAAGGAGACTGTTGTGCCACCTTCTGTTTCCTTCCGCGCGAGTATCTGTCGTCGCCCGCGCAACGGCGCCGGAAGGCAACAGCAAACGGCCAACAATGCTTCGCGTCAAGGAAGAACAACGGCATTGATTGGAAAGAGTAGCTCAGCAAGCGGTTTCATTAGGTTTCTGCACCTTCTGCTCATGCTTCCGATTGAAAATGCAATTACCCCTGCGCCGGCGACACAAGATCCATACATGCAATTGAGACCTCACAGCAAAAGCGCGCCAACACCCACCACAGCAGCAGCGACACCGAAACCAGTGGGTCGAGCTGCGCCAGCCGTCACAGTCACCACGCTTTGGGTGACCGTGACTACATCTTGGCTAATTGTGAACAAATGTTTGCGACCATCGGTAGTGGCACTGTTTTCAGTCTGGTCCTGATCCTCGCTACTGCCACTGTCGTCGAACTTCTTCGCTTTCACAGTCACAGTCTTCGCCTTGGGAGCCTTGACTGTGACGGTCTTCGCTTTCGGAGCTTTTATCGTTGTCGTCTTGGGGGGTGTGATCTTCGAAGTCTTCGCTGAGACTTTGACGGTGCTCGTCTTGGCGGCTGTGATGATGTTAGCATTCTTGCGCAACAGAGATGATGCTTATGGCGAAGAATCAGTGTCTTTATGAAGTGTAAAACTTACGAAGCAACCCGTTCGTAACTTTTCCGAGCGGATTGGTCTTGATGATGTTGGTGACTTGTGCGGGCGCATTGACAATCGTCGTTCCAACACCGTTGGGTAGAATGCTCACGACTTGCGCAGGAGCGTTGTTCAACGTGTTCACCAAAGTAGTAGCGACTCCATTCGGCAAGATGGTCGTCACAATTCCAAGAGGCCCGGCGTTGGTGACCGTCACCACGGATGCTGGCTTTGTCACGGTAGCGATCGTGGTCGTGGGCTGTAAAGTTGTCGATACCATTGTGATGGTGGAATCCGGTACCGAAGAGACGACCACTGTAACAACGGAAGGCGTCGATGGAGCAGGCTGAGAAAGTGTACTCGTGACTACCCCGTGTGGCGCATCAGAGACGACAACGGTGACAATTGGAGTCGTCACGGTCCCAGGCTGGCCAAGCGTATTCGTGACTGTTGTTCCTGGACTCGGCGAGACCACAATACGAACAAAGGGAAAGGTCCCAACAGCAGTGGTGACATACGTTGTCGCCGGGATTGTGGTTGTGATGACCGCAGGAGAGGTGATGACTGGATTAATCGCTGAAGGAGTACCAGACAAAGTTGTGGTGCTCGGCCCGATCGGAATACCGTTGGACTGTGTGATGGTCGTCACGCCGGGATTGACAGCGGTGATGGTTGAAGTGCCTGTGGATCCTGACAAAACTGTGACGACCATAGGGACTGTCTGAACGATTGGAACGGTAGTCGCGAATGGTATCACCGAAGTAACGGTCTGATTCCAGACGGAAGTAGTGGTCGACAAGACAGGCTGACTCGCGGTGACGGTGACTTGGGGCCCGGTCACTGTCAGAGTGGCAATGTAGCTGATGTTGGGCTGAGCACTGGGTGTGATGATTTGCGTACCGTTTCCCGGGACAGTGACCGTGAGCGTGGCTCCACTTGGACTTGTGGAATTCGCGGTGATTGTCCTGGTGAGAGTTGGGCCGCCTGCAGTGCTGTTTACTGTAACAAAGACCGTTGCGCCATAGCTCGGAGTGCTTGACGGCGTGAGGTAGGTCAAATTTTGCATGGGGCCAGTTACAGTGGCAGTCTTCGCATAGCTGGTAGTGCTGCCATTTCCCTAAACAGTGACAGTGGTCGTAGCCGTGCCGGCCGAGGCATTTCCGGCGAGAGTGCTGAAGACTGGAAGAGGTGCGAAGGTGTCGCTAGCGGTCACAGTTTGCGTAGTTTGAGCGACAGCCGTGACGGTGACGGTGTTGTTGATGTAGCTCGTACTCGCAGATGTGCGATGTGTCGATGCGGCAGGGGCCACGAGAGGGGTCTTGCTGTCATGGGTGGTGACAGTGTGGACGGGTTGGCCGACTACTGTGACCGTGACTGTGTTCACGTTCGCGTTGGCGCTAGCAGTGGAGCTGCTCGAAGAGGCTTTTGGTGCCGGGCCAGAACCACCATCGCCAGAGACAGTGATAGTCTGGACATACGGCTCGGACGCTGTGATCGTGATCGTGTTGATGTTCGCTGGCGGCGCTGCAGCAGGGAGGGCTGCTGATGAGGAGCCTGATGTACCTGTTGCCTGTGAGCTTCTTGTCGTCACTGAACTTTGCTTTGAAAGAAGAGTGATCGTGTCCACCACTGTCAAGCTAATGGTCGTGACAGCAAGCCCTGGCACTTTGCTGGCGTTCGCGATGGGACTCGACACTGTGGCAACTGATTTCGAATCCGATGATGCACTGCTGTGCGAGCAGCCCGATCCGCGCCTGCAACTTGATCCAGGGAAAGCTGAGGTAGTTTGGCCATTCCCAGAACCTTGGCCAGAGCTTCCACCATTCCCGGTTCCAGATCCAGAGCCGGTCGAAGACGAGGACTGCTAGCCTTGTGGGGGAAAGGAATGCATACCAATCAGTGTAAAGTTTGCACATGCGATCGCCGTTTGATTCGCGAAATGTACAACAAGACTCCGATTAGTCATGCACTGACCGCAGCCTGGCGCGTCGTTGTTCGAGACGTAGTTCTCAAGGTAGCTTGTTGAAAGTCAGCTCTTTTCTCCTGCACAAGGTTCGACGCACCAACCTGGCTGTGAAGTTGGGGCCTGTGAAATTCCCATGCTTGCCCGACAGATCGCCCGCTTCACAAGTTTCAGGGTGAGTGGTGTTCGTGCACGGATAGTCGCTTGTGTATGGACTCAAGTGCGGGCCAGCAGCGGAGCAGTTCCAGTCAGGCCCAATCGGCTTCTCGTGGATGTGATAGACTAGAAGTTTGTAAGATTTCCTGCTCTCTTGCCAGCATCTTGTAGGCCACTCACGAAAGGGTCCTCCTTCTGTTGGCAAGCCCAGGAAATATGCCTGTACACTGACACCATTTCCGCCAGGTCCCTGCGAGACCGTGACATTGCCCGTCACGGACTTGCTGTCCGGAAGCTTGGCCAGCCATTGCGGCAAACCATTCCCCTCAGTGGCAGGTGTGACTGCGAGTGCGAGCTGGAGGGTAGAGATGGAGGCGAGTAGGTGTCGAAGGGCCTTCATGACGATGCGATTCCGATCTGAGGAAGCGACTGTCTCGAGTTGTGCGTGCGAATCGTCGTGGAGAGGGATGGCTGTTCAGCAGGATGTGCCAATGGTCGATGCTTGAAGGTCAGAGAAAGCACCAGAGCCAGCAGGAGATATCTGCTGTGCCAGTGTCAAGAAGGATAGGCGCTCAAAGGATGCACAAAGGTTGTGAGGATGAGAGATCTGTATGAGATGAGTCGTGTTGTATGCAGAATGGGAGGTGGAGGTAACGGAAGCGATCGAGGGCATGTCGAGGCAGCAGCAGGCACGATACACTCGCAACATGCAGCTGCTCAACTTACGGGGGAAGGAATCGTCCTTCCAATGGCGCTTTCGTGTCAACAGCGTTCACGATGGAAGGACCGCAAAGATGTCTTCGGCAAGGAGCACAACGGAGGCTTATGGAGAGCATTGGAACGTCAATCTCGCGAATTGAGGCTCCGTAGCGCTGGAGTACGTTTCGATATTGCCATTTGGGCGCGTATTGCACTGTTTGGAAGTGGAAGAGCAGACGTGCTGTCACTGTTGGCGCGTCTTGGGTGCCTCAGGCAACACGGAACAAACGTCGCGCCGAAGCCGACCATCAAAGACTCAACAGGTTTCTTTGAACAGTTGAACATGCCTTTCGATTGAGTATATTATAATGCCAACATTGGAAAATACCAAGATACATGTCGCTAAACTAGCAGGATATGACCAGAATGGTCGAAACATAACAAGAACAACAAGGCTTTCCAGCCATGACACCACCCACATCACCCAACAGGCCATATTGCCCAAAATCCAGATCGCTCAACGTCCACCACGACCGCACGCTCTTGACCAACTGTCAATCTTCTGCCGTCCCGGATCATCGTCTATCACGCTGCGGCTTTCATTGATAGCAATATCTTCATAATTCCAATCATCAATTTCTGGTCTCGGCACCAGCTCCTGCTTATTGGGATCTCCGGCTTCTCCATCTGGAATTTGTGACATCCACTCGAAGATCCGCTCTCGAGGAGCTTGAGTAATGCCGCCTCGCTCGTACCCGGAGCCATAGCCGTCACTTGCATGGTCCTGGAAGCGGGACTTCTGGTAGTGCTGGGCGACATCAACACCGGCTTCTTCGGCAGCTGCTCGGGCTCTCGATTCCTCTTCTTCTGCCTCGATAAGGGCTCGTGTGAGTTCGCGGCCGCGTTGGACCCAGCGCAGAGACCAATCGAGGGGGTCTTCATTTGCTTCTTCAGCCCGGCATCGGTCCTGGTCTGCATCCTCTTCGCGCGCATCGAAAGCTTCTTGCGCTTTCCGGAACTTGAGATGGGCTTGCTGCCAGGTAACTTGTGCTTGCATCTTTTGCTGCCGGGCTGGATCTTGGTCATCCGGAATGGTGGCAGCAGGCTGACTTTCTGCATCGCCTGGCGGTTTCTCGTCGGCGTCCCAGCCTGGAAACTCTTCATCCATTTCCTTGCAGTACTGGCCAAACTCGGCTTCTAAATCCATCGCATCGAAATCGGGCTCAATGTCTGCAGGAGCAGACTCCATTAGCTTCGCTGCCACGAAGGCTTCCTCGAGATATGCATTGACCTTTTCTTGACATATATGAAGATGCTCCTTCTGGGCTTCAATGCCCGCCTCAACAAGACGGATTTGGTACTGTACCGCCTCCTGAAACCCCTCCAATTTGTGCACTTCTTTACGCAACGATGGTAAGTCTTCCTCGGTGTCCTCGTCATCGTTGACTTCGCGCTCGTCGGTGGCCATTAGAATTCGTATGTTCAAGTCGGCGATTTGCATCGTAATTTGGGAAATTAGGTCGCGCCATCGATGGTGCTCTCCAACAGCGGACTTTTCCAGAGCTCGCACTTCTCGCTGAGATTGTATGGCTGCTTGAACCTTTCGAGAGAAGTCCAAATTCAATAACAAGGAGGATACATTTTCAACGCCGTCGGACGCGTCGACTATGCGAATGGGTCCTCGAGTGTAGTCGTTTTCGTCCTCTCCACAAAATTTTAGGTACTTCACGCGCCGCAGAGCTTGATTCTTGGAATCGTCATTGGCTTGCTGCTCAGTTGAAGCATCATCGGTCTCGATTTGCATTTCTGGATCTGCGTTCACAACGTGCTCGGCTTGCATTTCTGGACCTTCGTTCGCAACGTGCTCGGCATTTGGGATGCCTGGTGCGCTCTCGGGAGCTATTGATGGCGGATCTTGGACCTCCATATGAACAGATTGGTCGTCAGGACTGGTCTCCGTAGCTTGCACGGAAATGCCTACACTGGGTTTTTTCAAACGTTCGTCTCCATCTGCACCCTGCGGAGTCTGTCTGGACCCAGATGAACGATCTGATCTCGTAGAGTCGCCATTTCGTGTGGTGCCAGCTGGGCCCTTTCTGCGAGCAAATCGCTGGAAAACTTTGTGAACTCGATTGCTGTCCACAATGACAAAGGGCACAGCAAGCAATGCAGTCACGATTGCGAGTGTCTGCGATCTTCTTTTTCCCTGGAACATGCGAACCATCTTTGCAGTGTTGTTGAAGTTTTGCGATCCAGTTGTTTGATTGACTTAGTGTCTTAGATTCGGGATATTGGTCGAGTCGATGCAATATGGATTCCTGCGGTTTGTCGAGACTCCAGATCAGTGAAGGATGATAATTAGATTAATAGGAGGTTATGATTGTTGGGCACGTTCCTGGATCTTGCAATGAATGGTAAGTCTTTGTTGCAGCTTCATTCACTTCGCCGCCAAGGCACACTGACTTTGTTCTTGGTATGTTTGCACGTGCTCCTGCCACCATTCACCACATTCACCAGTGAATCTGCTCAGGAGGTGAGTGATGCTGTGAACAGGAGGTGGACTCGGTCAGCATATTTCCAAGCTTGCAGCTTGCAGTGAGCATCAATACCATGGCAAGCGATCCAGCATTTCGGTACCCAGAAGCGCCTTTCACTGTGACCTCGCGTGTCCGCGAAGCCCGTGTTGACATTTTTGCACACTTCACGAGCGCAACGCATGAAGATGAAATAGGGCCACATCCGGTCGTGACCCTTCACTCGCCCGACCCCTTTCATCACAACTCTTAGTCTACTTCCCCGACCCATCTTCTACATCAAACCAGTAACAGAAGAGAACTCGACTGCAACTTGCAACAAACAACAATCAGCTGTCGCCCAATCGATTGTCCGCAATCATGCCACGAGTCCCGGACGAACTGTCCGCTGACCAACAGGGTGCTGACAAGTTGACACCGAAAGACCAAGGTGCTGTCGAGACCTCCGCAGAGCGCCACTCCTACCTCTTGAATGAACCTTGCAAGCCTGAACAGCAGCAAGCAGGCTTTAAGCCCTTTGGAAAGTATCAACATCCTCAATCTCGTGGATGGGTCAAAGACCAACTTCTCAAGTCCAAGTCGCAATCCGTTGCAGCCAAACCCAATCGACATGATTCTCTGGAGCCCCTCGATGAGCGCGAAATTGATATCGAACCAACGAAGGAGCCCGTGAAGCTCAATCAAGATAAGGGGTCTGTAGCTGGCCGATCCTGGCGCGGCAAGCAAGGAGGCTTCCGTACAAAGACAGCGACGACTTACGCCTTGCCGAAGAAGTCGGCCTTCGAATGGCCTGTTGGTCGGGCAGTCGCTCCAGCAGTACCATCTGCCCCAGCCCCACCGGCAAATGCAACTCACCCAGAGCCGGCACTGCCACTGTTCGTTAGCTCAAACTCTGCTAATTACCAGACCCATGCTAGCACTGGTCGCACTTGGCGAGATTTTGATATCGGTGATGTGTTCTGGATCTCGTGGACATCTTACTACACTGACCCCCAAGTGACTGCCGACCCCCAGTCTCTCTACCAGACTCGCGATGGTCCGAAGGTCACAAAAGTGCGTCTGCATGTTTGTGTGTCGAAATCCGAGTTCCTGATGCGAGCTTTGCCTATCTTTTCTCATAACAACGGAGGCATCGTCAAGATTCCACAGGACCGTCAGTATGAGTTCTCCTGCATGAAGCAAGTTGGTGACACTACTCGTGTTACCCACCCCCTGGGCACTCAAGTCCTGAGCTTCGAGAGCACTCTTCCAGACTTCGAACTTCGCAACACCAGCACTGTGCGTTTAGTTGAGTCGCAGCCTGTGCACTATGATCAGCGAATTCTGAAGGTCGGTCATCTCGCTGCGTACTCAATCACTCAGCTGAGCCAGCAGATGGCCAAGGCTGAGCAGACCGGAAGCTGGAAGTTCTCACAGAAGACCGACAAGCAGAAGCGGGACGAGATCATTGTGAAGAAGCAGGCGAGTATCGCCGCGGTGAAGACCATGCCTCCGCCTGGAAAGAAGTTGTGAGGGACTTCTTTCTGCGGAGATCCGGCATGGCCATGGTGTTTTGTCGAGAAATGGTGAATGCCCAAGACTGACGGAGTTGTTGAGTTGTATTCAGAAAACTGTCTTTACTTGTGTTTGATTGCATTGATGGGTCGTCGCTCACACGTCGTGAGTTAGGTGTTTCTTGCTATATTCTGCTTGCTTTGGCACTGGGACTGGAAAAACCGGCGTTTATGTTGTTCCAAGCCGGTTGGAGTTGGGGAATTGAGGGTTGACGACTTGCATTCTGGTGGCGAGAGGTCCGCTTTATTTGGTTTACAACGCATTTTTGGGAGCATAGCTTAGAGCGTTTGCGCTTCGATACTTTCTTTGAGGGAGTTTGTGAATTCTGGTGGAAGCCTTGATAGGGCAGGTCTCTGTAGCTAGAAACTCCTGAATCGAAGTCATGATCAGACTTAATTGAACCAGCGTGCAATTTCCATGTTTAGCGAGGCCTGACTCGTATATAGTCGTGAGTTGCAGCAAAGATAGCCCGGAGCATCTTGAGTCTGTGGGATGGTGAACCACGATTTGATGCTTTGAGCTAGTATAGGGAGCTGAGTGTTCTGTGTAAGTCTGGACCCAGTCGAGATAATGTAAGCCTTGCGTAATTTGATCGTATTGACTCGAAAGACTTATGAATCTTTCTCTTAGTGGATTCGGGGTATTTTCAGATGCTCAAAACTTGAATCTATGGCCGGGCTTTCGTGGCAATTTGACCTTGATGATCAAGTCACCTCGGGTCTCAGGCTTTTTGGAGAACGGCATACCTAGGCCTGGGTAACGATCTGTCCAGTCCTCATCCGTCCGGCCTGATTTAGTGACCTGAAGATGCTTGCCATCAATCGTGGTTATTATTCGACCCCAACCTAATTTCGCCTCTGCAGAGTTGATGGCTATTGTATGCTCGAGGTGATTGCCATTGCGAACAAACAAGGGATGGGGTTTATCTTTGATGATGAAGTGCAGGTCTGAGGAACCGTCATAGTCATCATCATCGCCCATGTCTGGGTATTTGATCTTGCTACCAGGCCTAAGGCCGCGCTTGATGGGTACAGCAAGAATGGTGTCCTCGATATCTTCTTTCCCTGTCCGCCGATCGTACGTCTTGCGTCGAACTTTTGAATTCTTCGTGGTGCCGTTGAACATTTCCTCCAATCACAGCGGCAAGGGCCTCTCTACGATTTTCGGTTCGGGCAGTGGAGGAGGGGAACAGAAAGCAGAATCATCCTTCCGCGCTTCACTTCCGCGCGAGAAGTGAGCGAAGAGATCCTCATCATCACTGACGCTGCCACGCATGAATTCGGCGAGAATGCCCTGAGGATCGTTCGAGCCTCCGAATCCTGCGAATCTGGGCAAGGGACGCTCGGCAGTCCCTCGCGAGAATTCAAATTGGGAACTTCTCGGTCCATCCTTTTGTACTGATGCGCTGTGAGTCCCTCCAATGTGCAGGTCATCGCGATGCACCTTTCCAGCTCCGGTCGCGTTTTCTCTTCCAGGTCTTATATCAGGCTTCGTGGCTGGCTTCTGGGAGTCCCGGATAGGGCCCACAGAAGCAGACCGTCGAGCCGCTCGTGCTGGTGACGGGCTGCGACCGACATAGCGAGAACGTCTTAGCCTCGAAGCTTTTACAGGCGTCGTTGGTACGCGGTCATTTCCAGTATCAAGTGCGTCTCTCCTGCTTCCCTGGTCTTCCACGTTCGATCTGCCGCCAAGTTGCTGGCCGAGGGCGGCTCTGGCTTTCTCGAGACGTTCTGTGATCTTGCGGTTTCCAGGTTCGTCGTTCATGACCTCTGCTGGACTGGTATCCAACGATCGCACATCTTTGAGATAGGCCAAACATACAAGAGCGTCTGGGTACCATCGGAACATGGAGTTGATGGCCTCTTGTAGCTCCGAGCTACTGGTCTTGTCAATACAGCATGTGTCTATCCATATCCAGTCAACGCCAACACCTGTGGCCCAATCCTTGACGAATTTGCAAAAAGACTGGATCTTTTGAAAACCTCTCATCTGGCAAATGCTTGGGTCCGATTTATGCGCGAGAAACTGCTGAAAGGTGATTTCGTCGTTCGACCAACGGTGGCTTGTGATGACGTACGGGGGCCGGTCCTGTTCGGTGGGGAATACCTTGAATTCGAGGGTATTGATGTTCAGCAGACGCATGATTCCAGTCCAGGTCGCGCATCTTCGCTATCTAGATAGCACGTTCGAGAAGAGAGCTGAGATTGCGACGTTCTCCACGCCGTGGCTGTGCATATGCATGGTCGAAGCGAAGACAGCCCCATGACGGGCTTGTGGCGGCGCTGGAAGGATTGTCTGCAGCAGAACCCTCACAATCGGGGTAAAGTGTAGCAGAGACGAAGTAATGGAGAAGCAGAGTGGGAAGGCGAAAGTTCGACATGTGGTTTCCTCGTTGGCGCCTGAGGCAAAAAATACAGAAGCTTATGTCATCCCGCTTCGGAGGTGCAGTCTGAGAAGGAGACAGTCGCCATGGTGGAAATTGTCTTCAGTATGTATGCAGCATAGTCGACGACCACGAGGCACTGCGTCCGATATCCGGAGAAGGTTATCATGCTCGGCCAGTACTCGTATGAGCTGAAGTCAGTGCCAGAATTATTGCTGATGCTTCTTTCTCGTCGCCCGTAAGTCGCGCTTCCTGGTCTGGTTCGAGCGACGGGAGCGCACCTTCTGAGTTCTGCCGCGGAGATGGGCCATCTTATGTGCTGACTGCTTGGTTAGATATAGCTGACGCTATGTTGATTTGCTTTCCCTCCTCCTAGGGGCAATGCTAATAACATGCCTACATCCACCCCACATGCTTCCGTTGCACGGAACACCCGGCAAAGCTAGCCTGTTCGCTCGCTGGCGCGAACTCTCGCACTTCACTTGCTATTTCCCGACCCTTCTACCCGTTCAGAGCCTCGACGAAGGACCCCTCCAACTGTGACTTCATGGCGTCGAGAATAGGATATAATAATCAAGCAAGTCAGCATACAGCTTACCAAGTCTTCTTTCAACCTATTTCTATTCGCTAGGCCGACAAAAACTTGTCTCACTCAAGATTGTCAAGCTCTATGTGAGAGTAAGCAGCTCCGCTGAACGACGTCACGCTGCTCAGATCATTCTCATTTTCCCAATCTGGAAGACCATAATTGCCCTCGACCTTCCATTACAGCTCGATCAGCAATATGGTACTAACCACGCTCATGCTGTATGCTGCCGGCGCAGCCATACTGCTCAGATCTATCTACCTGCTCTACCAAGCTTTATTCGGCCCATTGAAAGATATACCTGGTCCATTCTTCGCACGCTTCACTCGGCTTTCCTACCTCCGAAGTCTCTATAGTGGACAAGCTCATTGGGAAGAAATCGCATTGCATCGAAAATATGCGAAAGATGGCCAATTCTATGCTCCTGTGGTCCGGCTTGGTCCGAATATGTTCTCCATCACACGTCCGGAAAAGGCAGTGTATGGTATAGGCTCAAAGATGCCCAAGTCCAGCTGGTATGAGGGATGGAAACACCCGTAAGTGACGAAGACGCACGTTCCCTTGATCAGCCCCGTATCCCAAGCAGAAGCTTCAGGACTGCAGAAACACGATTGCAAATACTTTGCAACCGACACAGACCTTTCCGGAACTTGAGCTTAGCTGCTGACGATTGTTCGTAGATCACCAGATCGATGGACTCTATTCCCTGATCGTAATATGCAGCGCCACGCAGAGACGCGACGGAAGTTCCAAAGCATGTATGCTATGTCGAGTCTTCTGCACTACGAATCATACGTGGAAGCGGCACAAGACATCTTCAACCAAAGGCTCGTCGAAATGTGTCAAGACGGGAGAACAGTCAATATGCATCACTGGCTCCAATGCTACGCTTTCGATGTCATTGCCAATATCACCTTCAGTCGAAGATTTGGCTTCCTGGATGAAGGGAAAGACATTGAGAACATGAGTAAGATTAATCGCTATAAGGCATCTCCAACGCGCGAGAGACTTGTCTTAGACATCTTCGTACCTCCTACTGACTACTTTTGTTAGTGGCATCGCTTGACGCGAATCTGATCTTCTCTTCCCTGGCTGGAGTGTATTCGTGGGCATATCCATTCCTCTACAAAATCATGGAGAAAGTGCCAGGATCAGGCGCTGCAGCACGGACGTACCTCATGAAATTCAATACGAAAATGATAGCAGAAAAGGAAGCTCAACGAGTTGCAGATAAGGAGGCCGGGAGAAGACATTAGCCGGAAGAGGGAACACCAAGAGACTTCTTGAGCCTCGCAATGGACGCCGAAGAGGATCCGGACAAGAAGATGACCAAGTATAATGTCTTCATGATCGGGATATCAAACATTATTGCTGGATCGGACACCACAGCCGTATCACTGAGCAGCGTCCTCTGGCATCTGATCGCGAATCCACATACTCTCCAACGTCTACGCGCCGAGCTAGACCAAGCAATCAAAGATGGTAAAATGACCGCCGACCGCGTCTCCTTCAAACAAAGCCAAGAACTCGCTTACTTTCAAGCCTGCATTAAAGAAGGTCTCCGCCTCTGCGCAGCGACCGGTCTCCCCCTCTGGCGCGAAGTCCCAAAAGGCTCAGGAGGCATCGAACTCTTCGGCCACTACTTCCCCGAAGGCACGGAACTGGGCATCAACACCTGGGTCGCCCATTACGATGAAGACATTTGGGGCCCTGATGCTGCACAATTCAAACCTGAAAGATGGATCGACAGTAGTGCTGAGAAGTTGAAGGTGATGGACAGCATGTTTATGCCTTTTGGCTTGGGATCGAGAACTTGCATTGGAAGACATATTTCGTTTTTGGAGATCAATAAGGTTGTCCCGATGATTGTTTCGAAGTTTGATTTTGAGCTGCTGGATAAGAGTGGTGTGCTGGATACGGAGAATTATTGGTTTGTGAAGCCGAAGGACTTTCGAGTTGTTGTGAAACCACGAAAGACATGAGCGATTGAGGCATTCGCATCCATACATGGCTCAGCTGGCTGCTTTGATGCTGATCTGGCGGGATAATTTGGATCTGGGTCTGGTTAATACTTCAGTGACGACTAGAAAAGCTGGTAACCTACCATGACTATGTTACATTGACCACAAGACTCAAAATCCGTGGTAAATACTCAGCCAATGACATCAGCAACTTGAAACGTTGCGAATTCGAAGCACTACGCAACAACGCGCCAGCATTCTTGAAGCAAACTGACAGTGGCGACCAAAAGCTATGCTCGATTCTAGTTGCTTGACAACTTCGGAGACTTCAGGCCTTCTGGTACCGCTATGAATGGAGTCGAAATAGCAATTTTGCTCAATAGGAGCTCACCAGAAATCAGTCACTAACACGCGGTCTCAGCGCCCGATCTGTTTGAGGCAGTGTGAGTTGCCATGTGGGCAAAAGTTTTGACTTTAGAAGTCACTTGGAACTTACACTGTGATCAGCAGTTGAGGCTTTCTTGATTTTGCCGCCTCGTCTCAATCCCTCTCGTTCCCGCATGTCCATACTCATCCACAAGTACGCAGATACTCAGGGCGCGTGATTCTCCTCTCCCTTCCTAAAGCAGCATCACCATATCTAGTGCTTATTCGAAAAGAAGACCTCTGTTCCACAGCTGACGAAGGAAGCTCGCTATAACGGCGATGGATTTCGTTTCTTTCGAGGGATCAACTTCCTGGAGACTACATCGCTCGCTTCAGCAATCAGCCCTACAATGATCGTCGTCATCCATGACACGCTTCCTGCCATGAGAAGCGAAGGAGGAAGGGGAGGATTGAACGAGCGATGCGAGACGACGAGAATGTCATGATATGGATCTGTCAGCGTAAGATAAGGATACCGTCTCACGAGTGCTGGTGAGTTGAGTGGTGTGGTCGCTACATCTCGCTTACAATGAGACGAAGGTGAACAAGTCGTCGCAAACCACCACCACGTCCTTCTCTCATGCCATCCCGTCTCATCACATCCCATCCCATCTCATTGTCAAGATGTCCTTCGTCGACACTCACCGCTCACCGCTCAATCGTCTAAACACGGCTCATACAATCTCCCCCAAAACTTACCTCCTCTCTCCTCTTCCCGACCTCCCACCCCCACGCTCATCACATCCAACAATACAACCACATGTCCCTTCCCTCCCAACTCGCATCTCCCAACTTTTGAACCCTCACACCGAATTCCGGTCCCTCTTCGTAAACAAGTTCAAAGTACAAGACTGACCCAGTCCCGTGACCATGCATCCTCTTCTATCAACCACTCGTAAGCGCCCGTGGCTTAGCCAACTCCGCACTCTAACTCGTCAACTCACAACAACAGGTGTGGCACACAAAAAGTAATACCAAGTATCAAGTGGCCAAAATGGGTCATCTGATCTCGCGTTTTTGAGGCTGGAACACTCCAGCCTCGATAACTAAGGCCGCGGCGAGGAGGAGCCACACGACGAGCCGCGGACTTGAAAATAGTAGTGTGTGTGCAAAGTCCAAGGCTCTCTGCCGCTATGAATGACAAGAGTGATCAGATGATTGCTTCTTTTCGAGTTGTTAACACCAACGAGCGCAAAAGGTAGGTCAACTGAGTATGCGACTCGAAAGTCAAGTCCTACCGGCGTAGAACTTAGAACTTATTCCTCGCAGATGGAACCAGGATATCGCAACAAGAGTATAGCAGCTTTTGAGCAGGTTTCTCCCAAGCTTGTAGTCAAATACCTGGAATCAAAAAGTCGACTCTGTTTGAGATATCAGCAGCAACTCGCGCAGTTCATGCTGAGAAGCAGTCATCGTCAGCAATTCTAGAATCCCAAAAAGCCACAGTTCTAGGGACATTAGGAAAATAGGGTGATAAGAGTCTAGACCCGGATGCAGTTCATGCGAAACCAGCTGCAGCTGCAACAGCGCGAAACGTTTGTTTGCTTCCTTCTTTTTAATTTTCGCATGAAACGTTCTATGCGTGTCAGCACTGTGGCGTAAGTGTCAGCTTTTGGCTGAAGCTGAAGCTGAATCTGAATCTGGGAGCCCTGTCAAGCCTCGAAGCGGCGATTTCCTGTATTGGACAAATTGCGTATCGAGCCACTTGCCAACTTGCGACGAATGTGCTGCGCAGCGAGTGGCAAACAAGCTGAAAGCTGAAAGCCTAACGTTGATAGTAAGAGAGCCGCGCCACGAATGCGTCGCGGCATTTAGAACAGATACCCTGATCAGCAGTGCAGCCTAGCGGCAGCGAAAATGTGTGCATGTGCAGAAAGCAAGATTTCGGACGATCAGCAAGTAGAGCAAGACACGGGGGCAATACGAGCAGTTGGAGTGGATGGATGCATTGCTTGATACATACGCTAATACGCTTTGCTTCGCGTGTGGTGGTATATAGATGTGATCTGCTGCTTTGCATCGCTTCGCGCCGTCTTAGCCGTTGAGTGCAGCGCTGATGCGGCTGCCTCCGAATTGTGCCGCGATTCGTAGACCTTGTGATCCCATTGGAAAGTAGCTCACGAGGTACCAGACTAAAGCGACGATCTGGACGATTGATGTGAATAGTGTCAAGATGGTGCTGCGGAGCTGTGCGAAGTGAATATGTCAGCGACGAGTATTCGAGTGAGGCGTCTGCGACACAGCATAGCCAATGAAGAGTGTTGCAGCGATCAATAACAGGCATGATGGAGTGCTCGCGTTGATGGCGAAGCAGGGAAGGGGTGTGAGATAGGGCAGGCGAGTAGGATAAGAAGGTCGAGCGGGATGGTGCGGGAGGGTACAGGGTCTGGTCGGGTTGGAGGCTAGCGCCACAAGTCGACAGTAGTTCGACCGCATGATCGACATCGCATCCACGCAACAAAGATATTGTTGATGACGCAAAGACGTCCTGGATGTGGTTGTTGTGGTGGTGTGGCGACGGGCGTATAATCTCCGGAGAACGGCACCCGGGAAGAAATGCAAGACTTACTCCGACCGCAAAGTACAGCGTCAGCGCTATGCTGCCAAAGTAGGTGGCTGTGAATGGTAATCGTTCTTGGGAGACCAGATGGCGCACTGTCGCGTTCGGTTAGCGAGCGCCTGATGGAGTGATGCCCATGCATTCCGGCTGCAAGAGATGCCATTCCGCGAGGCAGGTACTTCGCGATACCACAGGCCCCCGTCCGCGCACTGTGATTGATCGCTCAAGCACGCGCACGCGACGTAAGGTGTGGCGGAGGGAGCAGCAAACTTGGGACGATTGCTCACCATAGACCACTGGCCCCATCATGACCGCCCACGAGCCCAAGAAGAGGACTGAAGCCATCGTCCATCTGACCACGAGTTAGCGTGTTTTCATGCAGCAACATTATCGTGTTGTATGTGCGAGATGCGCTTGGTGCCGTTAGTATAGTCTGGCGGTTGAGCATTGCCAACTGAGTTGAGTGATGCTCATGCGCAACCAGGATGAGGTCCAGAATAGATGAACGAGGTGCAGGAGATCGACGTGAGCTTCAGAGCAGCTTCGCAGCGGGCGGCTGCAGGAGTGCTCGCTCGAGCTGCGGCAAGCACCCCAGATGCACTAAGCTGATGGTCAGGCGGGCGTATCCACAGTGCATAAGTGGCCGCGGCTCTGGCACACTGCGAACGCCCACCTCGTGGCTCGGATGGTGAATATTGATTCGATGCGTCAAGTGATGACGGCAGTGACGGTGTCGATACTTGGAAGAGTGTCGGCACTGCGGGACCGTCGTACACCCTTTCTCGCGAGCGAGCAGGGGATAAGTTTTGCTGAGCATGGGGGAAGTGCTTGTAATGATGAGTACACGAAAGAAAGCGAGGTACGTACAGGATGGCAAACTTGCGTGGTCTCAGGCTGAGTATAGGCAGCAATGTGAAGCAAACGACGAATAAGGCAATGGCAGCGAGATTCAAGCCACCGAAAAGTAGGAGACGGTCCCATCGACTTACTGTGAGCACGAGTTAGCCATTGTCTCGGCTGGGCTACCCGGCTGGCTATGGCTGGGCAAGCTTCGTGAATGACCGCGGAAAGCAGGCTAAGTGCAAGACCTGTGCGGCGCATGCACGTCGGAGTCTGATGCAGGAACTCCACTCGATCACACAGCAGGTTCTTGCAACGCGCCGGCGCAGCTGCAATATGCGATGCTGTGCATGGCCGAGACCGACTGCGTGCGGTCCTTTGTGAGAGCGACATAGTGCCGGAGCGCCCCCACGCGGTGAGGGTGTCTCGTGCTGTAGCAGTGCAGAGCTGCAACGAGGCAGACCGGGCAGCAGTGCGGGAGATGTTTGCAGATGTTCGCCAGACGATGGGTGTGCAATGATCATGACTTACGCGCAAACCACGCCTCTTCCTCTTCTCTTCGTGTCCGCGCGGGGAGTGGTGCGCCAGGCCCTTCGCCCTCCGTAGTAGGCAGCCTTACATAGCCTTCGCTTCCAAATGGATTAAGCTTCGATAGAGTGCCTAAGATTGGGTTCTGTGGGCTCGTGTTGACGGGCTCTTCAGCGCGGCGTGACCAGCCCAGGCTGTTCATGCTGTCGCGGAACGACGAGGAGGCCATGGTGGTGAGGGTGTCGTAATGGACTCTGCGCGTCTTTGTGCAGTGCTCGTAGCGTGTTTGAGATTCGGTGGAGAGCTTGCGAGCTCTGAGCTAGGGTCGAATGGTGTACTTGAATGGCGAGATCAGCGGTATTGTGCTGCCTTGGGGGCGCAGCCGTGAATTGTGGAGAGCCGGGCGCTGGTGTGGGCGATAAGATGGCGACACTATGATGCGGCTGGGCCGTCGAGGCAGCGAGATCGTGTTGTGGTGGTTGCTGGATGTTGGCGGATGGCGATGAGCCGTTCACGGCAGCTTGCACTTGCTGCTCCAGGAGGTGCACAGCACAAGCGCAGGTCGGGGACGGAAGCAGCAGGCTTGGCAGCACGTTTCGGTGTTTGCGAGCCGAACAGCACCACCCACGCTCGCAGCCCAGCTGTGCTCGCAGCTCGCAGCGACAAAAAGAGGGCAGACAGGGGCCTAGCAGAGTTCGCGCTTGGTGCGCAGGGTGATGTGCATACCGATCCTGCTCGATTCCACTATGACGAATGGAGGTGGCAGCGAGCAGGTGGGTGCTCTCGCCCGAGCCGCGAGCGAGGCTACTGATTATCGGTTTCACCTCGCGCTCAAAGGGCTCCATCTCACCTGGTCCTGGAGGCCGCGCAGCCAGTGCAATAGCCCGATGCAGCGGGCGTCGCGGCGGCGTCAAGAATGTAGGGCATGGCGCGGCGTGTGCGAGCTGTCATTGTGTGTGATGTCCGTTGCTGTGGATGTGGCTGAAGCTCCCATAACGACGACCACCATCGATGGACCAAGATCCGGCAAGCGAGGCTCCGTTTCCAGCAGCCTGGGACGCGTCCACGGGCGCTGCGTGTGTCGAGCGCGGAGGGAGTGGAGGCCAACATGACTCATTGGTCATCGTGAGGGAGGGCAGATGTGGAACAGGATGGCAGCCGTTCACAAGTAGCGGTCGTTGGAGGAGGCCTTGGCGGCGAGGGCGATGGAGTACATAGGACAGCGCTCCGCCGCATCGTATCGCCGCCGTTTCTGCTGCTGCTGGTGCCGCTGCTGCTATCATCATCCTGCTTCCCTGACCGCGCCGATATACTTTGTCGCAATTGGTCGCTGCTCGCCCCGTACCACGTACAGCCGAACAGCCAACCTTGACATACGCGAATCGCATCCCATAGTCCCAAGCAAGCGCGTCAAGCGACATCGCCGTTTTCCGTGCACCGCCATTTGGACGAGCCTGCACGGAAGCGCAAACGACGCCATACCGTCTCACCGGCTTCCGAACACGCTGCCTCGCGCCCATCGCCCACTCTCCCACCCCCATCTTCTTCCTTTGTCGCGCTCGTCTGCTGGCGCACAGGGCCCGCGTCCTTTGATACAAAGGTTGACAGTCCTGTTACACCAAGCCCACAAAGGCCGATCATTGCGGGCGCTGCGCTTTGCCCCTCACAATCACTAGTTAGCGCGACACTACGCCCCCAGCACCGACACTTTGTCGCGACGTCGCACAAACGAGCGCATATCAGAGACACTTTTCTCTCTCTGCCTCTTTGTGCTCGAGAGCCGCCGTTAAGCGCTGCACGGGGTGATTGCCCTCGACCTCGCCGCTGAGGTACTCGGTGTCGCATCCGTTAAGACGACAGCTGGACGCGATCCAGAAGATCCGCATCGAACCCCCGATCTCCCTTCGACTTCACGAAGCTCGCAACGCACCTATCCGCTTGCACGTGCGAGCTGCACCAACCATCGCCACTGCGACCTGCTCACCACTGCAGGCAGCCCGCAGGCCATCGACCGAACGAAGGAGCAGCGACGGTGAGTGTGCCTTGCCTCCCTTTCTTTGCAGCGTTTGTGCTGGTCCGCGGCCTCCGTGTATGACTCCCCGCGCCCGCTATCGGCACCCGAGATGGCCTGAACAGGACGACGGCCAGAGCGAGAACCGCATTGCTGGACGGCGACCCAGCATACTCCCACACTCCATCGCGGCAAGCCGACCCGACGCAGCCCTCAGAGACGTCAATGCCTTCCTGCACCGAGCCATCTGGGGCGGTGCTTGGCGTTGCATGAAGACATTGTGGGCCGTGTCTCTGTCGTGCATGTCTGTTTTGGGCGGCACCTGCCATTTATGCCACTGCAGCCATCCGCGAGTGATTTGGCATTACTTGACCAGAACAGAACGTAGCTGACCTTCCTCTCCTCGTCCAGAGCTCCTTCCTCCTCCCATTCTCCGCCCTGCCCGCCCGACCTCTGCACGCGCGAGCGCTGCGTCATTGCAGAGCACCAGGCAACCAGCTGCGGTGCACTGCGAATCCGATCGCCCATTGGATCGAGCAGGATCGTCGTGCTCGCGACGCACTCGTGTCCGGCCCTATTGCTGGCCCAGACACGCACACCACAGCTCGCTCGGCACCAGCGGGCAGCAAGAGAGTAGGGCCGAAGGGATACACACCGGTCTCTTCGCGGCCTATCACGACACCGGCCACACGCATTGCCACGATAGTCTCGCGCTGTCACCAGGCAAAGCGGACACAAGAGCCACGGCAAACACTCGTATGAGCGCTTGAGCTGTCGACCAAGGAATGCCTGCATCGTGTAAGTCGCCACTATATCTCTACTGCCCTTTCCCGCGGCTTCACATGAGATCTGCTTAGACCTCACCTTGTTCGCCACATGGAAGCGTTACTGCGCGGCGGCACTGGCGTGTCGATGCTGGGCCAACAATGTTCGCGAATTGCATTGCTGACTTGTGTTCCCACAGCCAAAGACAGTTTGACCATATTTCCGCCCTTCGACAGTCAAGCGAAGGAAGCCGACGACAAGCGCGACTCACCTATTGAGTTCACTTTTGACAGTGGCTTAGACGACGACGAAATGGCGAGCACGCAATCGCCCTTCATCAAGTCTGAGCCAGACGACTTCAACAACTTCAACTCCAACCAATACATGAACTACAACAATCACAACCACATGACCCAGTCAGGCGGCAACATGAACGTCAATCCAGCGAACTTGACCAACGGCGGCGGCAACAACTTCATGACGTCCTCATATATCGCTGACGACGAATTGGCCGACCTCAACATCGACAGCACGCCACAGTTCGGTGGCGACGTGCAATTCCAGAATTTCCTGCAACAGCAGCACATGTCGCATCCCAATACATTCTCGCACACTCCCGACGGGGCACCAATACAGTCGCCATTCAACAACGACTTCAACTACGGGCAGTTCCGGGCAGCACCGGGCCAACAGCAATTTGGTCACAGCCTGCCGACACAAGCCCAAGGCTTCCGACAGTCTCACATGAGCGCTGACCGAAAAGTTGGTGACTCCCGGTCACCTGCCACACCCAACACGCCGGGCATGGCACACCTGACTGTCAATGACGAGAATCACCCTGGCATGCAACAGATCAACCACCGACAACACAGTTCCATGGGTAACGGCTGGGAAAGCACACCAAGCGGTCACAGCTGGGGCGAATCATCACCATTCCCATCACCAAACGGTCAACCACAGCACCCGCAAATCGAGGCCGTCCTCAGAGGTACCCACCATCACAAGGTTGCATCGAGTCTACCGACAAAGATGGAACCCGGTTTCGGAGCACCTTCCACCACGCAGGAAGCGAAGCGTCGGCGGAGACGCGAGTCCCACAACATGGTCGAGCGTCGTCGCCGCGACAACATCAATGAGCGAATTCAAGATCTCGGTACATTGGTGCCACAGCACAGACTCGAAGACGAGAAGGTGCGCAAGCATCTGCAGACTAACGCTCCACTTTCGCCATCCATCGCAAATGCGGGCATGTCACCGCCGAACGCTTCCTTGCTTGGCACATCAGCTCGTAGAGCCGCTGGCAACATCACCCAGGGTCTACCACTCGAGGAGAAAGACAAGGGTCCCAACAAAGGCGACATCTTGAACGGTTCCGTGGCTTGGACACGAGACATGGTCTGGTTCATGCACCTCAAGCTCAGCCAAGAGCAGCAGCTCAAGAAGTATGTGCAGGAACTTGGCGGTCAGTGGCCATTCGAGGCGTCTGAAGAAGAGCTCCGCATGACATCCGAATTCCTGGAAGTCTTGACCAAGCACCGCGACGCTGGCGGCTTTACTGGCTACACACGCGCGCCTGGTTCAGGTCTTCGAGTGCCGGGTTTCACCAATCTCAACGGTGACAGCGTGGCCAACTCCGAGCCGCAGAACCTCACGATCCCAGCTCTGAGTCCAGGCTACCGTCCAGGCGGTAGTGGCATGTCGAGCGGTATGTCGCACGACTCTGCAGGCTACAACTGGAACATCGACCCCAAGGAGGAAGATGAGTTTGGTATTGGTATGGAGATGCAATAGGGAGGCAACTTCACTTACCTGCCACAACCCAACACCTTCGCGTACCCACAGGCGCCAATACAGGTGCAAAACAATGTGGATCCACTTCTGCACTTCCTCAACTTCGAAGCCCCGCCATCTGCCGAGATCCCAGCGGATCTGGTGGGTAACACCGACATCTGCTCGAGCACTTGATCTGGAGCTACACCCCTTGCATGAGGGACCCAGAGACCGGGGCGTGCTGACGCACTCTGTGACAGCAGCTGTCACAATGCAACCACCCTTTCCACCGACACTCGATACCTGCTGCTGGCATCTGCTTGCGACAATGATGTTACCTCACGAGTGCTTTTGACATCTTCCACCCACACCAGCGGCGTTAGTGTTACACGGAATTCTGATACATGGGATCTCTCGGTTTTGTGCTTTCCTCACCAATGATACCACCATATGCTTTTGCTTTGATGACTGCTTCCGACTATTTGGCTATGATCTCGGCTACCCAACCGCGACGACCCGCTGCTTCGACCTATTCCGGCAAATGCACTGATGGAGTCTGGCGTCTGCTCAGACCGCGCGCATACCTGGAGTTTGGGTCCGGCGTCTCGAACACGACACACATATCACAGCCTGCGAACAAACGCGGCACACTTTCACGAGCCGTTACCATGGAGTTTTTGATTTGTCACGATTTTCCTGAGACACCCTTCTACTGTGTTGTTCTCTTGATTTAAACTGCGATGCCTGAATGGCAAGGGGGGACAAGGGAGATTCTGCATGCTTGCGAGGGAGTTCAATCAACCATGTGTTTCGACATACTACTTGCATCGGGACGAGGCACCACACGACACACAACACCAACACTACCACTTATTATGCATGCATGGCAGAGAAAGACTTCTGAATGGGACTCCCACTGAACAAACGAAACTGATGGAAATTGTTGAGAGCAAGGCAGAAGATTTTTTCTCAAAATCACACTACTTGTCTTTTTTGAATGGAGAGAAGATTGTGGCATGACTGGCTGGTACATTGTGCGACTTATCATCATCAACATCATCATCTGTTTAATGGGTAGCCGAGAATGAATCTATAAATCTGACAAATTTTCCATTTTCACTTTCTTTGCTTGCACGAGTAGGACTGTGAAGGATGTGTACGCTTGGTCGATGTATTTGACATATGGCCATTGGCGAACTAGCAGCTGCGACTTCATCTACATCGGGAGTCCGAGAGCTGCAGGTTTATCGATTGTCATGCGACGTGGTATTGCGGTAACCCATCATGAAGGCTCGACGGCGAAGATACTTAGCCATCTTCAGCTCTGCCCAAAATCGAGGCTACGGCCAGTCGCGCCTCACAACCATCTGTCTCAACCCCAATGACTGGCCTCGAATCAACCACTTCCTCCAGCCTCCGATCCGCAAGCAAGTGACACGCATGCCGACAGTTCTCCTTCTGCAGAGACAAGAACGCCACAGTTACACGAGGGCTTGTGTCCGGGCTGTCAAATGCTTGGACTTGACTTGGTTCGGGGGTAGCAGTCTGATACAATGCCATTCGGCACCTCGTAATCTTGTCGTCTGGCGTGAAGCTTCATCCTTGTCATCGACACTTTTGTGGTATGTTGGTCGTTCTCGGATTTGCGAGCGTTGCTGGAATCTGCCGTGCGAGTGTCTCTGTTTCTCCACCGCCTCGCCTCGCTGGCGATTGCCGTTACGGCGACGGCCGGTGCCCGAATTCCAGCGACCGAGACTGTGAGTGAGACTTGATGCTGTGGAGATCAAGATTTTTGGTCGTTGTGGAGGACCTTGCTGTTGGTCGTGTTCTGGATCGTTGCTCCTGCCACCCGCTGCCACAGCAAGCCACGGTGTTTTCTCACACGCGTCTCAGTTACTGCTTGTCGGCTGACCAAGGGTGCTCGCTCTTCCTTCACCGCACATTAGCAGCGACATATCGTCGTCTGACCAAATAGCTCTCTTGCCGCGTTCCAGTGCTCGGTGACCGCCGCGCGAATTTTTGTTGATGTTGCATTTGCTGCAAGCTCTCAAAGAAGAATATCGATTCCAAATGTTCATGTCTGAGAAGTCAGACCGCCTTCGTGTAGTTCAGATAAGCCTGTTGCTGGGGTGCGTTCTGCAGCTTATCCCTTGCTTGGGGCGAGGTGGTCGGTCTCACGGTTCCGCCCGAGCGGGTTTCGTCACTCCTGCTGCTGCTGCTGATGCCGTGTGATGTGTTGACGGAGGCGGTGGGACGTCCTAGTGGCATTCTCCGTTTGGATCATGGCGTTCGCGAGTGCCGAGCGTGAGCTGGAGATTGTGGAGTATCGCGATGCCGCATCTCTGCTCGAGCTGGGATTTGGCTTCTGCTTTTTGGAGTGCAGCTGTTGTCTCTTTGTGCTGTTGACCGACTCTCCCGTGCTCTGATAGCCACCCTGAAGCGAAGCCGTATCACTTCTTCCCTGCGCTGTTCTGCTTTGCTCTCTCTTCCGCGTCCAGCTCCGCTTTGACCTTCGCTTTCATTGCATCCTGCTTTTCATCTTCATCCCCAAATCCCAAATTGCGCATTGAATCCGGCGCCATCAAGTTTCTGTCCATGCGGCATTGCAGGTAGGATTTGCTGAGTTGCCTGCACTCTTCATCATTGACGCCACGCTTGGACTTGATGCAGCGCAAGTACTGCTTCATGATGGGCTGGCATTCTGCCTCGTGGTCGAGCGGGAAACTGCCTCGTTCCGGTGGCGTAGGTTTGCTAAAGGTCGTGCGGCCTCCTGGTCCTCCAAATGTCGACATGATGGCGGTGCTGTCAAGTAAGTGTTCTCTTTCGGTGATGTTTCTTCTGTGCGGGAGCGCGTTCTGGCGGGAAAAGCACGTCGGTCGATCACCGATGGAGGCCGATTCTAATCAAAAACCCCGTCATGCTTCTAAGCGAAGTTTGATGGTGGAAGACGGCCGATTAGTTGGGGCTCATCGGGCGCTAGCTCACGTTGCATCGCGGCACTGTTCCTGACGCTTCGTCTTTCTAGCCAACTGCCGGCCACGACCTTCCGACTGCTTTAGCTGTCGGGAGGTGACGCGCTGCTGGGAAAGCATCCTCTTCCCAGATGTGCATCACGGCGGTCCGAGGCAAGCGAATGGGCGTGTTGGCTCCGGGTTGGATGCACTGCCGCGCCGCTGCTGGAAGAGGCGTTTGGATGTTTCGGCTGCAGAGGAAGAGACGCACGACGCTTTGCATGAGTAGGATACACTGTAGGGGATGAAAGACACATTGGAAAAGTTTGCCGAGGGCGACGTCTGGCGTACGCTGGCCAGAGGGGATGGGATCACGGTCAAAGTTGAAAGGACGCACTGGTTCCGATATGACCTTAAGAGCTCAAGGCGCATTGCATTGAATGTCCTACAGAACCCCGAGACACCCTTCCGAGTGTCTACGCACGCTGCGGAGTGTGCAGCGGTGATTTCGCAGACGCCTCGACTATGCCATCATGCTTCCCAGCATATGCATCAGCGGATGCCAACCTCTTGATGCCAGCCTTCAACTGTGGACACGACAAGGCGACATCTCCATGTCTTCTTTACCACTTCCTGGGAGGACGTGAACGACGGACCTAGGTATGCATCGTCTCCCCAAGCCTGTTAAATGCGGACTCGATCTTCATGGCCTTTTCGCGAGATCTCGTCGGCGAGTACATGAATCTCCAATCCAGACAGAAGTCGACATCGGTCCGGGAGGCGTTGATCTCCAAAAAATCTCCTTTGAACTCGGTTGCTTCGTACTCGAATCGAACATTGGCGGCTCTCTTCGCAGAGACATCGAACCTGTTCAGCCAGCGATCCAATTCTTGGCAATTTGGACCACTTGTCGTGAAGACGAGCTTGATCTTGATGGTCTGAGTAGTAGATCTCTGGACGTCGGTTCCGTGCTCCAGCTGCTTGAGTTGAGTCTCGCCAAGTCGGTTGAGGTAAGTGATGACATGACCAAAGCAGAAGTCAATCACCTGGGCTCTGATGACAGGGGCCTCGAGTGTGGCGTAGCTGCGAATCTCGTCGTGGATCATCTTGTTGACGCGAATCAGCCCACACGTAATCTTCACGCGGCGCCGGTGGTTTTGTGCAATGACGATCGGATGGTCTTCGACTACGAGTGCGTAGATTGCGTTGCGAAGTTCAGGAGGCAACTCGAGAAATTCGAACAGCTTCTCTGGTGCCTTGTCGCCTGGTCCTGCGGTTTGGTCCTCTTCCGTGGCGAGTGGTTCAGCAGCAGTGTCGAGAGCGCTTTCGCCCTTGTGTGCGGCGCCTTGGTTCATGGTCGGTATTGGCAAGGCATGGAACTCGAGTGCGAGCGACATTGGTGCAGGAGTCGATGTTGCAGGCGGCGACGCCGGACGCGGCCGACCCTTTTTGACGCGCGTGCGCTTCTTGACCTCCATGACCGGGGTTGAAAGCGCGAAGGTGAGAAGTCGAGCGTTCGAGACGGCCAAAGAAATCTTAAGAAGGCGAGGCGCGGGTGAATCGCAGCGCTTCACTTGGCCAAAGCGGGCCAGCCAAGACGTCACTTCCTCATGTGTCACACGACAATACGACGGAACGCGCTGGATTGAATGGCTATAGAACTGGTATTGTGCGCCGACAATAGAGAGCAAACAATAGCGGCCGTCCTATTGAGCTCGATGCCATATATCTTCTCGTCCAAAGTGCATTTCGCACTGAACTTGATCACTGACTTCGACTTACTCGACAGCAAAACCAGCACACCGAACCGCACTTACCATCATCTGAAGCTCTTCACTTCCGCTACCTACCTTCTGCCGCACTCAGTTCTGTCGCACTCGAACTCACTTCCACCACACCATTTCCGCTTCTTCCACTCACAATGGCTCACATCAAGACCGAAACCACCACCCAGCACGACCTCACCGAAGCCAAATTCGTCCTCACAATCTACCACCGACGACTCCGCCACACCCAAAGCAAGCTCGCCGACCTATACGACCTCAACGAAGAACAAACTGAAGCCCTAAAATCCTCCGGCATCACACCATTCACTTTGGCCCACGCCATCTCACTTCGCGCCTCACTTGACGCCGCCAAATATCAAGTCATTTTCGACGAGGCCAATCTCTGCTACCAGAAGCGTCGGGTTGCCACTCTGCAGGCACGCGCCGCCCGATGTTGGGTGCAGCTAGAAGAGGAGAGTGACGAGGAGGACGAGTTTCACTTCGGTGAGGAGGGAGATTTTGCTGTTTCGAGTGGTGCTTGGGGTTTGTTGGTATGGTGCCCTTGAAGAACTTCATTCGATCAGAGCTAACAGGCATTTTAGTATGGTGGAGTGAAGACACTTGGGCAATTCTTCTGGAAGTAAGAGGAAGCATCGTGAGAGGTTTCTTTTGTTTCCGCAGGACGGAACATACTTCATGCCACTAGATAGAGCTCTGCTTGGCTGCTTGTACGCGAATGGAAAATTGGAGTGAAGCACATATTGGAACGAAATGAAATGAAAACTCTTTTTACCACGGGAATGATATTCCCGATCTCACGCCGAAGCTTTCACTGCATGCCACTGGGGAAAGGTCAGCTCGATTGTTTGTGCATAAACGGAAATTGGAGCGATGCTGATTTCTAGGAGAAACCAAATGAGAATTATCTCACTCGTTCCTTTCTCTGAAGGCTGGCAGTACCTCAATGCCTTTCAGCATGACCATGGGCAAGAAAAGTACCGCAGCCCAGCTCTGAGTCTGAGTTATATCGAGCGCACACCTCTCGGTGTGTCCCGCTTACGGCTCATACTCGGAGACCTTCTTGCATACGTTTCCAGAGATCTGCTCCATTGCTTGCCATCGAGACTCCCAAGAAAAGTGTCGTCAGGATCGACCAGAGGCTGAGACGCGCGAAAGACGCTGTGTCTCACGTCCTCCTCATCCTCCTCAACCAAATTCCCAGATCAAAAACCCCATCACTCAAATCTCTAGCATCTCCCGAGTAAACGAATGTCCAACCCTCAACCACTTTCTCATCTCCGTCCAACGGAGCCACTCGAATCGTGCATTTCTCCACTTTATACGCCTTGGTCTCATACTCCTGGAGCCGTTGTGCGTGCTGTTCGCTTGAGATTTCGTACAATGAGCCTGATATCGCAGGTCTCTCTGATCCAGCAGAGTCGGACAAAGGCAGTTTGACTAGAGCAGGGTACTGGCCCCATAATTTCAACTCGTAAGAAGCATTGGTGAGCTGAGCGGGATGAAGGTCAGGGGTAGAGGGAAGTTGGAGGATTTCACGGAGAAGGGAAGGTGATTGGAGTGTGCCGTAGAAGAAGTAAGAGCCTATGGGAGGAGGTTCTGCCTCGATGACTTGTGAGGCTCTGATCCAGGTCGGGGGGTCTGAGGTGACTTTTAGGTTGATTGCTGGCTTGACGGCAGTGTTGCTCTTGTGGAGATTGTTGAATGGAGGGAGAGGAGGAGCCGGTGGGATGGTATCTTGTTGTGATGCTGTCTTCTTATTTGATTCCCGGGAGTCCATTGCTCGCAGTATCGACGCTACTGGTATTGGAACGTGCTAGTATGAGGCAAGATTGAAACCCATGGACACATGCAGTCTGTGCCGCACGAGCTACTAATACTGCCACTAGACCGAAAGCAGTCAGAAGAGTGGATCGCGGAGTCGAGTGCCTACATATTCTTCCATATCCACCTACTCCGACCACAGGCTATTACAGAGGACACTCGTAACCCAGCGAGAATCATAGCCTTTCGTTCTAGAGTCTAAACTTCAAGCGATCATCAAGCGCCTAAGCAGTGCTGGATGTTGTCCCTTGTCGGAGGACGAAATGAGATGCTGTGCATGTTTTATCGAAACCTCTCATGTGTTATGCAAGCTCGAGCCTGGCGAAATCAATTTGTATCGTTCACGCCCCAGAACAGAGAGCATTGTGCTGCATTCAGGCTGAACTTGTACTCGTCCGGCTCGTTCGCGAGTACAATAAAAGCTGGGGTTTGCTGCTTGATATCAAAGCGATGCTGCAGTTCGACTGCGGACGTTGTAGCCGCCGTGGTCATCGGAGGAAAGGGAGTGTGCAGAATTCATCGCTTACCTATGAAAGTCATGTGATGGTACCCATTTTCTCGAAACAATTTCAGGCAGTCACCTACACCGGGACAACTACGAGATCTGTTGTTCTTCTATGCCGCTGTGTCTATGTTAGAGGCAAGCATGATTATGCCGATCTTATCAGACGCCTTGCAGGGAACCAGCAACGCTCAATTGGCTGTGAAGATCCTCCATCGACGACAAGAGGACATCCTTGTGGCGTATTCATCATGCAACTCTTACCTTGATCTTCTGGAAGCAGCTCGACATGAGCAAGATCCTTACTTGTAGCAGCCCGAGGTCTCTTACATCGACTCTTTGCGACTGCGTATTTTGTCAAGCACTCCATCGGCACATCTATGCCTTGCGATTGCTGCCCATCGAGCCTCAAGCTCTGCAGCCGTACGAGTTCTTGATCATGACTCTGAGTGTCGTTTCTGATGAGCTCGGTTCGATGTCACAGGCGCTGACGCCTCATGTGCAACAGCCAACGAGAATTGCCAGCGAAGGGTAGGAATGTTGCCCTTGTCTTGCTTTTGCTCGTCGCTTCGACTTGCTGAAGAATTCAACCAGGATCGCCAAGCCGATGACAATCCGGAGAACCTACCAATCATGCAGCTTCGGACCCATACTGAGACCTCGCGAATGGCTGCGAGTTCAGCGGTCGACGTTTTCTGTTGGTTGCAAGGGGAAGTGCTGCAATACTCTGCCAGATGCAGTGACCAGGAAATCTTCATCTATGTCCCGAATATGGCTATGAAGCCGACTGTTCAACGCAAGACTCACTTCGCGCTTGTGCGCGTAGTTGCCAAGACGACTCCAGCAAGTTGAGCGAGCGACGTCAATCTCAAGCCCGAAGAGCCTGTGATCAACGCAGCAGTTCGCCGTAGTGCATGCTCGATCTCGTCAGAAGCAGCAGCTCGTGCAGTTTTGCGATGATGCCATCTGCCCTCAGACATGGTCAACAGTTCCGACCTTCAGCACAAAGACGAATCGATAGTGCGCTGCGAACGCCTCCATCTGGACCAGCCATTCCGTGGAGGGCGTTGCCAGTTGACGTCGGGGTAGGCATACGAGAGGCGGAATTAAGCATGAAAGAAAGACGAGCACTGACCACAGCCTACTCGTCCGCGGCGGCGTGACAAGGATGATGCGACTGCGATGTCTTGTGGTTCATGCTGTGAGATGTCGCGAAATTGTGCTGATCTCTGCTACGAGCAAACGAGATGAGGCAGAGGTCACCGAGTGCTCTTTCATTTCTTCGTCGAGCACCACCTTTGCACGCCAGTCGGTGAGCTCTTTGCGACCAGGCCAGTCTCGACAGCGATTTTGTAATGAGGCGTCATGGCGTCCGGTATGTTGCGGTGGTAGCTCCTGATAAGCTCGGCGTGGCGTGGACTTGAAGATTCGCGCCACTTTGGCGCAATTCTGTTCGCTGACCACAAATTAATAGCACTATACCACAAGATTGTACAACCCTCTCGTTGCGCGACAAATGTGGTCTCGCGTTGTACGAGACATACCAGTAGTTTGACTGCCCGAAAGCGATCGGAATGTCTCGCGACAGCATTGAGCTCGGGCATAGCTCCATTGTTCGCGCAATGCAGGTACGGATATGAAGGACAGTCCCGTTGGCTGCTGCAGGTGAGCACCGGTACGACTGCGACTGTGTCAGTGACGTCCTGCGTGTCGCTCATCACCTAGAAGAGTTAGATTGAAATCCAAGGAAACGATATGTCCAATCATATGCCTAAGCATTCTGGAGGGAAGCCCAGATCTGGAGAAGGCCGTGCGGGGAGACCAAACTCTAATCATTTGTAAACTTCGTCGCTTGGGCGCATGTGAGAACCGATCGTCAACGTTCACCAGGAACACCGAGGCAGACTTTCCCATAGCGTTGAGAAAAGACTGGCTACGAGACGTTCGCAGCGGGTAGCGTTGATAGAGGTCGTCGTGTCCGGTTACTGCGATTTTCTTGCTTTCCGTACTTTCACTCGTTGTGCATACACACGCGACAGCAGTAACTTCATTGCAGTCAATACCAGCCGGGTTGGCTTTGAAGAAAACATGAAGTTCCTCGCCGCCCTCTTCGCCACTCAGGCTTTGGCCTTCAGCCTGGATACCAGGAGTCCTGCCGTTAGAAGTCGACAAGCTGCTGCAGATATCGCCAGCTCGATCAGAGCAATTCAAAGCGCAACAACAAGCCTCAACACAGCGATCAATTCAGGTGATCTGCTCGCGTTGGCATCTGGCAATGGTGCAGTCATCGATGCTATCAAGGCAGCCACATCGGAAGCCAATGGCCTCTCAACACTTTCCTTCGACGATGCTGCAGGCCTTGCCAACCCAATCCAGGACCTAGGCGCCGCCGTCGACACAACAATCAGCAACCTCATCAGCAAGCGATCATCACTTGATGGCGTGCGGGAAGCCGTCCTCACTGGACTCCAGGATCAACAGACCGCATCGATGGCCTTCTCAAGAGCACTCCTCAGCAAGATCCCCGAAAATCTTCAGGGTATTGCACAAAACCTCGCCCAGCCCATCGCAGACAACCTCGCCAGAGGCATTGCTGCATTCTCAAGCTCATCTTCTGGTGGTGGCAGCGGCGGCGGCGCTGCAACGACTCAAGCAGCTGGCGGCCAGACGACCCCAGCACCTAAGGTTCAAGCCAGCGTGCAGGCGAGCAAGGCTCCAGTTTCAGCAGCAGGAAGCGCGATCCCCAACGCACCAGCCGGCAATGGCTACACGATGCCAACTGTCACGACGGTCACCGGTATTCCATCGTACAGCCTTCCAGGAAGCACTCCAGCAGCATACACCGGCGCAGCCCAACCGATGGCCACTTTCGGCTTCGGTGCTGTTGCCATGGCTGCTGCCGTTGCTGCCGCGTTTTAAGCTTGAGATACCCATTCATACCGAGGAGCAGAGCCGTTGGACGGCTGATTTTGGCGGACTACTTCGAAGTTTCTGAGGTCGCGAGGATGAAAGGACCTGATGTGTAATGATTAATGCGACCATAGACCCTTACTGCTAATGCGCAGACGACCGGCTTGTAAATAATCCAACGTCATGAAGCCCGTTGGGAATGATATAACCCAAAAACAACCTGCATAAACACCCATTTTAGCTCATGTTCATCCTGAATCGCGTTCTCATCACTGTATGAAGCAGCGCGGTTGATCGCGTCTCCTCCTCACCAAAGTCCAGAGCTGTACAACGCGTCGGAGATTGTCAGAAGCTTGCCAAAGCATTAGCCAAGACCAGTGCCCGCCTCGGAACTAGCCTGGAGGCTTGCAGGTGGCTGTCTTGAGGCGGCCTAGGTGCTGGTTGGTGACTGTGCTCGGTGTGGAGGTGTCTTGGAAGAAGTGGAGTCGAAGGAAGAAACCGAGGCTTTTGAGGCACGGACTCCACATCCTTGTTCGAGCTCTCCGATTGGGATTGCGCTAACGGCTGGCTGCTTGTCGCCCTCTCAGGTTGCCCTTCCCACCACTTTGTGCTGCTGTTGCCCGTGACACGACCAACGTGCATTTCATCGTCGCCAGGGCATTGTAACGAACGGACTCGTGGGTTCTAATTTTGACCCTTGAGATGTTCTGTTGCATCTTTCGTCCCGGGGAACGACCCCGAACGTTTGTGACTGACTCTGGCTGAGCAAGTGCGAATCATGGCATACATCGCTGCAAGCCCTCGGAGGGAATACGGCAACCCGAGTGAAACTCGCAATATTGATGGCGCAAGGCCGAGAACGGGGCCGATGAGTTGTGATGCCGTTTCTGGCGAGAACGATTCCATTTTGCAGACCAGTGAAACAGATCTGTCTCAGAGTCTAACCACTTTGCGGCAGGCAAGTCACAAGCGGATGGTGGCAGTAGCCAAACGCGAGCATGAGAGCAACCAACACACTTGAACTGTTGATGGTTTGCTCGCTACCGGCAATTGACGCTTTTGGCAGCGACCTGTGTGTTACCGAACCTGATCTTGACAAGCCTGAATCCCTCATAGCAGGCGCAACATATCATGTCGGCATGCATTCACCTACGAGCTCTCCTTAATGATCGACTCCAAGGCCTTGACAAACTCCTCCACCTCTTTGGCACCTTCAATCGTGATATCCCTCCTTTTTCCCTCTATCACAATGTACGGCACGGCATCAATCCCGTTGCCAGCCTGCTCCCTTATCAGCATCTTCACATCTTGCAGTCCTTCATTTTCGTCCTCCACAAACTGTTTCGCTTCTGTCTCATCAATCCCAGCCTCATTCGCGGCGGTCAACAGTGTCTCCGTCGCGCTGGGATGTTTCTCCTCTTCAAAGTATTGCCGATACAGAGAATTGACGATCGCATTTGACATCTCAGGCCCTCCCTTCTCTTGGAAGTGTTGGATCAAGCGGTGGGCAGGCAAGGTATTGGCTACTGTCCCTCCGAACTTGAAGTCTATGCCTTCTTTATTGCCGTACATCGACATCAGATGCATGTATTTGGCCATCTTTTCGTCGCTGTCGCCGTAGCGGGATTTGCGATACCACGCATACTTGTCTTCACCTTCCTGCGAGGCGCCCGGGTATAGCTGATACGGCTTGAACTTCACCGTGAAGTTGACCGGAGTGGAGGAGTCCTCGCGGATTTGAGCCAGAGCTTTGTCGAGCCGGCGTTTCGCGAGGTACGTCCAAGGACATATCGTGTCGAGCGTGAATTGGATCTCGGAGTCGTACACCATTGTTGTCTGCTGTGTATGAAGTGGCTCTGCTCTGTTGTTCAATCAATCAATGCATGGAAAGCGAAGCCTACTAAGCAACGTCATGGTTCAAAGTCCACTGGGCTGCAGCTCCGCATGTTCAGTGGAACAGCTCCGTTCTTCCTCTGCTCCGCGCCGCTCAGAGAAAAGTTCAGAGTGGTCGTGGACAGTAGCGACTAGAGCAGCAGTCGACATTCTTGGCATTGAATGATGCCTCAGCATCGAAGCTGGTGGCTTTTCCATGTTGACGTAAGCTCGTTGTGTGGAGATCCATCGTCACGGTCAACAACGTCGAACGAGTTCAAAGAGTTGGGCGCGTCAACGCCAAGACCCGGAGTCTGGACGCGCAACGGACTTTGGCTGCTCGGGAGATCCGAGCAACACGACCACTTCTACCACGTCTGATTCATCACTACTAACGGCGCCAAACACTCCCGAGTGCTATTGTTGTCCACTTCACCAGTGCCTACTTGGTTCATCCATGGCTCGTTCTCGTTGCGCTACTCTCTCTAGAGCTGAGGCGTTCCAGCCTGTCGTACTCTCCGACGCATACGCTGACCCAAATTCACGCCGGTAACTATGGCAGCCGATATGCTATGCAGTGCCTGCGAGGCGTATGCCGCTAGACTGATGAGCAATAAGGCTCGTTGAAAGCAATGTCAGAGTGCTTAAGAGAAAGAGCTGGAAGACCAAGTTCCAGAACGACCGGGCGGACCAAATTCACCGTATGTTGCTACCGCATGCGATCGTCTATGAGGACGACCGCAAGCCACAATGGACTTTGAACGGACTTTATGCAGTGCTTCTGTGAGCAGTTCTGCTGCATAACTCAGCATGTTGCGTCATCCGGACGAACTTTGTCTCGCCGAAGGAGGACGGAGACACGGAGCCGGACAGAATCCACCGGACATTCGTTCACGCCGGTTCCTGTCATAGGAGACAGGCAGCCACCAAGCCATAGTATCTCAACAGGACATATATACTCCTTGTTGCTCTTCGAGATGTCCTCATCAAAGCACAACTCAGATCTCAAACGCACAAAGCATTCCAAACGCAAACTACAAAAACAACAACTCCGACAACATGTTCATGGGATACCACGGAGGTGCCTTGGCTGATGCCAAGCCTAAGGAGGAGGCTCAACAACAACGTCCAGTCAGGAGATGGCAGAGTGAGTCTCTAGTCAGTGACGTTATATCTATCACATGAGCCTAATGTTCGTAACAGAGGTCTTTGCCGTACTCCGAAGCCGTTCGCAATCAAGCAAAGCGTAGAAACACCGAACTGGACAGCTCCGCTCTCAACATACGACAATGAATTAGTCGATGGGCCGACAGCACGGGTTCAGTGAGCTACAAAGCTTACTAGATGTTACACCAAGTTGAGAACGACGATCAAAGACGACGAACGATGGGCTTCACAGGACCCAGACACCACGACATTGCCACACCCAGACCATGCTAGAGGCATCACAATATCACGTTACACGCCGAGGTATCGAGCTTTCGCCTGTTTATCGAAGCCGGCTATCTGCATTCGATAGAGCAGCAAACAAGCTGCACAGTATTGGCCGAAAGTTGTCCTGAAGGGAAGAACGAGGCGTAAGCCTATCAACCAACAATGCCAGAAGTGGGAGGCAATCAGTCCATCAGCATCGAGCATTGTATCATTAGCAAGCATAATAGACAGCACGTTATAAGAAGAGATGTGAAACGAGTGGTAACACGATGTTATGACAACTCACGGTGCTACAGTTCGCCTTGAATCGCAGAGGAGCACAAATCCAGGTCACTTGGTAACCCATTCCATTACCAATCCGACTAACTCTTCACTCACTGTATACAAAACCTTCTAACACCAGCACCTTCCCTCAACAACATCCGCCAAATCATGGCATCCACCGAGCAACTACGCCCAAACCAATCTCCAACCGAAAACCACGACAATGCCTCCACAACACCAATCGCCCCCAGAAAACTCTTCACAACCTCTTTCACCCTCATCCTCATCGCGCTCAACATCAGCATCTTCTGCGTCGCCCTTATGAACGTCATCATCCCCGTCTCCGTCCCCAAAATCACAGACGAATTCCACAGCCTCGACAGCATAGGCTGGTACGCCGCCGCCTACCTCATCCCGACCTGTGCGTTCCAACCCCACTACGGAAAACTTTACGCACGATATTCTGCGAAATGGACGATTCTGGGTGCTTTGATGTGCTTTGAGGCTGGAATCTTGGTTTCGGCGTTCTGTCGAAGCTCGAACGTTTTTATTTTTGGGAGGGCGTTGGCGGGGATGGGTGCTGCGGGGGTTTATTCTGGGGCGCTTTATATTATTGCGGTGTTGACGCCGGCGGAGAAGACGCCGGCTGTGCAGAGTAGTGTTGGCGTTGTGATTGGGATTGCGAGTATTGTGGCTCCGATGTTGGGAGGGTGGTTGGTTGATCAGTTTAATTGGAGATGGTACGTTCTGAGAAGTATGAGAGTAGAGATGTGTTCGATATACTGACGAGATGAAGGTGCTTTTTCACCATTATTCCGGGACCGCTGATCGCTGGTGTTATGCTCTTGATCTGGTTGAAGTTGCCGGCAGTGCCGCGAAGACGAAAAACGGGGTTTGAATTGATCAAGATGTTCGATCCTCTGGGAACGATGTTCTTCCTGGTCGGCATCTTCTGTCTGCTCCTCGCGCTGCAGTGGGCGGGCTTGAGTTATGCATGGTTTGACCCACGTATTATCATGCTGTCCATCATGTTTGCAGTAAGCCCCGCGTCGCTAAAGTGAAATGACACAGCTGATATTTTAAGCAGTTCTTCTTCGTCGCGTTCATGGGCATTCAACTTCTCACGGGCGACAATGCAACGATCCCAGTACGAATACTCGGCCAACGGACGATCGCTGCGCTGTCCTTCTTCATCTTGTGCCTCTTCGGCCAGTTCGCCTGCGACATGTATTTCCTTCCGGTCTACTTCCAAGGAGTAAAACTCATGTCGGCAACGGAGGCTGGTATCAACATGATCGCGTTCATCGCGGCTATGGTCTGCGCCTTGATCGCAGCAGGTGTCCTCTCTTCAAAGCTTGGCCAATACGTGCCGTTCTTCTACACAAGCGTCTTCTTCATGGCAATTGGGAACGGCATGCTTACGACTCTGAGACCCGAGACGCCTGCCATCTGGTACATTGCTCATCAGATCAGTACGGGAGCCGGAACAGGTCTCGCTTTGCAGCTGCCAGCTACTGCAGTGCAGGCAGTCCTGCCTGAGGAAGATTTTGCAGTTGGACTTGCGACAGTGCTCTTCTTCGAGTTCCTGGGCGGAGCTGTCTTTGTTGCTGCTGGAAATAACATCTTTGTGAACAAGCTTCATCGTCGGACTGGCGTCAACCTCAACGATGACGGTGCAACAACCGTGGTCAACAGCAGTCACGACAAAGTCAGACAGAATCTGTACATGGATGCGCTGAGATGGCCATTTCGTTTGTCGCTGATCTTGAGCTGCCTGGCGATTATCGGAGTTGTGTTTCTCGAGCGTAAGAGAGTGAAGGGAAGGGGCCAACATCGCCGCACCAAAGACGACGAGCGGAATCAACAGGGAGCGGCAAATGGCATTGAACTCAAAGAGACATCTCCAGGTTCTAGTGCGCGTGGCTCAGATGATTCGTCATGCTTTGGGTGCAGCGATAGGCCTACTTGCATCTTGCACCAGCCTTCGGCCGAGAATGCTTACATTCCGGAAAGGGACACCAGGGAGACGACCAGAGTCAAGGATTTCCATCTTCCTCGGGTGATCGAGTAGACACTTGGCTCACGACTGCCACTGTTGTACGGAGAAAGACCAGTTTGTGCCTGCACATCACTTCCGCAGTTCAGCGACATGCTCCAACGCGGTTCCTCTGGCATAATAGTCGTCGATCCAATGATACCGTTTCTCCGTTGCCCAGGCTCCAGTAATATCATCGGCTCCAGCAGATGTGGACTCTCTCAAAATCGACTGTTGGGCTGCTACATCAGTCCGGCTCCATCGGCGCATATTGTCATTTATGATGTGTCTGAAACCTTCGATCCGGGGACGTCGCAGTTTCTCATATGCCTTCGACACTTCACTAAAGTCCGAGAAGACTCCTGAGTTCGACAGCAAGACCGAGAGCACTGAGGCATCTTCAATGGCCATGGCGGCTCCTTGACCAGCATAGGGTGGGACAGCATGCGCGGCATCGCCTAGCAGAATAATACGGCCGCCGGAGCTTGACCATGTCGAGAGGTCTGGTAATTCTGCGATTCTCCATCTGGTCAGGTTCGTTGTCTCTCTTAGCAATTCAGTCACTGCTGGCTCGAAATCGCTCCATCGTTTTCGGAACGCTTCCATATTGTCAAATCCCGCAATCAGACTTTGGCTGTTTCCTTGCTCTGCGCCATACGCTGCACCATTTCCATACTTATGGTCATTCATTTGCATATGGTATCGATCGTGCCGGGTCATAGTCCATGCCACAATACTTCTCTCCGGGGCCATCCAGAACTGAAATGGATCTCGACCATTCTCGTACAATTGCTTCGAAGCTTCGTGTTTCTCCATAGCAGACTTCGGGACATCAACGAGAAAAGTGCAATGTTCCGTCAGCACCGGCTCTATGCTTTTGACACCTTCGATACATCCTCGTGTCTCCGAGTGGATGCCATCAGCACCGATGACAACATCTGCTTGGACGACTCTGCCATCTTGCAACATGACGCCAACGCCACTTTCGTGCTCGATCATTCCGAGACATCGTTGGTTGATATGGATCTTGGCGTCTGCTTTCGTTGCGTGTCGGACGAGTAATCGTAACAAGTCGCTGCGATGTACCATAGAATGACTGTCTTACATTAGCGTTCTTATTTTCCCTTCTTAGCATTACGATTATACGAACCCATTCAACGTCTTCACTCTTCGCATCGACGACCCATCTCGAAAATCTCGAATTTGTAAGTCTTGACCAACATCCGCACTATCCAAGAAGTCCTCCTCCAACCCAAGTGCAAAGAGACATTTCGTTGCATTGACAGTCAAACACAAGCCTTGTCCACTCTCCCCTCCATCAATGTCATATCTTGACTTGTGTTCAATGACAGTTACATCGTGACCGTCTTGTGCCAAGGAGATGGCTGCCACGAGCCCGCCTATTCCCCCTCCGATGATGAGGACGGTTAATTTCTCGTTGGCCATATTGTAGAAAGGTGGTGTTGAACGTGTAGCAGATACGTCGGATAAATATCAAAGGTTCGGAAGAGGGCTTGTTGATCCTTCGGCCAGCCTGCAGGATTTGTCCTTGAGCTCCACTGCACCGTCGAAGCTTCGTAGCTCCGAGCTCGCAAGCAGAAAGCAGCCAAGACTTCGATCAGGATAAAGTATTCCAGCTTGGCTTTACTGCTTGACTCCAACCAATTTATCTCTCTAGCATCTTCGTTATGCTACTTCTAGTCCATGCGGACTGACAGGTTTAATGCTACCAGAGAGACTTGCCAATAAAATCCTTGAGCACAATGTCTATTCATGATATATCTCCCCGTCCAGTAAACATCCTTCGGCTCCTCAAACATGCCTCACTCGTACACCCAGAACACATCTGTTCAAGCTGTCTAGACGCCATTGCACCACCTTGTAAATGCTTCCTCACCATCTCTGCCAAAGCCTCGATAAATACCGGATTCCCGTTCAAACTCTCCGCCCGTTTGATCGTATCTGCGTGCCCCGACTCAGCGATCAATTCTTCATCAGGCTCATACAGAGTTTCGATATGGTCTGAAGTAAAAGCGACTGGGATAATAATGGCATCCGTCTTGCCTTTTTCGATCATTTCCTCAACAGTCGATGCTGTTTGTGGTCCTAGCCAGGGTTGAAAGCCGACTTTGGATTGCCAGACTATGCGGTAAGGATTTGAAAAGTTGAGACGAGACATAATGGCGTGGACGGAGGCGGCGACTTCTGTAGAATACGTGTCACCTGATTGAGACAGTCAATTGGTTGCTTTGTGTTATGGAGGAACACCTTACCTTTGTTGACGAAAGCCATGGGTTGGCTGTGAGCAGAGAATAGGAGTGTAACGTCTTTCTTTCGTGCTGGCTCGTACGAGCGAAGATGCTCTTCGATATTTCTTGTGAATGCTTCGACAAATCCTGGATTTGTTGGCCATCGATCAATGGCACTCCATTGGATCCCTCTTTTTGTATATGCGCCTCCTTCTAGCTTTCGACGAAGCTTGTAGATTTCGTTCAAGGAACTGCCAGTAGTACTGCAAGAGAACTGTGAATATTGTGAGAAAGCGACAACTCTGCCGCGCTCACCAAAGCCATCTTTAAGAAGCTGAGAGTAAGTCTCTTCAGTGAGCGGCTTAGCGTAACGAAAGGCCACGTAAGGCGAATGCGGTGCCGTTTCTGGAGAGGTACGATCCAAGATTTTGCATAGTTCTTGTGCTTGATATTCTGACCACTTTCTGATCGGTGAGCCTCCACCGATTGCTTCGTATTGGTTCTTGATTTTTGGTGTCCTCATTCGTGCAATGAATGATGCTATGTAGCTTTGAAATCGTCCAAGAGGTATCAAATCGCCATCTGACTAAAATGTATGACGTTAGTCCATGTGCTAAGCAAAGTTGGTTCAGTAGAATACTTACGAACAGCCTTTTCAAAAAGTCTCCGACTTCATCCTGCGTTGATGGGCCACCCATATTCAAAAGGACAACGGCAGTGGAGCCCGTCGCAGAAGACGATGTTTTGCTTGCTTGCCGGAAGAATCTAGTACTCCGACATCGAGTTCGAAGGCCTAGTTGCCTGACCTACAGTGACAACATCGTTGTAGTGATGTCCTGTATGTGTGAAAGACCAAAATCTCGACAATTTCGGCCTCGAATACGACGCATGTCTTATTACATACAATTCATGGTCGTTGGTTGGACAGACCCACAAAGGACTCTATCTATACAACGCCATGGCAACGGGCCGGTGTGCCGGCATGGGTTAGAACTAGCGAGCCTGGCACAATATATATTGACCAGACCAGGCGTCGATGGAGACCAGCTCCTAGGCATTACAACTTGGGCTTGAGTTTTGCTTTCGAGGCCATTTTTTCAGCGTCTCTCTTCGCCCATTCCTTCACGACCTTTCTTTGGATTTTTCCACTCAGCAATCGTGGAATCTGATCAACAATCTTCACTCCACCAGTCAGCTGCTTGTGCTTTGCAGACTTCTTCGCAACATATCGTTGGATTCCTCTTTCAACTCCAATAGCTTCAATGCTCGGGCTTTGCAATTTGACATACGCCCTCGGTCGTTCCTCGTCTTCGATCATCAGCCCAACAACAGCCGCGTCAGCAATATCCTCATGCTCCAACAACAAAGCCTCCAGCTCCGCCGGAGCAACCTGAAAACCTCTCACTTTAATCAACTCTTTCCTCCGATCCACGATCCAAAACTTCCCACTGCTTGCATCATACTCCGCCACATCCCCCGTCTTCAACCAATCCCCCTCCGCATAAGTCTCCTTCGTTGCTGTTTCATTCTCCCAATAATTCAACAACATCTGTGGTCCTCTCACCCACAACTCCCCACTCTTTCCCACCTCTTCAACTTCCCTCTCCTCCTCATCAACCAACATCGCCTCCGTACTCGGCAACAAAATCCCTGCACTTCCACTATCCTCCTCCGTCAACCCAGGAACCATCAACGCCGTACAAGTCGTCTCTGTCATCCCATAACTCTGCACAATCGTCGCGCCTAATTTCCGACAAATCTCATTCTGTAAATCCCTTTTCAATGGCGCAGCAGCCGACATGATCCATCTCACACTCTTGAGATCCAGTTCTTCGATTCCAGATCTTTTATTCATCATGACCAGAACCGGAGGCACGAGTTGTAAATTCGTGATTTTGTATTTCGCGATATATTTCAGATAGGGTTCGAGTTGGAATTGCGGCATAGTGTAGACTGCTTGTCGGAGTTTGCAAGCGACGATGAGAGTGAACATTTGAGCGTAAGCGTGATACCAGGGTAAGAAAGCGAGCCATTTCTCGTTCGAGTCAGGGTTCCCTATCGTCTGGCTGGTTTCGTGTAGTCGAGCGTGGATGACTTGACAAGCGTTCGCGATCCAATTGTAATGTGTTGTGCAGACGCCTTTGGGCAGGCCAGTGGTTCCTGAGGAGAAATTGATGACTGCGATGGTGGATTTGGATGCTTCGCCTTCTAGAGGATCCCAGTTCCAGGTCTGGGCTTCGGAGTCAGATGATAGTATGCGTTCCCAGCTTGTCACGTCGCATTTGCTTTCTGGGGGAACGAAATTGTAGACACGGTGCCGAGGAATTCCGGCTTCGGTTGCTGCTTTTTGGACTTTCAAGAGTACAGAAGAGTCTGCGAGGACGAGACCAGCTGGGACAGTCTTCATTTGATGCACCAGTTCCTCAACTGTATACGTCGGATTCGCAGCTGTGAATATCCGGCCAGAACCTATCGTGGCGAGATACAAGACAGGTGTGTAGATGGAATTCGGTGCAACTACCATGATTGGAGTCTGCTTCGCAATATCCAGCTTGTCTAGGCCGCGTGCAAAGCGTTTGATGAGACGCAGCGCTTGTGAGGCTGAGAGCGCTCGTTCCGGGTGCGCTGCATCGATCCATAGTTGCTTGTCTTCTTCAGCTTTTCCATCAGGAAAGAGAAAAGACAGGAGGTTGCACTGGGGGATGTCGAGGTCCGGAAAGGTCGATCGAATTGGCATCTTGAAAAGATCGAAGTCCAATGACAAGCAGCGCACAATGACTACAAAATCGAGTGATGCATCAACGTGTTGACAAGTATCAGCCCATTGCAGCCAAGTCGCGAGAGTGTCAATTGAATGTTGCCAATGCTTTTCCAGCGCGTAGTCGGAAGGTTCACTCGGTGATGAACCCAACGTCATCACCCCGCCTCGGAAAGCTTCTCGTTTTGACCAAGGTTTGTGCTCAAGAAGAGCGACCAGAAGACATCATCTCTTCATTACATTCGTTAAGCGTTTATATTCTATATGCAAATCTTGCACTTTGCCTGCATCGGACTAATAGCCCTTCTTGTACCTCAATCCATCGCCAAATCTGAATGGCGGGTCTGCAGTATCGAACGGCACATCCTCGAAGCTGTCCTCCACAGCCTGATTACTCCGGGGAAGATCAAATGGCAGCTTGCCCTTTGGCTCCGCACCATCAACCCCAAAGATTACGTCCAAGAATGCGTCTGGGCCACTTCCAAAGCTGCCCAAGAACGCGGCAGCCTGCTCTGCGACTTCGGGAATAGCTGCAGGACGTCCGAGGTAGACGTCCACGATGGTAGGAACAGCAGCGTAAATCTCAGCTTGACGAGCTTTCTCAGTAGCATTGTATTCGAGCGAACCGGCAGTGTAGCGGGCCTCGAAGCCACCAGGACGAGGCTCGTATGGTGCTTGCAGACGAAGGAAAGCGATATCAGCTTCCTCAGGTGTGTCGACCACTTCGATGTTGCGCCTGGTGAGGTATGTGGAGTTGAAACCTTCAGCGTAGACCTTGCCAGAGAAGTCCTTCAGAGGCAGGATGTTGTCCTTGTTTGTCAAGAGAGTGTATGCGTCACGTTGAGCTTGAGCACCCAACTTGACGTACTCATCGTTGCCAACAATATGCGCGGCCTTCTCCACATCCACATATGGGTTGTCGAACAGACCAAGTGCAAACTTCTCTCGGAGCAAGCGGCGGACAGACAAGTCGATGCGTTCTTCAGAGATACGGCCGTTCTCGACAAGTTCGACAATGAGCTCAGGACGTTCCTCGCCACCATACTGGTCAACGCCAGCATCGAGGACGCGGGCAGCGCGTTCCAGCTCGTTGAGATATTCCACACCCCAGGCACGTGCAGGCATGTCTTGGCCGAGGATCACAGTATCGGTGATCAGACCCCAATCGGAACAGACAATTCCATCAAAGCCCAATTCGTTGCGGAGGAGATCGGTAATGATGCCCTTGTTGAAGCTGAATCCAACCTCTTCGTACTCGGTACCGATAGGGCGAGAGTAGTATGGCATCATTTGACGCGCACCTGCGGCAATGGCAGCCTTGAATGGGATCAAGTGGTGCTCGAAGTTGTTGCCAGGATAAGTTCTGCATCACAGTCAGCTACTCATTCAACAAAGAATCGGCTGTTTGGACTCACTGGTTCTTGCCATAAGTGAAATGACTGTCTTCGCCATTCTCCATAGGCCCACCACCTGGGAAGTGCTTGGTAACAGTGGTCACCGAATGTGTTCCAAACTCCTCTCCCTGGAAACCCTTGAGGTACGCAACGACAAGTTCAGAGGTCAAATCTGCGTCCTCGCCCATGGTATTGGCAATACGAGCCCATCGATATTCTGTAGAGAGATCGATCTGAGGGTGTAGAGCAGATCGCAACCCAATAGCCTTATACTCTTCTCTTGCAACTTCCGCAAATGACTGCACGGTCTCTGCACTTCGAAGCGCAGCAAGCCCCAAGCTCTCCGGCCACTGCGAGAAAGCATTCGCAGCGAAGCCAGTTCCAAGGTTCTCAGTAAAAGCGTGTCGAGGGTCCGTGGAGAATGTGATCGGGATACCCAGACGAGTGTTCAGTGCCAACTCTTGAACAGTGTTGTGCCATTCTGCGGTCTGCGTGACATTGACGACATCGCTCGCGAGGTTGAAGTGGGTGAGGAACATGTTGGAGATCATCGTAGTTGTGCTGTTTCTCGTCTCATCGCCCTGGTCGAGTGTACCATTTGGCCCCATCATCTACAGTGTAGACAAAAGATTAGCATTATTTCTACCGACAAAATGTTGCACTCGGGAGCAAGCTTACCATCTGAGTGTGAAAAAGCTGGCCTGCCTTCTCTGCGACAGTCATCCGCGAGATCAGATCATCCAGTCGCTCATCAATACATAAAGATGCATTTTGGTATGGGTAAGTAACATTGCTATGCGTTCTCCAACGAGAGGGTTTCGCATGATGTGCCTGAGGATGAGCAGCAACGGCCGAAGCAAGCAGCCCCAAAACCAAAGCCTTGCGGCCACAAGAGAAATCGGTCACACCCATGCTGTTAGCTGTAGAATTCACTGGCGCGCACAATCGATACCGAACACATCTTGATGCTCTTCTTATGTACTACCAGAAGTTCGACGGATTTGAGGACCGCAGTGCCGCTTGCATTCTGTAACGTCGTATTGCCTAAGTCTCTAGTGCACGCGGTATTGCTGCCATGGTGGGCAACGCATAGGTCACCCAAGGCACTATTACCAAACCAGAAGTGAAATTCGGCCGGAGCCCTCATCGGCAAGTCGTTCAGCCATAATGTCGAAAGTCTCGTGCAGGCAAAGCCATCTACCGGCAAGGCTAGGACGTCTTGGACATTCTTGGTATGCTTGGCGGACGATGAAATGATCGCGTGGCATGCCTGTGGTAGTAGAAAAGGTGGAGTAGCCTGCATGACGCTCGTGCGGAGAGGACCGGGGTTTGAAGGTCTTTGGATCGAATTGCCAGGTTTCGCACCACAATAGCCCGACTAGGTGGGTACCAACCACCCCACATATCCGCAGTTTCTTCTCCATATGCCATCCGCAAAACGCAACCGAACTTGTGCCACCCTGCTCGCTGGTCTTCTGTGTCGACTGGCGCGAAGCGCATTGCTGAATGAGGAAATTCAGCCGCCAGCGATATATCCGATGATGTCGGACCGAGGGAATGTCAGTGGTTCTACAGTCGTTCCGATCCGATGGGCGGTGCATGTGTGCACGGAGGGCGACGTAACCACGTGTGCCAGGACAGGCAGCATGAGCACAGCATGGCCGATTTCTGGCGCTCGAGCCCACGCACAGTGCTGTCAACTGCGTCACCGGAAGCAGTTCGCACATGAGTAGCGGCCAGTGACAGCAGGTGTGGACAAATTGCCCCCGATGGCCATTCGTATGTCTCAAGTTCGGAGTCACTGCCGAGCCTTCATTTTTCACCTCCTCAGCTCCAAGCCCATTCCGGTAGCGCATTTTCTCGCAAGGGCCATCTTGAGGAAACACTCTCGGCCCAATCCTCGCATCTGCCGGATGAAGACATCGCCACTGACTCGTCCACGATCGTTGGCTTTCTGCAGAACATACATGGCTTCGCGGCAGGCAGCCTCTTCCGCACAAAGGGTCCAGAGCTGGTTCGCAACCATCGTTGGTGCGATCAACACGTCGTCAATGGGTGGTTGCTTCTTTGATTTGGCAGTAGCGATAGTACGATCACAATCTTGAATGCTGCGATGGAGTATGGATTCATTATTGGACAATGCCTTTTCCAAATGCTCGAGTTGTCGAATCTCGGCGTCCATGCGCTGCTGTGCAGCATATATGGCTTGCTGTTGAGCCTGTAGAGGAGCGATGGCAGACAGATTTTGATTTACTTTCTGCTGTGCTTGCTGTACCAAGGTCGAGGAGAGAGCCTGTAGTAAGTGCTCCTTTTCCGGATTAGGAGGAATCGGCGGAGCTGGCATGTTTCGTTGCGCCTCAGGTCCAGGCATTGCGATGTCGAAGGGGTCTGTCAGCAGATCAGGAGCAGGCTGCTTCATCTGAGCTGGCTGTGGTTGCGGCTGTTGGTAGACAGATGGTTGCTGCTGTGCATAGGTTCGTTGCTGGCCGTGTGCCGACTGTCCGTATTGCGGAATCTGTTGCTGAGGAAGCTGTGAGGGTGGGTTCTGATACGTCTGATGGATTGGGCGTTGAGGCTGGAACTGAGGTGCAGGAAGAGGCGCGGGCTGTGCGTGTCTACCTGAGGGCAATTCTTGGACACCTCGTGGCGGTGATATGGGTGAGACAGGGCTGATGTCTTGTGCACGTGTATACTGCTGGTACTGCGCATGTTGATGATGTGGAAATGAAGGACCTGTCGCTTGTCCATTCTGCTGTCCTGGCGAGGGAGCAGCGTATGGTGGCGCAGGGCTTATAGATGCTGGTCGGTAGCCATTCGAGGAGAGTGAAGATATACGCTGGTTACGAGGCATCTCGCCAGGAAGCGGCGGCAAAGGAGGCCCATCTCTGGAAACGTCCCGCGTTGTCTCTGCATATTCCTCACCAGGAGCTGGTGTCGCGCCGGGCTTTGGAGGCAGAGGAGGAGGAGCATTCGGATCTGCACTCCTCGCAGGTCCTGCAGCCCCAACAGGCTGTTTTGGCGGAGGCGGAGGAACTCCTGGATGCGCTTGCGGTATAGGGCGAGGGTGTTGTTGATCTTGCTGGGCGCGACTGACAACTGGTGGTTCTCGCCCAAAGATCTGTTGCAAGCACTCAGCCAGCTCTGATATGCTCGCTCTCTCCCACATCCTGCCCCAGTCCCTCAGATATGGATGATACACCCTCCCGTCCACAGCCACATGCTGCCCGGGCCTCACCAACATGTCTTTCCCTGGAGTGACGAAGACATTTGGGGCCTCGTATGGGTAGGCGTGAGGCACCCATAACTTCACCGGGAAATGGTATGTAGTCCCGCGAAATGCGACAGGTAAAGTGCCCGATACGGTCAACAGCAAGGCGGACGTGCCATTTTCGTGTGTGTAGACTTCGGTGCGCGGCGCGAGGGAGGGGTACAGAGCGAGGGCGCGTGCAGTGTCGGAGTATGTTCGTTGCGGGTCGTGGTACTCCTGGTGGCCGACATCAGCCAGATTCGATACGCGATGCCTTCATCGTGGGTATGGAGCATAGACGCACATGGAGCACGCTGTACAGCCATGCGAGCACCTTGTCGGTTACTGCGGCCATGGCAATTGTCTGATCGCGAGTATCTTGTGCGTGTCGTTCAGGCCGTTATCGCATCGTGTCGTCGTGAATCATGAGAGCGGATGATGGCATACTGGTTGAACGCCTGGAGCTCCACATGCGAGCTGGGAAGTTGCTGCACGGGCCCCTGCTGTCTTGGCAATATACATCCGTAATGACTTCACGCCGGCAACCTTCTCCTTTCCTCTGCTCTTACACCGGCACGATAATCTCAGCAACACTTCTGGCCCAGGAACGGTCTACATACCATAATTGTAATTGCACTTTGATCAAGCTGTTCGAGACGAAACTTTGAGGCATTTTGGATTGCCAATTCGAAAGCCGCTCTTCGGCAATATGTCCTAACCTGAACAGTACAGTGTCGCCCGCGTTACTTCACTACTTTCTACACTCCGGCTATCTGAGCTTTCGCCCTCGCGGGGTCGCTCTCTGGAAGCTGACCAAGCAACTGCTCCATCTTCGCGCACATTCCCTTGATTCTAGCACCCATAGCAGCTTTGGCCTGCGCAGCTTCTGCAGGGTCCATCTTCGCCATCGCCCTTCGTTGGCCCGCGCCCCAATTCAAGCGAGCTCGATCCAGCCATTCCGCTGTCTTCTCCTGAACAGCCCACGCCAATCCGTTCTGGAAAGTCTGAAGGTTGACCACTATGTAGTCCATGGTCTCGTCCGGATGGGGAATGACTTTGCAAAGTTCGTTCTTGAACTTGTCATCGCTATAAGTTGCTTCGACATGAGAGATGAAGGCAGCGCTGAATACCTGCTGACAGAAGCGGACCGCTTGGAGCGTGATTGTGTTGCCGCGGAATACTGGTACAGCTTCCATTTTCGCCAGGCCGTCTGCGGTGCAGTCGATGTACAGAGTATCAGGTACTGGTTTGTGAGATCCATTCTCGAGGACAAGTTCGTCCGGATCGATGCGTACGACACGGCCTTGGCGGATAATGTTGGGAATTCGCTTGATCTGGTCGAGTTCTGCGACAGTGATTGTTGCACATCTGTACATGGTCGGCCAGACTTTTTCGTCCAGGCGTAACAACTGCCCACTGGCTTCCAATCGCAAGAAGAGATCCTCGGGTGATGTGGCTGTCATCACCGCCTCTCCAGTCGCTGCTCTACTCTTTGCCTGGCTTTCGGCAAATTCTGGTCCAGGCTGAAAGATAGTGCGTGGAAGGTACCACGAATCTCGCGGCATAATCCAAGTTATCTGCTCCGGATCGATGCCTTGGGTCAACAGCCAGAGACACGCGTCGATTCCAGTCTTGCCAGCACCAACTACAGTATAGCCACCGTGTGGCCGACTTATCTTGACCAAGTCATTGGGAGTAACAAAATTCACGCCGTCCGCGACTTTGTACGCAGGCGGCCCCATGGAGGGCACCTTGACCTTCATATATGTCGCATCAACAATCTTCGTGTTCGTCCCCACTTTGAAGGTCTTTCCCGTAATCATAGATCGCCACTCTCCCTCGCCAAGATATTCATGCTTGGGGAAATACTGAACGCGCCCGGAAGGCAGAAACGTCTGGTGCATAACAATGCTATAGTAAGCAAGGACTTCGTCGGATGTGGCGAGCTCCAATAACCCTTTGTTGAGTCCGACTTGATCGATTTTGTTCTCGCCGAGTTTCCGTGAGTTGACGCCGTAGACTGAGGAAGGCTGGTGTAGGCGCACGAATGGGTATGCTGTCGTCCAGTGTCCGCCGGGTCGCGCATAGCGATCGACAATGACCATTGTAGCATTTGTGTCGCTGAGCATAGTATCTGCAAAGGCCATGCCCATGGCTCCTGCGCCAATGATTAGGTAGTCGGCTGTGATTTCTTCTGCCATCTTGACTGAGTTGTTGTGTGTCTGTATGTGCTGTCTGTTTCTGTGAAAGTTGGATTCTAATAGCTGTGGAATCAGATTCGTGTCCGAGAGGAGCTTGCGCTTCATTTATATGTAAATCGAGTCGGTGTGTTCGAGACTGTACAATACGCACGAAAAGCTGCGGCGCCTATCGAGGGTCCCTGGAAACAGTCCATGATGAGTGATCATACATCATTTACCCAGCCTAGGTGAAACAAGGCCGCAGGGCTATGGTCTCGGCCAGAATGCCGTCTGTTATGCTTCATAGTAAGCCTATCTCGAGTACCTGCGAGTCGGAGGTCGAGACCGAAGTAGTTTTCCACGCAAGTCTTTGGAAAAAAACAGATGCGTTTGGCGTGCACTTCGCAAAGCTCAGAAAGCAAGTTTCAAGATTTAGTCACACTTACTTTACGCGCATGTGCCCCTCGCCATGAGAAGGCCCACGTCTACCAAGAACAATGTACGTTTTTCTGTACAGCTTCGGCCGTATACGAATGCAATCTGATAGAAAGGAGCCATGTCATACTCTGAATCTGCGACATCAGAATACGGTTCGGCATAATGCAGCCTCCTCTATGCAGATCTAGTCGCTAGGCTGCTTATGCCAACGCATATGGGAAGCTCGAACACTTTGTTGCTGGAAAGTCGCGCTCTTGCGGTCGTAGAGCACTTGGTGCGCGAGAGTGTCTGAGAGAACGGAGTTCGCTCCGCAGGAAGCTGTGCCTCGGCTTGGCGCGGCCGCGGAAACTGCGCCCACGTTCGGCTCCGTTGCGTCTTCTTGCGCACGACACGACAAGAACGACGACACGACTCGAAGACATTGACAACGACATGAACAAACAAAGGGTTCGCACGAAACCTAGCTGTCCAGCAGCTTTGATCCAATACACGGCTACACGTCTATCTATCTCCACGTATCGCGCAGCGCTGGATTCCAAGGCTTTCTCTGTGCCTCGCTGGTCAATCTGTTATACAACTTGAGGAGATCCTCATGCGATGCCTCAGTGAAGCGACCAACCATAGAGATATGTTCCTGAGGATCGACTTTGATGCCTCCTGTTAGGTGTATGGTCGTGGAGTCAGTCATCGGCCGAGATTTATCATACGTCTGCATCTCTACTGGCTCGTACAGACCAAGTTGCTTGAACGATGCAACGCCGGAGTTCTTCACCTCAATATAATCTTTCTTCAAATCGCCCTGCTTCTTGGATATCCCTTGACCCTCGAAGGAGTACAGCGGCAGACAGAACATGTCGGCCTGATTGATCCAAAGAATAACGAACATTCGACGTTTCGAGAAGACGGGCCCCTCGCATGTGAGCTTTAAGCGATCATGCGTGATCTTGTGATTCGGATTGAGGTTCGGAATATGATACGGCAGAGCAATAACTTCGCCGATTTTGAAGTTTGCCACTTTCAGATTTGTCCGCACGCACGTGTCGGTTTGAATGTGGCAATTGTATCCTCCGAGACTGTTCTCGGTGGGTGCTGCACTTCCTCCATAAACACTCCCTGAAGAGTGATAGTGCGTGGGTCCTACCGATGGGTCGTATGCACCACTTGGCGCAGCAGCTGCTTTGCCGATGCTGAGGCTTTGCATTGGCCCCACGATGCCGCCACCCATCTTCGAGAGATTGGCATTGAGCAGTGTCTTCCTCAAACCAAGTTCAGTTTTGCCAGCTGGCTTTTTGACTGGGACCTGCTGCCACACGTTGGCAGGTGGTTTTGCTGACGTTGTGTTAGACAACAGAGCAGCTGCAGGCGCCGGCGCCTGCACTGTGCTTGAGGCTATCGGTGATGACTTATTTCCCAGTACTAGTCGTCCCATGCTGCCAGGTGTCCTTGCGATTGATTTGGTGTGGGTGATGAGATTCGGTGATTACTTTCACGACACATGTGGGACTCTATTATCTGCGACCTCGCTCGCGCCATCAAAGGCCATTGAGACGTGTGCCAGAATAGCTTCTCTGCCCTTTGAACATTGTTCAGCTGACACTCCTGGAAATTAGGCTCCGAGAGCGGCAAAGACAAAGAAATGGTCGACCATCTCAAAACGCCACTAACAAAGACATTTCAAGCCGAGCTCTCTTTGTCCCGGTAAGGGTCGCCAACTCGCAATGCTCCATCTATCGCTCGAAGCAGTAGAGTACGTCGAACGTGTCCTTGGATAAGACTGCTCCTTGCTAAGCAAACGGCGCATCATGGACCATTTTCCGCGCAAGATGTTTCTGAGCAGGCCTCGATGGCAAGCGCTATTTCGACATGCGGAACCGGAACGCAGGACCACGGAGCCGGCAACGATTGAACAAGAGTATCATCACAGCCTTGAGGAGCATGATGACGTTGCATCGACCGGTATAAATCAGTCAACAACATACGTGGATAGCGCTACACAGACATCGCCCTGTATATCGGAATTCGAGGTGGAAGTACAGGATACTGCGCCTTCTGCTGCTCTAGCTCGAACGCCATCAGTTCCTTCCATACATGACGCTGCAGGGCCAGCGTACGAACCAGAAGCATTTACAGCGTCTGAACAAGATTGCCCCTCGATCCATGATTGTGAGGGAATAGACTCGTCCGGGTCGCGTCCCTCAGATCAGCATCATATTACTGGAGATTCATTGCAAGTCGCAGGTCTGGGAGAAGCCGAATCTGAGGATGCACGCCGCGCGCTCGCCTACATATTCTTCGTCAATGAGGAAGAGGACGATTATACGACGGGACCAGTCCGCGTTGTCACAGCATCCGACGGAATTAAGGAGGATGCATCAGCACTTCTGTTGACGCTCGAGTTTTCTGCGAGCGTGCGACAAGCTGTGTTGGCACAAAGGTCCTTCCAGAACTTCGAAGCAACGTCACTGCAGCAGAGACGCAGACTCAGGATTCTGGAGAGCGACATTGAGAGAGAGATTGATGCGTCTGAATACCGTCTTCGTAAAGCTGATCCGCAGGATCCAAACAACGAGCAACTAGAGCAACAATCATCAAACATGCGACTTTTGCTCGAAGACGTCAAACTGAGGCAAGAGCAGAGTGATGCTCAGCTCAGAACCCAGGCGAAAGTCCTCCGCACGTGTCAAACGAACGCTTTAAATATCATGGAAGAAGCGTTTGTGATTGCAGGACTGGTCCTCGAGCCTGTCGAAGAACAAGAAGCAGAGGAAGAACTATACGACCTTCAAACAGAATATCAGAACTTCATGCGAGCTCTCGAAGCCAACAGCGAAGACGGCAGCCAAGCAGGCTCTTCTCACAGCGTAGCAATGCTCGACCTAGCCGGAGAAGATTTTATGCAAAGCGCACCGCCACCCCTGTCCCCCGAAGATCAGCAAAAGTTGGATGCCAAAGAAGCCTTCTACGAGGCGAGGCAAAAGCTCTTCGAGGCACAAGTCCGCTTCGATCGAAAAGAGGAAGATCAAGCTCAAGCTCGTCACGAAGAAGAACCAACAGAGGAGGAAGAAGAAGAGACAGCGGCATTCGATCTCCACTGGTTCCAACGAAATCGCGAAATCACGCGTGAGCTCATTGAAGCCGAAGAACAGCTCGCAAAGGCAAAAGCGGAAGCACTTGCTCTTGGAGTTGAGATCAGACTTGAGGATCAGGCGTCTGGTTTTAGTGTTGGCGAGGACGAAGAAGAAGATGGTGCTCCTGCTATCAGGGAGAGCTGGGAGGGCGAGGCTACTGCTGCACACTTCTCAAGAACGAAAGTCGATGACTGGCTGCACACTGTCGATGAGCAGTCTTCGAGCGAGCAGGTAGGAGACGCTGATACTGACGACTGGGACGCTCAAGAAGTCGAGATCAGCGAGAGCCGAAGTCTCGTTGCTTGGGGTCCACCAAGAAAGAAAATAGATAAGTGGCAGCAGGACTGCACGCGGTTGACATGATAATTCTACTACATTGAGAACAGCAGAAGGCGATGCGCCATGGCGTATGCAAAGAAATGAAATACAGGGGCAGGCCTTCACCATCGACAAAGTGTTCGAACTGCTATTGATACATATCTGGTGATCCATGCCCGCCCGCAAAAGTAAACGCCATCCCAGGGTATTGACCACGCGTGTTCTCCATCCATCATCTCATTCGCGGGTCCTGAGTGCTTATCCATTTCCCATGATTCGCAATTCCGTTCGCGCCATTCCAACGTCCTGACCATGTCTGCGTCAATTCATCACATCGAATGCCGTAGTACCCCCATCGTAAATCCTCCTTTCGAGTCACAAGTCAAACCATCTACTGCCTGCCCTTCCATCTCTGATCCTGCTCTCCCTCCGGCGGGAAGTCAGTAGGCTGGTTCGTAAACTCATCATTCCTCGTACCCCACAGGTCCAGAAGCGCCTCATAGCTCGACTTCGTGATGCGGCCAACATACGAGATATCCTCCTGATATTCCACATGCTTTCCCCCAGCAATATGGCAGGTTGTGGTATCAGTCAACTCGCTCACCTCGTTTCTGTGAACGAACCAGATCGCAGGATGTACTCCTGAGGGCTTGAAGCTATCTCTGTACTTCCAATTGCCAAGAGACACGTAGTCCTTGACGTAGCCCTGCTTCCTGATCATTCCGACTTGGTTCCACGAGTAGAGTGGGAGGCAGAACATCTCTTCATCTGCTAACCAAAGAACGACGAACATTCGTCTCTTGGAATACACTGGCCCGACAGAAGTGATGTTGACCTCGTCTGCTGGTTGAGCTTGGGGAATCAGGTTTGCCTTGTGGAATGGCACAGAGATTACATCTCCGACCTTGAATGATGCTTTCTTGTACGATGACTTGACACAGATCTCGTTTCTGAACCATCCTCGTCTGTGGTGTTGGTTTTGCATCGTGACAGATTGGTTTGGTGAGGTCGAAGGTGCCCAGGCTGTGCCCGGAGGTATGAGGATGGTGTTCTTGTACGAAGGAGGTGGGCCTAGAGTCGGAGCGACGATGTTCATCTGCGTGGTTGCAGCATTGTTGTTGCTAACATTCAACCCGGCCATGCCCTGGACCAGATCAGCTGCACCATTCTCATTGACTGGGCGAGTAGCAGGCGTATTTGACGGCGCGAAGTTTGGCGTTCTTGACTGAGCATAACGTGTTGTTGCCTGCTGCAACAACTTACTGCCACCACGGCTGGCAGCTTGAGCAAATGTTCTCTGTTGGCCGCGTGGAGCGGTGGGTGCTCCCATCGGCGGTCCTGGGTGTTGGGCGCGTGGAGCAGTGGGCGGCCTGGACGGCGGTGGTCCACATGGAGTGCCCGGTGGCTGGCCTCGCGGACCGGTTGGTGTCTTGAATGTCGGTGGTTTCATCGAAGCCCCTGGATGTTGGCTTGCAGCTCGTGATGCTGCCCCGGCAGCGCCAGGTTTGACTGGGTTGAATACCATAGCGTCAGTCAGCCAGTGTGTGAGTCTAGTTTAGTATTGCTATGCGTTGTGCGTGTGTCGACTATTCGCAAATGAGTTCCTGTCTTCGATGAGCAGGCTGCGGAGGTTGGGAAAGGAAATAGAGCTTTTGCACTCTCAAGAGCAGATGAATAGTCGTGTCTGCGAACGTGAATGCCATTATTTGCGGTGCCGACGCGTGAAGTGGCTGCAACAGCCATCTTCTCCAACCTTCATAGAAGCTTTGTGTTGTGCTGATAGAGTGAACTGCAGCGTGGTGCGACAAGTTAATATCCTTGTGCAGTGTAAGGATAAAATCTTTCCACAATCAACAAAAGTCTCGTTTCCTTTGTTCGGGTTTGACGTGAAGAGGTGAACAGACAGAACACAGCATACAAAACTGAATCACTTTTATTAACCTCTGGTTGCTTCCAGTCAGCTTTTAGTTTCCCATACCAAACAATCATCCAAGACTCACAAGTACCCTGCGCACACGATGTCAACAGACAGCTCCACGACCGTTCCAATGCACCGGTTGCAAGGGACCGACATGCGTCGAGACTCAGATCCCAATGTGCTCGGTGAGATGGAGAGGAACGGAATCGATGCTACAGAAGTACTCAGCCACTCGTATCCAGAACACGATGAGTACCACGGCTCCGGCTGCGAATATGACACAACGTTCGAGAACGAGCAGGGAGACACCGACATGTCCCCGGAGGACCATTTACAAGCCATAAGGGATCTCCACTATGTCCAGGTAGAGGAGGAAAACAGTCCAGAAGATTATACCGATGGTCCAGCTCGCCTGGTGCTTGCTACCGATGGCCTCAAAAACTGTCCATCGCTCCTCCTGACCTTCGACTTGGGACTGAAAATCATCCGGGCTAGCGAGCTCCAGCGAAGATACTCCCGAGAGGCAAGGCACACTGACTCGCAGATCCGCAAGATCAAGCAGTTTGAAATGAAACTGAAACGAGAAATCCAGAGCCACCGAACTAGGATCAGCATGGCGGAAGCGCAAGAAGAGAAAGCGCAAGAGCAAGACTCGATCAATCCCACAAAGTCTTCGCTGCAAACAGAATTGCATGTGCTCGAAGGTATGCTGCAAGGCGCCGGGATCAGAAAGCAGGAGCTCACTGTTGGCTTGACTTTTCGTGGTACACTACTGCGAGAAGCCCAAGCAGAGGTTACGGCCTACCTCGATGAAGCGTTTGTGGCTGGCAATCTTCTGGCCACAGATACTGAGGAAGAGCTTCCCGTGGAGGACTTCGACCTTCAAGAAGAATACCAAAAAGCATACCAAGAAGAGTTCGGAGACGCGGACTCGACTGATGGAGTCGAGGTCCAGCCATTACTCGACACCAGCAGAGACTACCTCCACGTGGATGTCGTGCCACCAACCGCAGAGGAACAGGCCGAGATCGATATAAGGGCCGCACTGCAAGAGACCAGCGAGCGACTGGCTGCTGCTGAAGAAGCATTTGACTTCAAAGATTACGAGCGTACCCAAGACCGGCAAATCGTTGAGGTGGCCTGGCAGACTGGCCAGCCTACAGAGGACGCTAACCGGGAAGACTTCGACTTGAGATGGTACCAGCGTTTCCAAGCCATCACTCGAGAATTCATCGAAGCCGAAGAGGCGTATCGCGAAGCACGAAACGCAGCACTCGAAGCGGGTCTCGATCAGGACACCTTGTCAAACCATCAGGAAGAATATTTCAACGACCTGGCTTCGGACGGAATGTGCGACTCTGAGGCAGGCCATGACGGGACCTTTTGGGAACATTTCGCTTCGAATTGCAAGCAGGACAAGAAGGTCATCGGATGGCTGGATAGCCTTCCAGACCATTTCGACGGCCATGATTCGGCGCCATCAGAGCCAGATTCTGTGCCCGACCAGCTGGAAGAAGTCGAAGCTTGGGAAAGCGGCAGTGCCATCGCTGGTCGTCCGCTCGAACGCAAGCTAATCGATCGACGGCAAATGGAGATCGACTGGCAACACCGTATTCGAGGGCTGTGGGATCGCCAGACAATCGGCTGGTGGGCACGCATCCGAGCGGTGGTGGACGCGCTGGCGAGCTGAACGATTCGTGGGTTGCATCGGGTACAGGAGCGTCTTGCGGCTCGTTTCCATAGTTCATAGTTGGTGGTAACAAAGCAAAAAGAACACGTCTTTGGCTTCAAAAATCTTGTCAGCGTCCTCTTTTTCTTTTCCTTCCCTTTGTTCGTGTGCACGCTGCTGATGATCGACGCGTCGTTTCACCAAGCTATACGCGTCATGAGCTGTCGAATATCATGACCGTTGAAGGAACACTCGCACGCCAGTGGGTGTCGAGCCCCACTCAAGTTCGTCCATCTGACATGATAATGTGTTTGACGGCCACCAATGCGGTGATATAGAAGAGAAGATGTCAGCAATGTTGGAGAAAGAGATCATGTTGGATCACAAAGAGCGGCGAGTCAACTGCGACCACATTCTTGGCATGAAGCCTCAGGCACCAGCGATGGGACGACAAGTCGAACTTTCGCATTCTATTCTGTTTCTCCATTACATGCTGTGCATGTACTGCAACTATGCGCCATTAGCAGATTTCTCCAAGGCTACATGTCAGGATTCATGTCAGCAGAAGGCCATCTCACCGCCGCCAGAAGCCGTTCATGGGGCTGCCTTCGCTTCGACCATGCATATGCAGTGCGGAAAACGTCGCAATTAGCTTCCTTCTCGAATGTGCTCTACTCCTGCGTGAAAATGTAGGACGCGGACCGGAATCATGCGACTACTGAACATTCATACCCTCGAGTTCAAGACTTTGCTCACTGAAGAGAGCCGGGCAACGAGAAAGAAGCATCACCAATTCCGGCACTGACTTCAGCTTATACGAGTACTAACCGAGCACGATAATATTCTCTGGAATATCTGGCGCCATGCCTCGACTCTGCCGTACAAACACTGAAGTCAATTTCCGCCATGGCACCTGTCTCCTTCACAGACTGCACCTCCGAGGCTGGGTGACATAAGCTTCGGAACGGAACAATCAAGGTGCGACGCTTCTGCCAGCAAACTAGCCGCGAGGTTCCAACGTCCGTAGAGGAAGTCTCTGTGTTCGCATTCGAGTTAGTGATCGGATCACATATCTACAACAAGAGCCAAACGGCACTCCACACGTTGGAGTCAGTAGGCTTTGAACTTGCTTCAGTTGGCTGTAAGCATACTAATCATGATCAAACGGACTGAGAGAATGCTCAGTACACCGTTCCGGTTGCCATCGACCGTTGTGCTACTGTTTCGGTCTTGCAACAATGGCTGCCTGCACTACACTCCAGCTGCTCACCTGATCTCGCTTGCAATGCGAGTCTGCATCTCAAGCTCAGCAGATGGTTTGATGGCATTGACATTGACCGTAAATTGTGCTGATATTGCATCTAGCCAGGGACAAGCTTGGAGTTCATGGCACTCAGAAACCCGTAGGGAACTCAGCACACTTTGATGGAGCCACACAAGACACCTTGATGGAAATCACATTGCGTTGATAAAATTACATTCAGACCTCACTGCTACAAGCGGCTCCGCGTAACAGAGCTCTTGTCATAATCAAAGTTCTTCCTCATTTCATCCAACAACTTCTTATTATGCGCCGCCTGTTCCCGTTCATCTGGACCAAAAGACTCAGGAGGATCAACACCATTGATTCTCCATAACTCCGCTGCGCCCTCAGCGATCGCATATTCGAGATGAATACCACGATCTATTGTGTATGGTTTGAGGATTTTGTCCATTCGGTTCTTCATTCTGGTCGCCATCTGCTTGTTCGTTGGGTCCAGTCTTCTGGCTACGTGGATTATCTCGACAAAAACTGTCTTGGAAACTGGATTCGCTCCTGTGAAGTAGCGGTCGGAAGGCAGAGGCCAGAATTGTACGTTGACATAGTATGCTGGCAGGCCTACAACGACGTAGTAGTCGGTTATGGATTTGGCGAGCTCTTGTCGCTCTGCTGGGTCTTCGAATATGCCGGGAGAGTGGAAGATCTTCCAGATAGGCATGTTGATCAGAGTAAGAGCTGGAGTGGCGGGTACAGTTGTGGAAGTGTGGTCGAGAGACTTGTATGGGACGATTTGGAGAATCTGACACAGGTATGGTCAATTCCTATGTGGTGCGTACTTCGTATGCTATGATCTTGACCACGACGAAGTAAGAGAAGAGTACGGGCGTAGCTGAGTTACATCTCAAGTGTGTTGAAGAGCTCCGCCAACGCACGTATGTTCAGTCTGGGGTATCCTTGGTATCACTAATCCACGATATGAGGATTCTCAATCGATCACAACGACCTAGGTTGGCACGCAAGCAAGTTTACGGACGTATACAGACTGCGATGTCACAACGCTACTCAATACAACAGCAACGCGTGTTCACGGCATCGATGATCTCAGACCTCACCAACACACTTACACGGAACCTGATCGTTCAACACTGAAACCTGCAACCATGAGCGAACTACGCGCCGCTGTCTTCGTGGCAAAACCAATTCCATTCAAAGGAGCAGGTCTAGAAGGCCACTGGTCGCCAATCTCTTGCACATTGGTCTACGATAATTCCAGTGCGTTGCTCGTGGACGCGCCGATCGATATCGAAAACTCCAAAGAGCTCGTCGCCTGGATCCAAAAGATTGCTCCTGGTCGAGTTCTGGAAACAATCTACATCACTCACGGTCATCCAGATCACTGGTTTGGCGTCCCCATAGTCCTAGAAAAGTTCCCGACTGCCAAAGTCTTAGGCACGCCGGGAACGATCGCGCACGCCAAAGAGAATGTAGACCCTGGCTACTATGATGCTGTATGGGGTGCTTGGTTCTCAGATGTGATCCCGCCTCATCGCCCGTGGGTTTTCCCAGAGCCACTTCCAGAGGGAAACAAATTCCACATCGGAGGGAAGTGGGAGTGCGAGGCTATCGACGTCGGCCATTCCGATACTTGCAACACTACGATCCTATGGATTCCGGCGTTGAAACTCGTCGTAGCTGGGGATGTTATTTATGGACAAGTGCATCAGATGTTCGCCATCGCTACCACAAAGGCTCAACGGGATGAATGGCTTAGGGCAGTCGATGTGGTCGAAAGCTTGAAGCCAGCATACGTGATTGCCGGTCATCAGCAAGCAGAAGAGATTCATGGCACTTGGAACATTTCTACGACGAGAGTGTATATCAAAGATTTCGAAAGGCTTCTAGGAGAGGTTAAAGCCCGTGGAGGCACTAGCGATGAATTTTACGATGAGATGATGAAGCTGCATGGAGATCGAGCAAACCCGATGGTGCTTCGATGGGGAGTCAAGTCCAATCTCTGAGTGCTGTTCAGATAGTTAGATCCATCGAGTTGTTATGTAAACGACCAATAGCACTGCAAAAATGGCAGGCGACAACATCTCGGCTTGGCCACGAATTCATAATATTTCAGGCCCTCCATGCACTCTACTTGCTTTTCTCCAAAGCTTTGCTCAATCGTGATTGATCCTATCGAATGTTAGCTGACGTCTGTTTCGGTTGCCTAAATTGTTCTCGTACTGCCCAGACTTGATACAAAAGCGCCCTTGGCGAAGAACTCTGCAAAGTCTTGTGATCAAGTAAGAAACGAGCGGCGAAAGGAAGATCAATGGTCTCATCGTTTACGGCAATAGTGGAGCTGGCAATTCCATAGAGCATGATGTCCTCGCCAGCTGATCCTCCAGCATAGACTCGATGCACAACGTGCTTGCGTGCTTTGATGGCGTTCCAGGCGTTTTTCCTCGCATTTCGAATAGCTTTTAGAGATACATCAGCCCACGATGATGGTTCGTGTGTTGGTCAACAACTTGCATTCGGTTCCTTCGATAACATTTTCTCCGATGACTAGTTTACCGCTCTCCGAGAAGACCTGATCGACCCATAATTGTCCAGCTTCAGGATCTGGTTTGTCGGCGATGGAGAAGAAGGCTTGAATTAAGTTTTTGACGTCTTGAGAAATATCGTTCATCCATTCAGTGCTTTCGATCGTGTAAGACATATTCAATATGAACACTATGCTCCACCGCGGAGGGCAGAAGTACTACATATAGCTTCTTCAAAGCGGGGATCCACGTGCCGAACTAAAATAGTAGTCGGAGAAGGCAATTTATCGTGGGCCACCGAAAGGCTTCACGTGCTAAATACGTGTTTGTTCCTCAATGTTCCCAGTCCTTCGATTCGAACACTAACGACATCACCATCTTTCAACCAAACTGGCGGTTTCATGAAAGCAGCAACTCCGCTTGGTGTTCCCGTCATCACAACAGTCCCTTTTCGCAATGTCTTACCACGACTCAGATTAATCAAGATGTCTTTCAGACCGAACAGCAAGTCATCAGTACACGTCTGCTGCCTGAGTTCTCCATTCACAAACGTCTCAAGTTTAAGCGTCTCTGGCTCAGGAATCGCCTGATACGAAGCCAGCACAGGACCCACTGGAGCGAAATGATCAAAAGATTTCGCAACGTGGTGTTGACCTCCAGCTGCTTCTTGTGTTTGCCAGTCCCGCGCACTCACGTCGTTGCCAGCCATGAAGCCTATGATGTAGTCGGCCGGATTGTCATTGGGACCGAAGTCTTTGACATCGCGGCCTATGACGAAAGATAGCTCGCCCTCGTAGTCCAGTCTCTCAACGCATGCTGGGATTGGAATATCTTGATAGGGTCCAGCCAAAGCATCTGAATGTATCAGCAAATTCTCGGCAGAGTATCATCTTCCTCTAAGGTACCTGGTGGCTTGGAGAAGTAGACCGGGTACTTGGTGATGGGAAAACCACTCTCCTCAATGTGAGCCTTGTAGTTGAGGCCAATACCATATATGAGCGGTGTCGTTGCTAGTGGACACAAGACCTGATCAGATGATTGATGTCAGTGGCCTTTTGCAAATCTACATAGCACTTCAACATGGGAGACGAACCTTCGCTATCTTTGCTGTGGCCGAACTCGGCTTGAGGTCCCATGGCTCTGCACCCTCGTAAATCGGAACTTCTTCGTCTTTGAGATTGTCGAGATCTTCCGGGGCTTCGCCGTAGCGAATGTTGCCTTCGTGGTCTTGGAAGCGTATAAGTTTTTGGAAGGTTGTCTTCATGATGTGATGCTTCGATCGTCAGTGTCTGTAACAAGGCGCTCAGAACGAGCTCAATAAATGGTTGCCTCTTGATACGGTCAGACACATATCGCACTTAGCCTAGTTGGTTCGGCCTACTCCAACATTCGTGCCTGGGCGCCGTGCTGGGGGCCTTGATCCTCCGGGTTGTGCGGAGATGCGTAAGCGGGTCAGCTCGCGTCAGTTGGATCAGCAGTAAGACAGTGTGGTGTAACAAAACTGCTCTGATATTCCGCACAGTGCCGAGCAGTGTGTAGTGACTGGGCAACACGTTGGATGGACTAAAGTTTATGAGTAGAAATTATCCAGATAAAGACATGGTGCTCAAGAATTCCGGAGCTATCAATCCATTAAACGCAGAAAAGTATGCTACACCGTGCCTACATGGCATCAAGGTCTGGCACTTCTCGAGGCCCAATCTCTATTCTTTTCTTAAGGGATGCATCGTCCTCACCACTCTGAAGTCGCCGTATCATCTCCTCAATATCAATGTCTGTGCCGATCGGGTTCTCCGCAAATTCCGGCCCGCTCATGAATTTGTTGGTAGCCTCGATAGTGTCGAAGTTGTCGACTTGGGTCTCTAGCATGTTGCCATCTGGGTCTCGATAGTAGATGCTGGTCGTCGGCCCGTGATTGACGCCCCAGATAGGATCGATACCATGCTTCTTGCGTTGTCGATATGCTACGAGGAGGTCGCGCATGGTAGGAAAGCCGAATGCAATGTGTTCTAATCCGCTGCTTTGTCTCTGTTTTGGGGAAGTGCCCGGAATTTGGACGATTGCAATCCGGTGGTGCTCATCATCGTAAGTGATGAAGGATATGAACGGGTTTCCATGAGTCACATAGCCACCTAGAAAAGTCGTGTAGAAGTCCACCATTGCCTGGAAGTTGGCGGTTCTCAAGACCACATGCGCCAGCGAACATGGGCTCGTCACCTTGTCTCCAGGTTGGTCGAAGTCGTCTGTCGCGGCGCTCATTTTTGTGGCGAAAATGCGTGCTGATGATGATGGTGAAGGAAACAGGAATGAATTGGGAATAAATGTCAGCGCGTGGACGATGTGCTGATGATTACTGATCCTGATGCTGTATCTCACGGCACGCGGCCTCGCGATGCGCGAACCAAGCCAAGAGCGACATGCGAACGCTTTGGGAAAGCATCGCCTGCCCCGCTTTTCGTCCGCTGTACCTTGTGCATATGGATCATGTGACTAGGGTAGGCGGACTAACCACAAGGTGGTGTAAGTGAATTGTCAGCGCGTTGATGAAGACAGGAGAAAGGTCACCGGCAGTGGTGAGAGAAGTGGCAGCGAGTGCCGAGCCTTGGCGCTCCGGGTTTCCAACCACCTCACCTCACCTCGTCCATCTCAAAGACATCATCAACAGCATTGCGGCAGTGGAAAGACAAGAAATCGTCGATTGATCACCTTTGATGGGGCCTCATGCAAAGACTCGTACCAAACTCAAGCGCATAGAAAGATGGTCTCGAATCACGCAGACCATGAGCCATTGTCCTGCACTGCCGACGATCTCCAGTGCGAGGACCGAAGTCTAAGGCACCGAGCCGGGGCCTCCTATCTATCAGCCCCGTAGCACACAACGCGGGAAACTCGCATGACATCCGTCGAACGAATCGGCGCGAGAATGGAGGTGCCGGAGGCTCAACATGCCGCGAAGCTGAGAAGAGGAATGAAGACACACACGCCGAGTCTCGTCGATATCATGTGCGTCCACTGACTCGTTCTAACACACGTCGCGCCTCGTCGGCTGTGCCAACACCGTTTCCTCGCCACGCTACGTGCTGGTCTGGGCGGATGAGCACCAAGGTCCGCTCGTATAGCTTCTTCGCAAGGCTCTCATTCGCCAAACCCACACTGGACAGTGGTATGGACAGCGCCTTCGCAGCATCAGTGAACAGTTCTTGGTCGCGCTCGTCTTCAGCGAAGTTCAGTAATGTCCAGTCCTTGCCGAAAGTATCGAATATTGCAGTGCCATTGCTCAAGAAGACATGCGGTGGACGAATTCCTGGCCATGTAGTGGGCGTATACTGAGAAGGGCTCCATGTCGGCTCGACGTGGGCAGACTCGTCAGGCACGACGATATCGGAGACGTACCGGTAATCCATCTCTATGCCAAAATCCTGGTTCTCGCCATTGTGTTGCTGGTAATGGTCGTGCACCATAGATCGCGTGCGATGGGCTTGGTCAGTGTCCTCATCAACATGACGAGGGTCGGCTCCATCTCGCGTCAATAGTTCCTGCAACTCGGTGTGGACCCGGAAGTGAACTCCAGAGTGAGCCACATTACGTTGAGCTACAGGCTTACGCTCTACTTCATAGGATCGAAGGAGCCCTTGACCACCATTCCCTTTGATGACAGCCGCAAGTTTCCAACCTAGATCAAAAGCATCTTGAATGCCGAGATTCATGCCATAGCCACCAGTTGGAATGTTCTGATGAGCGGCATCTCCAGCCAGGAAAACGTGGAGATTGGGTCCAGACCAGGACTTTGTCACGGCAATGATCGGGCGCCACGTTGATCTCACCAGCACTTTGTCTATTGTGATGGGGTAAGGCTCGTGCATACCGCCCAATACACGGTACACCACTTCCTCCGAGCTTATGGAATCGATATCTTCCTGGTTGCTCTCATGCACGAATAAGTGCGTTGTCCAGGTATCGATCTCATCTTGAGCGATGATGGCCCCACCCAGCCCTCCAGAGGAATCAGTCAGAAAAATGTGCCAAAAGCGTCCAAATTTGTGTAGACGACGGAGATCTCGCGACTTGAAATGCACGAGGATCGCCCGCACCGGACTTTTCCGAACAACGATATCAGTGAGAGCAACGAAAGAGGGACGAGAAGCACATACATTGGACCTCCTTCGATCGGGATCTCGAGCGATCTGCGGACTCTACTGGAGCCGCCGTCGCAACCAGCAAGATATTTTGACACAAAGCTGATCTCCTCGCCCTTCGGGTTCGAGACTGTAGTCCTGACGTGATGCGGCGTCTCCTGAACTGAAATTACCTTCCATCCAAAGCGGAGATCGACTAAATCGTCTTCATCGCAGATGGCTTTGAGCCATTTCTCAAAGACTGCTTGGGAGATGCGCTGCCAGGGCTCCTGAGGCTGTGTGCCATCGTTGTTGTCAGAGATACGCTTTCTGAATTTATCAACGCTTGGAAGTTCCCACTTGCTGAGGATTCTGTCTCTGGTCAGACCAGTCGAAATAAGCACGTCCTGATCGATTTGGGAATCTACACCCTGCTTTCGCAATTCATCTGCCAGCCCGAGGCGTCGGAAAAGTTCCATGGAGCGTGCGTTTGTCAGGTCCATCTTCGGCCAGCTCGTCGTCGTGGCATTGCGTTCGAACAAGATCGATTTGACGCCATGCGCAGAAAGAATGCGGGCCAGGATTAGGCCAACTGGTCCTCCTCCAACAATGACAACCACATTATCCGGTAAAACATGTTCCAATGGAGCTTCGGTCGCCATTGATGTGAGGCGAACAGCAAGCACTAAATAAATGCAAAGACAACTCTGATGAACGATGGGGTCCAATTGTTAAGCCAGTCTATAAGCAGTGTTTCACAGGTGGTAATGTACCCCCTGCCAACGGACTATCTATTTGCCATCTCAGATGATTTCAAGAGGCCCCGCTCGTCGACATCATTTCCCTTTTCGGTCGGCTCCCAAAAGCCCACCCAGCTCGGCACTCCACATCACGGAGCTCGACACACGACTGCTTCTGCTTTCCAGGCACACTACTACTAAACAGCACTGCACATCCGCTCCGCCATGGACGCTGCGGCGATAGTGATCGGAGCTGTAACCACTCCTGAAGCATCGCGCAAACGCAAGCGCGCTCGGCAAGCATGCGATCACTGTCGCGCCAAGAAGATACGCTGTACGAACATTGTGCTCCAAGTGCATCATTCGCAACGAGTGCTGATACTCTATCAGGCAATGGAGAGAACGTCAATGAGCCGTGTCCTAACTGCATCGATCGGGGCAACGTTTGTGTGACGACAAGGAACTCTCGCCGAGTCCCACAAATTACTTCAGCTGTCCCTGCACCTACCAACACCGACTCGCCTGCGCCACCACAAGATGCCAATGTAACTGCAGACTCAGGGCTATCTGCAGACTCAGTGTTCGTGCACGATGACAATGCTGATACTACTGAGCAGGAAGAGGACGCGCTTCACGTATCACCGGACGCTCTGCGAGAGCGAAGCAGCATCTTGCCCAGTGACATGGTATGAACCCTTCAGCGTCCGCCCACTTCAGGGCGGAACCCCTTTCCGACAGTGGTGTTGTTAGCGTATATTGCTAACTCTCCTTCAATGCAGACTAACTGGGAATACCATGGTAGGTGCAGAGGCCGACATCATAACGAGATAGCGCACTGCCAGCAGTCAGGCTCACAACCACATACAGGTCCTCGTTCATTCCTCTCGATATGCTCAAGACCCGCAGTGAAATGGGTGAGCGAACAGACGGGCCGCTTAGACTTCTCAGAGACAGCTAGCCAGTTTGCGTCCGACATTTCTCGGCGGCTCAAGATGGATGCAGACCTCTCTGTTGCGCGAGCACCCGAGCCGGGTGCAGAGACCGCCTGGCGATACACAGAAGGTAATCAAAAAGATCTAAAACGATAAGTGAGGATCACGCTAACTTTCTACCACTTCTTCAGCATACTTCTCGACGGCCCTGGACGCCTCTCTTGGTGTCTTGTGCCGGCCTTGGTTCGAACGCCAGCTTTCCGCTCACCTGGCCGGTCGCCTCTGCGACAGTGGTCCAGCATGGCATGCTCTGAGGAACGTGGTCTACGCAGCCGGCTGTCGTATCGAATTGTCTAAGTCGCGGCTGTTCAAAGAGGCCAGTCAACAGGCGTGGCTGTACTTCGAGAACGCTCTCGCAGTGTACGCTCGACTGCTGTTTTACAAGACCTCGATCATGGGTGTCCAGGCCTTGACGCTGATGGTAAGTGTGCGCCACTGCGACTAGACACCATAGGGTGAAGGTTCATGCTCAAGCCATATGTAGGCCTACTACACGCAGAATATTGGCACTCCTTGTCTGGAATACATGCTTTCTGCGGATGCAGCCCGACTTGCGTTCGCCAAAGGACTCCATCGTGCGGCTCCTCCGTTCCAAGGAATGACCGAACAAGACGTTGAGCAACGCAACCGCATCTTCTGGGCAATATACTGCCTGGAGAAGCAGATTGCAAATCAATCTGGTCGTTCATCGGTATGTGCACCTTTGCTGGGCCATGGTAGTCTCCTATTTCTAAAGCTGATATCATTGATACAAGATGATTGACGATGACGAAGTTACATGCCCCCTGCCCAGGATGAATGCTTCTGGCGATGACGCATTCAACATTGCATACTGCGACAGTCTCGTACGAATTTCTCGGATATGCTCACGGATCGACAAACGACTCTCTGCAGTGCAATGCTCAACCATGGGGCCGGCTGTAACTACGCAAGTGGTCAATCAGTTGCATGCCGAGCTCGAAGGCTTGAAGAACTTACTGCACGACAAGTACAAGCTACATCTCGGCGCAAGAATCGATACAAGCTGTCTCCCGAAAGATTTCAGACTTGATCAGCTCGTGTACTTACAGTACACGTATCTTACTGCCATGCTAAATGTACACACCATCTGGGCCTATCCTTGGTTTCGGACACTCGTAGGCCTATCTACCGAGGACAAATACCGCGATCATATTTTACGCTCTACCGAAATTGTAGCACGAACCTCGCGCGAGATCGTAGTGATGACCGAACACATAAACTTCCGGGCTCAAACCACAGTCCCGTGAGTGCATGCTTCTTACTATTCCGCATCCAAGATTTGTGTGCTAATCTTGGTCGCTCAGGGTTGCATTCTTCGCACCGATATATGCAATGATCAGCCTTTTCATCTATTGCCTCGATCGTGGAAAGAGTTCATCAGATCTAGCCATGCTGGACATTGGAACCGGTTACTTTGCAAGACTTGGAATCGATAAAGAGTTCGCATTGTACGTCCCGTTTGTAAGGGCTATAACGTCTCTGGCATATGGACTCGAGGGATCGACACACCATCAGGAGCCCATCGTGCGAAGCGATGCGATTGAGATGCCGAATTTAGGCGAAGATTTCTGGCAGACTAGCCTTCTGGACGCTGATACTTTGATGCAGCTAGAAGATTGGAGCACCTTCTCCAGAACTAGCCCGGTCTAGATGGACTTGGATTGGATATTCTGAAGCCAGGTATTCGACCCTTGTACAGCACGACTTTGAAGTCAGGCTGTTGGAGATGCGCTTGCAGATCGGACCTCTCTATTGACCCGAAGCACCTGCCTCTGGAAAGAGCATTAAGTATATGCTTGTTAACTCAGCAACACAGTACGATTATGCTCTAAAAATCTACTCGAGACAAATCGGGCTTCTGGCGAAATCTGGTAGTTCGCTGCGAACTTGGAAGGTTCAGCACTCATCAGCCGAGTGCAGAGACACTGCCGCAATACAGAGACAGATGTGAGATTTAGATCTTTCCGCCCAACTTGCTTCAGTTCTCTGCAGAGCTACGAGGCTCAGAGCTCCTCATTACTGGTTGTCCGGATCCGCGAAGAGGGGCACGCTGTGGGGTTTGAGCACTAGTACAACGCTAAACTGCATTGAGTCGGAAAAGCCAATGGAGTGAATACATGTACAGCTTGCGACGCGAGACACATAGCGAGCAAAGGTAACAGTACAGCTTATTTACTGACAAGATGAACTCAAAGCAATAGGCTTTGGATGTCATCTCCTCTTTTTGCCCACAGCAACACTTCTCCATTCCTCGAAGGTCTTGGAATATGGCCAACTCCACACTCAATGCGCTCGTGCTGGGGTCCGTCTTCGTACTATGCGCTATTGTGCTCTCCAGCAAAGTATGGCAGATTGGACGTCGTCCTGCTGATATTCCTCCTGGTCCGCCAACTATTCCGATTTTAGGAAACTTGCATCAGATGCCTGTCGTGAATCCGCACATTCAGCTGCAAAAATGGGCTCAAGAATACGGGTGAGGCAGATCTCTCCGAGCAAATATCATGGAATCACTGATAGAGACTGAACATTCATAGCCCCATCTACTCGTTGATGCTCGGCACCACGACGATGATCGTTCTGTCCTCCGACGAGGCAGTCAAAGATCTTCTTGATCGCCGAAGCGGCAACTATTCGGATCGACCTAATATGTACATAGGCCAGACAATCGCCAGCGGTGGCCTGCGGTTGGTCGTCATGGTACGCATATTCGAATTTATGGTATCTAGGTCCAACAAATTTGCTGATTTGTATGAATACATAGCGCTATGGAAAGTTCTGGCGTATGATTCACAAGACGATTCACAACATTTTGAATATCAAAGCCGCTGTGACTTATGTTCCATACCAAGACTTGGAGAATAAGATCATGCTTCAAGGACTTCTTGACCAACCCGAGGACTTCCTTGCTCATATCCGTCGCTACACGTTCTCACTTTCGACACAAATAATCTTCGGATATCGTGCTCCAGATACGCAAGATCCTAATCTTCTACAACTATTTTGGGTAGGCAAGAGTGTAGATCCTCCAAGTGGGACCGAGATTCTGACATTGCGTTGTGTAGAGCTTCGAGCGCTGGGGCAAACTTGCTGGCAGTGCAAGTGCGCAGTTGGCGGATCTATTCCCCATCATCCAGTCTCTTCCTCGCGCTCTCTCGCTTAATATTGGTTATGCTGAGATGCTGCACAAGAAGGAGAAAGAGCTGTATGTACGACTTTGGATGCGAGCAAAGAATGCTTTGGAGAGCGGCAAAGGCACAGTACGTTCAACCACACCAAATATCCTTGAGGGTCATTTGTTTGTGAATTCCTAGCTAACCTTGCCCGTAGCCGTGCTTCTGCAACGATCTACTTCGAGCACAAAAGACGGAGAAATTCGACGATGATCAGGCAGCATACATCAGCGGCTCGCTGCTCGAAGCTGGTTCAGACACCACAGCATCGATTCTATATGGATTCATCCTGGCCTGTATCGTCTGGCCAGACGTACAGAAAAAGATTCAAGCAGAAATCGATCGCGTGGTAGGCTCCGAACGACTTCCGACGATCGAAGACTACCATCGACTACCATATGTTCGAGCTTGTATCAAAGAATCGCTTCGCTGGATGCCCACTGTAGTCCTCGGCGTGCCACACGCAGCAATACAGGAAGACAACTACAAAGGCTATCGCATCCCCGCAGGAGCAACTGTAATCAACAACGTCTGGGCCATTCATATGGATCCCAAACGCTCCCCATCACCGAGGACATTCAACCCAGATCGACTTGCCAACGATCCACGATCGCTGTACGAATCTGCTATGGGTGAAGCTTCGAAACGAGACAACTATGTGTTTGGAGCCGGACGTCGTCTCTGCCAGGGTATCCATATCGCAGAGCGATCTCTCTTTTTGGGCATCTCACGTCTGGTGTGGGCTTTTGACTTTTTGCCTACCATCGATACCGCCACGGGTAAGCCGATAAAGTACGACGGCGATGATCTGGTTGGAGGAATTACCGTCGAGCCCAGACACTATAATTGCAGAATTGTTCCTCGCGAAAAGCAGAAATCCAGTATCATTCGAGAGGCAGTTCGTAAAGATGCGGAGGACTTTCTTGATCCACGAACAGGCCAGTGGCGTAATATTCCAGAAGGCATGGCATTTAGTACATGGGTACCTGAAGAAGTCGAAGCGTAGGTTGGGATTTTTCGGACGTCCTTGATAAAGGGCGTGAACGAGTTCTTGAGCTGCATAGCTGAGCCACGAAGGTCGATCATTAGTAGTCTATATCTCTCGATAGTCGTTCGACTGTTGGCAATTATCTTCACTTTTGTTGCCTTCGGCAGCACGCATTCATGTGGAAGTACTAGGAGTGCAACACATACTCCTAGATCAAGAAAGTGTGTCAATAGATCTCCAGCGATCGTACAACGACTCCGTTATGGAGTACCCGAAGGCTAGCACGCAGTTTGCCCAAGTGATGGCTTCAAGCTGCTCACATCATATCGAAGCATTTCTCCCAAGAGTGATCGCGCGAGATTAATGTCAATGTTGAATTTCTTGACCAGCAGCAACAATGCTTCGTAGATACTAAATGTATTATATCCCTCTAGAAGTGCCTCTTGAAATTGCGAAAGCAACCAAGCTCTTTGGCAAATAGACGTTCAGACTGCTACGCAACTCGCTCAAGTAGAATCAGTCGATCCCGAGGTCACTGACACAACGCCGACAGTCTAGAAGTGATTTTCGATCGATCAAGAAGTCACTTGTTCGATAGATCGACCGTCTTCGAAGACTTCTCGCTCGGAGAATTGCCGTTGTGCCTTTCATTGCTGTTTCCGATACGCGTTGGGTCCGTCGAGCTCTTCAGAGCAGAGACAAAGCGTACATGATGACGCGTAGTATTCGAACAATCGAGCGTAGGAAATTGAGAAGCAAAAGGGCAATTTTCGAACGACGCTTTTTGTTGCTCACTGTCTTTCTGCCCAATAATTTGACTGACACATGAAGCTTCTGCTGATACATACCGCATTCAATTGCCTGGATATCGTTAAACATCTTGTGCCTGTCGTTGTGGCGCATGGGTGTGAAGCCGAATTCGATGGCGTTGGACGATTGTCAGGCTGATCGTTACAGCTCGTCGAGGCATTCACGTTCGGACATGATAAACAGCTCATTATAACAACTCTGCATAGTTTCATTTAAGATGAATGTCATTAGGTTCCAGCTGCTACAAGGCTCGCTGTCTGAGAAATTCTGCCAAGCTCATAACTCGTCAATGCTTATACAACCCCTCCAAGCAACTGAGCACTCTACAGCACATAAAGCTGATGAGGAACGTTGTAATAAGCTTATGAGTGTGCTGTAGAACGAGGTGACTGCCCATGAACGACTCCCAAATGCCCAAATGGCCCCCACGGCCTCCCCGTTCACTCACAGCCTTTTTACCAACCTCTATACTGTTTCTATCTTTCCAGAGCTGCCACGTTCCTCCGAATTGGTCCAGTGGTTAGGATCTCTCGTTTTCAGGCTCTTAGGAGTGATACCGTGATGGCCCGGGTTCGAATCCCGGATTCGGAATCAAGAACCCACTTTCCAGTGCCAAAACTGGCCTTTCTTTTTGCTTTTGTACCTTGCATCTGTTGTGAATCGATGCAGAGATACCACAGCTAGCTTTCCTTTTGCTCTGCTAGTCGTGGCGGTGTGGTGTGTGGGTGGTGCAAAGCCGAACGCCAAGCCATATCGCTTCAAGTGAAGTGGGTCTGCAGAGTCCAGCCAGAAATTTTCTGCACGCTTTTCCGCAACGACAATGGCATGGGCTGCAGGCTCTTTGTCCTAAGAGCGCGCTAGCGAATAAGTCTTCGTTGGGCTTGTCGTCCTGCATTGATTTTTGGATACCACCCGCTGGAGCTCCCGGCCACTTGCGCCGCGGCGTATTACTCAAGTCCCATGCCTCACGGGCAGCGGCCTCTTGGAGGTGATGTGTACAATAACAAACAACGATTGCGAGACAGTGGTTGTCAAACATGATCAGGGAGTAGCTTTTTCTTCCGTGAAATATTAAATATGTACAACATCAACTCCGTTTAACTCCTTTCAAATATTGTCAACGCATGTATGTTATCCAACACAAATCGCCTTGAAGCGGCCCACATCCCTCCTGCAGCCTTTCGGCTTCTCTCAACAGTCCTCGAACCCTCCATCTCCGCGACCCTGGTGATAAGAACTTGGCACTGGTAGAATCATGTCCGGCGACAAGGCAGTGAACATGTACTGACGAGTCACAGCAAGCTCTTGTAGAGCAAGCATCCGGTAAACATGATCTCCCAGGGCGTGGCAACCAGGTGGCTGGTGCATAGGCCTCAGCCGGGCTCCTTGATCCAAATGGCCAGTATGGCTCGGTGGAGAGCTAAATCAGTCCTTGGAGGCCAACCTCGAGGTGGACTTTTGTACTGATGACTTGCTTCAATCAATCAATGTACTGTAGGCAATTCCGGGATTCCGCTCAGCAACTTTCTACGAAAAGCCGCGCAGGATCCATGATATTTGTCACCTCACTCACTCCAGGCTGGCCTTCCCATCATGGAGTACATATTTCCCTGGTCCTGAGGATGCATCTGCTCGGGGTAGACAGGAACCTGCATTGGGTACACTTCCTGGGGCATAGACATGGCTGGGCCAGAGACGAATTGCATCTTCTGCCTCCTGGCAACTGGCTCCTCAGAGGGACTGGCCTTCCTCTTGCGGCTCATTGGCTTGCGGGCTCCATTATCCGCGGCACGCTCCTGCTGTGGCTCCTCCTTGTGGTCGTGGACACGCTTCATGTGGTCGAAGAGGTTGTAACGCCTTGGGAAGCCATTGCCAGGAATGCCTCGCTCGCAACCGGGATAGAAACAGAGATGGGGCCGCTCTCCGTGTCCGTGCATACCGTGTGCCTCTCTTTCGTGCCTCAGCAGGCATGCCGTGGATGAGAACTCTTGCTTGGAGCAGGACTCAACCTTGCAGCGGAAAGGCTTCAGGTGGGAGTCGATGAACTTGCTGTAATCGCAAGTGGTCAGTCATGTCTGCATAATTATTGGGGGAGGGATTTGAGGGATCGTACTCGTAGTTGCACTTGAGCTTTGTGGGCTTGTGCTGGCAGTTAGGGTCGCTGGCATAAGGACAGTGGTACAATCCATCGGCCTCGGGTCCCTTGGAGTATAGTGGATGGTTCCTGTGGCGTCCCTCGTCTCCTTCGCCAGTCACGCTACCAGTGGAGGAATTGGCCTTATGTGGGACAGAGTGGGTCGAGTCAGACCTCGACAAGGCCGGTGTCAATTCCTGGTGGTGCACGGGTAAGTGCGCGGGCACTGGGCGACCAGGTTGAACGAAGCTACGCCGCACGTCAGTATTGCAGGTTATGTCATGGCGCATTATATCATCGAACCTCATCTGCACCGCAGGTACTTGTTGCTCCTGCTCATACCGGACGAAGCCACCGAATTCCTCACTACCATGGGTGGACACAAAGGATGGACCCGAAATCATGCCTGGCGAAGACGTCTCCGGACGTGGGGGAGGAGTTGGCAGACCGTGGCCATGGAAGTCCTTGGCCAAGCTGGCAGAGTTACTTACTCTCGGATCGCCGTGTGCAACCATGCCAGACACATGTGATCGTGGCTGTTGAGCAGAGTGGTAGGTAACGGTCACCGGAGCATCCGTGCGTGGCAGCAATCGTCGAGGCGGAGAGCCGGATGGATCAGACACAGTCCTCCTTTGGAAATGCGAAGCAGGAGCCTCTGAATAGTGAACCATGGACTGAGTTGGGCCATACATCGCAGGCTGCGGTCCGCTAAAGGCAGGATAGTACGCGCTCATCTGTGGACCTGCTGGAATGGAAGCCGGGGATGAAACCATGCTGGCAGTGGACATATCCTGAGGGCCAGCTGTAAAGACAACGGGGCCGGATGTGGACCAATTTGTGGGCTCTCCAATGAAGGACAAATCCAAGCCGGGCGGCAGCAATGGGAAGTCCGTCTCGGGCACGTGTGTAAGGCTGTGCACAGTCTGGCTCTCATGGCTCAGAGCAGGCGACAAGCCCATATCTACAGCTCCTTGGCCAAATTGAGCCCACGACGAGGCGTCGTTCAGGGCTTGGGAATCCTGGCAGCTGGGCGCGGCACTATATGTGGGCCATTGGCGGCTGGCGGCCTTTGGAAGTGTGCTGTGGTCCGCGGAAGGTCCTGAAGTCCACGACTCCTCTGGCATTGAAGCCTGGCTCCATGATGAGTCGTACATGTCTGGGCAATCCGAAGAGGCACAGTCCGAGGCAGTGTCCGGTGGAGTCAATGGATAGGCTTCCGGATATATGGAGTGGCACCAGTTATTGACCTCTGTGGGCTGTGCAAACAGAACGGATCCGGGCTGGTGGAAGGAGTGAATCTCCTCACTACACACATGAGACGTCAGTTCGTGTCATCGTCGACAGCAGCAACGACACTGTGGTCTGTAAGCAACGTAATACAAGAAGAAACATAAACAAAACAAAAAATGGTCCCGTCCCGTGGCCGTGTAAAACAAGAGCGCGCCAGATGTGTCGAATGGAAACAGGAGGTACAGAGTCGCGGGCCAAACGTCGTTAAAAGTGCGTCGAACAGGATTGAAGGGATCCAAGGGTGGCGGCGGCAGATATTCGGTGAGGGTCAGAGTAGTCGACATTATCCAATGTGGGAGAGCTTCTCAACGATCCAAACAGGTAGCAAGACCATCTCTGCGGAGGGAACACCAGGAAACACAGATTGGGCCATCGAATCGCGCGGCCGCGCAGATTCTCTTCCTAATCCTTGGGATGATCCGTGTGGTAAAGGTCATATCCGCGATGCTGAGAACAGGTGACGAGCAACTCCACTGTGAATAAGTTGGAGGCTTCAAGCCGACCATGTGACTCAACACGCATTGGAGCGTAGAGACAATCCGTTCCGGCCTGGGAGTCCGCAATCAAGTCAAGTCCAAGGGAAGCAAGTCCATGGCAATCAAAGGTCCAATTCCATGTCCAAAGCCGGCTGGCAGAAGGGGTATCCGTGGAGTCCGTAGCAATGGTCTGATCTGAGAAATGAAATACAATACGATCTCGAACAGAGTTCAAGTACATTATCTTGCAAAGCAACGCTGTAGAACATAGAAAAGAAAGTACCTGGCGGCCAATTGATCCTCGCGGCTGCGAAATGTCATCCTGGAAAGTCCGATACGAGGCTACAGGAAGAGCCAAGTTTGTTTGTTGTCGTGTGTGTGTGAAGGTGTTATAGCAACACAAACGACGCGGATGATCGTTGCGGAGTAGGGAAGCTGTCCACTGGAGGAGAGAGGGAGAAGTAGTGGTTGATGTTGGGCAGCGTTGGGCAGAAAGACAGGCGAAGGTTGCAGAAACGGAAGCAGGAGGAACTGGAGCGCGGCCGGGCTCTTCATAAGGAAACGCTGGACTCCCTGGGGGCCGGGAGGGGAAGACTTCGGGTGGCTGAAGTGAGCTGACGCCAGCGGATGTGACGAGACGTGCTAGCGTGCATCGGCCCATGAGTAGCGCACGAATTAGCTCCGCGACTTCCTCGGCTCGCTCTGCACCTGCTGCGCTCGCACCTGCACCGCTCGACGTGGCAGCTCGACAGCGTGCGATTCATGCTGCGCGCACACCTCGTCGCCGTGCCGCTCGTCGCCAGCTGCACCGCCGTGCATCGCGCACATCGACTCACGACGACGGCGATGATGAGCTGACACGTGCGGCAGACTCAGCAGAGGCTGGTGCGGCGGAAGAATTGAGCAGCGCATCCTGGAGCCTCACCAACATTTCCCACTTCTCTTCATCTGCCATCCTTGCTCTCCAGCCACTTCACCTGGTGCTCGGCCTGTGCGACGGTGAGCTGCATCGCGAAGCCGACGCTGACTTCTCCGATCTGTGGTGCCTGATTGTCATTGCCAATCCGGGCTCCATTTCGGCCTCATTCTGCGCATTGGCAGCACAGCAGTCGAGAGCAGTGTTCGCAGCATGTTGGAACTTGGAAGCGACATCAACCCTGCAGCAGATGGACGTCACCTCAAAGCCATTGCTCTTCGCTTCTGGAAAGATTGGCCGCAAGTCTCCGAAATCTGGACACGCTGAGACGTGAGCAGCGTTTCACATATCATGCCGAGTCAGGGCGCTCTGCAGATCTCTTTGGCCTCTTCGTACGGGCTGGACGTCGAATCGTTTGCGATGCTACCGTCGTATCTGTCGCTATTTTCATTGCGCGAAGCAGCCCAGGAGCAACTGGGCGCGTAGACTTCTACCGAGCAACGTGGTTGCGCAACGATATCGTCTATCTGCACCTGCGCAGCACAGCGACAGCGTCATTGTGCAATGGTATGCCTTCCTATCGCTTACCGACCAGGCCACAACCGCCACCACCTGCGCCATCTGCTACGCAACACGACATGTTGATCGATTTGTGCTTGTGCACAATCACCGCAGCAGCATGGCCAGACCAGGACTCTGGATCCAAAGAACTCCTCCGTGAATCGTTGCACGCGAGCGGCATGCAGTTCCTCGACCAGGTGAATTTGCATGGCCACAGCATGCGGCCTGAGTACAGCCAGAAGTGTTCTTCTAGCACTCCATTGTGCAGTCCTGGGCGGCCAACAGAGAACAGCGCAGCCTTCCGCAGTATACCATGACTGACTGCCGGTGATGTTCGTCAGATTTCGACATCGCTAGGCGTTCGACTGTGCCTGCGCATTGGGGCTTGAACACAGCACGGCCTGTCGGAGTGTTCAAGTTCGTACGTCATTCCTAGAAGCGGATCGCATGGCTTGGCTCTACTCGTACCACAGAACCACGAGCTGTAGAACATTGCTGCACCGCGAACCATGCGCTGACATGTGGTGCTGTGCGTGGTGCTCTTTCCAAATGTGCACGAACTGCTGACCATTCTGTAGTGGCGAGTTCCAGATTTCTGCACATGTCTTCCACAAAAGCGCTATGCATAGCACATTCTCGCACTCGGTCAGTTCGTCGGCCTCCGATAACGCTTCGAACATCGCACAACATCCACCATTGCTTGACCGCAAACCAGGAACACGACGGGCCTGGCCGGCCTGGAATCGGTGCAAGGGTTCCTCTTCTTGCACCAGCGGACCGTGCCGACATCTTATCAAAAGGCTTCGTTCTCTTCATGTGCGCAGGAGATATCTCGGATGGTCAACAAAGCATCATAGTTCTTGCCAAGCCTTTACAGATCTTTAATAACTGACCGTCGTGATTCCTTCTCATGCGGACCATGGGCGGCTGCAACGCGGAGCTACCTCGACATGATGTTATTGTTCGAAGTCATGCTGCCATATATATAAGATGGATTGTGGATACCATGTAGGTGCTGTTGGCCTTTCACTGACCTCATTATCATTGTCTATCATCCCCTCGATTCCTTCCTGCTATCGACTGCACAGGTTTCAGCATGGCAGAAGAAGCAGTCGGACTACAACGTGCTTCCTCAGGAGCTCGCAGATCTTCGAGCGAATCCTCCTTGAGCGACAAGGACCACGAAAAGCACAACGACTTCGGAACCGACGTTCGCCACCCCAATCACGATCCGAATCATGGAGCGATACCAGAGAGACCTCTTACCAAGGTCCACACGCACGAACCTTATCCCGTCGACGTTGTCAATCTCCCTTATCGAACGCTTACCGCCGAAGCTGGCGATCGGATGCGCGAGTATACGGAGGAAACAGCGACCGGTCTCCAACCTGTCATCTCAATTAAACGAACCAAGACCGGTGAAGCGAAGCCCCAAGAGTACTCTCTCGTCACATTTGTCGAAAATGATCCCGACAATCCGAAGAACTGGTCAAAGGCCTATAAATGGTATTGTACCATGGTCGTTGCAATCACCTGCTTCGCCGTGGCCTTCAATAGTGCTGTGATCACTGCAGACCTGGTCGGACCAGCCGAGACATTTGGCGTCAGCGAAGAAGTCAGTCTGTTGACTATCACGCTCTTCGTTGTTGGTTTTGGTGTTGGACCTATGGCTTTTGCTCCCATGAGCGAGATTCTTGGCAGGAGAATCATGTACGCGAGCACGCTGCTGGTCGCTGTGATCTTCATCATTCCTTGCGCAGTCGCGAAGAACATTGGAACTTTGCTGGTGTGTCGAGCGATCGATGGTATTGCATTTTCTGCTCCGATGACTCTGGTCGGAGGCACACTAGCAGATTTCTGGAGGAATGAAGAGAGAGGAGTTCCCATGGCTGCATTCAGTGCTGCACCATTCATCGGCCCTGCTATTGGACCACTAATTGGAGGCTTCACAGCTGATCATTTGGGCTGGAGATGGCTTTACTGGCTCCAGTTGATCTTGTCTGGAGCATGCTACATCTTGATCACCTTCACCGTACCGGAGACTTACGCACCAACTATCCTCGCCCGACGAGCTAAGAAACTGAGAAAAGAGACTGGGAACGACTCATACGTGACCGAAGTGGACCTGGACCTACGACCACTCAGCGAGAGACTACGAGTCTTCTTGTTGAGACCATTTCAATTGCTCTTCCAAGAGCTGATTGTCATGTTCATCTCGCTCTACATGTCTGTCCTCTATGGATTGCTCTATATGTTCTTTCTAGCATATCCAATTGTCTTCCAGGAGGGGAAAGGATACTCTGCATCTATCACTGGCTTGATGTTCATTCCTTTGGCGATTGGAGTTGTGATGAGTGCTTTCTTCTCGCCTTGGGTGAATAAGCACTACCTCAAGCAGGTTAAGAAGTATAACGGGAAGCCTCCGGCTGAGGTTCGCTTGATTCCGATGATGTATTCGTGTTGGTTTATTCCAGTCGGTAAGTGTATTGCCAGAGTCGATTACTCATTTTCGGAGACTGACATTTCCAACAGGGCTGTTCATCTTCGCCTGGACATCATATCCACGCCTGACCTGGTTTGCTCCTGCTTTTGGAGGTTGGTTTGTTGGCTTCGGATTTATCTTCCTTTACAACAGCGCCAACAACTATTTGGTCGACACTTATCAGCACCAAGCAGCAAGTGCTCTTGCCGCAAAGACCTTCCTCAGATCACTCTGGGGCGCGGCTGTCGTACTGTTCACCATCCAGATGTACCACCGACTTGGCGACCAATGGGCTTCAACCCTTTTGGCATTCATCGGGCTGGCGTGCTGCGCCATTCCGTACGTGTTCTATTACAAGGGAGCAGCGATTCGAAGATTCTCCAAGTTCGCGTATGCCGGTGATGAGGAGAGCAACACCACAGGCGTACAGTAATGGGGCGATGACTGAATAGAGAAGGCTCGGATGCTTCTGCGGTAATAGCGAGACAGCAGCCGCGTTTTGTACCGATAGTAATGATACCCACATCGCATTTGTAGCAACATTATCCTTCCTGAGATTTAATCAAGACTCAACGCGCACGCACTCCTCTCTGCTGCAGTCAGCAATACCAGGACCATGCTACACTGGAGTTGTTGGTTGTACGCGGCCACAAGAAGTGGCGATGGGTAATCCCGGTTGCCGACAAACGCCTGTTCGCACTTGAACCACAGGAACTTCTGGGCACCAGAGCGCTGGACCAGGCGATCAGTACTGCTAGCTCGCGGTTCCTGATGATCATAACGAGTCGTGGTCGACGGAGGTGGCGCTTCAGAGATATTGGCTGATCTTGTGCTTAGCGGCCCAACTTGTGACCTGTGCTGGTTCATTGACAAGCCACCGGGCCGCGGCGAGGAGACCTCACGACGCAGGCCGCAAGCATGTCCGGAGCTATACAGCTCTGGCAGTAGACGACATTGTTCTCACGCGGGTTTTGTATCTGTGTATCTGACTGACCCAGGCGGTCGGCTCGGTCGGCTTCATATTGTCCCGGCAGCTGGCGACTTGACCGCATTCGGGAGCTCCACTGCACGAGCGAGCGAGCTTGTGACAGCTGCATATGCACAGCTGCTTGAACACGACTATGCCCATGACAGCGGGCCTGGGGGGTCTGCGTGCCACGACTCCCACCTACAACACCACCCCCAGCGCCTCGAGCACCGACATACCCAACGGCACCACCCCGACCAAGAAGTACAGCCTCTTCCCCTCCGTTGCACTGCGCGAGAGTCCGCCCTTCACCACACCTCCGGCCGCAAACAAGACCCGCTCGGATTCATTGTCGCGCGCCGATGGACGCTCCAGCCGCTTTGTCGAACAGATGAACTCCACCTCCACCTTCCTCTCGCTCGAAAGTCCTTCTCCACCTTCGTCCTCCCACGCCATAAACCCTGCGACTATCCCCACGCGAACGAGCTCTAACCGAGCAGCCTCCAACGGCAACCACTCCAACGACCGCGAGCGTAAACTATCCAAGAAACACCGCAGCCAATACAGTCTGGGGTCAGTGCCCGAGAGCAGGCGCTACCCCGAAGTCGACGAGCGTGTGTGGATGTCGCAAGGACGAAATTATGGCCACAAGGCGGGCACCAGTACGGCGTCGCGGGACTTCTCGCGAGACAATCAGTCGCCGCCTACAGTCATTGGTGCCGACCTGATCGATGGCAGCGGCAGCAGCTGGAGCCAAGAGAAGGAGAACATCCTCAAAGGGCCATATGCCTACCTCGAATCGCACCCAGGCAAGGACATTCGGTCACAGCTCATCAGTGCCTTCAACGAGTGGCTGCAGGTTCCTGCGTCCTCGCTTGCGGTGATCACTCGAGCAGTGGCCCTGCTGCATACCGCATCACTTCTGATCGATGATGTCGAGGACAATTCGCAGCTGCGGAGGGGCATTCCCGTTGCCCATTCGATCTTTGGAACTGCACAAACGATCAACAGCGCCAACTACGTTTACTTTTGTGCCCTGCAAGAGCTGATGACACTCAACAACCCCCTCGTCATTCAAATCTACACAGGAGAACTCCTAAACCTCCATCGTGGCCAAGGCATGGACCTCTTCTGGCGCGACACCCTGACATGTCCCACCGAAGACGACTACCTCGAGATGGTCGGCAACAAAACCGGAGGCTTATTCCGACTAGCCATCAAGCTGATGTGCGCCGAAAGTCCTTCACACAACTACAATCCCAACCCCGACCTCCCCCATCAGCCAGCAGATTACGTTCCCCTGGTCAACACAATCGGCCTTCTCTTCCAAATCCTAGACGACTACCGCAACCTCTCAGATACCATTTACACCCAAAACAAAGGCCTTTGCGAAGATCTCACTGAAGGGAAATTCTCCTTTCCCATCATCCACGCGATCCGATCCGATCCCAATAATTTAGTTTTGATCAATATTCTGAAACAAAAGACGAATGATGATGAGGTGAAGAGGTATGCGGTGCAGTATATGGAGAACTGTGGCAGTTTTTCGTATACTCGGCGAGTTCTAAGGGGTTTGACGAAGAAAGCTATGACGTTGGCGGATGAGATTGATGTGAGGGATGGGGCGCAGCAGGGGAAAGGGGAGTCTGTGAAGCTGATTCTGGAAAAGTTGAGAGTGGATAATGGGAAGCATTCGAGGGGGAGTGCTAGTGCTTGAGGGACTGCGAGCGGAGACGAGCAGAGATGTCAATAAGGCACTGAAGCCTTAGGAGCACGACGAGATGTGTCGAGAGCTTGAGCCAAAAGGATTGCAGCTGGCAGGCCATTTATGCTGGAAAAGAAAGCTGAGATGTGAAAACGGGGGGTCATTGTTGAATTTCGCGTTTTTAGCTTGGCTTTTCTCATGATACCAATTTGAACGAGGTCACGATATTTTGGAGATGATGCGAATCTTTCCCTTACTTCCAGACTTGTCTTTGTGTTTATTCAACGGCGCCTCAGAGAAAGTGCTGCTGGGAGAAAGAGATGAGAGACGTTCACAGAGAGATTTGAACTTTGTTCGCCATTTCCATATTGACACAGTAATAGCATTTTCGCATACAGTACTTTCCTGTACAGTCCAACCAAACCCCTTTCCAGACGCCGCGACACCGTTTGAACCATTTCCCATATGAGCGTGTCATTAACATGACCACCGTTCGCACCTCTTCGATTTCTTCTCGTCCAAGCCGGAGAGGTTTTCACAGTGCTTGCGAGGCAGATCTCAGCTCTCCAACCGGATTGCAGGTGAGCTCTGCTAGACCTTGACCTCCGCGGCCAACTTCCTCGCCAGCTTGTTCAAATCCGCATAAGCCTCTTTCCACTCATCCGCGCTCTCCGTTGCGCCCTTTCCAGTATTCGGCGTCAACATCACCACACTCGTCGGTCGCTTCGTAGACCCCGCAGCACCCAACTCCGCTCGCGATGGGACGTAAATGTACGGAATTCCGTGATCTTCGCACAGCACTGGAATATGCGAAATCACATCCATGGGGCTGATATCCGCGGCCAGAATGACGATTCCGGAAGGTAAATTGGCCGGGTTGAGGGATGTGGGTGTTGCGACGGGGGATTTGCGAATCGATTTGACGCATTCTTTTACGCCGCGCTTTAGGGCTTTGGATTTGGCAGCTGGAGGTATGTTAGGAAATCTGCCCATGTGGAGAGTTTGGGTTCCTCGATTATGAGATCTTGTGACAGGGGTTGACGCCTGTCTAGGACTGCTGAAGAGGATGATGCTGTTGCAGATGTTGCGCGCTGTACTGTCGATGTCGTGGTTGTTGTTGTATGGGAAGGGGGAAATTGTGGTGTGCGAGGATTATGATGATGAATGGTACTGGGGGGACTACGAGACTGGGACTCACCCTTCTTTACGGATTTGAGAACTTTTTTCTGGTCTTTTTCGCTGGCTAGTGGGTTTGCGAAGGGGACGAGAGCTGCGATGCCGACGACAGAGAGTGCTTTGCCGTCTGATTGCTCCTCCTTGGGCGCGACGACAGAGACTTCGGTGTTGTCGATGTCCATTACTGATTCGTCTACGCCTTCGCTCTTGCGCGACTTCTTCGATTTCTTCTCTTTCTTTGGCGTAGGCGCTGCATCGGCGTCGACCTCTTCGTGCTTGCGCTTCTTCTCCTTCTTCTCTTTCTTGGCCGCGATTTCGGCCTCTGTCTTATCCTTGCCCATGATGAAGGCGACTATCGGGTGGCAGCGGTGTCGCGAGTATGGAGTTGATAGGATGCGGTTGGTGTCGTGGTTAACGCAGTTTTCTCCGCTGGAGCTCAAGCTCAAAAATTACGGCGAGGCAGGTCGGCTCGAGGCGCAGATGGAAAGCTTGGCATCGCATTGAAACTCCACTGCAGCTACGGCATCCCATCGCCCCATCATCAGCGCTGCAGCATCCTTCCGAACGGCGAAATGTAGGGCTGCGATGCGGAGACACTGTAGTGTACTAGCAAGTCTCAAAATGGCGCCATGCTCCTTCTTCTCCTTCTGTCTACACACGATTCAGCATGATCCTAAAGCTCTCCCTCTGGACTGCAGCAGTTGCAGCAACAACATCATGTTCTTCTCCCGGCCAATCTCATGATGAGCTTCATAATGATCTTACAGAGGCTTTTGCAAGCAGACAATACTTCTACATCGGAGGACAATATATCAATTATACCTTACCAACATCGAACACCACAAGCCGCTACATGGTCGGCCAGATCTATGTCGAACACCTTATCCCTCCCAAAACCACCAAGTCCAACCCAGTCGTATTGATACACGGCAATGCTCAGTCAGGCACAAACTTTCTGAATACCCCAGACGGGCGTGAAGGCTGGGCATCGCATCTGCTCCGCACAGGCTATGAGGTCTACATCACAGACCAAGCAGCTCGAGGAAGGTCACCATACCTACCTGGCCATGATGGGGACTTGACGGCCTTTTCCACACAGCAAATCGAATCGCAATTCACCGCACCAGAGAAGCGAGATCCACTTCCTTATCCTCAAGCAGCAGGGCATACTCAATGGCCGGGCGAAGGTGAGGCCAGGTAGCGCGGTGTGTAATCTTGACGACCAGAGCTAACCTTCCGCGTAGGCACAGTTGGCGACCCCATTTTTGACGACTTCTACGCGTCTCAGGTCCCAGCTCTGATCAACGGCACTATCCAGGCATCCTACAACAATGCTTCATACACTGCGCTCCTCCAAAGGATAGGAAGGCCTAGCTTCGTCTTTACACACTCTCAATCAGGCCCTTGGGGATTCCAGCTCGCAGATACCGTTCCTCATCTTGTCCAAGGTCTCGTGAGCATGGAGCCGCAAGGACCTCCTTTCCAGAATTGGATAGGTTCACCATTTGCACAAGGCTACACTACTACTGGTGGTGCCCGGCGTTATGGCCTCACTAATCTACCACTACATTATGATCCACCGCTTGAGGATGACGATGCAAGTCTCTTGCGGACAGAGGTCGTGCCTGCAAGGAACTCGAACTCTTCAGACTGTACAAGACAAGCCGAGCCGGCGAGACAGCTGGCTCATCTGTCACACGTGGCACATCTAGTCTTAACTGGTGAGGCGAGCTATCATGACGTGTATGATTACTGTACAGTAAATTACATGAGGCAGGCAGGATTGGAAGTAGATTTTGTCTCCCTCGGCGACGTAGGAATCCACGGCAACGGACATTTCCTGTTCTTGGAAAAGAACAGCCTTGAGATTTTGGAGAATGTGGTGTTGCCATGGCTTGAGGCACAGACCAAGTTATAGCCTCGTCTCAAAGACATTGAATGCGAATCTCGAATATTCTTTTCTCGTAGTGCTTGCGTATCAGCGACCTGCCGTAGTCGGTGCGCTTCTCCCTCCATATCGCCTCGCGTGCTCGCCGTAGCCACATTGCAGCTCATGAGAGTATCCGTATCTCGTTCCGCTCACGGAGATTTCCAGCCTTTTGCCCACATTCGGACGTGCAGCTGGCTTTTGGTCAAACTGTGTAAGCGCATGCGGTTCATGGTTCTGTGTCATGTCTGCACGCTTTCCATCTTCTTTTTGCTACAAGATCGACTCCATTGCTTCTATCATGCACGTTCCTGCATCGAATCTTGCGGCGTGCGTAGCAGTTCTCCTTTCCCCTTCAAAACATTCTTCCCTCAGAGCCGTTCCCTCTTCAATTTGCTCCCCTCGCATCTCTCGCTCTGCTCTCTACCCAGAATCCAGGATCAGGTCTCCTTAATTCCTTCATCTCCGACGTTGTGAGTGGCTTTTCGACTTCTGCGACATCGACGAGTTCTTTGACTGCGAAAATTTGGCCAGCGACGGATTGTGAGACCGGGTGGTAGACGGTGGTCATGCGCTTCTTGAGGCCGAGCGCGTGCAGCACTCCTGATGTCTTTCTGGGCAGACCGATGGCTGATCGGAGGAGTGTAATGCGGAAATATGCCATTGTGGAGTGATTTGTTGTGGTGATGGTCGTAATCAGAGGTTCAATGGCAACGCCGAGGAGAGACGGAGGTTCGCGACTCCAGCTTCACTCCGCGACCAACTTTAACTAGCTCCATTGGCATGCTGTGGGCGGACCCCCGTCCGACCATGACACGACACTGAACACGAGATACGCGACAACAGTGGCACAGGGCCTACGCTCCGATCGTCGCAAGCGAATCATCCATTCCAGTCGCGACTACAGCATCAACACTTAGGCGGAGCCACCGCGACGAGACCTCAAGGCTCCAGCCATCATGAACGACCCGCCGCCTATCGAGAACCCAACACTACGCCTGGCTGAGCTGTTGCGCAATCCCGACGATTTGGACAAGCTACCCTCATTACGACAAGAGTTCACGCGCAAGAAGTCGACCATCGACGCCCAGCTCAAGCATGGCCTCTCCGAGCAGCTCCAGATCACCCAGCAGGGCATGTCGTCGATTCAGACAGGCCAGCACACCGTGCAGCTTATAAAAGAGGAGATGATGAAGATTGACAAGCTTTGCGCCGAAGCTCAGGGCATGATTGAAGACTTTCCCGAGATCAACAAGATGAGCATCATGCAGCGCAACTTCGCCGCAGTGGAGGACATGAAGGAGAAGATCAAGTCGTTTGGCAGAGAGTTGCAGGTGCTGGAAGAGCTGTTGCGAGAGGATGATGACGATCTGGAAACACAGCCGAATCTGCTAGCCATTCACGCCGGTCTGTCCGAGCTGAGGGACGTGAGGGATCGTGCCATGGATCAAGTCAAGGGACATGCCGAGGGAGAGTCGGGACTGGAACTGATCGAGAATTTGCCTCTGGAGAGCGGCGTCACCTTGAGAGACCACTTCACGAAGCTGGACGATGTGGTAGAGTGGTTCGATGAGCATGTGGGACAGGCTTGCATCAATCTCATTGGACTTGTGCAGGCAGGCAATAATGGACTGGTTGTGAGACTGGGACTTGTTATCGAGGAAGAGGAGAAGAAAGATCGACAGACAAAGGCTTTACAAGACGCGCAAAGAGAGTTCCAAGATGTGGCGCAAAGATTCAAGAGCATCAATGTGGGACAGAGAGAGCTTCGAGGCTACAAGAAGAAGTTCTTACAGGCCATCGAATACAGTGCAGCCGCACAATTCGACCAAGTCAAGCAGGCCTTTGATGAGGATCCAGAAAAGCTCGAAAAGGCGTGCAGATGGTACTTTAACGACCTGAACACAGTCAAGCTGGGAATGCAGGACCTTATGCCGAAGAAGTGGAAGATCTTCAAAACGTATTGCAACATCTACCATAACCTTATGCACGATTTTCTCGTGGCACGTTTAGACGACAGCAACATCACACCTGTGCACATGCTCGCGATTCTCAATTGGGTGGAGAAGTACTATAGCAAGATGGCCCGTCTGGGGATCAAGCAAGAGGAGCTCAAGCCTCACGTCATCGACGAACGTGAGACGGAGCTGGTGCGAGACTACCGTAATCTCATCACGAAGGCCGTCGAGCAATGGATGGATCGCATGGCAACATCCGATCGACGCACGTTCGTCTCTAGGGAAGAGGGCAGCTTGGATCAGGACGCCAATGAACACCTCCATACGAAGACGTTGGGAGACATGTGGACTATGCTGCGCGAGCAGCTATCGGTCGCAGAGTCATCCGGTCGCCCAGATGTTGTGGAGGGCGTGGTGGATGCCATGATGCGGGCTCTGCGGGAGAGACAGCAAATGTGGCAAAGGCTTATCGACGACGAATTCCGCAAGATCGAGAATGCGCCAGACCCCACAGCTCTTGAGGGAGTTGGTACATTCCAAGAATGGCTCGTGGCCATCGCCAACGATCAAATCGCCAACATCGACGAGGACTCTGGCAGTGTCTCGTTCTTGACACGATTCAAGCAGGACTATGAGCCTCTGGTCAGTCCGGCATATGCTGTGACAAGCACCGCTGACCACGAGTCTTTGATCAATGGATACGTCGATTTGGCTACGCATTGCATGTCGATATTCGCAGCAGTCATCTTCGCGACAGATATCAGACCAGTGCTGACCGAGTTTTTCACACCTGTATGGTATGGAAAGAAGACCATGGCATCCATCACCACAACCTTCGAAGATTACCTCAAAGATTTTACTGGAATTCTGCATCCTTCACTTCAGGACATCTTCGTCGAGGAGCTCTCGGATGCTCTCCTTGTGCGCTATCTGTCCAGTGTGCGAAACAAGGGTGTCAAGTTCAGACGATCCGATCCGTTCACCGAGAAGATCAAGGAGGATGTTGTTACTGTCTTTAACTTCTTCAATCAACATCCTGACATCTTCGAAGTGATCAAGGACAAATGGAGAGTCATATCTTCATTTGGAGATTTGTTGAGTGCGGAGAAGGGGCCTGGTGTCGTGAGAGCGTTCGAAAACATGAAGAACTCATATTGGGATGTGCAGATTGGCTGGGTTGAGGCTGTCTTGAGGAGTAGAGATGATTATGGCAGAGATATGCTGAGCGGGGTGAAGAGCGCGGCCGCTGCGTGGAACGGCGAGAGAGGAGTGGAAACGGTTATGAGCAAGGTCAAATGAAGGAAGAGGCGGATGGGAGTGGTATTGGTCTTTGATTGTTCCCAGCGAGGAGTTTGGGCGTATGTTGTTGTACAGGCAGGACGTGATACCCAGCCTATTTTATCCAATGCAACCTGTACATATATATGCTCTACGGTTGCAGCATGTCATTTCACTTGGTTTTTGCTCTTGCCGTCTTACCTCCCACGATGCGTTCTTTCTGTCCCAGATCGTGCTGACTCATGCGCATGCGGGATGTAAACTTCCCTCAACACGGCTTTTTCGAGCATGACTGAACTTGCAACACTCACACAATCACAGCACAAAGTGTCACGTAAGTCACGATGGACTACCTCATCCGCTACAGACAGATGCATGAAACCTTTCGACAGCCGGAGACAGAGGCACTGGCAGAGCTCAACGGTTTCACCATAGATTGGATCTCGTACTCAAACGACGTAGGTGAACATCCAACAGGTAGGCGAAGGGCAGCTGTGCACCCACAACATGTTCTCGTGCTGCTTCGTGTGTGAAGTTTTGCCACAAGGTCGGTACTCTCACAGTTGCCTTTCGCCTACGTGGCATGGCCGAATTATTTGCTCACTCTGCCTTAGTCTCCATTCGCGATTGTCCGTTTTCCAGACAACATCGACCCGTTGATTGCAGCTCAAGCACTTACATCCCGCTCAATACTTATCTGGAGTGTGCACGAACTATGGGGCGATGGCAAAGACTACTCGTCACTTCACACTGATATTCGAACAAGAACCTCGCATCTATGGTCTTCATATCGAACACCTTCTTTCCGTTTTGTTTGTGATAGCCACCGCCACAGTCGTCCGACGTCCGAACAACGAGCCACTTTTGAGGCCCTCGATTACCTAGACTTCCAAGGCCCCATCAGGATGAAAGATCCTGACCACCTGTTCACGATCTTCGAGGATTACGATTTGCACCAAAAGGTTCCCAAGCGTGTCTGCTTTGGCAGAATGCTTGCCGAGAGCAATGGCAAAGCGGTCATCAAATACAATCTCAAAAAGCGGAAGTATATTGCAACTACATCCATGGATGCGGAATTGTCCCTTATTACTGCTAACATTGCTCTCTGCCGTCCCGGAACTCTCGCATATGATCCGTTCATGGGCACAGGCTCTTTTCCTCTGGCAGCGGCACATTTCGGCTCGACTGTTTTCGGTTCTGATTTTGACGGGAGAAGTATTCGAGGGAAGAAAGGCCGGAATGTTGCAGGCAACTTTGAGCAATATGGTACTTCTGCCCACTATCTCGATGGTTTTGCAGCGGATCTAACGCACACGCCTTTGCGGAAGCAAAGAGTGCTGAATGCAATCATTTGCGATCCTCCATATGGTGTGAGAGAAGGACTGAAAGTGCTGGGTTCGACACGGGACTACCTCCAGCAGGAAGTCGTTCTCCGGGATGGCACTTTGGCACATCTCAGAGAGGATTACATCCCCCCAAGAAAACCTTACAGCTTTCTGAGGATGCTCGATGACATCCTAGATTTCAGTAGCGAGATGTTGGTCGATGGCGGCAGACTCAGCATGTGGATGCCTGTTGCCGGGTCCAGCGAAGAAGAAGTCAACGAAGCTGGAGCTCAAATCGACGCCCCGGTGGAAGAGTACGCAACGCCGCAACACCCTTCGCTCCAGCTTGTGAGCCAATGCAGACAAGACTTCAACAAGTGTAAGTGTTGCTGTCGCGATCATCCGAACCTTCAAATTGACAGGCTGCAGGGTCACGACGTTTGCTTACCTATAAACGGTTCGAGGATGCGAGTGTCGACGCTCAAGCCGCAGCCGCGTACCAAATGCAGAGACTGAAAATACAAGCGGCCGATGCTGATGGCACGGCTGACGACCTCAATGGTTTCCGGAGAAAGGTCCGCCATCTTTTCCCCTCACTGATTGCCATGTCCGCTTTCTTACTGACTGCCCAACAGTACTTCCAAGGCTTTCGAGAACCCGTCAAGACATGATCACCAGCAACACCTCATCGCATGGCTCACCAGCTCGATCGTGAAGAGTTTCACCCTTGTGGCTTCTTCACGATCGCGGTCTTCAGAGCAATAGCCACCTGACGAACGAAGCAATCTTGCCACCAAGATCGAGCCACCTCGAAGTCCGTTTGTTACCGCTGTCTCGTGTCGAGGCCCTGTGGTAGCCTTCTTCAGCCTTCTCCTGTGCCTCACTTACGACTACGAACCTTGTAGCCATATGTGCCTTGGCATAATGGACCCCGTGAGCATGGATTCGAACAGTCATAATCAGGTTTTTGGGGGACTCTTCGTATTCAACATCGCGATGAACGAGTGAGCAGTGCGTCGTCTTCGTGGTCGAGGCTGTGTCTGTGGTGCCTGAAACTCGAACGAATGCTTCTTCAGAGACGACAGGAGTGTGGTCGACGTTGGCCAAGAGTATGGTTGTTGCAGGAGCCTAGCGAAGGGAGAGGCGTTCGTTGATAGGACCCTGGGCGACGTCAACCTGCGTGCGAATGACTCAGAAGATCTGTTGAACTTTTGGTGGGTGTCGGATGCAGAGTGGTGTTGCTGGTCGTCCGCAATACCGTCTAGCAAGTAGGTGTACAGTAGCATTCACATACGGTAGCATCGAATAGAACCAACAGCGACCACTGTCTTTGAATACCATGAGCCGTGCAAAACGAGAGACAAAATCTCGCGAAGACTTTTTCAAATTTTCAGTGCTCTCCGAGCAAGATTACTACAATTAAAATACTACTTTTCATTACCATTGCCATAGAGTTCAGGATTGATGCTGTCCCAGTTTTGATTACCAGAATTCCCAAGTCCTTTTCCGGAGCCAAGTTATTAAACCTTTTGACATGTCGTGAAAAAAGTTCGTAAAACCATGCCCGCTATTTTTTGAGGTCGCCCTCTGTTCCATCTTAACGCCGTCCTGTCCAAACATGTACAAAAAGTGTGCCGTGACGCCGAGTTGATGCTGAACCATAGTTTTGGAGTCTCGTCCAGAAAAGTCTTGCGGAAAATCTCTTTAGCCCTTCGAATGCCATCGCCTATGACCTGGCCGCATGTGATCCGCCACCGATGGGCTCAAAGTATCAGCACCACCGCCAGCAGTAGCAACATTGCTCGTCATAGTCAAATCAGAGCGTCGAACTACATCAGCACTATATCCGCGGTGGTCCAATCCAGGTCTCTTCTGTCTGACGCGCTCTACAGGGTCGTGCCGCCTCGAAGCAACGGGACTATTTGCTCGGCTAGTCGCGCGGCTTCCAGGACGACTGTTTCCATACAGGCTATTGGAAGACGAAGACTCCCCCCGATCGTGGTGTCGTCTGTGCTCATGGTACAGCCTTCGAGAAGTATCTTTGGCAGTCTCGCTGATTGCTACCGGAGGCGCATCTCGAGAGTAAGATTTTGGTCGGCTCGGGACAACCGATTTCCGGCTTCGGGGTGGAGGGCTTTCGTCGAAGAAGCGGACGTCTTTGCGTGGAGAGTGCATCGGAGTGGTGCGAGCTGATCTGTGGCCGTAGTCGTCGTCTCGGTGTCGCCTTCGTGAGCGTGAGCGCCGACGGGATGGTGATCGTCGCCGCGACCTCCTGTCGTCATCGTGGTCGCGGTCGCGAATCCGGAGTCGGCTCAGGTCTGGGAGTATTTGTGGTGCTGGCTCTGGTGGGAGTGATGTGATGATGTTGGGATACACCATTGAGGTCCGCATTTTGGTGATGTGCTCTCGCAGCTGTGCGAGATTTTATTCCTGTTGATTTGTGATGATGACCGGTTTAACGAAGACTTGAATGGCGAGGTGGCGAACCAGCCTATATACCCTTCTGGACCCAAGTGACAAGAAACGTGATGCCGGAAAAGCACGATGCCTATATGGCGTGCTCCCTGCGGTTGACGCGAGTTTCCGCGTCGACGGCGCCGGTCTAGGCGTGTTGGTTGTTTAGGTAATGTCGCGATTTAGAAGATGTTGGGATTGAAGCCTTCCGCGATCTACTGGGAACGTCCTGGTAGATGGTGGTGTTTGGGCATCTGCAAGGGTCTGCGCGGTGCTGCGACAACGTTAAAACCAAAGGGTCTGCAGAAGTTGGTCCTAGGAGCAAACAGAGACGCACTGTTCGGGAGCTTGCATAGTGCTGCTACTGCACTGCGGCGTTGCACTGTATCGTTGGTATGTTTCCTACATGTGTCTCCTGCTGCTCAGAGGGGCTTATGGCTGGGATGACGGCGTTGTCTCTCCACGGCCCTGCTTGCTTGCTTGCGCGATGCCGAGCGCTCCGCCGCGATGGCTCTGACTTGTGACAGACTCAATCGAGAACGGCTGTCAACACGGCCACATTGTGTGCACGCGCCGCAAGCTGTCCCATTCAATTTCTCTGCCGCGAGTTCATCGAACAATGTCCCCAGAGCCGCATGCATTTTCCATTTCGTCTCGTCGCGACATTTTGCCTCCGCTTTTGCTTCGTGGTCACATTTCCGCACAGCATTATACCATGACTGTTGGAGATGGTCCGTATGAAGGTATCGCATTACTCCTCAATAGTCTTCACAACTTCCCAGCCGCCCTTCAGCTTCTCCTTCCACAGACTCACCCGGTTGTCACCGCAGGAGACAGCCAACACATTGCCCGCCATGCTCCAGCTCACGCGCCAGACCACCACATCCAGATTCAGCTCCTCGCTCTTCCACGCGTTTGGATCGCTGATCTCCGAGCCAGCAGGCAGCGTCCATATGCGCACAGTGTGGTCTTGCGATGCGCTTGCAATGTACGACTTGGAAAGAGGTGTAGGTGACCATGCCACATCCCTGACCCAATCTTGATGTCCCTGCAGAGTTGTGATGTTGTCGTAGCTCTGCGTGGTGGCATTGAATGACCAGATCTTGACGAGATTGTCTGAGCCACCTGTGACGAACCTCCGTACTGGGGCAGGATTTTGGCCAGGCGCTTGAGCGCTGGTAAGCTGGCCAGGGAGAATCGCTGGGCTCCACGAAATCGAGTTGACACCAAGACCGTGTGCGGGGAAGATGGTATGGGTGAAGGCGTTGTTCTCGAACGTCAAAACGGATACATTGCCGTCACTGCTCGCTGCGGCGAGGTGGCATCCGGTCTCGGGAGGTGACCAGGCTACGAGGTTGACTGACGCGGTGTGGTGTGTGAACTCGTAGATGCGCTGCCACTGGTTGTTCTGTTCGCGCCAGATCAAGATGCGACCGTCGTATGAGCATGAGGCGAGGATTGTGCCGAATTTCGGATGTGCCCAAGCTACTCCCCAAACCGCTCCTTCATGTCCCTTGAGGGTTTCCGTCAATCGGTGCTGATCGCCCTCAATCTCGAAGATCTTGATCGTTTTGTCTGAGGAGCACGTCGCGAGGCGTCTACCATAGTAGTCGAGTACGGCGTCATGCTATCAGATTGATCGTCAACTGAACTGAGCTTTTAGGTGCATGTTCGAGGCGACACGTACTATCATATCATCGTGGCCTGAATTGGAGATGACTTGGGTCTGCAACTGTTGTCAGCTGGTGGTGCCTTTTTGTGGATGCAGACGCTCAGTACCATTTTTGCTGTGGCTTCCACGCTGTCAGTCGGGGACGACGTGTTCAAGGATTACTGTATGAGAAAAGGCCGCGGTGGTTGTTTGTAGTAGCCCACAACGAGACATGGAAACATGTCCTTGGGTCCCTGACCGATCGGCATCGGCGTAACGATCTTCCGCTCTTGCTGAAGTCACACGGCTTGCACATGAAAGAAGAATGAACCATTGTCACAATCTGCAGCGCCTTACATAGTCTTTCCAACACGATACCTTAGAACAAACTGAGTGCAGAGTCACGCAGAACCAGCAAAGTCCTGATTGCGTCCGTAGTGTGGTCAGTACCCGCGAAGCAAAGCACACGCGCCGCTCGACCCGCACAACATCCCGCCTCGGCCTTTGCTTCTCACTTCCCGAGGTGCTTGCCTTCGTCCGATGACAAGCCGTGATCAATCTCACAAGACAATCGTCACGATGCTCGTCTCTCCTCTCTTTCCTTCTCCCCCATAGTTCCTACTATCACGAAGCTCTCTGATATGGCAGCGGCAGAGTGCGGGCCCTCAAACGGCCTGCAGCGCTTCAAGCAGCACACGGACGTCGACCGCACGCTACAGCAAGATCGTCTCGCCGCACGCAACCACCCGGCTCAAGGCTTCCGCTCTGCAAATCCGAATGCTCGCCTTCTTGATCCAGAATTCGAGGCATTCCAAGCTGGGGTGGAGTTGCCACTGCACGACCAAGTCGCTTTCCAACAGCATGCGAACTTTGGCGGGCCTTCACAAGTGCCAACATGGGCGTCCGACTTTCAGCGCATGTCCATATCGCAGCCACATGCGCTCAAGCAGCAGAACTTCAATACTCAGCCAAGTACAGCAAATTGGGCTCAAGGCTTTCAGCAGCACATCGCACAGGCTGCCCCACGACAGCAGAACTCTTCGCCTTCGCCGCAGGCCTTCCAGCAACGGGCACGATACGGTCTAACTGGTTTTCAAAGCCAATTTGCTCAACCCAACTACGTTGCGCCTACGTATCAGTCCAAGGGCAAAGCCCCGGTCCAAGCTGAGCAGTTTGATGAAGCTGCCTTCGCCGCTGCCTTTGACCAAGCACACGACGACCTGATGGCGGATGCAGCTGAAGCAGAAGCGACAGAGCAGGAACAGGAGCAGACCCCGAGTGCACAGGAGCTGTTGGACGAGCTTGAGGCGGAGAAGTTCGAGGCAGCAGTGGAAGAAGCCGCCACAAACATACTGAAGGAAGATGGTCATGACTTGGACATCGAGGAGATGCATCCTATGGCAAGCATGCATGGCGCCGATATCGAGTATGACACGATGCATGCGCCGATGGAAGAGCAACAAGACCAGATCAACCAGATCAATGACGATGATGCATTGGCAGCCACGGCGGAGGAGCTATTGGAAAAAGTCAAGCACAACCAGTCGGACAAATTCAAGAACAGTCAATTCCTGGCCTTGATGCGAAGGCTGAAGGATCGCGAAGTGAAGGTAGAAGGCGATAAGATGGTTGAGACTGTCAGTCCCTCCCTCAGCTCTGGTTCTACAAGCACCCTTTCGAGCACACCAGTCACTCCTCCAACCCATGATTTGCACCACTACCCTGCCTACGTTGCCGGTCATGAGTGGGACCATTGGGAGAGTCCGTATTGACAGCGCTAACCTCGTGAGTAGACAAATACCACTTCCGCACAAACGGCAGACGCGACGCTAAATGCCTCTAGCATTAACACTGAGCATACCATTCCCGGCCCGGCGCAGGCTTCGACATTCCCAGTCGACACGCGGCCTCCGGAGTATGGAATACCACATGCCGAACAGGATCATGACATGGGCAGAGTCGATCAAAGAGACGGTCAGGAAGTTGTCGACTTGCTGAATGAGCGCGGCCCAATCACAGACGACATGGGTGAGTTCGACTCTCCTTCGTAAAAGACGCTTGTCTGATCGAGACAAGCGCGCAACGGCAGCACATCTTTGTCCGACATGCTCTATGGTCAGAAGGGAACACTGAACTTCAGCTCCTTCACGCCTTAATCTGCAAGAGCGGGTGCTGAGCGTGTCTCAGAGTACGATCCCTCCTTCTCCGAATCTTACGCGAGCGCCTCTCCGCATTGGACGCCGTTCTGACAGACGATGGCTACAGATTCGGAGTACATGATGACCTCCGCTTTATATCAACCATGAGCAAGGCGGTGTCACGGGCCTGACGAAAGCTTGCAGAGCGAATGAACCATCACTATACTCCGTGGCCAAATGCGTACACGCATAAGATGGCTGCCGGCTGCTTTTTCAAGCACGATTTGGACAAGGAACAACCAGCTTGAGCTAGAGCGACACACGAAAAGAATATGACTGACGAGCGATGATGAAGGGATGCCATCTGTGGCAAACAACCTCGCCGAGCAACGTTATAATTTATACACCGTGCAGAGTGCACTATGGCCACGCGTGAATGATGGCGGGATGGAAGAAGTCAATGCCCCCAAAGAGTGGTGGACAATGCCATTTAGGGACTAGGACGAAACAGAGTCGCCTTTCACCATCTACCATAAGGGCCGGTCGGGGCTTTGGTAAGCACGACATGTTGAGAATGCGCCATCGGCAGCCGTGAAGGAGATATCGAAGGTCTAGTCGACACTGTATATAATCGCCTGGAAACGGCGAGCGCCTTTGCTCTACAGCATCGACGACACGCCTCCAGCTCCAGCGCAATACCATGTCTGGTAAGAGCATAGCAAGGGACAGCAGCCTCAATCAGAACTGACCTCTCCAGCACCTCCCAACACGCCGCTTCCACCACAACCGTTGCCACCCCGACCTAAGCTCAACTTCGACCTGGCGACGTCTCTGACTTCTCCACTAACGTCTTCACTGAAAGAAGGAATATCGGGCATCGCCATAACCGCATGAGCAATGTGGGGTCGGTGGTCGTCGCAGAGGAGTGGTTCAATTGTCAGGCTAGTGATGATGGTCACACCAGCAATTAAGTAGGGCCATTTATTCTTAGCCGTGAACATGCAATCATGTCCTCCGCTCGAGTGACTCTGATACTCAATCAGATTATTCCGTGTGATGTCACATCCTCTCTTAAAAAGTTGTTGGCAATCGTTCTGGTGAATTTAGTTGTATCTACTAGGAACGTGCCGATGTCGGAGCCGTCGGCATTGGATGTGAGGAATTTCTGGAGAGCTCTCCATCCATAACATAGCTCCAATGGCTGCTGCAAGGACTCTGCGTATAGGTGTGTACCTTCCCTGGCCATGATAGCCATGCCGTCCTAACAGTCTACACAAGGCCTCATTCCCGGCGACGGCATTGGCCGTGAGGTCATTCCCGCTGGCCGCCGACTGCTGGAAGCCCTCCCAACCTCGCTCGGCCTCAAGTTCTCCTTTGTGGATCTCGATGCCGGCTTCGAGACCTTCAAGCAGACGGGCGTCGCGCTCCCAGACAAGACAGTCGAAACGCTGAAAGAGGAGTGCGATGGCGCGTTGTTTGGTGCCGTCAGCTCACCCACCACGCCCACCAAGGGCTACTCCTCCCCCATCGTCGCTCTCCGCAAGAAGCTCGACCTCTACGCGAACGTCCGTCCCGTCAAATCCGTCACGCCGACCGCCGCTTTTCCAGATCCCATCGACCTCGTCATCGTGCGCGAGAACACCGAGGATTTGTACGTGAAAGAGGAAAAGACATACGATGGCCCCAACGGCAAAGTCGCCGAGGCTATCAAGCGCATCAGCGAGCACGCCTCGTCGAGAATCGCAACCATGGCCGGTGAAATCGCGCTACGTCGTCAAAACATTCGCGACAAAACGGGTAATGCATCAGGACAAAAGAGCATGGTAACCATCACGCACAAATCCAACGTACTATCTCAAACCGATGGCCTCTTCCGCAGCACGGCGCGCAAAGCTCTCGAACAGAGCAAATTCGCTTCTGCAGGCGTAGCAATCGATGAGCAAATCGTCGATTCCATGGTCTACAAACTCTTCCGCGAACCTTCTACCTACGACGTGATCGTCGCACCGAACCTTTACGGCGATATCCTTTCTGATGGCGCTGCTGCGCTTGTGGGATCTTTGGGTCTTGTGCCTTCTGCCAATGTGGGGGATGGTTTCGCGATTGGTGAGCCTTGTCATGGTTCTGCGCCTGATATTCAGGGTAAGGGGATTGCGAACCCTATTGCTACGTTGAGGAGTGTGGCTCTCATGTTGGAGTTTTTGAATGAGGAGGAGGCTGCTGCGAAGATTTATCAGGCTGTGGATGGTAACTTGGCCGATGGCAAGTTGCTGAGTCCGGATATGGGCGGAAGTGCCAAGACTGATGAGGTGTTGAACGATATTTTGAGAAGGTTGTAGAGGGCCCATTGGTTGTTGTGTTGGGGCGAATACTGTGGGATTAGAGCACGACAATTTGGTAGCAGAAGATAGGAGGTGCAATCCCATAAGAGCGACACCAATATCTATCCCAAGGTTGCTAAAATTACACAAAATATCCAGTATGTTGTGCGCTATGCGCGCTATGATCTCTTCCTTTTCAGTACCTTCCTATCTTACAATTTGCAGCCGTGCACGGTTCAGTATGTGTCGAGCTCTTGCTCTCCTTTCGTCCAGCTCAGAGTGGCGTGCAACACACAAGAGCGCTCTAGTCAGGCGCATGTGGCCTTTCACCTCCTAGCCAGTCTGGCTGATTCGAACATATAGTACAATGCAGCGGTCGTGCGTCTAAGATCAAGCGCATGAGCTCGCACAGCAGATTATACACATTCAATCGACTCTGCTTTTTTGACATATTCCAAATAATGCGCGGCCATTCCATACAGAAGAAAATCGAGAAGATTCCTCCAAGATGATTCAGAGATGCTCCACTCGCATTCCATTAGACCACAATATTCGGCAACTCGATCCCCTCACCAAACGTAATCGTCGCATCCCTCAACCGAATCCCAACATTCTGCTTCGGCAATCCCGGCCAAAAATTAGGAAAAAACTCATCCCCCACAGCATTCACTCCCGTCTCCTCTCCATCCCCACCCGTCTGATCCATATTTACCAATCCCAACGTCGAATTCGTCGAATACTGCCCGGGCACAACAGCCTTCCAATTCGGTCCTTCATCCGTAATAGCGCCGAAAGAATCATTCGCGGCAGGGACAGGAGGTTGGTATAATGTCGCATTAATTCCGAGTAAGGCGTAGAGGTCTGTTGTGAAAGGGATTGTAGGGTTGAGGTTTAGGCCTTTGTTGAGGCCCAGGCCCGGGAGGAGGGAGGTGAGGGTGTTGCTGAGGAGGTTTTGGGGGAGGAGAGGAGAGAAGGTCATTTGGAAGAAGGGTTTTTCTGAGGGGCTGGATTCGGTGGGATCGCCGGTTGTGTCGAAGGGGTAGACTTTTACTGTGGCGGAGCCGTCGTCGCTGTAGGTCCAGTCGAAGCGGGCGAGGTGTTTGGGGATGTTCCAGTCTGGTGGAGAGTTAGAGCATAGATCTTTTGTGGTACTCATGAACAGGGGAAGATACTCACTCTTGCGTCCATTCCATGCGGTGTACTTTTGACTGACATAGATGCGGCTTACGCGGGTCATCTCTTGACGCTTTCCATTGTCCTCGAATCCGAAGAAGCCCGGGATGATAAGCAGCTCATCGTAGGGTCCGACTGGAGTCTCAGTGTAGCGTAAGACCTGGAGCATACCAAGCCTTCCGGTGTACTCGCCTGCTATGGCCTCAGGATATTGGCGTTCGAGCGGAGGGAAAGCTTTCTTTGGCAGACTGTCGCTGTTCGCAAAGAGAGGCACACCAGCACCCGGAAGCAGAAAAGAGCCGTACATATCTCCTTTGAGAGTCCACGGTGCTGGCACAAGTTCGATGGGTTCCGGGGATTCGTTTGTGCAATTCGTGCATGCCTGTTGCGCGGAAGCAATTTTCGCCGCGGCGGCAAATGCTGCGAAGCAACGGAACAGCATCTTGTATCTTTCCAGCAACACTTGATCTCAAAGACACAATCCGGTAGGAGTTTGCATGAAGATGAGGGTAGCGTACGGGGTTGTCTAAGAACTCGTGTCCGTCAGAGGCTAAGCACTCGGCTAGCTATACAATCACATGACACTGTGCCTAAACTACGCGTACTATGCTGTAGCGAGGTGGTGAACAGCGGTCACAGTAATCAGCTGTGAACGTGGCCAGTCAGTCAGATTCTGATACTTCTTCATCGCTTACAGCAAATCCGAATGATGATCCGCGATGGAGGTAGATGCCGACATTTTGGCGCGACTAGGGTCGTCGAGATTTCTCTGTAGACTGCCAGATCTGAATCTCCATTGGGCACGAATTGGCATGGGCTGCATTCGGGCTCAGCACTACGCAAGGATGGTCTCGATGCTCGAGCACTTCACCTCGGTAATCTGTCGTCAAAGACTCGTGATCCGAGTAGGTTGCTGTTCGCCCGGATTTGATACTACAGCTGGCATAGCTGCCTGTCGGTAGATTTGCTGCACACACCCCTATTAGAAGATCATCGTCATGGCAGAACACGAATATGACTTACAGCAGTTCTGCAAGGCATACTGTCCGGAAACGGATCTTGCAGCATTTCGCGGACACCGTCTGGTACATGCACACCTCAAGATGGACTCGGGCCGGAAGATAGCAAGTTCCACGAAGCAGCCGAGCCCAAGACGAACTTCACCCTCTTGTGGACCAACTGGCGTCGTGCTATCTCGGCTGCGAATGGCGACAGAGGGTCAAAGAAGAAGACAGACTGAAGCTTTCTGTCGCAATGCTTGGCCAAATGTGCGCGGAAGATTTGAACCTGATTGCCCAAGTGAGACAGAGGGTATCATTCGATCATTATGTGATTAGTATAGCTTGTCGAGCTTGCTGAAAAACTTGCCGACCTTGCCCTCCATCTTACCGACTCCGTCCTGCAGCTTACTGTTCTTCGCAGGCGTACTTCCGTCCTGGCTGGTTTGCGACCTCCTGATCTTATTGCCTTCCGCAAAAGACGTGGCCTGCTCTACTTCCGTGGGCCGATATGCTTGCGAGTGCAGATCGCCGACATAGGCACCATGCTGATTGACTTGCCCACTTGCAGGCTGCTGCGATGATGCATAAGAATAGTTGCTGTATCCGCCGACTGGCACCTGTTGATGGGAAGAAACACCAGGGGATTGTAGAGGAGTGTGGCCAGCATACGCAGGTGGCGCAGATGGCGTGGGAGGCTGTTGTCCGAAACCAGGCGAAGCTGGATAGTTTGCGTACTGCGTTTGTGGGTTATACGTGGCTTGCTGAGGAGCGCCGAATGAAGATTGGCGGAATGAGGTCTGGTTAGGCGGTGGAGAAGCTGGACCTATTGTGCTTGCGGCCATGGGTCCGAAAGAGGGCGCCCTTGTTGCTGCTGGAGGGGATTGAGTAGGTGGAGGAGGCATGCTGCCGGAATGTGTCCGTGCTTCTGGCGTCGGAGCTCCTGACGGAGGACCAGGGAAACTCGTTTGCGGTTGTTGCGGAGGGCCACTGAAGTATGCGGCTTGGGGGGTAGTCTGCGCCGAAGATTGGTAGTGACCAGGTGTCGATGCATGCTGTAGCTGCGGAGGCACGTTATCGTACTTTGCCGCCGCCTGAAGACCAGTACCCGTGCTTCCATCGGGCGGTGGTGGGGTCTTCTCACGATAAGTGACGGGCTCTGGCGCTGCTGGTGCCGCGGGGTTGTAGGCAGCTGGCGCTGCTTGCGGAGAGGCTGCGCTTGATAGTGGCGTTGGTGGGCCAGGCAGCGATTGCGCTGACACAGCACTCGTGGTTCTGGGAGGAAAATTGCTGCCAATGGCGGTTCTCTCTAGTTGCTGCACGACAGGACTCATGGAATCTCGATGTTCGGCAGGCGGACTTTGCGTCACCGGAGCATTCTTGACCTCCAACCGATCAGGGCTCAACACGCCTTTCAGATGACCGACGAATGTCGTAGCGTCTTTCTCGGTCCACAGATACAAGTCCAATGCATGGATTTTGTATAAATATTTCTGCTCATTCTTCAGATCATAAGCTGGCAGATGCCACGTCTGATGATCCTGAATAGATTGCGTGTCGATCGAGAACGAGATCAAGGCTGGCTGCAAGTGATTGTATTTGACAGTTGCCGCCTGCAAGTAGCCGTGGAAAGCGTCTTGGTCTGGGGTGCCCGCATGATTGGCGATCTCGAGCTTGGTCTGGTGGGTGTTCGTATTGTAGTAAAGGTAGACGTAGCTGCTCTTCGTGAAACGATCGTGTGAAGGCTTCGAGGACGGGTCGCTCAAGTAGTAATGCACATCTGCAAAACTGGAGATTATCATTAACATGCGCCGTAGTGGACATGTCGTCAGAAGAGACTCACAGCGTGGTCAAATGCTGGTCTCCTGGACCGGCTGGCATATTGACGTCTGGCGCGACTCTGTGAACGCCTGAAATTCACACCCTTGGAGGAGGCCTGTCCTGTCGATGTAACAGATCTATGATAGTCAAGTAAGCGCGTCCGGCGTCAGTCAAGGTGGCAATGTAGCTGATGCCGATGTGGTAGGCGGCCCAGCCGGTGAAGAGGAGGGCAAGGAAACGGACGGTGAGCTCGCCCAGGACAGCAGCGACCAGCATCTATACTTGTAGTCGGCCATCTTGGCCAGACCAAGCAGCTGGTCGCGTCGTGCTCTGCGTGCAGCTGGAGCTGAGCGGCTCGACGACCAATCGAAGCGCGAAGGACGAGGCAGCTCAGAGGAACGCCAAGGCCGCTCGCCGCAGGGCATCTCCGAGAAGCCTCAGAAAGTCATCGCGTGCAGCATTGACGTGAAATCCACATTGGCCGGCATCACACATCTCATCGACCGTGAGGTAACGAATACCATCCGAATCGCAAGCGGGTCTGCTTGACTGCGACAAATTCTCCTCGCCCGCCCGCGAGGGCAACGACACCCTCGACATGTCTCTCGTTCAACTCTCCCATACCTGCTCGCATCTGCAGAACGCCTCACTCGCACGGCTGGGCCTTACCTCAATACCGTATACGAAGCTGCATCTTTCATTAGCGCTACTTCTGCAAAAGCAAGGCTTCATATCGCAAGTCAAACTTGGCGGGCCATCGCCTCCTGCCTCCGTGTTTGGCCAAGGACCACGAGACAATCACCATATTACAAACTATCCCCACGGCGCTGCAGGGCGGAATCGACATAGTCCGGAGGCTGCCTTGGCATTGGTCGTGCGACACAGATACAACTCGCAGCAACTGCAATCGCTAGGCTTTCCGCAAGAAGCCATCGACTTTGCCCAACAGCATGGAATGAAAAGTTTGGAGGAGCTCGAGCAGGAGGGATGGGCGCGGCGGATACCACAATTCATCAGGGACCTGCATGCACAAATCGACGCATTAAGAGAGGAGAGAGAAGAGCAATACACACGGCAACGGGATCAAGCTGACACAATCGAGAATTCCAACGACGCCAATCAAGCAATCAGCCGCTTAGATCAGACATTGGGTGCGAATCCTGACCAAAGGAGAGAATTTGCAGTAAGAGATGTGCTTGCTGGGCGACCTGCGGAGCAGCAAGCCATCTTCCAGAGGTTCAGGAAGGTGCCATTGCACGAATTGGAGAGCATGCGCTTTGACTTGGAAACACTTGCGTCAGTCGCGGGCAAGCAGGCTTTCGTTTCCGAGCGTCAAATCCAGCTGAACGGCATCACGATCGAGGCGATGGGCATTCCGATCTCGAAGCAGTCGGTTACGCTGCCAGTGGAAGAATACCAAGATCCTTCGCACATGGAGACTGAAGGAGTTGTCACGCAGGAGAATCGTGCATCAAGAAGGCTATGGCTTGGTCTCAAATACTACGAAAGCAAGCCTGTGATCACAAAAGCGCAGATGGTATCGAAACCAACGAAACGGATGTGGTTGAACAGTAGGGATCTGGGGAGGATTGTGCGAGGGCAGCAGGCCGGAGAAGTGAAGCCACTCACCAGGGTGGGAGAGATCATGGCAGTAAGTACGGACAGAGGACTCATGGAGGCAAGAGAATGCGTGGAAAGACAAATAGGCGGACAGCCGCTGTGTCGGGTCTGGTAAGGAGTGTCTCAAAGCTGAAGGAGACGCTCAGCGTCTTGCCATGCTCCACTACATAGATGTAAAATACTGTACATTCAGCAGAGCGCAGCATGAACGCGCTCAACGCGTCCATGTGATTGCACATGTCTTTTCAGAGCTCCTTCCCTGCGAGTCGCGACATGGATCACTCGGAAGGCACCGAAACCCAATCGTCTGCGGAGCATCGCTTCTGAAACATCCCATTGCGTCAACTTCCAACGCCAAGTTCACTCGCAGAAACAATCCAATGTAGTCTCTGCAGAACCCTACACATCAGCAAAATCACCGCACAATGGCAAACGAATCGCGAAACTACCGCACAGCCCTCGAAATCGCGGTCATCTCCCTCGTCATCTACTTCCTGGTCGGAGCACCCGGGATATCATCGACATCAACATCAACCTCTTCAAGCAAAGACACAGACACCGAAGCCAAAACATTCTCAGAATCAAATGCCAAAGCCAAGATCGAACACCTCGTCTACCCATCCAAAAACCTCCAATGTCCTGAACACTCATACACAGCACACATCTACTCCACAAGTCCCTTAATGATATACATCGAAAATTTCCTAAGTGAAACTGAAATCGAGCACTTGATCTCATTAAGGCATGACCTTCCCTCCAAAATGACCCAAAACCTCTCACCTATATCCTCGCCGTCACCGTCCCCAAACTAATTCCCTCCAGCGCCTCGAAATGGACCCCCTCCACAACCTTCAACTTCGGCCTCGAAGCCATCGACACCCAAATCCGCAAATCCGAAAAAGCCTCCATTTCCCGCTCCAACGTGGTCCAATGCATCGAACAACGCGCTCTAGCCTTCCAAGGCTGGCCCAAAGAAACCTTCATCGAACGCCTCTGGACTCAAAGATATAACATCTCAGGCCATTATAGTTTACATTACGATTGGACGACATCGTCGAGAAGTTCGAGACGAGTGAGTAGTTTTATGGTGTATTTGAAAGATGAATGTCGAGGGGGTGGGACGAATTTTCCGAGGATTGAGAAGAGGTCGGATTTGGAGGATGGAGGAGGGAAGTGGTGTCAGTTTATTGATTGTGAGAGTGAGGAAGTAGAAGGAGTGACGTTTATGCCTAGAAAGGGCGGTGCGGTTTTTTGGGCGAATTTTGATTCCGAGGGGAGAGGGTATAAGGAGACGATTCATTCGGGGATGCCGGTGCTTGAGGGACAGAAGATAGGGCTGAACATTTGGAGTTGGTATCAAGCTGGGCATAGAGCTCCAGATGAGTAGTGGTAGTATTGAAACAGGTCTGCTACTGCAGTGATCTCCGATTGATTGCTGTTGCGAGCATGGAAATGGTCATCGGACTACGACAGGCACGAGCTCCTGTGACTTCACCCATGGCACCTACGACTCACCGCCAGAACGATGTAGCCAGCGTAGCTTCAGCTGCTCATGCGCATGAATATACCAGCGCCCTCATATCGATTGTCCACAACGGATGCGAGGGAGCGTCTGCAGAAGAGCGCAATCATGCATCGTTAAATCCATTCAAGCATGAGCACATGCTGGCAGGCACACTCTTGGATCCCGATCTTATGCATATCGTGACAGTGCTTTGACCGGGTGCACGCTGGTATCGCAATAAAGGAGACTCACCCTAAGACTGTGGACAGAATATAATCGTGTTTCAGAAAGGCGTCTGCGGCACAACCTTGCCCGAGGCCAAACGAGTGAGCTGAGGACCCTGTATGGGTTCGGAGAAAAGGGTTGCTTTTTGGCGTTTATTTCGGAGGCTGTAACTCTCAGACGCCGTATCATGCAGATAGCTCTCTAGTGCTGCATATGCGTAGTGCTTTTAGGGTTGTGGGATGCGTCTGCAAAACGAGAGCTGATATGCACGCACGTGAAAACTCGCAGATAGTTTCGTGACGCGTGGAGGTAGTTGAGATGCAGGACATTGTGGTTGTATTGGGGGTCCCGGTCCGTCGGATGCTGTGTGACAATGATCAGATTTCTGCAGGTCAAGATGGGTGATCCAAAGTTCTGAAGGAGTCTTCACAATCACACAGCTTGTTGAAAGCTCCCAGCGAGGGTGGATGCATAACGATTTGCATTCGCATGTTGCTTGGCGAGCTTGACCAGTTCTGATCGGAGGGCCGTGTGTCAATTTGACTTTGTAAGGATCTGGTTGGATGACGACTGAATCGTGCGGCAGGAAACCAAAACACGAGTCAAGCGGAACTTTCCATTTCGAGGTCTAGGAAGACGCGTGAAACCGGAGAAGGAAGGGAGGTGAGGCTAGTCGCTACTTCCTGCACGCTCGCACAAGACCTGGTGATGGCCGGTGAAGGCAGTTTGAGCATGGGGCTAATCCTGAGCTCGTCATTGCCAATGCTGCGACAAGGTCGTATTGATAGTGTGGCAGCATGACGTGCAAATCAGCTGTTCACCGCCAGCAAGCACACTGTGTTCACATGGAGGTTGGTTGGCTTATGATCAGACCTACCGAGATGGCGCGTTATTTGCATGTCGGAGGACGACCAGTCGCTAGCCGACTGATGGCAACGAGGCCGTGGGGTGTCCCCAGGTACATGCTCTGTTGTACGTACTGTGTTCTCGGAAGTTGCTCGTACCACGATTGGCGGGGTGCAGAGCGTTCAGAAGGCCGGCCGCGGTGTACTCGTACCGAGGGTGCTTGCAACAGCATAATCGACACGGTTTGCCAATTATGATAGTAATGGTTTGCCGCAGGACGTAGCGGCGGCCAAGGTATCTGCGAGGACTGGCCGGCGTACCATTCTCAGGAGTAGAGACAAGCAGCCGGGGGCTGTTACGGGTGTTGGAGGTGTAACCATGCGCGGCGAGACACTACAGATGCGCTCGTCCGGTGCAATTGCGGCGCGCGCTTGCTTGCAGTCGTGGTTGTTGGACACGTCGCTGGTGCAGAGGTCGCATGGCGCCGGCGTTGCAGAAGCGTGGTGAAGCAGCAGGATGATGTAGTCCGCGTCGACGAGCGCGTTGACACACCCACGCCGCCGGTGGGAAGCAGACGAGGAGGAGGTGTGTGTTGTTGACATGTGACTTGACACCGTTGACCGTCGAGGAGGTTGCGTGTGGAGCCGACAAAAAGCAGGTGCACTGTTGCGGTCGCTCGAGCTGCCGCTTCGTTGCAGGACCGGCAGGACGACAACGGCTAGCAGCATGAAGGCGGCGCGCCAATCAGAAAATCCCTCACATGCACATCCCATGAAGTGCAGGCCAGTTGCTGTGCGGGTGAGGCATGGCTCCGGCCTTGGTGGAACAGGACACGATGGCGACGGACGGCGGATGGAAGCATCGTGCTCGACACGCGCGCGGCAGGCATGGGCACAGGCATCGCGGCGTCAGTCTTGGGCATCGAAAGCGTTGTTGGTTGCTTTGTCGGAACGAACGAAGGTGACGTTGTGGCGAGTGCGAGTTGGAAGGTTACGGGCGCCGAGCGAGAGCCTCTGGGCCAACGCCTCCACGCCCTGCTGTGGAACGGGAATGCAGTCGCTGGGTCTGCGCTAGAAGTTTTGCAGAGTTATTTCGCCCGCCTGGCTGCTGGCTGTGCGGCAAAGCCATTAGAAATCCGCTGCCACCATTTTGCCTTCTCGCCCGCCGCTCGCGCCCACCCTTCGCACCACCACCTCTTCCTCCTCCGTCGCCAATACAACACACATCACACACGGTCCAGCGTCAGCCAGCACGCACGGCGACCCCACGCGCAGCGCTGCACCGCGCTCATTCGCCAGCGACTAGTCCCTCTGCGACGCTCGATAATTGGCAGGCCCGGCAGTCCGTGATCAGCTGCTGCGCTTTTCCCTGACGTCGCCAAGTCACCTAAGCCCGTTCTTCCTTTGCAGGTAAGCAACCCTGCCACAATCACCTCCTCCGCCCACCGCTGACGCTGTTCTTAGCAAGTTTCAGAAGGACATTGCGCCTGCCCGACGCCTTACCCGCGACGCCCTCTTTGCCTCACCACTACCACTACCACTCCCTTCACCACAACATGTTCGCCTCGACCTTATAGCAGCGGCGGCCCAATTGGGTCATTGCTCGACGCGCAACAGCGTCTCCAACCAATCCACCAGCACCCGACGTGACCTCCGTCGTCGCTTCCGTACTTGAGAACACACTACCACTACCTACCCACGATACACGATAAACCGACCACCACTATGGATCACTCCGACTCGAAACGACCCTCCATGCCACCAAATGCGACTGCAGGTATGGACCACGCCGAGGAGCTGCTCGCTGAGGTAGATGAGCCGCCAGACGAACGAAAGGCCCACACCACGTGGGCGCCACCTAAACTGCCTGCCTACCCTACCTTCAACAAAGCCGATCCTCGAATGTATCAACGCCGCGAGTCTTTGTTGACTCGCCAGCTCCACTCCGAGGCCGAACAAACCGACGATGACGCCGTGTCGCAACATCCTCCGCGCACCTTGAGCACACAGTCGACATGGAGCAATCCGAGCAATGCATCGACGGCAGAGCTGACGAGTGACGACGGCCATAGTGTGGCCAGTCCCTTCCACTCGCCACCACTGCCACCTACCATTATCACCACACACGTCCCGGCTGTAGCAAAAGCGATGACCAAAGGACTGAACATCGCTGAGCAGGACAGCAAGGTGGCGGACACCGGATCTGAGCAGTCAGTGGAGGCGAGCTTGGGGAGGAAGAGATGCATCAGCTTCGCATGTGGTGGGAACAAGAACAAGAATCCGCCGACGTCCCAACCCCAGCCCCAGCCCGCAGCCCCTCCGTCCGAGCCAACAGTCCCGTCTTCGCCGCCCAAGCGCAAATGTGCGCTCAAGTTTGTCTGCCCCACGAGAGCTGCGGCAGAAGCAAAACCGGTTGTCGAGAAGCAGCCTACAATTAAACGCCTTGCGAGCCCACCTCCGCCGGAGCGTCGTAACAGGATCAGTAGTCCCAAGGCGCACCGGGGCTCCGATAGCACCGTTACTCATGCTTCGCCTATGAGTGTTCGCAAAAGCTCAGTCATTCTCGAGACTGCTGCGGTTCCCGCCACATCAGGTGCAATGCCAAAGCTCACTCGCAAGTTTTCCGACGACTCGGATCGCAGCACCGAGGCCACGCGCTTTCACGAGTTTGCGTCGAGTGACGACGAGCCCGAGGAATGGGTGCAAGAATCCACTTGCTACAAAAGCCGCCTCACGGTCAATGACACCCTGCAAAAGGAGATCACCATCCGCAAAGCGTGCGAGGAAGTCGAAGAGGAAGTCTTGGAAGAAGAAGACGCCGAGGACGATGACGATGTGATCGATGAGGACGAAGACGACGAAGAAGACGAGGACGATGTGATTGAACTGGAGGAAGAATCAGACGAGGGTTTCCGTACCGACGATGAGGAAGGCTTCGCAGAGTCCGATTCTGAAGGCGAGGACAGTGACGACGACTGGTGGCGTCCCGGTGGTGCATCGACTGCCGCTACTTCGACGGACCACCTGGATCATCTCGCAAAGAGTGCTCTCAACAGCGAGCCTCTCGCCTCCTCCATTGGCTCACTCAGCTCCAGCCACATCTCTCCACGAACTCTGCTGCGCAAGCCTCGCAAGATCCCGGCGAATGCTGTCCCGATTTCCCAACGTGCTCCGGCTATCGATCTGCCTGACTCTACTGATTTTGTATGCGGCACTCTCGATGAGGACAGACCCTTAGAGCAGGCCTACCTTCTCAACAAGAAGCAACGCGAGGCGGCTAAGCACAAGGCTCGTCCACAAGACATCGATCCTACCTTCCCGACATCCGACCCTGAGATGGATGAGGAGGACGACGAGGACCTCATAAACCCAGAGGAGAGCGATCATGAGAGCCTCATGCACGGCACCATAGAAGACCTCGATGACGAGGCTACTCTACGCCGCAGGATGTCCAAGCGGGGAGGCAGACCAAGTCATGTACATCGGTCACCACCTCCGCCAGCTCGTCACCGATCGCCAGCCCCTGGTGCAATGAAGCGGACGAATACCGCTCGCTCGCCGCCACCTCCGGTGCGACGCGGCACTGCACGTTCACCACCACCGACCTCGAGACGCGGTACCACACATTCTCCACCGCCACGTCGACTATTCGCCAATTCACCGAAGAGGAGTCGCTCACCAGCACCTGCGATGAACAAAGTGACGTCCCCGCCGAACACGAGGCGCATCTCTCCGTCCTCTTTCGGCCTCGCAGCGAACAAGAGCCAAGCAAATGTCCTGGCAAGCCGCCCGCAATTGACGCACACTGCTTCGCTGCCTCGTAATGGAGGCTATACGCTCGGCAAATTCAACGGCTACCGCAAGGACGAGGGCGAAGAGACCGAGACTGGTAGTCACATTCACGCGGCTGATCACCACAAGCGCGGAGCTATCGACATCTACAAGGGCCTGGAGAGGAAACGCCAGCGCCGCAAGGAGAAGCTGCACGCCAAAATGTGTGCAAAAGCCGCGGCCAAGGGCGAGAAGGTCTACAAAGTCAAGCCTGGCAAAGGTGCGGAGAGAATGAGGGAGGTTGGCCTGGAACTGCAACGTTATCGCGGCAAAGGCGAACACATCCTCTCCATGTGATCCCGACGACACCGAAACCCCCCAAATCACTTCTATTCTGTGCGAGCTTGAGCACAGCGCCGCCGAACCATCTACGTTTGGCACTTTCACGGACCCGACTGGAAGCAGCAGAAAACTTCTGACCGAGTCTGTCTGGTCGCTGCGCTCGCTGAAGACCCATTTTCTATATACTTATCCTTTTCCATCATGATTCCCCGACTGAGATCTTTGGAGTCGTTTATAAAGGCATGAGCAATTGCGAGTGTTTTTTTCTTGGGAAGCTTTTTTCATTTTCTCAGAGATACCAGCTCACAGTTGAGCATGCAGAGCGGAGCAAGTCAAATCAAGCAAATTGAGCGTTCTAGCAGAGAGCAGCAACAGCATTCTGATGACGAATGAAAGAGTGTGTCTGGTTTTTTGGCATTGAAATTCTACTTTTTGTTCTGTTTCTTTTCCTTTCTTTCGAGTTTTCTCTTCCCAGCGTGTAAATTTTTTGGGTCTTCATACACAGAATGTAGACAACAAACACACATATGGAGCAGGTCCTCTTGCTTGAGATTGTGTTTGTACATTTCAACGCATGTGGCACCTATTCGCACAATTTTTCGAGCATCATCTCACGCATACGTACGTGCATAAAATGCGTACGTATCCCACTGAGGCGGAGACAGGACAGGCTCGGAGAATTTGTACACTGCCACTGCCACAATTCGTACCTCCTACGTCCCGCCTCCCCTCTCCATCCGGATTTCTGGGGGATCATGATGATGCCCTGTTGCGATGCTTGCTTGCTTGCGAGTCTCTCCGCAATCGCCAAGTGAAAGTCTGACAGGCCGTAGGCAGCAAGAAATGGGGATAAGCCAAGAAAGTCATATCTAAAAAGAGGTCTTGGAATCGGATAATGCTCGCCGGAGCGAGCAGGAGTGATGGTTATGAGTTGTGAGCGAGCGCATGGGAATGAGGATCCACCACACTGATGACATGTACAATCTCAAGCGAAGATGGCCGTACATCTCAACGTTCGCTTGACAAGACAGTGCCCAGCTGGCTGGCTGGCTGCCAGAGAGTGATGATTTCATGATGGAGAGAAGCGAGTGGTGAATGGAAGAACTGATGATGAGAGGAGATAAATGCACAATACCAACTAAGACTACTCGATGCCAACAGACTATTTATTCATTCCTCCTGTCCTTCGTCGATGCACCCAGAAATAGAGCAAGCAAGCAAGCGAATCAATTCATCGTTATCAATCATTTCAGTTCAGTTCCTAGCCCATTGTTGTTGTTGCTTAAGCGAGAAACATCCCCATTTATACACTGAAAACGCCGAAACCCAGCAAATGCCTCCAACCAGTAGCAATTCTTCTCAGTCTGTTCGTCCACTGGAAATAGCATTTCTGCCAACCGAGGGGACTTTTGTATGTATTCAATTCGTGCCCATGCTTCCGTTCTTCTCGCGTACTGCCTTGCTGCCTCGCTGCGCCTAACGTCAGCAATGCTGTGCAGCATCAGCTGAGGAAACCCAACACTGCTTGCCTGAGCGCCTTGCCGGAGATCCCCGTCTATCAACCTTCACAAAAAATCGTCCATGGAAACATTCCGCGAGAGAGGAGTTGTTGGTAGCGGAGCTTTGACCCCAATGCGCGCCAGGAGACTGCGAACTCATGCTCGCGCATGGTTCTGACCTGGATCGGGGATATGTCCGTTGTGGTTGCCATATTGACCATCTTTGTAGACGATGCTATTTGCAGCAGTACGCTGCGTCTGCTGCTTTGTGCTCGCTTCTCATAGCCCGTTTGGACTCAGCTGGCCTCATGTATGAGCCGAGTGTGGAAGTGTCTCGTTTCAAGTGTTGCCACCTTTAGCTGCCGTGCGGTCCAGCTACTCTTTAGTAGCTTTGTGGGAATTGACTGGCCGGAGGACTGTTCAGCATACTATTGCGTTTGGCGCGGCCTTTCTTGATATGCGTCTTAAGCGCGCTTGAGTCCAGGGGCTTGAGAAGTTCAAAGGAACACAGCAATTCGCCCGAGACACTCATCACGGCACCCCAGTTGTCGAATTCGCCACAGTACTGTTCGAAATGTCAGTAGATGTCTCTCCACAGCGATAAGCGGAGTTTCTTACATTTGGCGCAGAAAACACCGTCACCAGAATTCGCTCGTTAAAGAATTCATAACCATCTTCCACCACCATGTGTGCTCTGCATACCAGATCGAAATCGTGCTTTTGCAGGAACTCCATGATGACTTTCTTGCCGAAACAATAGCTGACACCTCGCTCATTGGCTTCCCAATCTGCTTCCATGTCAGCCGGATCAGACCAGAGCAGATCGTTGAGGAGTCCGTAATCTGGCACATCGGTCGGTCTGGCGATGTTCCGGATGTCGTCCATGTGTGATAGGGACGGCGAGAGTCCACCGTGGACACAGAAGATCTTGCCAGCTACGATTGCAGCAATGGGCAATGTGTTGAATGTATCAACAAATGTCTTCCAGATTTTGACATTGCATCTCCGCTTGCACTCGTCGTAGAAGCCGTAGACCCGCGTCACGTTAGCGCATTCATGGTTGCCTCGCAAAAGGAAGAAGTTCTCCGGGAACCGAAGCTTGTAGCACAAGAGCAGTAGGATAGTTTCCAGACTCTGCTTGCCGCGATCCACGTAGTCGCCTAGGAATAGAAAGTTGCTGTTTGGTGGAAAGCCGCACATTTCAAACATGCGAATCAAATCCGTGTACTGCCCATGCACGTCGCCAACGATCTTGCAAGGCGTGGAAAGTTCCAGCAGGGCGGGCTGGGATAGGAACAGCTCTCGAGCAGCATTACAAATGGCAGTGATTTCTGCATTCTTCAGACACACAGTCTTGGTCACTTTTCCCGCATAGCCAGCGTCTACGAGGCGCTTGATCATGTCGTCAAGGTCGGCCGGTTTCAGTGCCCCAATAGCCATGTCACCGGAAGTGGATGCTGAGCGTGATTGCGATCCTTCGGCAATCGCAAGCGCTGCTGCTGCACCCTGTCCGTTTGTCTCTTTGGGCGGCCTCTTGACCAGGATCGACTCGGTGGGCTCTTTGTTGTGCGATTGGTGGATGTTGCCTTGGGGTGGCGCGTCTGATACTGCGTCCACCTCTCCACTTCGCTGCGCCTCCTCGATTTCACTGTACTGATGCCCAGTGCCCACCGACGCAGACATAGTAGGGGAGGGCGGAGGCTGAGCGTCGGCGTCATCGCCGGCGAGACTGCCTCTACGCGGCGTCTCAGAAACCGAAGCAGATGCCCGCGAGTGCTTCCCAGATCTTCCACTCGTAGCGGATTTGATAGACTGCGAATCTGTCTTATCGAGGCTTGTCGATGAGTTATCACCTGCTAGGTTGCTGCTGCTAGCTCGCGGACTGTCTGTAGATGATTTTCCCGGGATCTTCGTGCGCAGAGCACTGCGAAAGGATCGCGAGGACTCTTTTGTGTCGGATTTGCTGAAGGACGGGTATGAGCCCAGCTCAGGTCCTGTGGGTGTTTGAGAACCGCTGCTGCTCTTGCCATCCTTGGACGGTTGGTTGCCCATGATTGCGACCCGACACGAGGCCTCCGATTGTGATGTCGTGAATGAATATCTCGTGTGACGCGTGTCGCTCAGGTAAGCTAACTAGTGCGGACGATGCGGTGGTATGATGCAAGGCTGCGCGGCGCTGGTTATGGAGGGCGGAAGAGTCTCGCCAAAAAGGCCAGACAGTGGATTTCAGCGGAAGCGGTGCCTAATGCCTTTGCATGAAAGCTGTTGTGGCCTTTGGCGGGAAAGGTGTCGTGGCTCGCTGGGCCAAGAAGATAGCGGCGGTGATGGCGAGCGGCCAGAGTGCTGGCGGGCGGCGATGTCGTCTTGGGCAAATGATAGCGGGAGAGGGCGGCGAGTCGTCGTCGTCGTCGTTGTCGCCAGGGGAGGCAGCAGAGATGACGGTGAATCAGTGGTCTGCTGGGGTGATGCGCAGCGCGAGTGTAGCTTAGTGTGGGCAAGAGAAGCCCGCTGCTGAGAGGAGGAATACGTCAGTCTGTCGCTGCTGCAGTTTGTGCCTGAGCGCTGGCGGGCATTGCCTGGCGGAGCGTGTTTGCCGCAGCGGAGCACTGGTGGCGGAAGAGGGTGCACGGCGGCGATGCAGCGCGGGGCGGAGTGGCAGTGAGTGTTTGGTAAACGTACAGCTTCGCGTGGTTGTCTGTATGGCCGGTGGGTGCAGACAAGGATGCGGGCTCCAGACACAAAGGGCCTGGCCAAGCTGCCCGTGATCGAGTCAGTCGTAGTCATCCGCTAGCCGCGCAGTGGAGAGCTGCAGCTGCAGCAACACGTCTTCCCACGTCGCCCTCCATCTGCTTTGTTGCCCAACATAACACATGGACTGCGCATTCGAGTGCGTCGCTGTGCTATCACGCGGTTGCATGCACATGCGTGCTCACATCTGGCCCGGCGCCCACCAGTGCTACACAGACACTTCTTTGAACGCACACGTCCAACGTCTCTGTGCATTGTGCCCGCGTGGTGCCGAGCCAAGGAAGCACACGACACGCTGTTGCAATATTGTGTACCTGAGATAGGGCGCGAAGAGACTGTGGTGTAGATTTACAGAATGCAAGTTGGGCTGGATTTTGCATATCTATCAGCTTTTACGTGGCATACACGCCCTCTAATTTTTGTCATGCATCGTCTTCTATTAACGCCGAATGCTTTGCTGCGCTTCTCGTGTCCAACACATCGACAACGTCCTCACATAATGACCTCGTTAGCCACGTCGCGTTTCAGCTCCTTGTACGGCAGGCAGACGCAGTTCTGCACACGAACCTCGTCCGCGACAGCGCATTCCTTGCCCAGAATAGTGATGCTTTGCACCTTGACACCATTCTTCACAATGCTCGTGTTGTGCTCACGCGCTGGTGTTGGCGTTCCCTCCACGCGTGCCCATGCGCCGACTCTGCTGCCCCAGCCAATAATCGAGTACAAAACGCAAGCATCGTGGCGGACCTCTGCATCCTCCAGAACGATCGATTCCTTGATGCGCGCACCCGCACCGACCACAGCGCGAGGTCCGATGGATACATTTGGTCCAAGCTTGGCGGTAGGGTCGACCTGTGCGCTTGGGTGAATGAACACTGGGGGGAGAATGTTCGCGGAGGGCTTGGCAAGCTCTTCTGACTGCATTTGGAAGGCCTTGGTGAGGTAAAGAGCGTTGGCCGGGACGGCGGATCCAGCAGTCTTGATCTGGCGCCAGAAGTCCTTGGTCTCGAGGACGAAGAATTGCCTGCTGTCTGCAAGGTCCGCGAGGATGTCCTGCTCTAGTCGAATGACCTCGTTCTTCTCGCCATCTTCATCTGGCACGTACTGCGAGTCCAATGCATCAGAGGATGGATACGAGACCAATCGTGGGCGATCTGTGCGACGCTTAATCGCGCTCTTAATGCTGGGGAAAATGGCTTCCGTAGCGAAGAGATAGACACCGCAATTGATCAAGTTCGAGATGTGTGACTCTGGCTTCTCCACATAATGGAGCACTCTCTTGCTGTGTGTATCACTGACGATGCAACCGAAGTTGGTAGCCGCCTCGTTCGGAACTCTTGTACCCAGAATTACAGCTTCCGCATCTTTCTCATCGAACAGGCGCAGCATCTGCTCAAGCGGGAATGAACAGCAGACGTCGGCGTTGAGCACGAAGAAGCGATCCGGTCGGCCCTTGAGGATTGCATCGCGGAAGTGGTAAAGACCTCCAGCAGTCCCCAAAGCTTGGTACTCGCGAAGGTACTTGACGCTGATCTTGGGGTGGGTGCGTGAACAGTCTTTGATGAAGTCGCGGAATACGGATTCGTCGTAGTAGCCAACGATGAAGACCTCGTGGATCTCGGGCACTCGGGTAACTGCTTGGAAGCAGTGCTCGATGATGGGGTGGCCGGCGACTTCGAAGAGCGGCTACAAACAGTCAGTCTCGAGCTCGAGTCGTGTGAAGGCATTCGAATTCGCAACAAGTGCGCACCTTTGGCAAATCGAGCGAAAGCGGTCTGAAGCGTGTTCCTCGAGATGGGCCACCGACCTAGGACAGCGTTCAGTCTCGTTCTTTCCCGTGTGTCGAGTTGTGGCAGCTAGATACCAAAATGACAGCTTTTGTTACTGGACTGCTGCCAGCTTTGCCCCGGACGGGTATCTGCAGGGAGGCCATTGTCGACCAGGAAGCGGAGGATTGCGGGCTGGTGGTGGTCGCGCGGAGTGTTGGAGTGCCTGACGCAGTGGTGACAAGTCTTGCACACAGCTCCAGATGATTGTCCAGAAGGTTGATCGATCATACCCCTTGTCGCTTCATTAACCCTGCAGAAACGCACTTGTGCACGTCCCCTAGCGGCGCCCCACCCCCAGGGTCGCGCCTGTCAAAGCCGAGTCTGTTGCTCCCGCAGCTCGTGCGCTGCCCGTGAAAACGTGGACAACGCGTCAACATCGCGATTCATCTTGCCTGGTCGAATAGCGTGAATAGGGAGCTTCATATGACATCTGCCACTGACAGCTGCACCAAAGGACCCGGCACAATGCCGGCGGGATGGGCCCTTCTCCAGACCTCGCGCAGCTCAGCGCGGTGTGGAGTGATGATGTGCCGTCAGATGGCGGCAAAAGGATCTGCGGCGCGTCCATAGCCCGACAACCACCACCATCAACGCCCCGGTATTGATGTCGACGCGACCAAAGCAGGCACATCCTTCGGAGGTATATCAATGATCGCTATGCCATGGATCAGCAAGTCCCTCTCGATAGCCCGTTGTCGCCGGCTCCGACAGACCAAGCATGCAATGAATGCAAGCGACGCAAAGGGCGTTGCGATAAACTGATCCCAGAATGCACCCCATGCGCCAAGAACAAGAGACACTGTCTCTATGAGAGACATTCGAGGACGCCTTTAACCCGCAAGCATCTGACCATGGTCGAAGAGAGGCTGCGCCAATCCGAGATACGTTTGCGGCAGGCAGAGCTTCGAGCAAATGAAGCTGAGGCCAAGCTGGAGGAGTCTCTCAAGGAAATTGCTGTGTTACAAGTAGGTGCGGAGCAGCGCCATCAGCACCCTGTTGACGAGAACAGCGGACACGCAGAGTCCGAGTCACCATTATTCGACAAGCAAAGTATTGCGGATCTACCAGAGGGTAGACTCGGGCACAAACAGTCGTTCTCGCAGGGAACGGCTACTCGGGCTTCAGAATATCATATTGAAGAGCCGCCAGCCGATGACTTCAGCTGGAATGAACAGGCAGTGATGCATAGTCCATTGCTTCCTGATTACCCAGGCGCGGGCGATGCTGGGAGTCCGACCGTGCTCGACGGAATGGCTTCGCTCTCTGTTGTGGACGCAGGCACCGGCTATCTTGGTGTCGCATCTGGTGCTTCAATGCTCAAGCTAATGTTGGACGGCGACGGGGAACGAAGACTCGCCAAGCCACGTACAGGCATACCTCGAAATACTCATTCGGATCCGGACCAACTTGGTTGGGTTTCTACACCCGTGCATTGGCAGAGGAACATTGGAATGGTCGATCTGGATGCCGCTATTGATGCTTACTTCTCGTGCTATCATTTGGCATATCCCATCGTTCACGAGCCAACCTTTCGTGCTCAGTACGCGCAAGTTATAGACCGCCCTGATGGCCCCAGCTGGAATGCGCTTGCCTATATTGTTGGCGCTATTGGCATCTTCAGTACTGCTACGGGTCCTGTCACGCAAGACTTGGATCTCTTCGAAGCCTCAAGGGCCAACATCTCGATCGCCTCGCTCGAAAGTGGTAACCTAACCCTTGTACAAACTCTGACCCTCATGTCCAACTATCTCCAGAAGCGCAATAAGCCCAATTCGGGGTACAATTATCTCGGATTGGCTCTGCATATGGCCATCAGTCTAGGGCTGCACAAGGAGTTCAGCAACTGGCGCATCGCCCCATTGGCCATGGAGATCAGAAGACGGACTTGGTGGACACTTTACGCATTCTTCTCTGGTGCAATGATCACATTCGGTCGGCCAGTGACCTGGCCATCGCACGGGATCGAAGTTGCCCTACCGCTCAACATCGATGACCGCGACCTGACGCATGCTTCTCTGTCATTGCCACCGCCCAAGACAGGCCTGACTCCTTACTCAGCTGTTGCATCACAGGCTAGATTCCATCTTGCGACCAACGATATCTATGAACGGATCATCTCAAGTGACTTTCCCAGCGCCACGGAGCTCCTGCGGCTTGACAAGGAACGAATCGGAACATGGCACTCAATTTGGTCGGATGATGCGTCGAACATGCCGGAGCGCTACCGGCTTCCTCGCATGATCATGAACTGGAGATTTCGCAACTTTCGTATCATTATGTTCCGGTGTAAGCTTTCCTTCACCCGAACGCCTCCCAGCCACGGTGCTAACTAGTCGCAGTCCATCTGATCAAGCATGTCCTGCGAAGTCGAGAGGTCGGTCCGCAACCGGCAAACGATCCTGCGACGCAAGAAGTTATCGATCGATGCTTGACCGAAGCTGAGGCGTCCATCGCTTCCATACATGGTTACTGGCACAATGCAGAGCACAACGTCATGGCATCTTGGTACGGGCTATACTTCATCTTCCAGGCGTCCATGATTCCAACCATAATGCTTCGCAACAATCCGAATGCGCCACAAGCCGACACCTGGCGTGCCCAGCTTCACCTCGTCCTCGCGGTCCTTGAATCGATGCACTTCATCAATCCTGCCAGCAGAGAATGCCACGAGCTGATTATCCGTCTGTGCGGAGGATTCCTTGCTACGAGCGCAGGCATTGCTGAAGCATCTCTGCATCCGGTCGAAGAGTCTCCCGAGACACAACTGTCAGGCTTGCAAGGAATGATGTGGCCAGGCGTTCATGGGACTGAAACCGACACTTTCATGCAGGACCAAGACTGGACGACTTTCTTAATCAACATGGAACCTGGAAGCCTTGACTTGCCTTTCAATCATGATCAATTTGGTTGAGCATTCGATCGTTAGAAGACATTCCTGGTTCTTGGATGGTGAAAAGATTTCCATTGCCTACTTGCTGAGCCCCGGGCTAGAGATCCGGCATAAATCTGCCTTCGGCTGCATGCCGCAGAAGCAATATCAAAGATACTCTCATGAAAGCCAAGTGCGACAGAGAGGCACGACGGTGCCGCAAAGTGCAGCTTGAGGCCTGAGTTATAAACTTCAGAGTGGGACTCGATCGATGCGTTCTTCTGAATGCCCCTCCGCGAAGGCCTTGCTGATCTTTTCTGTGCTGGCCTCGACATCAACGGCTCTTGGGCCATCGAATATCTCTGCTATCTCCTCAAGACTGTGACCACGGGTCTCTGGGAAGACAAAGTACGTTATGGCAAGGAATATAACCTTGGCCACGTCAGCTTCCATTGCGCATGAAGATAACAATGCCGACCTACCAGAAGACAGCAAAACACGATATAGTATCGCCAACCGATATTTTCCAGCCCGATCGGATTTACGAATGCTGCGATTACCAAAGAGCAGTAGATGGACAGCAGCTCGCACGTCAAGCCCTTGGATCGGATAGAAAACGGAAAGATCTCTGTTGGATAAGACATCAACAACGGGGTGTAACTGCAGTCGTAGCCTGTCCTCTGTTAGCGCGTCTTTCCTAGCTGGATATTATGCCACCAACCGAAGTAGAACACAAACAGGCAAACGATGACCACGATCCCTGCTGGCTGCGATCCGGTTTCGTTATTGACCGCTGAGCAAGCAGTCCAGACAATGTATGAGAGCAGCATAATAACCCCAGACATGTTGAAGAGTGTCCGTCTGCCGAGTCGATCGACACAAAAAGCGGCACCTAAAGCGACTATGAAATTGAAGATCTGCAACAGCCCGTTGATCAAGGTCTGCATGAAGGGGTCCGTAATCCCTACCGTATTCAGAACCAAGGTCAAGTAATACGACACCACGCCTATGCCGTTCCACTGAGCCATTGATCCCAAGGCAACAGCGATGAATAGCCTCTTGCGGTTTCCGGGAGTCGCTACCAGTGTGCTCCAGCCTGTGGCTTTGGACTCCTGTTCCAATCTGATAGTGTCGACAATCTCGCCCATTTCTCTGATCACCAAGGGACTCTGTGTGTCGCCGTCTGCGTGGAACGTTGCTAGAACGTTCAGAGCCTCGTCATTTCGACCTTTACTGACGAGCCAACGCGGCGACTCGGGCAGGAAGATGAAGAATGCCAGTTGGACGGCGGGATAGCCGGCCTGCAAGATACTGGGTATGCGCCACGACCAGCTGTTCGCATAGTCCTGCGTGCCAAAGGTGGTCCAGGAGGCCAATATCGCGCCAAGGTAGTAAAGGGTCCAGTAAGCGCTCGTGTACTTGCCTCGATGGGTAGGGTACGAGAGCTCAGCCAGCAGTAATGGACTTGGTTGAGCGGCAAACATTCCGGCAGCTCCGACGACGAGCCTGGAAACAACGAATTGAGCGAGAGTCGTCGCGGTGGCTTGGACTACTGTGGCTACCATGACCCCGATGATGCCGGTCAGCAGGACTGCTTTACGCCCATAGCGATCGGAGAAGGTCCCGACTATCGGCAAAGCGAGAACAGATCCGATCGACTGCGCCGCGTTGACAAGTCCAAGGAGTGCTCCTGTCGGATTTCCGAAATACTCTCTCCATTGCGGAAGGGCTTGCAAGCCATTCATTAGCGACCCATCATATCCAGCGACTGAGCTTGAGATCAGAGGAACCAGTAGTATGAGGTTGAGCTTAAGCAGATGCGGCACTTGGAACCAATATTTATCGGTTTTGGGTAGTACTTCAGCCAGAGCTTTGCCGACAATGAGTTCGTCCTTCATAGTGGGCAACGTGGCTTAGTCCTGGTGACCGGATGCTGGCTCGGGCACAGCAGGAGAGGAGCATTCTCCATTATACCTCGCATCGAACACTCACTTGACTGCCGCGGTGCGCTCCGACCGCGTCGTATGTTCTCGCGGCAATTTCTCGGAGAGATCCAAGAGTGAGGAGAACCACCCCGTCTCCGCATGGGGAGAGCAGCGAAGGATCGAGATATGCAGGGTTGTGACACGCGAGGGCGACAGTGTACCTGCGTGCTAGCCGATGATCTGCGACGTCAGGATCTCTCACACTGCTACGATTGTACACACGACCACCGCATGTGCGGAGACTACACCTAAGAATACTGCCGGAAGGTCGCGACTTTCAAGCACGTAGCGTGGCCAAGATGGATCTCTCAGCGTCGCGCATTAAAGAATGAACAGGCCGTCAGTAGCAGTGGATATCTCGATCCCTCCTCGACCAAAACGTCATTCTAGCATCAATCTGTATTGACAACTATAGCTGCATGTTATCGGAACGTTCTAAGGCAGAGTGTATCCACCATCAATAACAATGTTGGCTCCCGACATATAAGATGAGGCATCTGAGGCAAGGAAAACGTACGCCTGGTGACCCGTCAGCTCTGAGGAGATGTCAAGACTACAATGTGCACTTACTCCTTTCAGCTCAGCTGGATCAGCATTACGTCCAGCTGGGACCAACTGCGACCACTTATCCCGCCATTCCTTAGGATGACTAGCAATCATTTCCGTTTCAATAAACCCCGGCGAAATACAATTCACTAGAAGCAAAACATCACATCAGTCAGCAACCTCCCCAACCAGCACACTGAATCACGAATCACAGAACATACCTCTCCCAAACTCCATCCACTCCACAGCCAAACACTTAGCCAAATGCACAACCGCCGCCTTGGAAGCATTATACGCCGCCTGTTTCTGCGGAACATTCACCAACAAAGCACTAACACTCGCCGTAAAAATGAAACTCCCATCACCTCTCCCTCCATCATCCTCTTCTTTCTGCTTCTTAAAAATCTTCCCGGCTGCTTGAGCAGTATACATCGCCCCATCGAGGTTCACTTGCATGATATCTCGCCATTGATCTTCAGAATACTCTAAACTGTCGAAATGACTTGCAATTCCTGCGTTTGCGACAACGATATCCAAGCGGCCGAAATCGGATGCAATTTGGTTTATTGTTTTGGTGATGGTTTCTTTGGATCGGACGTCGGATTTGTAGGGTATGATTTTCTGGTTTGTTGCTTGGGAGATTGATTTTGCGGTTTCTTCGGCATCTTTGCTGGCTGTGTAGATAAGGGCAACTGTGGCGCCTGCTTCTGCGAGTCCGCGGACGACTTCGAGTCCTATTCCTCTTGCGCCGCCTGTTACTGCTGCGAATTTGCCGGAAAGGGAGAAGTGTGAGAGGACGGGGCTGGAAGCGTTCGTGGGCTTTGCGAGAGGCATCTTGGATGAGTGAATGGTAAATGCTGGATCAAATGAGTAAATCGTCCAAATGCGTGAGTGTAACCTCAAGAAATTTGTTGTTGTAGCTATACTTGCTATAGCTCGTCAAGCTCAGAGCTCATGCAGATCGGCTCGTGACAGAGCTTCACACCCTGCGCGCATGTGGGTACAGGGCGATTGTCAACCGTCTCGAGGCTGTATGTACGGCTGCAGCTTCGGGCTATTGTCACTGTTGTTTTGAGGCGTGTGGGGAGCCACGAGGACCTAGTCTCCGCGAACACTGTGGAGATGCGGGGGCCTTTCGACCGAACAGAACGTCAGAAGTGGTTCGTTGTATCTCGTTCGATCCGAAGACAGTCTTTGGCGGCACTTGAGGCTGCAGCTCTGGTGGGCAACAAGGGGCACGTCTCGAAGTTCAGGTGTGGAGACTCCGTGAAGCTGTTGTGTCACTGTCCTCAGCGCTGCTCTGGCCATGCCGAGATAGAGGACCTGCTGCTGCCATAACATCATAGCAATACATCGTCGAAGTCGTCTAGCTACGCTTGTCCGCAGCAGTTGCAAAGATGGGCTCGGCAACGGAAACAGAGATTGTAAATCGCGCCAGCACATCCAAAAAGACACCATAGCTGATTTCCAATTTAGAACCCTTCATTCGTGCTACGAGCCGTCAAAGATGTCGCATTTGAGGATCGCCCAGTTCCTCAGCTTCGCAATGCGCATGATGTTCGCGTTCACGTGCAGCAAACGGGTATATGCGGATCCGATGTTCACTATTGGCAACGGGGTCGCATTGGGGACTTTGTGTTAACCAGTCCCATTATCCTTGGTGAGTGAGGATAAGATCGATCTCCCTTACGAGAGAGCGAATGCTGATTCGGTGAAAAGGTCACGAATCATCAGGAATCGTCGTCGAGGTCGGCAGCGCGGTGAAGAATGTCAAAATTGGAGATCGAGTTGCAATAGAACCTGGTGTACCCTGTCGCCGTTGTGACTATTGCAGATCTGGCGACTACAATTTATGCGCTGATACCGTGTTCGCTGCGACCCCACCTTGGGATGGTACCTTGGCCAAGTACTATATTGTCGCATCGGATTATGTCTACCCTTTTCCAGAGCATATGAGCATGGAAGAAGGAGCGTTAGTCGAGCCCACTGCTGTTGCGGTACAAATTAGCAAGGTTGCGGAGCTGCGAGCGGGACAAACTGTCGTTGTTATGGTAAGTTGAATGTCCCCTCAATAAATCACCTCTCACACAAATTGTAGGGCTGTGGGCCCATAGGTGTGATGTGTCAAGCTGTAGCGAAAGCGTACGGAGCGAAACGAGTGATCGGCGTCGACGTGGTTCAATCAAGGCTCGACTTCGCGAAAAGCTTCGGCGCAGACGATGTATACTTGTCTCCAAAGCTCTCAGAAGGCGTAGACCCAGTGGAGCACCAAGAAAAGGTCGCTGCACTCATCAAGAATGAGTTCAAATTGGGTGAAGGACCAGACGTGGTCCTAGAGTGCACCGGTGCCGAGCCATGCATACAAACTGGAATCTATGTCTTAAGGAAAGGTGGAACATATGTCCAAGCAGGCATGGGCAAGGAGAACGTCGTGTTTCCGATCACCACGGCCTGCATCAGAGGACTGATAGTGAAGGGCTCCATAAGGTACACTGCTGGGTGTTATGCGCAAGCAGTAGACCTTGTAGCATCCGGCAAGATCGATGTGAAGCGTCTGATCACCAATCGCTTCGCTTTCCAGCAGGCCGAGGACGCATTTGAGCTTGTTAAAGCCGCAAAGCCCGATGTTTTCAAGGTCATGATCGAGGGTGTACATTAGAGTGATAGCGTCCAGTGTCAAATGTCTCGATCCAAGTCCTTGCGCCCTGCAATGTGAAAGACTTTCTGCTTTGCTGGCAACAGTGTGGAGTTGTCGTGTCCCAGATATGGTGCTGCGCCGCAAAAAGCCACCAGAAACATACACAAGCGTGATTCAGTTTGTTTGTCCATTCTCAAGCATCTGGAGATCTGAAAGTGCAGCGTTCTCACAAAGAGTTTCGGTCGGAACGTGGCAGTAAAAGGATAGTTACCAATTGTTCCTTGAAACAAAGACGTCCAGAACCGGAAGCTTGCAAAATGTACTACATGGCCCGGCATCAGTTGGACTGTGCAGTGTAGACAATTTCACTTCACGATGTGCTGCCATAGTCGCATAATATACGCAACATGCGGCCACAGCACGTTTGGTCCACGTCCTCTCATTGAGTGTCGTGATGCATCTTTCGATCCTTCGGCGCCTTGGTCCACAGGCTGCGAGATTGTTGCTCATCCGTATAAGACCCTGCGACTGGACAAGCTGTGCCCGCAGTGTACCGCGACCCGCGATAAATTACTCAAGGAGGTCGAGGAGAAGCAGGGTGTCAAGTTCGACGAATGGCAATGGAAGGTGTCGTACTCGATGCCAAGCGGCGGGAAAGATTACTGGACGAAGAAGACTGAAGAGAAGATGGAGCCTCCCGAGACGCCCAAGACGCCCAAAACTCCTAGAAGTCTGAAGACGCGTACGACGCATTCGTTGTCGAGATTCAGTTGGAGAAAGAGCAAGAGGAAGAGTGTGAAGATGGCGGACGTGCCTGAGTGAGCCAGGGTAAGGATGTTGCACAGTCAGCAAAGCAGCGGATTGGTCCGTCGGCCTGTGCTTCGCTACCTCACCTTCGTCGTCAAGGTACGCAGACAGCACTCTCTCCTGCGCGCCATTGACACCAGCAACCACGTCAAGAAAGCCACTGGTACCCGTGGGACCCGGGAGAGTACCTCAAGCGAACACATTGGCCGCGCACGGCCCCCTCCACCACCAGAACAATGCCAACTCCAGAGTCCGAATCGTTCAAAGCCGCGAAGCCAAAGGTTGCGCCGACCTTCGATGGCGTAGACTACGATGACAACAAGGCACTCAAGGCCGCACAAGACGCGATTATCAGAGAGCAATGGGTTCAGAGCATGATGGCGCGATTGATTCGAGAGGAAATGGGCAAGTGCTATTACAGGGAAGGTGTCAATCATTTGGAGAAGTGCGGGCATTTGAGAGGTGAGCAGCATGCACACGGAAGAGTTACAAACATGTGGATACTAATCTCTGGGGCAGAGCGATACCTGCAACAACTCAAGCACTCGAAGATCAAGGGATATCTGTTCGAGCAACAGAATTACGTGCCAAAGACAGAGTAAGATGTACATTACGGAGGAGAGTACGAAACGGACGAAGACATTATACGCTCAAGAAAGGCTACTGATGAGTGCAATCATACTATCGGCACTTTCAACGCACGCGAGGCCACAAATGTACAAACGCTTTCCATAATTATCCTGACGACGTTGCGGAGTCAGCTGAGCTTCTACACGTTCATCGCATGGGTCTGTCGAAGCGGCACTGTAGCGCGCACAGATTGGTAGCGATCCCGGAAGAGTGATGAAATGGGCACAAGCTTTGATTGTTATCGTCACTTCGTATTGCCGGGAAACCCCACGTCTCCATCTAGCGCTATCTGCACCACACTCCGACTATGCATGACTACTTTGCCCTAGGTAAAAAGCCCCTCGTCCCACGTGCATGGTCGCTCCCAGCCATCTGCCCTGCAGGACGCATGTTGACACTGCCTACAGGCTTGTGATCGACAGCCAAATTTCACATGAGGGCCTGCGAGAAATTCTCCCTCGACACAGGGCTACGTGTATAGACACACACGGCATGTTGTCTGGCCGAAGTTGGCAAGATGCGCGACTGAAAATGTAGAGCATCGCGCGATGGGGAGTAGCAGGGCCCAAAGGACTGTCGTTTATATCAATATTGACAAGAGTGAAGAGCTCAATATGAGACTCATGCAGTCACGCCAGGACCACCCTTCTTGACAGCATATTCTTGCATGAACTCCGGGTTGCTGTCGAATTCTTCTTTCAGCTAAATTGCATGTCAGCGCATTTCAACTTGCCGTATTTGAAGGTAGCCAACTTACAATATCAAGTCCACCGACTAGCTCTCCATCGACATAGACCTGAGGGAAAGTAGGCCAGTCACTGAACTCCTTGAGGCCTTGTCTCACTTCATCGTCGGCCAGAATGTTGAAGAAGCCATATCGTACGCCCTTCTCCCTAAGAATGCTGACGGTCTGCCTTGAGAATCCACACTGTGGAGCCGATGGAGTGCCCTTCATGAAAAGCATGACTGGCGCGGCCTTGACCAGCTCGCCTAGCCGCTTGTTCAGGTCCTCTTTGCTCTGCTCGCCACTCACATGTCCTTCTGTGCTCTGCGGCGCCGTCTGCTGTTCGTTTGCTCCGGGCTTGTATTGTGATAGATCGCCATTTGAAGCACTGGTTCCTCCCATTGCTGTATCGCGATCCTGCTCCTGTCTCGTGACGTTCTGCTTGGGAGGCAGTCCACCAGCGCCCTTGCCATCACCTCCGCTATGTCTCTCAACTGCTGTCCTGACCTTGTTTGCATCTGTGCCGGTGATTTGCTCCAAAACTTTGCCGTCTTTCTGCAAGACCACGAGTGGTACTTGCGTCACATCGTAGCGTTCGCTGACGTCCGACAATTCCTCAGCGTCCAGGCTCAGAAACGCTATCCGGGGAGGTGTCGTTGGTTCGTAGGTCGATGCGAGAGTAGTAAGGATGGTGGACATTTGCTTGCATGGCTCGGCCCATGGCGCATGGAAGTAAATCACTGCCAGAGTGGTTCCTGGAAGCTCTGCGATGGCATTGTTGAAGGCTTGCTCTGTGTCCACGCCGTGCACCTGAGAACCTGCAGCCATGGTGGCAATTCGTTTTGTGATCGTGATTGTGGCGAAGTCGAGTTGGGTCGTGGCGATGGTATGCGGCGTGAGAGACGGTGGTGGAAGTTGGTGGTTTTGTCGTTACGGATGGCGCGATAGCGGCTCGTGGCGGGGTTCGATGAGTGGAAATTCTGCCGTGACATGCCTGCTTCTGACAAACCTCAAGGTTCGCGCTAGCGGCAAAGATCCCGACAATCAGATATCGGCTCGCGCAGCCGAAGCGAAAAAGTTCCAACAGAAGGAACTCTGGAGACGCAGACGCGACGAAGCACACGATCACTTGCAACGGATATCGCATCACGCTTCTGCCATCATGTCGCTCCCGATCCGAGAAGTGAAGCCGAAAAGCGCCAAAACGAAGCGCTATCTCGACAACAAAGCGCCGCAGGTCGTTGAGAATCCCAAGACGACGCTCTTCCTACGCTACTCGTCCTGCTCAGAGATCACCCAGCTGGTGCTCAAAGACCTCAATCGCCTAAAAGAGCCACTCACTGTCAAGTTCAACAAGAAGAATGACAAGCATCCGTTTGAAGACGCTACGAGTTTCGAGTTCTGGGCAGACAAGAATGACACCAGTTTGATGGTTTATGGGTCACATAGCAAGAAAAGACCACACTGCTTGACACTGATCAGAACATTCGGATACAAAGTACTGGACATGTTGGAATTGCTCATAGACCCGGAGACATTCAGGAGTTTGTCGCAGTTCAAGAATGCCAAAGCAACTGTGGGTCTGAAGCCACTGCTCTCGTTCTCAGGGAGTGCCTTCGAATCGCCAATTCAGAACGAGTATACCATGGCGAAGTCACTGCTCTTGGATCTTTTCAAAGGCCCGGACACGGACAAGGTGGATGTGGAAGGATTGAAGTACATGATCCATTTCACTGTGGACGAGGAAGAGCAGGAGGGCGTAAAGCCACAAATACACATGAGGTGTTACCTTTTGAGTTCGCGGAAAGGGCAGAGCTCTAATTTGCCAAAAATTGCAGTGGAAGAGATGGGGCCCAGGATCGATTTCAGAGTTGGGAGGAAACAAGATGCGGATCCTGAGATGCTAAAGGAAGCCATGAGGAAGCCAAAGACCACAGAGGTATGCTCGCATCAACGTGTTGATACAATGCTTACAGACGATACTGACTATGACAACCAGGCCAAGCCAAAGAAGAATATCGAGACAGATATGATCGGAGACAAGATTGGTCGCATCCATACCGGCCGACAAGACTTGAGCCAATTGCAAACCAGGAAGATGAAGGGATTGAAGCGAAGCAGAGATGTGCCAGACGACTCCGGCGATGTGGACATGAGCGACGACGAGAATGGGGGCGTGCCGCTTGCCGCGGACAAGCGGTTGAGGGTCGAGTCATGATTCCTCATCAGCCTGAGGTGATGACGAAAATTGTATTCCTCTTGCGTTCAAGCGTGGCGTTCGGCGTGTAAAAGGACGGTTGTCGGCACTTGTATCTGGTCTCGATGCGGCAAAATGTGCAACAGAAGCGTAATACTCGAGACATCCACCCAGCCTGGCAGGCATCCTACTAGGCCTGTGGTGGCACGGTGAATCGAAAGTTCTTCTCTGCTGGACATTGCTGAGCATCAACGTGTGGAAGCGCCTGTGCAGCTGGCATGACCGACTGACCAAGGAGTTCCGAGGGCAGACATGCGACCGCATTCCAGGGCGATGAATGCGTTTGCTGATACTCTCGCGATGCTAGACACCACCAGGCTATGGTTAATACTGGCTTCGGTTATAGTTATTGAAATTGATGTCAAGCCGCAAATGCAACAAGTCTTCAGTCCTCAGTCCACGCCACAAGGATGCTATCACCAGTCTCAAATTTGATTCAGGCTAAAAGCGACGACCGCCTGCGACGTCTCGTACAAGCATCACGGCACTAGCGGCATCTCCATCCTGCATACACGTGTGAGTCTGGAGAACCCCTGCTCACTAGCATTCAGCCGAAGAGTTTAGAGCTCTAGACGCATCACCTGCTGCCACTCGTGCCACTGACAGCCACGCGCAGGATGGATGGCCTGAGAAGCCTAAGGTGCGACTGGCTAACGTGCCCCAGCTAACACCCATGTTACATCTGCGTACCTGTCTTTAGCCGAGACGCAATGCTTCTGTTGGCGAAATGGCTCATGCATGTTTGTAACATGCTTGAGCAGAGCCATTGCTACATATTGCAGGCCGTAGCTCCCCTTGTCCAAGCCTGAGTCCATCCATCTTCGCATCCCTTCCCTAATCATGGCACCAGTAGGAGGTGCATCACATTTCGACCAGGCGGCTCTCCAGCGCCGCCAGGCCTTGCAAGGCTCTTCTGGTCCAGCCGCCCTGGTCAAGAATGCCAAGGTCTTTGGCATTGCTTGCTTTGCATGCTTGGGAGGACTGCTCTATGGTAGACTTATCGCAGCCATTACTTGTGTCGCACTCAACTGACTATGGCTAGGTTACAACCAAGGCGTCTTCTCTGGCGTACTTACCATGTATAGCTTTGGCACCCACATGGGCCCGTGGGTAGAGAACCAGACTAAGAAGGGTTGGTTGACGGCGATCCTCGAGCTTGGAGCTTGGTTTGGAACCCTCTACTCTGGTTTCCTGGCCGAAATTATATCACGAAAATATGCTATTCTGGTCAACACCGCTATATTCATCATTGGCGTCGTTATTCAATGTGTAGCTGTGACTGGAGCGGGCGCCAGTGCTATTCTGGGAGGTCGTTTCATCACTGGTATGGGCGTTGGTAGCTTGAGCATGATTGTACCGATGTACAACGCTGAGGTAGCGCCGCCTGAGGTCAGAGGCGCTCTCGTTGGCCTTCAGCAGCTTGCGATTACCACCGGTATAATGATCAGCTTCGTAAGTACTGGATAACCGGAGAGACAAGGTGACTATGCTGACGAAATGATCGCAGTGGATCGATTATGGGACGAACCACATTGGCGGCACAGGATCGGGTCAGCAAGACGCAGCTTGGTGTAAGTGCAGTCGCCTAAGAACATCGTCTTCGTCTGCCCTGTCTGGACATCCGTGCGGCCATGAGCGTCAGCTTGACTAGAAGTTGCTTAAACGTTACGGAAACACATGCTGACTCTCCCATGACTAGTGGTCCCTCTCGCCTTGCAGCTCGCTCCTGCGGTACTCCTTGGTGGGGGCATGCTCTTTATGCCTTTCAGTCCGCGTTGGCTCGTCCACCATAATCGAGAAGCTGAGGGTCGACGAAATCTGGCCAGCCTCAGAGGCCTACCGCAGGATCATGAGCTCATTGAGCTTGAGTTCCTCGAAATCAAGGCCCAGTCACTCTTTGAGAAGCGTTCCACAGCTGAAGCCTTTCCTGGTCTGTCCGATGGCTCCGCTTGGTCGACGGTCAAGCTCCAATTCATTGCTGTGGGATCTCTTTTCAAGACCATGCCAATGTTCCGCCGTGTCATCCTCGCCACTGTGACCATGTTTTTCCAGCAGTGGACGGGAATCAACGCCATTCTCTACTACGCCCCTCAGATCTTTGCAGGCCTAGGACTCTCTTCTAATAGCACTTCTCTTCTGGCCACTGGCGTGGTTGGTATCGCAATGTGGCTTGCTACCATCCCTGCCGTCGCATATGTCGATAAGGTCGGACGAAAGCCCATCCTGATTTCTGGAGCGATCGGAATGGCGACATGCCACATGATAATTGCTGTGATAACGGCTAAAAACGAGGACTCGTGGGAGTCTCACAAAGCAGCAGGCTGGGCGGCCGTTAGTATGGTGTGGCTTTTTGTCGTTTTCTTCGGCTATTCCTGGTGAGTCAGAATCGAAGTCTAGGCCTCGTGGCTTAGCACATCTCCGTGTTTTGGAGAGAGTCCCTGTTTTGATTGAGTGGTGGCGGCTGACAGGCGTGTTTCAAGGGGTCCGTGCGCTTGGATTGTCATAGCAGAGATTTGGCCGCTCAGTCAACGACCATACGGCATCGCGCTTGGTGCGAGCAGCAATTGGATGATGAATTTTGTGGTCGGACAGGTTACGCCGGACATGCTAACGTCCCTACGGTACGGGACCTACATCTTCTTTGGTGGCCTGACCTTCCTGGGCGCAGCTTTCATCTGGAAATTCTTCCCAGAAACCAAGGGCCTGTCTCTTGAGGAGATGGACGTTCTGTTCGGCTCCAAGGGCTTTGCACAAGCCGATACTGAGAGAATGAGAGAGATCCACCGCGAGATTGGATTGGAAGAAGTGGTACGCCAAGGAAGCGTCGCTCACACGCACGACACCTGGAATGAGAAAGCTGGCATAAAGCACAAAGAGTCGGAAGAATTGTAAATACTCATCATCCGGAGGATTAGCATTCTGTGCGTACTGGCTTAGCTTTGGACGAGATTGTGCCTCAGATTTGTGTGTGAGTCGCGACTGCCTTCCATAGAAACAATGGGTGAATGCGATTTTCCTCCGCGAATTGAGGATCTTCGCAGCTGCTGAATCTAGATAGAAGGCAGATCGTGCTGCGGAGTGCTGTCTGAGATTCGAGTGTATGTACTTCCTGGCGCCGACGCCTTCCATCCGCGGTCCTTGATGGAGTCTTGGCACATTGTCACGTGAAAGCGCGACGGGACGCGCCTCGCCACGACTGCCGTCTTTGTAACTTGCCTTTACAACTTCTACTCTTTGTCTTGCGTCGCCTCTCAAGCACCGCCGGCTATTCATCAGTCCACATACCCCACCAGCGTGGCGATAATTTGCCAAAGCCTGTCATGGAGATGAGCAGGCAAGATAGGCATGGAACGTCGCACAACACTGCTCGTTCACGCAGGCGCATCGAGTTCAAGGAAGGATGACGAACGGCATGTTCAGCAAGTAGAGACGTACTTGGAACTTGAGAAATTTCGACCTGCGAAAGCGAGATCTCTGGCTGCTTGCAACGTCGAACTTGCGCCATCATCTGCGAGACCGGTCCACCAGTCCGAAGTGGCGGCGGAGAATGCTGTGAGGGCACACGGCCAATATGACAAGCGGATCGTAAAGCGCCAACCCGTCGAGAACGACGATCATAGGTCAGAAGTTGCCCAGCTTCAGGACTCATCTGAGTACATCGACGATACTCAACTCGCCTACACTGCATTGAAAAGCCAACTTTTCACCGCTACCACGGCATCAACATCGAAGCATTTGACATCTCGGAATAGCGGTCGGTCACCTCACGAGAGAGATACCGGGAACGCGCTTAGCCCTCGGCGACCTGTCGAAAGGATATCAGAGACTTCCCCCGCCAGCCAAGACAACAGCAATGCCTCCATGGTGACCAGTCCAAGGCGCCGCGCGGGAAGTGAGCCTGTCGTCGAGTCATCCTATATGAGAACCCCCATAGTCGCTCACCCAGCCAAGCGCCTGCGGCGCTTATACCCAGCTTACGACCGAGCTCAGCTCGATAGTGGCAGTCAGCCAGTGGAAAGAGTACTATTCCCTCTCTCTGCTGGCGCGACTCATGACCCCACAGGTGAAAAGCGGCGCACTGAGAACGAACGCGGTGATGATGGAACCATTGCTAGCGACGATACGACATCTGAACTGCCCACCTCGTATTCCTTGAGCGATCTCGCATCAAACAGCAGGGATGGCAGTAAGCAGGATCGACCGCAGCTTGTCAATCGTTCCGTCAGCGACCCAGGGCCGATAAGCAATTCGCTTGAGAAGAGCTGTGACCCTCAATCGTATATGCTTCGATCTCCGCAACACGCCGCATTGGGCAACAGGTCGCCCGCTAAAGATGGCATTTGGCGAACTATCGCTGATGAAGCTTCTCACTCTCGCGTGGAGATTTCAGCTGGTCAAGGTCTCAATCTCAAGGTAACTCTGCCCGCGTCAACACAACCGAGCAGTCATAGAGACGTCGCCCAGCAACAGATAGCCCTGGACCCAGCCGAAGCCGAGCTTTGCTCTCTTGCTCCGGAAATTCATCCACCGAAGCCAGCGACGTCTAATGATGGTTTCATTACACATGCTACGGACGAGCTTAATGTTCTACGTGCCACATTCCTCTCGAAGTACTCACCTATGATGGTTGCTCGTCAGATATCTGTGCACGAAAGAGGACACTGGTCTGTCGATTGTTCTTCGTGGCAGGCTCCCAAAAAGCTGGCATTCTGGCGCCGCTTGCAGATCTGGATTGCCAACGGCACAGCGGGGCACGACATTTGGTGTACAAGAATAGCAGATGTACGTCTGACTTCACGGAACAGATTCGAGGAGCCACTCTTGCAAGCCGACTCAATCAACAAATTTGAACACGTTCGTATATATTGTTGGGGAGAACTGGTAGAGCATGTTTATCTCCTGCTTTACACGGCCAGTGAGGGCGGTGTCAGGAAACTTGGCTTGAAATGGATCGACTCGAAGGGCGACATTGTTGTTCGGATGAGAGGCCCCGCTGACCTGCGTTGATGAGCCTCGGACAGTGGAAACTCACTCTTGTACGTACGCACTTTCTGGTGATGACTGGAGCAAATAGGCTTCCGAGCTGTGTAACACATCATTTGCTGAGGAGACTCAAAATGAACCAGGACAGCATGTATCGCAGTGTTGCTCCGAGCAAGTCATTAACGCGGGTTCTATCTGGCTTGAAAGCAGTCTGGGTATCAAAAACACGATCTATCTACGCTGAAACACCAGAACATTACCACTTCTTCCCTTCCGTGAAACCGTCCATCCTGCTGACCATGTAGTCTCGTCCTTTCGCAAAACTCACGACGAAACCTGGGACCGACCACCCGTTGAATGCTGCAACACCAGTCTTTGGCCCGACCTGGAAAGGGATTAGCAGATGCCAACATGGAAATTCGAGGCCCGACTCACAGGAACGAATTGTGTCTCCTTTGGCACAAAGTTGTACGTCTTCTCCGCAACATTGCCTGCCTTGGCCTCAGAGAGTAGGTCGTGGTCGATGTTGGCATGGAGCACGGGAAGAGAACTGTACCTGTTTATCGGGTCAATAACACTGCTTCGCAGATGTGTTTCAGTCAACAACTCACATGTTCATCACTCCGCCACTGTCGACGCCGGACACATCACCAGCAGCGTAAACCCTTGCACCAGCCTTGTCGACTCTCAGAGTCTTCTCATTCGTGCTCACGAATCCTTTATTATCCTTCAGGTCGTTGGGAAGCCATTCGGTATTAGGTTGAACACCAAAAGCCGGAATGTACACATCAGCCTGGATCGGTTCACCACTGCTGAGCAGCACTTCTGTCTTGCCGTTTCCGAGATCATTTTGCCCATTGACCTTGGTGTTATAGCGAACCTCCACACCAAGCTTCTTCAGCAGTGACTCGGCCTTCTTCGCGCGGCTTTCGTTGAACACCGGCAACAGTTTTTTCCCGGCAGTGACGAGGACAATCTTCGCTTTGCCGCCGAAGTGAGCGCCCAGTTCGCCTGCAGTCTCCACGCCTACTGGTCCACCGCCAGAGACGACGATCACTTGCGCCGACTTGAGTTTTGTGTTTGCTTCGCGAAGTGCGTTTTGGGAGACAGTGTGATCACCCTGAAAGCCAGTGAGTGGTGTCGGAGTCCTGACACCTGTCGAAATGATGAGAGCCCAGTATTCCAAACTCTCAGTACTTCCATCCGGCTTTGTCAGAGTCACCTTACGACTCTGTGTATCCAATGCAGAGGCAGAAGCCTGGTGAAAGACAAGCGAGTCTTGAAGATTGGTATATTGCTTGAATCCATCTTTGATCGGTACAAAGCTTTTCTCGAAGCTCACATTTCCTTCGGCGGAACAAATTTGTCGAGGAGCTGCAACGTGCCACCAGAAATGTGTTGAAGGGTCAACGAGATGGAGGACATATTTGCCACTTCCAGAGCTTTTCAGTTTTGGTAGAAGGTGTTTGCAGATGTGGTGTGCCGTTCCTAATCCTGCCCAGGCAACGCCGAGAACGACGATGTTCCGCGTCTCGCTCATTGTTGCTTCGGAGAAGTTGTCGCTCGGTCGGAATTGTTGGGGAAAGATTGAACAAATTCGCGAAATTTGCCAGATCTTGTCGACTCGTGAAAAGCGATGATGAAAGTGAGGCAAAAGAAAATCACCACCTCGAATCACAGCGTATATGTGTGCTTCCTGCCGACGGTGCACAACTCTCGAGCTGACCACCGTCACCATAGAGATGACCACTCGGAGGTCGGAACCAGGGGAGATGAGACAAAAGGAGCAGCTGGAACAGGTTTAGCGTACAGTTTTGAGCGTTGTGATAGGCTGGGGAGCAGATCGCCGAGTGGTTTGCAAGCATGAGGCTGACATTGCGACTTGCGACACCTCGGCGATGTTGAGATTCCGTTCGGTGATATTGGAAATGGGAAAGTTAGCATATCTTTTCGGCTGTGCACCAAACCGCACAAGGTAAACTTTGAGGAGAGAAGGCTGACTTCTAGATCAATTATTTCCAAATGTGGCGTTCCGGAGAGGTCGGGCAGCTCAGGTACAGTTGTTGAGATGGTATGAGTAGAGATCGCTCTATGCTAATCCTTCAGCGCACGCTGTTACACAATGCAAGTGAGCTCGCCAATGGAATTAGGGCTTCCCTGTATGCCCAATTCACGCACCGATCTTGACCCTATCCTCCACAACCCGCTCAGCTCTTCGTATCAGCTCTTCATACACAGTCCACGTCAAAGCCGAGCTCACAGCTTTCCTCCCGATCCTCAAACTGAGCCCATAAAACATGCTCCGAACGCCTTCCTCAGCCAACATTGTCCGAGCGGCCTGTACGAGATTCCTGTATTTTCCCGGAGCAATTTGCAACCGAGTCTTGATCGCATCGAAAGGGTTCGTCAAAGTAGTAGCTGCCATTGCCGCTACCACGCCACTCATGAAGTTGATTGTGGCATTGCTGCCCATGCTCCGCACTCCAGGTTCTCCATCTGGGCCGGGTACCAGTTTTGATAGTTTCGCAAGCTGAGCTTTTGACTGTTCGTATAATAGAACGTACAAGCCGGCGTATGGTGCATCTCGCACAGCAGTAGCGCCGAAGCCTGCAAAGAATCCACGCGCACCTTCTGTTCGGATAATGTCTCGTGCTGCGCTGGCCATGGAAGTGTAAGAGTAGTGCGTACTCTCATATCTGACCTTCAGAACCGTAACAGGATTCATGATGAAACCCGCCGCAACTCGCGCTGCTGCACCAGTCGCAAGGTTCGCCACATTGCCAATCTTTGGCAAAACTGACGAACTCTGACCTGCTCCAACGCCAGTAGTAGGAAGTCCAGGGACAGGTATGACAGGCATGCGAGAGACATATTCTCTCATCTGATTGAGTAGGCCAAAGTATAATGCGCTACCGAAACCCGTCCTGATGACAGAAGGAGTTGTGCCGCGCCATAGTGAACGTATAGGATTCGGTCCATCAAGAACGTTTCGTAGAGCCTGTCGCAGTGATCCCGCATTTGATTGTTGTACTCGAGTCTTCAGGAGATCCGCGGGCTGAAGTAATGCAGCACTGGCGCATCCAGATCCCAGGCCGGCTAGAAAATGAAAGCCTGTACAAGAGATGTTAGCCAGAGACTCTACGTGATTGTTGAGCCTCAGGCACCAAGAATAGCAGCCAGTGGCGAAACAGAGGCCGAATACTCACCTACACTTGTCTTCTTGGTCTTACCGCCATCAGACATTGCGGGTCTCTCCGCTGATGGTCTCCGGATGTCAATGTGCAGACTCCATTGCGAAGCTAGTGATGAAGTGAGTGCTGAGAGTGCGCGTGTTGTCCCAAAAGATCTGAGCGAGAAGTCTGTGACGTGTGTGAAAGCACGGTGCTATGCGAGCCGAACACGTTCCGGCACGCGCGCATAGCGCCACCGCTTCTCTCACCCATCCCTACTGACCGGTCACATTGAATACAGTGCTGGCATTATCGGCGTGAAAGCGGTGTGAGAGTAGTGATCAAAAGACGTTATCTACGACTATACGTGTGTGTGTGTGCCTCTTCAATTACATTTACCGGTTCGGTTCAAACAATGTCCAAACAATACAGTCAGTCTCAAATAGCAGATTCCAATCTGGTGGTCGCACTGGGGTATCTTGCGCAAATGCATCAGATCCAAAACGAAAATGACCGGAAACCATATTTTCCACACATCAAATACCATCTTCAACAAATGAAATTCCATCTCTTACGCACTGCTCTCCGTCTCCTCCATCGCCTCAAACAGCCATGGCGGCATATCCACAGACGCCAATGACGCCGTTGCGCTGCTCGGTGTCAAACTTTCCAGACTGACCATCTTCTTCAACTCCAGTACAGCTTCTTGAACTGTCATCGCTCTTCTATGTCGGCCCGAGCGGGGTCAGGCGGCCTGTGGTTCGGAGAACTCACTCATAGGAGTCGGGTCCCCCATCTCGTCTTGTAGGCTTCTGAAGCCAGGCGGAGCCGCACTGTCAGGGATGTCATCGAGGCTGTCGTCCTCTGCGAAGCTCTCTTCGACCTCATCAAGGACAATGGGCGCACTGTCTTCAGCATCTTGATCGTAGCTCTGTTCACGGAACAGGGGTGTGTGAGCACTCTCCTGCGACGTGCCCGACGTTTGTCTGAATGGCACAGGTCGCTGACTGGTGCCCGACGAGTGACGACTTCGTGGTCGCTCAGTGCCCGCACTTTGATGCGAGCCTCGTGAAACTGGTCGATTCGAGTGCGAGCTTTGCCTGCTGTTCAGGCGTGGTGGAGGGAGCTTGTCAGTCGACTCGGGGCGGGGCGAGCTGCGGAAGTTGCTTGCAGGGGGCGTCATGAGGCCCGACTGATATCCCTTTGGCAATGGTGCTTGCGAAGGCGCACCCTTCGATGGCGTCAGTCGGCCATCTGCATTGTAGCGTGGAGCATTCTTCAACGCCGAGCTTTCCATATTCGCTCTCCATTTGCTGAAGGCACTGCTCAGCTGCTGCTGGGCAACCTTTGGAGTAGCGAGACTGCTCAGAAGAGCTGATGCTTGTCCCGTGACGCTCTGTGCTTGTCCGCTGGGCCGAGCGAAGCGGTCCTTTTCTTCCTGCTCCATCTGAAGGTTGGCACGAAGGCGGATTGCGATATCGCGGCAGCGAGCACGGTCGAAGTTTGGCTTTTGAATCAGAGTGATGAGTTCGTTGAGCTCCTCATTGCGGACAGCAAGGAGCTCGCGGAGGAAGGCGATCTCGTCCTCTTTCTGCTTCTTGGTCTGTCCTTCATCTTCAGCATCTGCCTCGAGGCGCTCGATTCGTGTCTCGCGCTCCTGGAGTTGCTCTTGAAGGACTAGAATCGACTCGCGCAAAGCCTGTGGGGAGATCTTTTCAGGCGGTCCGAAAGACGCCTGTGGTGCATATGCCGGAGACGCTACGGCCTTTGATGCTCTTGCTGTCTTTGCGGCGTGGTGCGCTGCAGTCTTAGCGATTTCAAGTCTCTCTTCAAGATGAGCGCACCTCTCCTGGTAGTGTTGTAGCTTCTCATGCATGAGGTTGAGTCGCTCATTCAAGACAGACTCTACGCGGTCTTTGTCCTCAAGAGCATGTCGCAAAGCACGCGAATGCTGGGATGTGAGCTCCTGAATACCAGATTCATATTTGTGCCGCGCCTCATCAAGAGCCACGCTGTTGGAGTGGTTGACTTTTCGGAGGGCCTCTCGCTTGTCGGTCTCGGCTTGCTCTTGCAGGTGTTCCTGGCGCTCCTTCATAGTTTCAAGCTCCATTCTCACATTCTCCAACTCTGAGCGCGTCCTGCTGAGCTCCGTCTCAAGCTGGGCACGAACAAGGTTGACTCGGTTGTTAGCAGCCTCGACTTCAGTCTCGAAAGCCAAGCGTGTACGATGCACTTCAGCTCGTCCCGATTCCTGGGCATCGTAGAATTGGCGCTCGTAACGTGCGGTCAGGCCTTGCTGCTCGGTGAGTTGGGCCTGTAACTTGTGCATCATCTCCTGCAGCTCTTGGTTGGAGGACCTTGCGTGGTCTACGGCGTTGCGCGCTTCAGCATTCTCGACAGCGGAAGCACGGACGATGCGCATCTCGTCAACGAGCTGAGCACGTTCGCGAGCGGATACCAGCTGCTGATGCTCGAGAGCCTCAATCTTGGCGCGATATTCTTCCTCCTTCGACCTCCAAACGGCCTTTTCGCTAGCAAGTTGCCCAGCTGCAGTGGACATGTCCTCGTGGAGCTTCTCGAGTCGACGCTTCATGCCCATTGTAGACTCTTGGTACTCCTCAGCTTGACGAGTGAGCATATTGACGGTGGATTGTAGTTCCTCTCGGACTCGCTTGCCCTCTTCAGAATCATGCCGCCACTTGTGGCTCGAAAGGCGGTACTCTTCGAGCGTTGCTTGCAGAGCTTCTTTCTCGGCCTCAGAGTCTTCAATGCGCTCTTGGGCCTTTTGGCGGGCTTCTTCGGCCACATCCAATCGCTCGATCCATGCCTCCCGCTCCTTCTCCATCACGCGCACCTTTTGCTCCTCATCTCTAGCCGCATCACGTTGGAGCTGCAACTCTTCCTCGGCAAGACGTAACTGCGTACGGACTTGAGATTCGCGCTCTTCAGCAAGCCGCAACTGTCGTCGCGATTCGGCTTCGCGCTCTTCAATGGCTCGTCTTTGATTAGCCTCCTCAAGTGATTTCGCCAACGTCTCATTCAGGCGCCCTTCGAGTTCCAACAATTCGTCCCGCTTGGGCCCTTCTTGTTCTGCTGGTGTGGCCGACTCTGGCTGTTTCCTCACAGTCTCCTCTACCACGGCACGAATATCGTCCAATTCCAGATTGGAAGAAGCAGCACGCGCGAATGATACTTTCATATCAGCCAAGACAGTGTGCAGGTCGGCGATGTCCATGGCTTGCTGTTGCATGCGTTTCGGACTTTGCTCCCGCAGCGCCTCGAGAACGGCGAGCTTGATCTGGTCAATGCGCTTGTCGCGGCCGCGGGAGATTGGTCGAGTCTTGAGTTCGTCGGATTGTTCGTCCTCGTCATCCGCGTCACTTTCAACAGTAGACGGTGTACGCTTAAGCTGCAAGTCAGAAGACTTGTTACGCCTAATGACGGTATTCTGAATGCTTCGTAAGCTTTCTTCAAGTGGCAGAAGTCTGCTTTCCACAGCGCGGCCGATGAGTTTGTCGATGTGATTGTCGAAGAAAGTGCTTCGCTGGTCAAATTTCTCTGCATCGGGAGGTGACAGCATGTCGGACCAATCACTGGTGGGTACCTCCTCTGCCTTGTTGAGTTGTCGCACATGCGGGTAACCGGGGAAAGCCATGTCACTGAGGTCTGTCGTGCGATCAAGCTGTGGTGTAGCGCTCGTATCCTGCCGACGTGGGCTGGGACTGGGTGCTTCGCGACGACCCCAGTCTGCCAGATAGGTCACACCCTTCATTGGATGAGAGCCTGGACTTGGCATTCGCATTGGTGTAGGCTCTCTCTCAGATTCCGTGGCATTCAGATGGCGCATGACGGCATCGATCTCGTCAAACGAAGGGCCCGCATCTGTTACAATATCAATGCGTTCCTGCGAAGCTCGCTGTGGCCGGTCATGGAAGGCACGTGTGTCCAGGCCGAACGACAAAGGCTGTGCGATAGGAGAAACCACTCTTGGGCCATCTTCGCGGATTTCGCCTTCTTCGAGGTCGCTAATAGAGTCGTAACGCTGGTCTTCTGTAGCTGCAGTGACTTCGCTGGTCTCAGCAGGCGCGGTTGCTGGTGGCTGGAACGGCTTGGCCAACGCTGATAGCGATGTTGAGTGCTTGTGGCCATGCTTGGGATGTGCTTCAGCCCCAGCTGTTGTGGCTTCTTCGTGCTCGATGACCTCTGCTTTGCTAGTGTCCGCAGTGATTTCAGAAATCTCAGTGACAGCATCTTCGGCATCTACCTCTGCTTCAGCCTCTTCCAATGTAGACATAGGTCTCTCGGGAACATTGGAACCGAGTACTCTTTCGGCCGGCACAGGGAAGGCGGGCACATCGCAGGGCAGCGCAAATTGTGGAACCTGGTCTCCGTCATCACGCATCTTGCGACCTCTCTTTGCATTGCCTTGTTGAATGCGTCCTTCATCGTCCACTGGCTCTTCCGAGTCCGATGATGCCTTCGGCGTCGGAGGCTTCACGATTGCAATAGCCTTAGACCTACGCGCAGGCTTGACGATGTCTGGGATATCAACTTTTCCAAAGATCTTTGGAAGTTCGTCAACGATTGTGGAAGGCGCATTCATTGGCTGCTTCGGAGCGTCTGATCCGAATGCAGGACCTGAAGCTGAGAAGCTGAAGTCTGACGACGTAGGCTTGAAAGTCGCGGCATTCGCGTTGAAAGACCCAGAAGACTGATGCCTGTTGTGTCCAATCATTCGCCCTGCATCTGGTGCTGGTGCTGCCAGTACCGGCGCGAATGACTGCGTATCGAAAGTCGGGATCGTAGTTGGTGCACCGAACGTGAATGGCTGAGAGGGCTTGAATTCCGCGCTTGGGTTGAAGGTGAAGGACGGAGCGGCGACGTTGAAACGCGTGGATGCGCTCTTCTTCCGGCTATGCGCAGATTCTTGGACCGGTTGATCGCCAAGCGGATCTCTTTCGACCTGTGATGCTGGTGGCTGTTTGTCCTTGGGGGCAACAATGGCTACCACATCAGGCGATTTCGATTCAGCCTGTGAACTCTCTGACTCTTCCGCCAGTTTGGCGACATCGCGGTTGACAGTCTTCTCTCGCTTTTCAGCTTCGAGAAGGTCGCGCTCGAGCCCTTCACTAATATTGTGCCGATGACCTTTCGGTGTGGGGACTACAATTTCTGTACTGGCTTGAACCCTCTTGTGCGGCGGCACATACGTGGACGCTTCAGCCTCGTCGGCTTCATCTTGCTCCTCTTCGTCATCCTCTGCGAGCTCCGGAAGGGCCGGGGTGGGCCGCAGACTAGATCCGTGTGAGCCGTACGGCAGAAACGAGTTAGGCATCGAGGGTGCGGCCATCGACTGCGAGTATGCGTGTTGCTTGCGCCTGTAATCTTCGACCAATCCTCTACTGTAATCTTGCGGAGATTGTGGGAGGATTTGCTGGCTCAAGGGGGATCCTGGTCCGCGGCCAAGATCTTGCCGCAACGCAGCGATCTGAGCTGGCGATCCGCCACGAGGCAACATTCCTTGTTGCAAGTTAAACGGTTGCTGTTGTTGATTGAAAGCCTGGAATACTTGAATGCTTGGAGACTGTGCTTGCAAACCTGGAATGCCCGGAGACATGCTCGGAGGGAATTGCGACTGAGGCTGTGAACCTGGGAAACCGATCGAGCTTCCGGTGAACGTTGAGTGCCTATGCATGTGGCCAAAAGGCCCGTTCATTGGCGATATAGGTGAGGCGACAGACATTGTGTGCGAGTGACCACGCATGAGAGTTGGCCTGCCCATGCTCGAGGCTGAACCAGTTGGGATTGGTGGCGAGAAGGGCAGAGGTGGGTACTGCCCAGACGATTGTCGAGACAAGTCCTGCATCTGTCCAGGCACAGGAAGTGGCGGCAGAGGTGCTGGCTCGTCAAAGCCCAGGGAGACGCCCAAAGCTGCCAACTTCTGTTCAGTGAGGAAGTCCATATATGCCTTCCATTTGGCGAGATCCGGCAGCATAACATTGATCTGATCCTTCGTTCGAGGCACGCGTGCTTCACGCTCGTCTGGGAAAATGTCCTTGACTTGGGCGGGTCCATCTCGAATACTCGACTCCTCAGTGAGATCGTAGCCTGAAGTGCTGTAGCCAGCGTGCTCGAAAGTCTTGATACGCGAGGCAATTTCTTCCTTGCTCATTGGCTTCGGGAAGCCAGCAGCCTCGTAGTCATATCGGGGAATGGCGATGACTATATTCTTCCCACGCCAACTGACCCTCTTCTTCAGTCGTGGCGGTTCGAGCCTCGAAGGAGAAGGCGTGGGCGCCGGAGCGCTCACTTTCGGAGGGCCTGGCACAAGCGAGGCGGGCAAATCGGCGAGAGTGATAGTGGGGCTCTCGTGTCCTGCCTCTGGGGCACCTTCAGGGTCGCTGCTTCCATTGATTTTGGCCAAGAGTGCTTCCTGCTTGGCTATCGCGTCTTCCTTTGCTGCGGCGTCTCGCGCTTGCTGATCGGCCACTTCTTTCACCAAATCGCGCTCCTCGTCCTCAGGCGGAGGCGTGTCCGCCCATCTCGACGCCATGACGCTCTTCGGCACAAAGTTAGGATCGACCTCTTCTTTCTGCTGCTTTTGCGGCGCCGTATTCTCCCCGGATCTCGGAACCGACTCTTGCTCAGACAGCTCCTTCCTTTTCTGCTTCTCCTCTTCCTCTGGCGTCGCCGCCCATCGCGACGTTAGCAGGTCCTTTGGCAACTGCTCCGTCGTGTCTGCACTCTTCAGCTCCTCTCCCGCTCGCTCGAGTGCGTTTTCCGCACTCGCATCTGGCGTCTCCGCCCATCGTGATGCGAGGAGGCTCGACATGCTGTCGTCTCCTTTCTCACCTCGCAAGGTATCCCAGAAACTCTGCTGATCCAACGTACGATTCTCCTCGCGACGTTTGTGGCCCGGCCGCTTGACCTTTCCACCAACAGATGCTCTACGCGGGCCTTCGGCGTCTGACGTGCTCGCGTCACTCCACCAATGCGCACGCTCCGACTGCTCGAGACGCTGTGGCAGATCTACCCAGCGCTGCGTCCTTGACCGAGGTGTCTGGTCGTCGAAAATACCGAGCGGAGAAGTGTTAGGGGCTACTGGCAAGCTGAGATCTGCCAGGCGAGAGGGAATGAGGTGTTCCAATCCAAAGCTCGCTGGGGACGACTGGAGCTCGCTGTTATCCTCGAGAGGATCTAGTTGCGAGAAGGCAGTGTGAGCGGACCTCGAGCCAGGCGAGGATGAGAAGTTGTACACCAACGGGGAGCCCCAAGGCGCAGTGTGGTAGTCGGACTGATTATCTCTGCTCCGCACGCTGGCTGGCGTTCGCGGAGGAGGCAAGCGCGAAAGATCGGGGCTCAGTGTGGGCGGTGAGAGCAGGAAGGGCTCGCGATCACGTCCTCGTCGTTCGGTGGGCGGATCAGCTAGAGCAGCATCTTTGACAACGACAGGCGGCGACGTTGGAGCAAACGCGGCGGTCGACGTGGTGGTGTCGGTGGCTATGGTGCAGCATCATCAGTATCGTCGTCCATCCACCAACAATATTCACGGCATCCGGCTGAGCATCAACGGCCAGCCAGTGACTTCTCCTCACCTTCCACGTTTCCAACAGTTCGCGAGCGACAGACGTCCCGTCTCTATCGCTCCAATGGATGTAGTGTCCTGCTGCTCCGTCGTCTCCCACAAACGACTCTTGTGCTTCTCCGACGCGTCCTGGCACCAGTCCTGAATGTCTTGCAGGGAACACCGGCCAGAATTTCCTCCTGACGCGCTCCGCTCAATTCGGCTTTCTTTTTGGTGATTTTCCGAGCAAATGGCTACAAATGAGAGGGAAAGGAATGACGAGTCTGCATCGAAGAGCAAATGTATGTAACAAGACCAGGCATCATACGCAGGACAAACACGCCGGACAGAACGAGTTGCATGCACCCGGAGCGGCGATGGAAAGTCGGGAGAGTCGTTCGTTCGTCCAGAAGCAAGGAAAGGGAGCAGGCGTCCGTGCTGTGGGGGCCCGAGGAAGGACTCCCATCCAACGACATTGCGACACGACACGTGAAGGACACTACTTCGAACAACCACCCAACTTCAACTGCTGCCGCATCGGGCTTACATGCGTAGGACGCGACTCTGCATCCTTTCCGTCAGCATGTGAGACTTCTATCATCATGTTCGACAACATTTCCTCTTTCCAGCACGAAATAACCCCAACACGATGCTCAACATCAAAAGCATTTCGTCACGTGGCGTCGAGCGTGCAGCGCGAAAAGTTTAAACTCAGCCTAATCGGGGTGTAGCCTAGGAACGATCCGCTTCTGTTCACCAGAGCTTCAGCGAGAGAGAATTGGTATCAATGCCTTGAACAGCTTGGTAGCTTCGAGAGCATCCACAGAACCTCACGGATCTTCTCGGACCGCTTGTCTAGACGTCACTCATCTCAGACTGTAGGACACGTCTTGGGAGCATGAACAAGAAGAAGCGTAGTAGTTCTTGCGATCGATGCGTCTTTACCACAAACTCCGCCATCGAACAGGGTAATATTTGATGAATTGTTTACTCATGCAAGCTGGAGGCTAGGTTGTGATCAGTTGGTCATTTCAGCTCCACGGGCTCTAAGACCACTGGACTCGCTCTTGCACTTTGGACATCCTATTGGGCGATTTGGTCGCGATTCCACATTTTGGTATTCAAACATCACACATCTTACATTTTTACATCGGTCATGATATTTCCCATCTCTGCATCAATTTCAGCCGTCTCTGTTATATGCCGCCCAGGACTCATCATAACCATTCATAAGCCCTCAAGTATCTTGGTCATCCACTTAACTCATATCCTCTGGAGATCATGTCATTCTCACGCCTCAAGCACTAACCGTCAAAGCCTTAATATCCCCCTCTCTCGAAAAACTAATATCCTTACTCAAACTGACATCTTGCCCCAATTCATTCATCGCAGTAACACCCATAACACCAGTCATAGGCGTATCTTTCGGAGGACTGAGTCCTGCAGTTTCTTTCATTGCATGTAACCAGGCTTCATCCATGAAACCTCCGCTTTCGCCGGACATGGCTGCGTATGCGCCCTCATCGAGACCCCAGACGTCACCGGCGGCATCGAGATTGATCAGGCTGTCGAAGTCTGGCTCGAATTCGGGTGCCATGTTGATTAGGCCTGGGAAATTTGGTGCTCCGCTGTTTTCATCGTGTTCGCCCATGCCGGATTCGTGTTGGGTGGCGTGGCCGTCGCTTCCTGGAGGTGTGGATGCTAGGTAGTTGTTCAGTTTGCGGGCGATGTCGTCGTCTGTCATAGATGCGGATGCAGGGCCCATGTTCGAGAGATTCAGCAGTCGGTTATCGCGGTTGCTGCTATCACTGATTCCATTGGCGGAATCTGGTGGTGGTGTGATTGCGCCGCTGCCGGATCGCTCGATGGCTGGACGTTCATCTGCTGGCATTACACCCAATCTCTTGCCAACTCCCAGTAGATCTTGAGCAGATGTGATGACTCGTCGTTCGCGAACTTCATCGGTTTTCTGAGGAAGACTGATTTCCGCTTTGCGAATTGCGGCTTCGAGGAAGGCGGTACTGTAGTCTGCAGCTGCATAGATGTCGCGAAGTCTGCTCATGATTTGCATGCATTGACAGAAACCTTGGAGGCTGGTTCTCCTGGTTACCTCGTCTGGAGCTTTAATATCGAGAAGATGGATGATTATCGCCGGAAGGAGGACTGTGATTCCCGAGGTGGGTAAATACCGCACCATGTCGAGATCGTAGAGGCGATAGGCAATGCTCGTAATTTCGCTCGCAGCGAGCCGCACAGCTTTACGAGAATGATCGAGCTGTTCCGTCTGCTGCTGTCGTGGGGGCAGAGCTGTAGATGGCAGGACCTGGGGTCGATGCAAAGCGGACAATGTCGCAAAGTAGATCATATGCAGCAGGCTGCGATTGAGTACGAGCGAGTCCCTGCCAGAATCGACATCTGTCCATGTGGGAATCGCGTATTGTGCTTCATCGGGAAGCTCGGACTTCCACTGCTCCAGCTCCGCATTGCATGTCTGTACCTCCGTCTGCTCAGGATCGCGCTTTTTCGCAACGAGGCGGACCGTGGTCACTGTGTTGCCCTCGTCAGAAACGACGCCATGATTGCTGTTCAAGACTGAATATTGCACACTAAGAACGTGGCTCATGCAGATGCAAAGCTTCGCGTTCTGAATGCACATGATGTTCAGCTGCCTTTGCATGTCCAGATCTCGGAGCAATTTGCAGCCTGCAGGAATACACGATGGTCCTTCGGGAAGCACAGCACATTCGAAATCGCTGAGCTCCAGCATCGGAACATCGAAATCCGCATTTTTGATGCGAGTTGGCCGACGCATGCCCAGTGCAACCAGTCGATCACGCATGTAGGTCGACCACCAGATTCGTTTCCACAGTTTCTTCCTCGCAGGATCCATAGCAGCTGATTTTTCTGGATTTCGATGGAGTCCGATAGTGTGCGATAGCGAGACTGCGATCCCCATCCAGTGGTGGCTGTCCTTTTGGTCATCTGGCGTCTCATACCAGTATGTCATAAGCAGGAGTGATTGGATCAAACATATGCGATCGACTTCGATATCGAAATCGTAGAGGGTCCTCGTTTTTGTGAAGAAAGCTCGGCGGGCATCTCTCCTGGTTGCATAACCCGCAGCCTTGAGGAATCGTATGTCCACTGACGCAACCGCGCAGAACATCATAGCCTGGAAGAGTAACAGGCTGATCGGTGAATTGCCATCGTTCCTATCGATCGTCGCTACCAGATCGTGGATATTGAGCAACGGCATGAAAGGATGTATGAACTCCACGTAGCTCCGGAGCAACTCATCGCGCAGTTGCTGACTTGGTATCGTCAAAGCTCCCTTCTTCTCCAAGTACAAAATATCCTCCGTATCAAGTTTCGAGGGTAGCGGTTTGATATAATTCGGCAGGCTGTAGGATGGCTGCTGTGGTAGATTGAAGTGAGGCATCACGGCAGCTGGGCTCGACATGGAGGGTTTGTGAGTCAGTCGCTGTAGGTTCATCATCATATCTGACGCGTAAAGATTTGGCCTGGGGTGATCTGAAGACATGGACATGCTTCGCCCGAGATCTTGATCTGTGGTGACGTTCAGCATTTAAACATCTTCAATACGCATCGTTTCAACTCACACAAGGCATGTGGGACATGTTCAGAAACGGATTCCTTCCGCATTGGCGCATACGGTGGTGCCGCAGACATGGGAAACACGGAAGGCTTGTTGAATGGCAAACCTCCCTTGCCGAGCTGCGGCGAAGCTCCCAAGTCGTTCGACGTCCATTTCCTGTACAATATGTTTAGAACGAGACCACAACAGTCGCGAACAAGCCCAAAACTCACTTCTTGCGCTTGCTCTCCGAAACAATGCATTCGACCTCGTCGAGGCGGCAATTGGTACAAGGCGGACCGTGTTCGACGACATTGCAACGGACTTTGCGCGAGCGACAGCACTGACAAGCCTTGGAAGCTCTTCTCTTGACGCTCTTGTTCGGTCGCATGCCATTGGGCTTGAGTCCGGCATCGGTGGAGGTGCGCTTGTTGGACGAGGACTGCGGAGGAGCATGTGCTTGCACGTCGATGGTATCAGAGGGCGAAGATGACGTCTCCGACATGGCGGGCTCTGGAATAGCTATGGAGCCCATGGTTGCATGCCAGCTACGATTGAGCGAGCTGTGGTTGGAGGTGGAGGGGACGAGACAGTGGTAATGGGAAATGCAGCGGAAAAGAAAGCACGTCTTGGGCGAAGCTAGAGATGAAGCGCCAACCTTGACCAGCGCCTGCGATCCTCGTAACGCTCCACCTCAGAGGGGCATGGTGTGGATGATATGAGATGGCCCAAACCTTCTAGCGTGCCGCGACTTATCTCCGAAGTAGCGTGGGTGCAGGCAGAGGGCACACGATGCCGCAGCGTGCTCGCTAGCAGCAGTCTCGACCAAGCCCCAGGCTCGCGTCGGCACAGCTGCTGCGTGAATAGGTAAGCTGGAGGAATGGGAACCTGGGCGTGTCAACAGCCTGCGTATCCTGGCTGCCGCATGTGCCGCCGGCCGTGCGGTGGTGTCAAGGCGTGTCTCGTTGCCAACGCCAAGTGGCGCAGGGCAATGGTCGCGAAGAGCGGAGCCCCATCTCGCGCTACTGCCAGAAAGGCGGAGATGATGGAGTCTGCCGTGCACAAATCTGCGGCCGGAGGGTCTTCTGGGCGCGACGGTGGTCGCTGGCGCTCTCCATCGTCGCGCCCGTTTACCGCGTCCCAGGCCCAGTCCCTGGCAAGCTCGACAAGATACCGTGATGACCAGAGCCGCAATCGGCGTGTGTTGGGGCGGCGGCCATGTCGACGCAGCTGACTCCGCACGTAAGTCTCCGCGGTGAGCGCGCAGCAAGTTCGGAGGCTGCCCCAGTACAAGTGTACAACTCTCGACCAGACACCTCCACGTGATGGAATGCGCTCCGTAAACGGACGTTGGAAGCGGAGAGGAAGCGTCTTGGATCAACGATCAAGCGACTCGGATCCGGCGCGTCGCGTTTGACCCTGTTGCTGTCGTCGAAATAGCCACGGCCATTGGTCCCACATCATCCCCATTCGTTCGGCTCCGGCGAATGCACGCAGAGCCAGGGCATAACTCTCGTGCGTACAGCGCTGCTTCTCACCGTGACATTCGTTATTTCCATGATTGCATGCATAATCCAACGCGTCATGCTGGCCACAGCTTTTTGCGGAGAGCGGAGGTGTGCTGTCGAGGGCAAGAAAGCCGCGCTGGACAAGCGAGAAGGTCATCAGCACTCGAGGCTTTTGAGTGGCTGTTCGGTCCAAAGGCGGGCACATGGTTGAGCCACAAAAGTCAATCGTGCTCGTCTTCCACTGTCGTGCTGAACCCGGAGACAGGACATGGCCATGGACACTTCTTCACGCTAGCACTGAGACATTCTGTTCACTTGAGGCTGCACGTCCGAGCAGTAGTCAGCAGCAATGACAATCGTCGACGCGTCTATATGAGCCTGCTGTGTCAACATCTGCTCGTTGACCAGGCGTGCTATCTCACTCCGCTTTGGTCTGCAGCCGGTGCCAAGTGTCGCTCGAGCAAAGCACCGTGCTCCGATGGTCTGCATATGCGCCGGCTACCGTCCAAAGACACTCTGCAGCTGCAGGCCGGGCTTGACTCGAAGCGGTCGAGTACGCTGAAGCTGTGTGCTGATCGGAGTTCGCGCACAGTACCCCATAGCAGTCTTCTCACGAGCATTAGCAAAAAGCGCGCAACCACGGGTATTTCGCTTCTTGGACGCGTCGCACTCGCACCGCTTCGCCGATCATGATGTAAAAGCGCCAGTCATGATGGCGCGAGCGTCACATGCAGATTTCCAGTCGCCAATTTTCGCTCTGATCAGCGCAGCTTCTTTTTTGCACTCCCGTTCATCGCTGACTGTCGGCTGCGCACGATCTCTGGCAGAGAGATGAAACTAGACCAACTCAACTCGAACTCGTCTGCCCGCCCGTTCAGACAGTGTCGCAGCCAAATGCCCCAAACTACGAGGAGACCTTGTTAGCGAACCAAACTCAGGTCATCGTCCAGAGTGGTCTTGCTCACCGATGTAGAAATACGCGCCCAAACCGGTCCCCAAATGCCACCAGCCGTGACCTTCAAGGAGGATTCCCCATGGCAACCCGATTTCATGTCTCCATCTGCGGATCGTGGAACAGTATTCGTTGTCCAGATTCCAAACTGCAAAGCCTCCCAGGAATAGGGTCATTCCAAGTGCAATCATTGTCCACATCTGCTTCAGAATCCATCGGTCTCTTTCATCCAATTGTTGTTCCTGTGCTCGTGTCGCATCAGAAACGGTCTTGTCTCTCCTCATCCGCTCATGCTCCTCCTTGCGGCCTCGGAAATAAGGTCGAATGTCCCTCTCCATGATGTACATGCTTCTGCTGAGGACGATGATCGTGAGGAGCGCATACGCATTTTGGTGAAATGTCGGATCCTGCAAGTAATGATAATACAGAGTTATAAAAATGGCAAGGCCAGTGGTTCCTAGTGCAATCGAGATTTGTATCCATTGTGACCTTTTGTGAGCGAATGTCGCAAAGAACATGAGGCAGGTGGTGTAAATCATGGAAAGCTCATCGACCAGCTGGAATGGGTACAGGAGCGTGGAGTGGAATGCGAAGGAGCCTGAGCCGACCAAGAAATATCCTATATTGCAACGAGGACAGGTGAGCTTGTAAGTCTTAGTGAAAAGGATATCCTCAAAATCGTACCAATAAATGTGATGAGGAAAATGCGATCATGTCCATATTGGATGCAATTCCGGGCGCCTCGATAGGCCAGGTAGATGAACAGCAGATTCGTTAAAGTGTTGATGATTTCTGCCGAGTATTGAGTCGCGTAGTAATTCTACGCGTTGTCAGTCTCGCCACAAGACAGGCCAAGATGTATGAAGCTTATGGCCGGGGAGCGCTGAGCTTGGACAACGACGGTAGGTGATCCGGGTCTCGCATACCTCTTCACACCAGTCCAAGGTGGACGTTATGGGAGCCCAGTATCCATCGTCCCTAGCAGGCGGATATGGGATGCTGGGTAGCCAGGCTACCATGCTAGGATCGAGATGTTAAACAGCGATACACGAAGTTGACGTAAGCTTCTGGCGTGCAGTGATGAGCCTGTGGAAGTCGCAGATGGCCAAGAAATGAGAGGTGTTGATCCGGGTCGACGTGAAGGACTTCTGTATGCAATGAGTGGCCGTGTGACCAGACAAACAATACTCAACTGTTTGTGGTGTCTGCAGGCACACACGTCACTTGCAGTAGGTCTCACTGGATCTACCGCGGCATGCGTGGCTTCCCGAAGTCCATGCCTGACGCCAAGCCTCAGTCCCGGAATAGATGCCGCATGTGATAGCGATAGCGATCTCCAAAACCACAAGCACAGCACCTTCGAGCATTTGTCGACGGCGACGCGGCTACGGCATCATGGCGATCCCGAACGAGAAGCTGCAGCAGGTGTGTATATCCTCATGCCATGCTCTTTCCTCGCCGTGTTGGCCACGTAACTGACCGCCACCACCCCAGCTCTTGCAAGAAATCGAGCAAAAGGCCGCCTTCGCCTCCCAGCAACTCCAGATCGTGCGCGGCCAGATCAACTCCAAAAATCGCGAAAGTCGGATGCTGCAGCTGAGTGCGGTGGAATTGGACTCGTTACCAAAGGACACTCCAGTTTATGATGGTGTCGGCAAGATGTAAGCTACTCCTCACCCTTGCTCTTGGGCTGTATACCGTAACCGAGGCTGCTTCCGGCTACACCATGACGATGGGTCCTGGGTCCCAGACTAATGCAAGGGTTGCGATATAGGTTCGTGCTTACTACTACTGAGGATATCAAGAAGCGTCAAGCCAAAGAAGCGACTGATGTCAAGGCCGAAATGGCAAATCTCGAGAAGAAGCTGAATTATCTGGAGACGACTTATAAGAATAGTCAAGAGCATATGAATGCTATTTTGCAGCGAGGCGGGTGAGGGATTATGATCTGCAGGGTGAATGAAGTTGGACGTAGCCGCTTGCCATCGCTGGCTTCGAGTGCTTTTGGCTTGAATATGCACTTTCTCCGGGGAGCACCGTCACCGAAATTTACGGCTGGCTAGCCTCCACAGCGTCTTCGCTGCACTCCCAGTCCGACAGAAGGCCAATACCCATGCTATGAAGCACTTACTGAGGGGGCTTCCATTATCGACGCGGTCGATGTGCTGCCAGCAGTTGAGTCGCCGGCATGACTGCGACTGTGGTCAGCCCTCTCGAGGAGGAAGCAGAACAACTGTGACAAAAGCCAGACTGCGGACGTAGAAAATCCTGCCACATTGCAAATGGCCTCGGCCTAGCAGGAGCTGCTGCCTCATATTCCCGCACGAATTAGTCTCAGCAGATAGTCAAAATCAAATGCGTCGCCTTACGGGCTACGCAAAGCGCTTTCAATCCATTCAAGCCAACTTCTCGTTTTATACGATTGACTCTCCAATTGCAACAAGCTGTTCGCACAATAGTCGTTCTTAAAAAGAGCATATTGAGCAAACATCACTCTACTTCTGTTTCGCACAAGAACCTCCGCCTCCTGAACCAGCCAACTCTAGACCTCGACTGCACTCAATACCTAATCACCCCGTGCAAGAGGACTGATCCCCTCTCTCTCTCTCTCTTCCTAGCACAAATGTACTTGATCCATGCCTACACCGTCAAGCTTTAGTTTTAAACCCATCGCCACCAAGATGAATAAGCTCAACAAAATTCTCTGAATATCCGAACATTTCTCCTGCGTGCCTCTCTGCTCGGAACCATCCAGCGCGACCGAACCTCTGCCACTTGAAGCTCTCTGTTTCTGACACAAGTCAGGAGGATTGATTGTCTATCGATGAGCATTACCACAATAATGTCTCCCGGATAACCAAATTTGCACTGCTGTGCAGGACAAGATCACAGAGCATAAATCAAAATTCTTGAAAATGGTCAGTAGTCTCTCACGGGACCAGTCCGTTATGCTTGTTCAAGGAGATTCAAGCTGGACAGATGAGGATTCAAGGCCAATGAAATCTGGTGCATTTTGATTGTCATGAGTCGTATCTATGCAACCCGAGCTGTTTGGTAGCCAGACGAGTTTGCGATTTGACACAGGCATAGAGGCACGTACGGATATGAGCAATGATTCCAGAGAGGCTTAAACATATTTTGAATATGAAAGTATGAATTTAAGAACCGCCCGTTACATGCAGTATCAAGATCATTCATGCGCTGAGTGCCAACCTGCAGCCGAGGACTGTATCCCATCCAGGTGAAAAAACCTAGTTCCGTGTAGCGAATCCAATTCTCGAGCCGGTCGTGTCAAAGACGGAGTAGTAGTTCTCGAGGAACTTTTGGCCGATGATCTGCATTTCGTGGGTCAGTTACGTGTCTCTGGAAGGCACACGAATGCAGATGAGAACACAAGTCTTGGGACTGTCGGCTAACTTACAGTGTTGACGCCAGAGCTACCACCGTCGGTGATCCAGCTGTAATACTTGCCCGAGGACAATCCGTAGAAGCCGTATTGCGATGTAGGCACCAGGTATTGCGCAGGGGTCAGATTGTAGGTGGTGGATCCAAACTTGATGCCAAAGTTGGCGGTCGGCTTGGTGGTGAAGCTGGCCAGACCAGAGCTGCTATCAGTTCTGCCTCCGGCAGCAGACAAGAACTTGTTGTATGCGGTGGTGGGAATGTAAATCAGAGTTGTACCAGTGTCCACAATGCCCTGGGCGTTGGAGGCTAGGGTCGTGGATCCGTAAGTGAAGCTAGCAATTGAGATACCCCAGTATGGAGCAGCTGAACCACTTGTCAATTGCGGGAAGTACTGAATGCTTCCAGTGTACTTGGAGCTGTCGGTCCCACCGAGAGTCAGTTCTCCGTTGGCGTCATTCGTATCACTGCCGGACTCTGGACGGAAGTACACGCCGAGCACTTCTCTTGCAATGCTGCCTTGGCTGTAGAGGTTGTCCATGAATGTTGGAACGGTGTTTGCATTGGAGACAGTGCCTTGCGTCAAATCAGCGGGACCGAAGCCGATGATCCCATCAACGCCAGTGAAACCCTGAGCTGATGTAGCGGCACCAAGCGACTGAGATCGGACAGTCAGACCGCCGAACGAGACAGTGTCTGTGTACTCTTTGCCAGAGACAGAGCCACTGCCGTAAGAGACCTGGAAATTGCCTCCGGTGGCTCTGCCGGTCGATGTGGCCTCGCATGAGCTCTGAGCACCACACCACAGGTTCGAGGCTGCAATTCCAGCATTAGTGAAAATTACACAGTTGCTTGTTCAGTAGCAGCATACATCCTGTGTCCACAATAAGGTCCCAGGTTCTTCCTCCCACGACGATTGGCGCCACGTAAGTAACATCCTCGTTGGTAATAGAACCAGAGCTTTGACGGGCAGTGAGCTTGCTACCAGAATTGATCTTGCTGATTTTAGCCTCGCCACTCTGCACAATGCTCTTCATTGATGAGAAGTTGGCGACACGCTTCAGGGGAAGAACGATAGAAGAGCTCTCCTGCTGCACCGGTGCAGCAGAAACTACAGCCGCAGCGGCTGCGAGGCCAAGGGATGCTCTGAAGAACATGATGAAGAGAATATGAAGACCGAGGCGAGAGTAAGTTGTCCGGGATTGTTGAGCATCGTGGTGTTGGAACGAACCGCCTCACATTTATATAATGCCATCGTAAAGAGAAAACTACTGGCGTGGCAGTCACGTCTCGCACTTCGTCGAGGGAGAGTGATAGAGGACGAGCGCTAGGCGATGATACCTGCCTATTAGGTAGAAGGGCCGTCCTGCATCTCGCGTAAACATGTCCAGCAGGCCTCTATCACATACCTGAGACATGTCGCATCACCGCATGTGGACATAAAAGCATTTCTTCTTCGGTAGAAGGGTTGCATTCTGTGGCGTGCTGGCGCCATCGTCGTAGCCAATAGTAGATCGCACATGGCTCATAGCATCCGTGCCCGAGCGTTGGCAGTGAGCTCGCCATCACTTGTAGGTCTTGCAGCGGACCCAATATTCACTTCATCCACCAGTGACAGAATCAAGACTTGCCAAGGACGTGCTAGAGTGCTTGTTCAACGCTTATCGTTCCTGAGAATGGAGAGATGGTGACATCCACTAAGGTCCAGCGCTTGAGCTGTGCTAGGAAGGCCAGATGCAAATGCTGGATAAGCTGCCGAATTTGCATAAGCGCGCCATCTGCGCAGCAGTTTGATCGACCAAGCAACCGCCAATTCGAATGCATCCCCGGTGTCCGTCGATTTGCTAGAGGGTAGCTGCGAACGTGTCCACTAAAGTTCGCGAACAGCAGAGCTTGATCTGTTGCTTAGCATGCTTGTCGATCCCACCCAAAGCAGAAGGTAGTGGTGTCTTGCGACCAGAGCAACCAGTACGAGGTCCGGCAGCAAGCATGTCGTTGATAAGCGACAACTTGCAGATACGTCGCAACTAGTGCATCTTATTGTATCGCCCCATTGTGGAAGGTGTTGAACGTCCCGCATGAAAGGTCATGAGAACAATCTGTGAATTCGAGACACTACGCCGGTGCTCAGAGTGCTCCAGGTCTCCTGTGTGGCAGCAGATGGGCGGGGGAAGCTCGTCTGGGTTGGGACAGCTCCGTTCGGCAGAATGTGTCTTTCAATCAGCGCAGGTGGGAATGCAACGCCAACTCCATATTGAGCGCTCCTCAACTGGACTCATTGTATTTCGCACGAGTAGAGCCATAGTCACAACTAGCTCTTACGCAAGAGCAGGTTAGCGAGGGCCTCACTTGCATCGGCGGCAAGCTGAATCGGCCTATTGTCATTCGGCTTCGGCTCCAGCTGTCTCTGCCACCGAGAGCGTATTCCGGACAGCTCGCATGGCTCTCCTCCAGATCGACTGGTCCGCGTGATAGAAGTGGTGCAAGTCGCGATTTGAGTATCTGAGGCTGCAGTCTGCAGTCGACGCGGTTTCAAGGATGTTCCTGGAAAGCACGGTCGACATGGAGGGCAGCGTGGAAAGGTCCGACTTGGCAAAACAATGCATCACCACGCGTCGAGCAAGTCCTCTAGTTAACGCGACATTGCCTTTCATCAACCGTTCGCATATTTCTCTCGCCGCCGTGGCAGCAAGGCACCCATCGCATGCTGAACTGATGTCTCCAGCGTCACACAGCTGAGTGCCAGTCGAGTGCAGTACTGCGAGACAACGGACGCGTCGCGGCGATTGAAAACCAAACGACCTCGCCCTCGAGCGCGCATACCTCCTGCCAGCAGTGCCCCTTCCAGATCTTCGACCGCACCACCGATGAACACGTCAAGAAGGAATTATATGAAGATGGCGGAAGTGGTAGCACTGCATACCAGCAGATTGTACACACTATTGCGCTTTGCACAGACAGCCAGTCCAAGCAAAACTGCACTGGCCAAATCCGATGACACAATGTCATGTAAATCCTCCACCGGGCTCTTCGCTCCATACCGGTTGCTTAATCGAGAATCTAGCGAGGTTCAGCGTTGCTGGTACGCTATGCAAGGCTGACCACCGTTAAGCGTTCACGGTTTTACCTGCAGGCTAGCCTCATACGCCTCTGGACACTGCGATCATGAACGTACGCAGCAAGTGTCACGAGGACAAGAAACGGCATGCAGCATTTCGTGCTTCCAAGCCGTCGTGGCCGTCTTCCGATGCGAAATGGCAACGTCGCCCTCGGACCGTTGTTGTGAAATACAGGAACCAACGTTCGCCATCGTTCATGACGAGGCAGCGGTGGCTGACCTTGTGTTTGATGTTGACATCGCTCCCGATTACTGCCATACACAGTGGCCCAGCCTCACCCGTTGGGTCAATGTGCGACTGCCTCAGAGCTGCAAGACGTTGGTCATGACAGCCACAACATTTTCCCTCCTAGCGGTCATTCGCCTCTATCGCAGACTCAGGCATTCTCTCATGAGGCTGGTCGAGATTGTTCTGATACAGCAATTTCACATTATCAGCAAGGCTGGTCATGAGAAAAGAGATGGCTGTAGGCAGCGGAGGACTCTATATCATGGCTTCGAGCAATCCTCGGTCCAAAGGTCAGTAAACCACTCATTCCTCGTCCGATACCGTTTTACATTTGTGCATCGCATCAGCTACATTGCTTCGACCAGTCTACAACAGATCAAGCAGAGTTCCGGAGCCGCTGCAGCCATGAAGGCCTCAAACAGTATGATGCTCGCTGCTGCCACAGCAACCTCAGCTCAGACGTTGCTGAACAACACCGGAGATGTCGCAGCATCGAGCTCCGTTTCATACTTGGTCGCGGCCTATGAGCAGTTGTCCACATCGACTGCAGCTGCATTGGCAGAACCTTCGACTGATGCGGCGCTCTCGTTGAACGACCCGGCGGCGGCAGCTACTCCAACTGAGGCGGCAGCTGACCCAGCGGCACTCTTGCCGACCACTCCTACCGATGCGCTGGCCGCTGAGACTGGAGTGGCACCAGCTCCTACTGAGGCTGCTATTGCTGCAGAGACAGACAATGCGGCGACGGCAGCCGACTTAGCAGCGGCGGAGGCGACACAAGCCGAAGGATTGCCACCGGTCGACTTGGCCAGTACTACATCTGTCACCACAGAATTTAACACTCAGGCCGCTGGATACACACAGGAATCGCTTGCTCTGCTCCCGACAGTCGAATCCGCTACACGCACATACACCGTCCCAGCCGGTCTGCCTACATCATATCCCTCGCCATTCCCTCTTACGACTGGAACCAAATACGAGCTGAGTCCAGATGTCGACCTGCTGCCCACCGCGTCTCTGCCATCCTACGTTACAACGGTAACATACACAAAGGGATCTTCGATGTTCCTCAGCACTGTGACATCTGACTGTGGCAATGGCACCATGGTCTTCCCGCCCAGCACTCAGCCTCCCGTTCTGCCTCCAGCGCCTACCACCGGCCCAGAGCTCCCGCCTGCTCCAGCTCCACCAGCCTCATATCCAACATTTGGCCCGCCATCCAGTACGTATCCATTGGCACCACCGCCGAGTGAGCCGACTCTGTCCAGCTCCGCTTCCATCTGGACGGACCTTCCTCCTTCGACGCTCACGGAGATCCCGCTGACCACTCTCACCATCATCACTGGAACCTTGACAAGCTACAGCACAGTGGTGTCCAACTGTGGTAACGGGAGCATGACTCATGCACCCAGTGCGCCGATGCTGCCTCCGACAAGCATCAACATTGGCCCAGTGATGCCGTCTCTGCCTGGTGGAGAACCTGGGCAACCACCCGCACCAACAGAAGCACCAGGACTCTTTCCCGGCCTTCCAACACCAATTCAGCCACTGCCAGAAACTCCATGCTCAGAGGCTACTGGCGAAGCACCTTACCCGATCCCTGCAGCGACCACTACACCTGCTTACACAAACGTCTGGTCGGCATCTGAGGTACAGCTCTCGCCCGCCAACCCAACACAGGGCCATCAGTTCCTTCCTGTTCTGAACACTACAATGGCAACCATTCACAAGCCCACACCCAGCCCAACAATTGAGGACCCCGAATTGATGGGTCCTCCGACGACAATCGCTGGAGGCTTCTCGCAGGGAAGTGGCACAGCAGACCCCGGCCTCTTTGCTGGAGGTGCATCGTCTGTCCACGGGCCCAGCAAGATCTGGGTGGTCCTTGGTGCCTTCCTGGCCGTCGCTTGGATGTTCTAATGAATTGATGTGCAACTTGAGCATAGCAGTGTAGCCGCATGGTGATGGCGTTTGGGTAAAGGAATACAGGGAGTTGGGCTTGCAGCGAGATTTGGCGATCTGGTTAGTTGTGATAGCGTCCTTGCAATATGTAATTGGTAAAATCGGTGCATATAAGAGTACAAGAAAATCACTCGTCAAAAATTGTTCGCTCGTTTCTTCTTGAATATTTTATTCCGCGATCGCAAGTTCCATTCATGTTGTGCAGTGAGGCTCTGAGCACGTGAACTGAGCATGCAGACCCCTGCTAGCGCATGTCGACCTCGAAAGTCGCGTCGTGAAAGAAAGGCATCGCAACAAGCCGACTACAACAACCACTCTCTTTGCGCTTCCGTACTCTCGCCTTTCATCGCGCAACTTAGGCTACGAGCACATTCTGGAACGCGCGGACACTGCATTGAAAAGACCCCGCCTGAACGAAGCAGCGCATTTCGAAGACAGACAACGACAACATGGACTACGACGCATTCGGCGCCACCGATGGCGATGACAGCGGGCCAAAGATCACAATCCGAGAGGTGGGTGCTTGCGACGAGCGCTGAAGGCGTCTCAGCGCATTTGTGCAGAACAAGCAGAATAACACATTTGGCGATGGCAGACTTCGAATACCACGATCCGCTTCCGATTGTCCAACACCTCGCTCGCGCTCGCCAACTCCGTACGTCGCGTAATGCTCGCAGAAGTACCCACCATCGCGATCGATCTCTGTCAAATCGAAAGCAACACCTCTGTCCTCGCTGATGAATTCCTCGCGCACCGATTGGGACTCATCCCACTGAGCACAAAAGGCGTAGACGAAATGGTAGATTTTCGAGACTGCACATGCGACGAATACTGCGACAACTGCAGCGTCGTCCTCCGACTAAACGCCGCCAACCGCAACAGCGACCAAAACCTCAAAGTCTTCGCGCGAGACCTCTTCGTCGAATCCGGCGCTCCAGGCGCAACGTACAACCGCACGAGCTCCATGAACGGCTCCTCATCCGATGACCTCCCCCCACGCGGCTCACCCATCATCGCCGACCCAGCCGGTCAAGGCCCTCTAATCTGCCAGTTACGCAAAGGCCAAGAACTGCGAATAAAATGCATAGCAAAGAAAGGCATAGCGAAAGAACACGCAAAATGGGCACCTACAGCAGCCGTAGGATTCGAATACGATCCGTGGAACAAATTGAAGCACACAACACTTTGGTACGAAACCGACCCGAAAGCCGAATGGCCAGAACCGCAAAAGAATGGCGACTGGGAAGAACCGCCGCAAGAAGGGGAACCCTTTGATTATGCTGCAGAGCCCACGAATTTCTATTTCGAACTCGAAGGAACGGGCGTCATGCCTCCGGATCAGATTTTACATTCGGGAATTCGGGTCTTGCAGGCTAAATTGGCTGGTATAATACGAGATTTGAACTCGGATGGACAATCGGGTGATCAGAATGGTTATGGGGGTTTCAGTCCGAATGGGGATCCTATGACGAACGGTGGGCAGAGTGCGTATGGTGGAGGGACGGCATATGGAGCTGATGGGTATGGAGGTGGAACGGCGTATGGTGGGAATACGGCGTATGGTAATGGGGCGGGAAGTGTGTATGGAACTACTCCGTATGGGTCAAGGCCGTATTGAGAGCGGGGCTTGAGTTTCACGAAGATGGAAGGGGCATTTGGGAGAGTGAAGAAAAGGCCTGGAGTAGAGCGAAAAGACAGTGCAACCATGCATGCCTCCCATTGAAGAGACGAAAGACGCGATGGGTTTCGAGCGATGGCGTTGGAGGTCGCATATGAGCTGGCGAGCTCAGGTCAGATCATCAAGAAAAGTCAGAAAGATGCCACGCAAACAAAGTCCTGGCGCCAGGTATGGCAGTCAGTAAAACGCAATTAGCTCGACGAAGTGCCGCAAAAGGCTCTGCTAGAGGACAGTGTACCAACAGTAGACTGAGAAAATGTAACAATAAGTTCATGGCTAAAATGCATTCAAGAAGATCGTTGGGTATCTAATTCGCATGCGTTGAATCGTCTCGATACGGCGGACGTTAATTGTCCCCGTCATGCTCCGTCTGCCAGTACCTCATCGTGCCCCAATCGTACTTCGCTCCCATCCCTGAAGCACACTCTCTATCATGTCACGCTCCGCCCTCTATCCCTTTATCCCAGTGTCATTGGTTCATAAACATATACTCATCGAGCTGTGCTGTACTCAGCTGAAAAGGATGCTCAGCATCCTGAAACCCCGTCTCATTCTGCCCATGCCCACTAATCGGATGATAAGCGTAAAACGCCTGCTGTCCATGCGGCGTAGGAGGTTGCGATACCGAAGGCGTCGAAGTCGCACTCCGACAATCCGGTATCCTGCAAGGCTCATGATGTTGAATCGTACAAGCAACAGCCTGATGAGGATGTATCGAGCAAGAAGCACCATGTTGAAGTGTGCAAGGCTCATGATGTTGAATCGTACAAGGTGGAATTTCATCATGATGTTGAATCGTGCAAGGTTCGATACCACCGTTGCACTCCTGCCTCGTAGCTTCTTCGCAGTCGGGATCATTGCAAGGATCGCAGGGATCGCAAGCAGCATCATCGCACGGCTGGAGATGGTAATCAGGAAATAAGTCATGATAATCGTTGCAATCAAGGTTGCAAGGAATGCATACAGGAATGTTGCAGTCCTGCTTACTGCATTCGAACGCTGGCACTCGAAAGGGAGTGGGAGCGAACGGTATACTCGAGATGCTGGAGGCGCGGGACATGGGCGTGCCGCTGATGTCTCGGGATCGGCGAGATTCGGCTTTCTTTGAGGCGGATTTGAATCCTTGGACGTAGAGATTCCATTTGTGAGGGTCGTTGGCGATTTCTAGGCCGTGGCATTCGCGTTCGCAGTGTTCCTTCATCTTGTCTTTTCGACTGTCGACATATGTGCATCCATGGCTGTGCCTGGCTGGGCACTTGATGCCAGTCTCTGGGTTGTGGACCTGCTTCTTATGCTTTGAAAGGTTTGATGAATCGTCGAAAGCTTGCGAGCAATGCGGGCAGACATGCTTCTTCGCTTTCAAGTGAACACTGTTCAAGTGGCCGTCGAGTGCGTGCTTTACTGCAAACGAGCGCCCGCAACCCGGCCAACTGCATACGAAGTCTTTGGCTCCAGTGTGCGTTGTGAGGTGCTTGTCCAGTTGGTCCTTAGTCACGAAAGCCTGTGTACAGCTTGGACATTGAAAGGGCTTGTATCCAGTGTGCGAATGAACGTGTCGGACCAGTTTGTTGGCCGTGGGAAATGAGCCTTTGTTGCAGCCTTGCCATTGACATGTGAAGCTCCCAGCGCCTCGCACATGGTGAGAGCGAATGTGTTCGTTCAGCGTCTTCGCATCTTCGAACTGTTGGTGGCATGCTGCGCCATCTATGGTCCAATGGCAGCAGTAGCGTCCACAGACCAAGGCCGATGCTCCAGCCAGGCCAGGCCTCCGTACGGTCCGTGTTCCGGTAGGCGTCTGTATAGCACAAATGTCAGCTTGAATGGCATGGAGTAGGTGGAACTATGGCGCAACATACCTTGACTGATACCAAAGGACTGTATTGCGCCGATGAAGACTGCTCTGCCTGTGCGAATTCCTGCGCCAATTGCGAGATGTCACTGAACGGTGAATATGCCGTCGACTGCTCGCTGCTGGAATGCTGCGAAGGTGGGGGCATTTGCTCGCTCGCAAGAGCCTGGTATTGTAACTGATCGCTTTGGCCATTGTCCGGACTGATCAGAGAGGAGAACTGGCTGGAGGGATGCCAATAAGGCAGCGTCGAGGGATTCTGCTCAGCGACGCTATTGCGAAGAGCACTCTCCTCGAACCTCGTCATGCTTGACGACTCCTCTCTACCACACACCTGATTGCGGCTCGTCGATACAGGTGGATCGTGCGCAAGACCCTTGGATTTGGGCAGAAGGTAGTTCGAGACCTTTCAGCCTTTGTACCAAGAAGCTTGTGTTGGCCGTGGGTGGAGGCAGTGGAAAGGTCCGTGGGGGTGCCGCTTCCGGTACTACGCGTGTCTCTCGACGAATGCTGCCACCACAAACGAGCCTCTGGTTTCGCAATATGGCGTGTCAAGAAGTGAAGGCAAGAAGAAGAATCAAGCACATTGATGGCTCAGAATGCCGGAGGTCGAGGTAGTAGAGGGGTTCATGGTTGCTCGACGTCAATTGTGCGAACTTGCGCAGCGTGAGCACCTTGATGGACACGATGCCCGCCAAGCATCGCGAGCCCGTCACGCGTGTGGTCGGCGGCGGCTATCCTGGATCGTGGTCTTGTTTGTCTGCCCTGGATAATCGGCTGCTTGCTATGGCGGTGTAGATCTTCTTGCTGCTGGCTGCGCTCGATGTCGTGGCAATCCTTTGCCCGCTTGGAGGTGAAGTTGCGATTATCTTTGTCGTGCGCCAATAGCCGAGAGCACAAAGTCAGCCCAGGCAGACCCTAAGTTAGTTAGAACAGCCCGTTTCGCTCCGCTCTGCGCGTGGTGCCTCTCTGCTCGGCTGCTACCTCACCTGCGCCGCCCAGCTCACGGCCATGTGCGAATGGATCATCCACCACTCCCAAGACCGGCCGCGTGGCTGGCATAGGCAATCACCAGCCATATAAGCTTGCTAGAACACATCTACATATCTACCTGCGCCACTTTGCTGTCTCACCTGCTTCATTGCGCCAGAACTGCGAGACGTACACGATGGGAAACTGCTGCGGCAAGAGCTCAGACGAGAACTTCCAAGGCGAAGGTCGCACCCTAGGAGCTGCTCCCGTCAATGCTCCAATTCCATCGAACAATGCGCGCGCTGCCGCACCTCCGAAGGTGACAGGACCAGGGCGAACACTGGGGAGTGCGTCGGGAGAGCAGCAGCCACCGGGATCAGCAGCGGCGAGGGCAGCAGAGGTTCGTCAGAATCCCAGACTCCTAGACATGGCTCTGTCGATCGCATAGAGCCAGTGGCAAGTGGTGCGAATCATCGTACTAACATAATTTCAACAACAGGAGCGAGCAAAAGCAGCCCAAGGCAAAGGCAAGCTTGGCAAACAACTAGACGCCCAGAAATCGCAAACACAGAAAGATACATTGGCACAGACTGCACGAGATAATGTCGCGGCGAGGGACGCTGATGCCGCTGCTCAAGCGAGGGCGTATAATTGAGCTCGAGTGGGGAAAGAGAGCATACGACGGAACGAAGTCATGAGCTTGCATGCACATTTGAGCGCGTAGGAAGGAGACGTACGGCCGTGGAGCGGGAGCAGGCTGTATTGAATGAACGCATACAGCCGATCATGGTGGTCGGTTACGGTTGAAGAGCATAGACTGGGAGGCAAGCCTCAGCGGCAGTGGGCGAGGAATGAGAAGGCACATATGGACATTGACCATCAATTCATGATTCGTGCATTTCGTTTCCAATCATATCTTATAAAAATCCCCCATCTTTCTCATCAAGATCGTAACCTCATGGCGCATATACCACATTCGAAGCGTAAATCATTAGGATCCAGTCATTCAGATCGTCTCGTCTCGTCTTCGCGTCATCATCATCATCATCATCATCATCGTGATAATCAATCATCGATCTCCTCTCAAACAGACCCCATACTCCTCTTCACAAACCCCGAAGTCCCACTCCGCCACCCCACAAGTCTATTCGCAACATCGCTGCAATAGCCATGTGTCGCAGCGCCCTTTTCAAGATCATTGCTCTCATCCACGCTCCCACTGTTATAAGCTCGTGCAACGCGATACCACATTTGAGCATCAAGGTAGCCTTGTCCTTCCTCTTGATCCATCAATTGCATGATACCGCGGCCGGCATTAGTTCCGAGGATACCGTCGCGGATCATGGCTTCGATCTGGCGGGAGGAACAGTCGGTTGAGACGAGACTTGCGTCTTTCATGGGGCCTGGTTCGCCGGCTTCGATCATGTTTGTGTTGCATGTGCCGTTGCTGTGAGGGTCGTTAGTTGAGGATTTCTGTGCAGTTTCTACTGGTGATCTTGAGGGCTGATTTCGGGAAACTTACCCGTTGTGAGATTGGAGGATACCAGAATTTCGGTGAGATCCTTGAGTCTCTGGTACACGAAGGCAACCGTGCGATTCCTGAAGCATCATTGCTAGAACCACTCGTGGGTCAACGCCACCTTCCTCTGAGATCCGAGGAGTGAGATTGAGGAGAGTGTCGATTTCTGCTGGGGAATTCTCCGGGACTCCCCAGTATTTGCAAGCGCCAGCCAGTCTACCTTTATTTGCATTCACCCTGCGTAGTGAGAAAGTTAGCATGTATGCAAAACAAACACGTTTGTCACGGCTGGTGTGTGGGGCGAAAGACTTACAATTCCTCCCAGCTCAACCACTCCGACATTTGCGGCCATCCCTCTTGTGCAGAACCATTGCCATGATATGGCATATAGCTGTGTACACTCGTGTGGTCCGTACCACCATGACGGGATGGCGTCGATGCCAGAGTAGAGTCCGGGTCCGATGAAGCATCGCACGGAGCTACGCAATAAGCAGATCCCTCGAGAAGAGACTTGCAATCGGAGTTCAACGTCGGGTTCAAAGTCTGCAGATCCGCCTGTGATCCGAACTTGGCTGCCACACTGTCGCATGTGTCTCCTTCCGCCACGACATACCACTGGGAACAGCTTGTAGCACCGCCGCTAGGGATCGGTCCAGGCGGAGGGATGCACGAGTTGGTGGTGTTCTTCGCAAGGGATGGAGTCGTGCCAGATCGTCCCGACGTAATAGTCTTGTTCCAGCCCTCGGGCCCGTTCATCGGTGCGTGAGTTGGCTCCAATCTGGCATTCTCAGTAGAAGGGAATGCAAGCGCTGCGGCAGTCGTCGTTGTATTGCTGATCATCAAGCCAACTGGAGTAGCGGTCGGAGCGAAAAGAGCACCTGCATCGGACGAGACCTGTACACCGGTAGGGCTACCCAGCGTAGCATCGGTAGCATGCGTCGGCAGCCCGGTGGGAATCTCGTTGTGTAGTTGCGGGAGCGGCGAAGGGCTCGCAGCTTCAGTCGACATGGGCTCCACCATTGCTGAGTTGATCACAATCCCTGAGGCGTGCGCGAGATCAACCAAAGATGGGACCGCAGTCGAAGCCGTCTGTTTCGCATTCACGACCTGATACGTCGATGAAGGAGCGCCGAAAGCTGCTTGACGTCTCGCTCTTCCGCGCAATGCATAGGTCGCGTTCGATGAATCTGCATTGGCAGACAAATCTGTGACGCCAGTACCAGTTACCTGAGAACCCGTCGCCACCTGTGCTGCCGTGACGAGTACGGTTCTGAGACTTGTTGAATTGCCGCTGCTAACAGTGACGTTGATCATTCGCGTTGTGTTGGCAGATAGCAGTGTGTAGTTGAGGCTTGACGCGCCTGCACTCTCGACAGTTTCGTCGATGGTGGCGGACGCAGGTACAGGCTCTTCGAAGCTGGCAACTGAGGCACTGGAGTTCCTTTGCACTGTTGCACTGTATTCGGCAGCACGTTCGCTGGCTAGCACGACCGGACCACGTGTCATGGTGGCCGCGGTGTCAGTTGTGAGAGCAATCACTCCGACCATCGAGCCGTTTAGGCCAACAACAGCAGCAACAGGGGTCGAGGCAGTGCCATCAGTGCTAGCCACGGAGCTTGCGGCGCCTGATTGCTCAGAACCAGGTGATACAGACGCTGGCGTAGGCACAATAGTGCTCACAGATAGCGTGCTTGCCCGGGACGTAGGGAATGCAGATGGAGAGTTCGTCGAAGCGGCCCTACAGATGCCGTTGGCATGGAGGAAGGACTCGCACCATGTCTCCGTCGAGGCTTGGTCGTATTCGGGGAACGTGAGGTAAATGTCGAACTGACGCGCAACAACACCACAGGGCACATCTGTCACCCATTAGCCATGATCATGAACGGAGATCATCCTTCAGTCGTACCTGGTTTGGGGTCGAAGTAGAGTGCTTTGCATGTGCCGACTGTTGGCAAGCTCTGCGCTTTCGTTCCGACACTATCTACAGAAATTGGAGTTATCCCAGGTACCGTAGTGTTCAGGCGTTCGCGGCGAGAAAGGGCTGCGGGGGAGATCGGTACGGCAAGGACTGAGCTTGCCAACAATACGATTGCCGTGAGCTATTTCACATTAGCAATGCCTCGATTTGGCCAATGGAGATGGTGAACTTACATGAAGCAATCGCATGCTGCCAGACGCTTGCCGCGAAAGCCATGCGATTAGCAGAAGTATGAGGGAAGGAGGAGTGCAAGATTTAAGCCCGATTGACAGCATGATCTCGCCTCTTTGCGCGTGCACCACTCAGCACCAAGAGTAAAGCCCGGTCGGCCGCACGCAGATGAAGGCTCTCGCGATCGAGAAATCAAGCCCGGTTGGCACCTCCTCGTGTCTCTTGGCGATGTGCTGTTGGGTGAAGATTTGAGCCCGATTGGCAGCAAGATCTGCCTCTTTGCGTAGCACTTCTCCAACGAAGGCAGGGAAGGGGAATATTGATGTGGAGGCAATGTGCAAGTGAGGTGCTGGGGAACGTAGGTACTCAGCTTGTCAGTAGTTCACTCCGTCCCTTGTGACCCGAAGGTCAGTGTTCACTCGTGGGCTTTCGTTTCTCAGTCTGCTTCGGCAAGTAGAGTAGAGTCGTAGGTGGGTTGTTGCAGTTTGGATGCTGCAGGTGATTGCAGCAGGTGTTCGCAGCAGTTCGTCCTGTTTTCCAACGGAAAAAAGGAGTGGTGCCGAGCCGCTTTGTATTCGGATAGGCAGTGGATTGGTTGAATACAAGAGCAGATATGCAGGTGCAAAGATGCGGAACGAGGAAGAGATCCGGCTCCATTTGTACGAGTAGGCGGACATCGCCACATACTCCAGTGACACTTGGCGTTGTCCCGAGAACAAAAACGTCGCGGCCATCGTGGTGACGAGCTGCAGGGCCGTTTTTGACAACGTCCTGTCCGCTTTGAAAGAATCAGCATTGAGGCTTTTCCAGATCGTTCGCGGGAGTTCATGCCTGCTAGACAACGTACGCCCTAACCCGGACTAGACGTTGCGCATTGGGAAAGGCGACGGCGACGTGCATTACTGAGCCGCCAGCTTCAATGCGTACTGCTCCGCCAACCGCCTCCCTATCGGTCTCGCAGGTCTCCCTGACAACGTCGTTGTGCTTCAACTTGCTTGCAGCATTCGTTAATGGTACTCTCCCGGCCAGAGCCAGCCCATTGCGTACTCCTTGGTGTATTGGCAGAACGACTGTCGTCGTCATTTGCTGGAGGATGCGGTTGTCAAATGCTGAGTAGAGATCGACAGCTGTTCGCTTCTCCGGCTGCGCTCATCCGCGTTCCGGTTCACGGCGCATGTCGAAAGTGCATCGGAGTTGACCCACTACAAGACTTGCATTAGTATACATATTCACTGAAAGGAACAGTCATCGCGAGCAGATGATTCCTTCTGGAAGGAGAAGCACTGGGAAAAGCCTTGAGCTCTCATATCAAAGACACTTGCGCTTGTGTTATTGAAAGTCGGAATAAGCAGAGGCTCGCCTGCAGGAGCGAAATGGTCACGACTACTAGGCCTCAGTGACATGTCGCCGATGTGAGAATGATGAGTCGTGTCATCGGCAAAAGGAGGAAGATGCATTGCTTGACTTGACTTTCGGCTGTCGTGGCCGCAGCTTCCTGTTCTGAGCTTGTGTCGTGGCACTCGTTGCTTCCAGCGAAATGCCGACACATCTAGTAGTTGCCTCCGGAGCTTTTGCTACCATAATAGCTCGTGTTCTGCGGAGAGCCAGCTCAGCCTGACAAATTCTTGCACTGCCTTGCATCTAAGCCGTTCGTCAGTCGTGGTAGCGAGTAAAAGCCGGTGGCTGGAGCCACGGTCGAGCTTCTGAATCCATCTTGACCGAGCCGATGCGGTTCCTCTAGCTACTTGTGATTCCGGTAACGACAGCGACATCAGTGATGGTTCCACCGTTGAAGCCATCTTGTGACCAAGGGCACGATGAGGCTGCGCAGATGACAGCTTGCATGGCCTCGAACTCCACAAAATCGCCTGCTTTGCTGGATCCCAATCTTTTCAAGCTGTAGTTTGGAGTGTTTTGAAAGATGTTGAAGGGCGACGTGACTTCCAGGTATGAGCCCATGCCGTAAGGCTTCATCACTTCGGCAATGTTGGCCGCACAACTGCGGTGACCGTCGAGGCCGATCTTCGCGTACATCTCTGGGAAGCATGACATGAACGTCATGTCGTGGACTTTGACAGTGTCCTGGACCAGCTTGAGGATTGGCTCGTCTCGATTTGTCCAGAGATACTCTCCCACGGCCGGGGTTACGCCGTCTAGATGGTAGCGAGTGTAGTCCATTGAGAGCTTCTCTTTCAGATCTGTACCCTGCACCCAAGCAGCGAAGTCGACGACTTGTTCTCCATACAAGTCGACGACACGGAAACGCTCGCCTTTCTTGACTTCGAAGGCAAAGCCATGCGCGGCTTTGACGATGTGCGTCTTGGTTTGCGGGTGAGAGTCGGGGCTGGGCATCTGGGGGAAGGCCATTGTATACGCCAGGCGATTTACACCTTGATGAACGACCGCGACAGGTTGGTGGGAGATGGAACAGCACGCGTCCTTCGGCAGACTCGAGGATTCAAGTGCCAACGATCATCGCGTTTATTACGTACATGAACTGTACATCATTGTGGAGTTGGTACCTGGGAGCTATAGCGACGCGGGACTCGTTTTGGGCAGGGGAATACGAACGATGACTGGCAGCATCACTGAATGTATGCAACATGTCTCTGGCGCAGCGAGAGTAACTGTGCAGAGGTGTGCCTACGAGCAATGGCCCAGCCTCGTCCTCCAGCAAAGAAGCTTTCCGCACGAGCTCCTGTCCGTGTCTGTGCTTCGGTTTCACAATGACGCAGCCGCTGCGCGACTCCTGCTGACTGCCGCGTGAGCCTGGTCGTGTGGGCGCTGACATTGGAAACATTTCTTACTCCCCCCAAGCCCGACTCGGTTCGCGGCGACGACTCCGGACAAACTGGCGCGCAAGACGTGGCGAAGTTTGCTGCAGCTCGTGCGTGTTGACGAAAAGGTCAAACTGCCGCCGTTGAAGCGATACTCTGGACGCTGGTTCCCAGGCATCCGAGCCACCGCACGAGCAGGCCTCGCCAGCTTCCGCTACGCCTTCTTGCCCACCGTCCGTCAGAGAGCCCAGACCTCCATCTACCGCTATCTCGTCGCACGAGCCCAACGCAAGCACCACCGGGCGAGCAAGCTGCCCGGCGGCGTGAACAGACGCTTGCTCTCGCCGAGGGAACCGCATTCGAATGATGGGACTGCCTCGACAGGAGCAGACAGCGAGACCGATAGCATGGCATATACGGGGCCCAGGAATGATCAGTCCTTTGCAGATTCATTAGGCCTGAGGTCGGAAGGGAGGGAACCTGGGGCACGGAGGAAGAGACTGGCTGGCTATCTGAAGACTGCGAATGAGTTTCGACAGAGCTATTTCAGTCAAGATGGAGCACGAGAAAGTCACAGCGTTGAAGATGGCCCAGGGGCATTTCCAGATGCAGCCGTGGTACGGAATGGCAACGAAGAGATGATATTATTCCCAAGCTATGCTAGACACCACGTGAAAAGTAAGGTGAGAGAACGCTCCGCGAGAGCATGCCAGTGACTACAGTTGGCGGCCGCTGATATTGCAAGTAGCATCATGAAGTTGCAACGCCTGGCCGTGAAATGTCTGAGGAGGAGTACTGGAGACGAGAGTGGGACAAGAACGAGGACGTCAATGCTATAGTGGATGTTGATGTCAGGGGCTGGATCTACACACCCGCAAAAGGTCAACATACGCGCAAGCAGAGAATGGTCATCGGCTTAGCACGACAGCTGTCTGGAATTCCGGCACCAGCTGCCAGTACACGACCTGGGGACAATGGCTATGCAGACCAGGTGTCAAGCCGGCCTTCGAGCCCGACACGGCAACAGGATGAGGACCTCATATCGCTCGAAGCGGAGAACATCGTCCGCAAAGGACAAATGGAGGAGCGATACGCACAACGCGGTGCCTTCTCCGAACAGCCAAGCAAGGCCACCGACAACGACAGTCTGTATGGGGACGTGCCCGACCGTGGTCGTCCAAAGTCGTCCTATGCGAGCAGCATCGCTTCGCAAGACTCCGATACCACTGCTACGCCCTCTGTTCAGAAGCGCCAGACATCGGCCCAGCCTGGGAGAATGACATCTGCCGAGCTCGCCGTTGCAAATGCACACCTCCTGGCCCGCCTCAAACCTTTCATGGCGAACCCCATGGCGAATAGCCCCATTAGTGCATTCTTCTATAACGATAAAGCGTCGAGGCAGCAGACAGTCTACACGGACGCCTCAGGACATTTTAGCTTCAGAGCAGCACTCGACTTTATTCCCACCCATGTGCGGGTCCTAGCATCGGAGAAGCTCTCAGTGACAGAAGAAGTGCATGTTACTGCCCCTGAAGGCGTCAGCCTTATCAGCGACATTGACGACACCATCAAACATTCGGCCATCAGTGCAGGTGCTCGGGAGATCTTTCGTAACGCTTTCATCCGAGAGCTACACGAGCTCACGATCGATGGCGTGCGGGAGTGGTACACAACCTTGGCCGATATGGGCGTGAAGATCCACTACGTATCGAACTCGCCATGGCAAATGTACCCGGTTCTGACAAGCTACTTCAAGCTTGCGCATCTACCCAAGGGTTCCTTCCATCTGAAGCAATATTCCGGGATGTTGCAGGGCATCTTCGAGCCTGCTGCAGAGCGCAAGAAGGGCTCGCTTGAGAAGATTATGCGAGACTTTCCAGACAGAAAATTCGTCCTGGTTGGTGACAGTGGAGAGGCAGATCTCGAGGTGTATTCCGAAGTTGCACTGGCCAACCCTGGCAGGGTCCTGGGCATCTTCATCCGAGACGTGACGACCACGCCAAAGACGGGCTACTTTGATTCAAATAGTAGCCCTGGTGGGAGTGGAAAACACTCCCGCAACCATTCGCGACACCCAAGTGGTGAAGTTCTTGCTCAGTCGAAACGACTTTCAAGGCCTCAAGATACTCGAAACGATGAAGCCGATCTTCAAGCAGCCATTGCTGCCTCCCTCGCAGATATGGAAAACGAGACGCGGCAAGCACGAAGGTCCATCAATCCTGATGCGATACCTGACGATTATCTGTCACCAAGCAGAAACGGCAGCGCCACAAATCCTCGTTTACCTTCACGGCCCCAAGCACGGCGTACAGTCAGTGGCTCAAGCTATGCTGCGTCACCGGAAGAGGATTTGATCGATTTTTCGGACCCAAGTCCTCCTGCACCTTCGACCGAGAAATTTAATAGGAACTTCACTCCGCCGACACCTCGTCACGCAACAGGCCCGAAAACTGTATCGTCTCCTCCACCGCCACCAAAACCAGCTGGGCTTAAGAGCCCCCCGCCTGACGCTCAAGTTTCAACGACTACCGGGAATAGCGGTAAGACGCCGCCGCCTAGGCCACGGAAATCCTCAAGTGCGGTGCAGTCCACTATTGTGCCACAGATCCAAACGCATCAACCATCACCCCTTTCGCAGGTACAAAGGCAGGAGTCAACTAGGAAAGCACCGCCTCCACTACCAGAAAGGCGTAAAGTTAGAGGCGCAATCGCCAAAGCCTTACCCATGCCCGGAAGCTACTGGCAAGCAGATCCCTCTTCTGGGGCGTCAAAGCCCAAGCTTTCTCCGGTCGTGTCTTCGCCTCTAGCTCAGTCGATGAAAACAAAAAAGTCGTACGACGACTTCAGCCCAAGCACATCAGCAATGGGTCGCACAACAGTCCCGCCGCCCCCAAGAAGAGAAGGGACAAATCTAAGCACTTATTCAACTACATCACGCCATACGCAAAGTAATCGACTATCTGGAGCCTGGCCAGAAGACGACGGGCTGCCTGTGAGTCCTGGGGACGGAGTGAGCAAGAAGGAATTTCTATGGCAGCAAAGATGGCAGCGGGCGAAGACTGTGCTCGAGAGGAACGGCGTAACACTACGTTCCTGGAGAATTGGAGCTGATGTTGCGGACGTCTGCGTCAAACTCATTGAACAAGAGCTGCGAAAAATCGAACGCGAAGCTAAGAACAACAGCAATAGAAACAACAGTGGGCGCAGATGAGAGTGACGGATACCCCTTTTTCTGAAATTGAAAATTGCATTGCGGCATGAAATGGGAGCACAGCTAGACCACGATATTGTTACATAATCCTGAGCTGATCACTCAATCCCACCAAACATCAAATCATCACATCCTCCCTCCCGTGACCTCGACCACAGACCCAGTCATATACCGACTCTCATCACTAAACAGAAAAGCCACAACATCAGCAACATCCTCCCCAGTCCCCATCCTCCCCAACGCAACTTTCTCAACCTGTTTCTTCACTGCCTCCGGCCCCGCCACCACACCCGCATTCGTCGGAGTATCAATATATCCCGGCGCCACAGCATTAACTCTAATCCCCTTGGGACCCAATTCCAATGCCAAAGCTTTCGTAAACCCTACAATTCCGAATTTCGTCGCGCAGTAGATTGCGTATTCGGGTGAGGCTTGGATGCCCATTGTACTGCTGACGTTGACGATTGCTGGTGGTCCGGCGGTAGCTGCTCCCTCGCTGTCGTTGCCAATTGTAGAATTCTGCTTCGCAGCGAAAGAAGCAGCAGATTTCTCTAACCAAGGAATCGCAGCTTTGGAAATAAGATACGTTCCTTTTAAATTCGTATCGACGAGTTTACTCCAATATGCATCCGTCGTTTCTGTGAGTGGATATGCTGTTGGGTTGACGCCAGCGCAATTGAATACGAAATCCAATTTTCCTACATGAGCTATCACACGGGCGAAATATTCTTCCACAGCGGAAGAGTTGCTCACGTCAAGTGTATCTGCAAAATGTGTAGAAGGAGATTGGCAGAGTGATCTCGTTTCTTCGACGCCGGAAATGTTGATATCGGAAAGGGCAAGTCGGGCTCCATGAAAGGCCATTTTGATTGCGGTGGCGCGGCCTATGCCTGAGGCGGCGCCTGTTATGAGGCAAACTTGGTTTTGGAATTTGGTTGACATCTTGTGTTTTCGTTTGCTGAGGGTTGAGAAGATAGGGTGTTGATGCTGTGATAGCGATGAGTGAGAGACAGTGAACTTGTCTCGAATCTGCTACAGTACCACCACCGTGATGTAGCATGATGCCCACAAGAGTGGAGCAGAGATGCCTTGTGAAGTGGGGAGATAGGTGGGTGCAGGCACTTATGATTGGTCAGCCTTGGAGATAGGCAGACCGATGTTCAGAGCAGTCTCAAGACAATATCTAGTTTGCTTTCATGCTCAATGTCCTGTAGATCCATGCTCGAACGACGAACGTATGGTACAGCTGATGCTCTCTCACCGGAAGACCTGCTTGCAATGACAATAGACAATCGACAAGTGGTTCAGGACAATTCCACAACACCATCACTGCTTGGAGCACAACTCATCAACAATTACTTCTTTGCACGAGCCTTGCCTTTGCCCTTCTTGGGCTTCTCCTCCTCTTCTTCATCGTCATCATCGTCTTTCGCGGTCTTCTTCTTCTTGCTGGCGACAGCTTTGGTAGCAGCAGCCTTGCGCTTCTTCGGCTGCTTGACATACTTATCTTTGCTAAGGTCGTTTTCCTCGTCTTCCTCTTTCTTGACGGCAGTCTCGTCAGGACCCTCATCAGCGGATTCCTCGAAGGCTTCTTCAAGGTCAGGCTTCTCCTTCGCTGGAGCTTTTGTCGGCGCTACAACTTGTGAGGCCTTCATGAATGGCAGCGGATGAGACATTTGGTTGTACCTGTACAATATTAGCGGAGTCAATTGATGCCATCTCAGCGATGCACTTACTGTCGAGTAAACGTGGCCTTCGCCTGCGTCTCGATCTTGACGTGCTCCATATCAGCCCCGCCCACACCAAGCTCCAGAATAGCATCCCAGTCATCCTTGGTGAGGTAGTACGAATCCATGAGCTCGATTATCTCTGGCACAGCATCCTTGCCTTCCTTTTGCAAGCGCTTGACGAGCTTCTCAAACAAAATCGGCAAGTATGTCTGCCGAATCTCGTTCTTGTCTGCTGTGACCCGCAGACGCATGTGTCCTTGGATCTCCTTCACGAATCTTGACAGCTTGCCCGTCTTGGAATTGTTGCCGAGCCAAGCAGTGAAACGCGTCTGCGAGCCAGCCATGCTGCCATACACGAAGCTTGCAGGACGTACAAAGCTGAAGACAGCATGTGTGGGCATGAGTGACCATTGCTGCTGACTGCCGTGGATCATGCGGTCGACCAAATCTCCATCACTAATGGAGTCTGCCGCCTTGCTTGCCAGTTCCAAAGCCGCCAATCGCTTCCTGCTAGGCTGATCATTGTACTTGTTGGACCGCTGTGGATTCGTGCCAAGATAGTTCTCCTGCAACATGAGGGGTGCAAATTCGTGATCATTGAAATAAAGTTCAGTCTTGTCGTTCAAGGTCGACTTGGACGCTTCGTTGAACAGCCCTCCGCCAAGAATCTTGCCCACCATATCCCACGGCTTGAGGACGGTGTGCTTCTCCCAAGCTTTGCTCATGTCTTTCCCGTCTTCGAAGCACATTGCCTGATCGTCCAATTTGGCTTGGCTGATCATGTTGATCACCTGTCTGATATCGGCACCAGATCCTTCGATCAGTGCGTTGATGACTGGAGGGGGTAGCTTCATGCCTTCTCGAAATGCAATTGTCATGATGCGTGCTCGAATCTGGTCGGTAGTAGGTCGACGGAAAGGCAGATCAAAAGTGCAGAAGTCGAATGGTTTCATCTTGGGCAACTTCCGATCATTGCAGATCAGGATCATGGGGACCTGGGTCTTCTTGCATACTGCAGCCAGTGCTCCCACACCTCCACGATCTCCGGCACTCATACCGTCGACTTCGTCCATGACCAAGACGATCTTTTTGTTTGCTTCTTTGACGTCCTCGACTCCTTGTGAAAAGTATCCCATAAGAGAGGTGGCTGCTAGTGTGCCCTTCAGCCCGTTTTCAACAAGCTTCTTCGAGCGAGTGTCAGACGCGTTGGATTCGACGATGTCGTAGCCTTCCATCTTAGCAATAAGATGTGCTGCAGTGGTCTTGCCGATGCCAGGGGGTCCATGGATCATCACGGCGCGATGAGTGCCAGAGCCATCTGGTCCGGGCATTTTGAAGCCGGTCCGCTGGTTCTTCGGAAAAGCGCGCAGCCAGCGTTGCAGCTTTTCCACTTGTCCTTTGTTGCCGCATATCATGGACATCTGCGTCGGAGCATACTTGACAGTCCACAATCGACTATCAGGGCCATCTGCTGCTTGCTTGCCTTTATCCGATTTTGACGCGGCCGGAGCAGCTTTCGAAGCCTGCTTGACCGGGCTCTGCTTTGCAGCTTTCGCCGCAATACGAGCCTTTCGCTCCTGCTCTTCACGTTCCAGCTCTGCAGCTTGTTCTCGGATCTGTTCCTCCTCCTTGGCCATCTTTTCGGCATACTTTTCTGCTGCAGCGCCGGAACCTCCGTTGGCGGGCAAGCGTCGTATAAGCTCAAACAAGCCTTCTTCATTGATGACCTTGAGCTTGTGTTGCTGAATGGTGGCGAGCTTCTTTGGTCCAGCGTCCTCACCAAGCACGACGTAGCTGGTTTTGCTCGATGGCGCGCTCATAATGCGACCTCCGTAGCGTTTCACCAGGTTCTGTCCCTGCTCGCGGCCCAATCGCTCCAACTGCCCTGTGAAGACAAATGCTAATCCAGCAAGACAGTTTTCCGCTCCTGAGGGCATATCTGAATCGGATAATGCCCCTGCAGGCACGGCGGAATTGGCGTGCTGTGCACCAAATTGGAACTTTGGCTTGCCGCCATCCTCACCGTCCTTCTTGCTGGGAGGTGACGGAGGTTTTATCGTTGGTATGCTATCAAATATGGCTTGCACTTCTGCGCTATCCTGAGGAGCATCCTTCTTCGCTTTCTTGGACGCAGCTGTCGTCTTCTTCTGAGGTGTCGCACGCTTCTTGGCAGGCTTCACTTCTTCGATCTCTAGGTCATCGTCGTCGTCTTCCTCGATTGCAGTCGATTTTCGCTTCTTCGAGCTTTTGACGGGCGTCTTCTTGGCCGGCTTACTCTCGACAATCTCCTCGTCATCGTCTGGCACTACGAAATCGTCATCAGGATTCGTGTCCTTCATATCGATGTCCTCGTCCGGATCTGCATCATCTTGTCCATTGTCTTGAAGCTTTTTCTGCCTGCCCGCGGCCCTTCTCTTTGGCTGGATCATATCCTCATCCTCATCAGTGCCCTCCTCGTAGTCATCGCCCCTCCGCTTGCCAACCTTGGCTGCAGCTTTAAATTCATCGTCTGCATTGTCTTCCATATCATCATCGGGGAAATCATCGGCATCAAGGTCGACGTAACTCGTAGCCTTTTTCGATCGGCTCGAGGTCTTGCCGCTAGCTTTCGTGCCATTGGCCTTGGCTTTCGGAGTGGCCTTTTGAGGGGTGCTCTGGGCAGTACCAGTGTTCTCCTTCTTCGGTCTCACAGCTTCAGAACGTTTGGGCTTTCCGCCGCCAAAGAAAGCACTCGCGGTCGTCTCTTCAAGTTCGGGTTCTGGCTCAACCTTCTTCTTCGCAGCGGACTTCTTAGGGGAAGTTTTCTTCGCAACAGGCTCGTCGTCATCCTCGTCATCTTCCACAACTTTCCGTGGTCGGCCTCGCTTCTTGGGTTCCTCCTTGGACTTGGGCTTCTCGGCCGGCGTGCCTGCAGGCTTGCCACCAAAGAACGAGCGAATGTCGGACGGCATTATGAGGGTTCAATGTGAATTCCAACACGCGCGGTCTGTCTCGCGTCTTTGTGCAAGATGGCCAAGCAGCGTGCGGCACAGCAGGTGCAGGCAGGCAGGCAGGCAGTCGAACAGACACCAGCTCCTTCTCGTGTCGCTGCGACGCGGTCATGACGCGTGAATGGGCAGCCACGCACGGGGAAGCTTTCTCGGCAGCTGCCGAACCGACCACAACTTTCGCATCTCCCGCCGACGCCGACGACAGGCCTGGCATTGAACGGGATGCGGCGATAGCATCGAGCAACTGCTCCATTTCCTGTGCGTGGAACATACAAACAACATGGCATCAACGCGCGTGGGCGTTCGCGCCCCTTCAGCCCTCCTCGCATCAGTCACCACTCGCGCCTGCTGTACGAAACACTCCCTCCGTATCACACACCCACAAACTGACCCAATCCAGGCCTACGAAGTGCTCTCCAGACACTATGCACCCAAGCGCAAACACAATCCCGAGCCTTTTCCTCCACCCCTCGCCCCTTAAACTGGCTCATCCCCAAAGCCGGCGAATCCTCCAAATCCCGCAAAGGCCGCCCCAAATGTCCCACAGGCGGCAGCACAAAAGGCACAACCCTCGTCTGGGGCAGCTACGGAATCCGTCTCATCGACACCGACCGCCGCATCTCCTCCCAACAACTCAAAATCGCCGACGAAACCATCAAAAAACGTCTCCGAGGCATGAAATACCGCCTCTATCATCGCGTCTCCGCAAATATTGGAGTCTACACCTCTGGAAACGATCAGCGAATGGGGAAAGGAAAGGGGTCATTTGATCATTGGGCTGCTAGAGTTCCGGTTAGTAGGATTTTGTTTGAGTTGGAAGGGAGTATACATGAGCAGGTTGTGAGGGATGCTTTTCGGTTGGCGGGGAATAAATTGCCCGGGCAGTATGAGTTTGTGAGGAAGGGGGATCCGCCTGTGATGGGGATTACGAAGTTGGGGAATGGGGTTACGGAGGAGATGTTGAGAAGGCCGAGGAGGGAGGTTCCTGCGCCGGGGCCGAATATGGTGGAGCAGGCTGAGAGAATGCCGGCTACTACGGCGCCTTGAAGGAAGTGCGAGGCATGTAAATGACTGTATCAACAGCTTTCGTTGTATAAAGAGATTTTCGCCAATTTCACTACGGACAAGGCTTTCTTCGCTTGCAGCTTCAACTCTTGCATAGATTTTCATGTGCATCCCATACATTCATGAACAACGTTCTAACAGACACTCAATGCTTCGTGAGATGGGGACTCAGCACAGCATCTTTTTTGTAAATGTTCGGTCATTCGAGAAGCCCTCTGTATACAGTCTGAAACTAGATACGCTGAAATGCAGCCTCCCATAAGGGGAAGCACAAGAACACATGAATAGCATGTGCTCTAGCAACAAGTCGCTCTCTCAGCAGACTTCCAAATGGCCGTGGCAGCTTTGCTCGCAAAGCGTTGGCAAGTAGCCAAGCCCAAATCTGGAGCATCACCGCGACCTCGATTCTGTCTTGTGTGTATACAGCGGTGACATAGCACCGTCATCCTTTTCGCGCCGAGGAATTAAAGCCGCCCATCCATCTATATGGTATCGTCCTCGGCTGTGTCGTCATAAGAAGTAAGAAAGAAGAAACGCCGTTTGCCAACCACTATGTCCAGTTCGGGTATACCCATACAACTCCCACTGCCCCATTTATCGAAGAAGACGCCTGTTGGTGGTATCAAACGGCCAAGTCGTAGAGCAAGCAAATTAAGAAATATGTCGGAAATTTTCGGATCGTAAAGTGCGATAATTCGTAAACCAGGTCGTGGCGGTCGTGTGTGAGGTGTAGCGATATACACTTAACATACATAGCTCGAAGCAGATGAAATGATGTGTCCTCAGTAGCCACTGGTCTGACCCGCCGGCGGGGCTATCGCAAAGGCAGCGGGATCCAGCTGTAGGTCCTTGATGATGCGGGCATTTGCGAGTTGCAGCGCATAGAGGTAGTTGTTTATCTCTGTCAGGCACTCGGAGCGCGAAAGGCCAGATTTGCCCATCGCAAGAGCTGGCGTGAGCTCATTGAGATCGCGATAGCCTTGATTGATGATCTCGCGGCGCTTCTTCTCCGAAACGATGTGGTTTGCTCGTTTTTGATCGTCCGTGAGATTCTCCTTCTTGCGGGGCGGGCCACGTCGCACGTCGTGTACGGGGAGCGTCATCGGACCGTTCGCGTATGGCATCTGAGGCGGGGGCATGGGGTACTGTTGAGCGTACATCGCCGTATGAGTTGGTTGAAAAGGAGTTGCCATCGACTTGCGCCGCTTTCTCGCGCCACCGTCGCCTTCATCGTCGTCTCCCTCGTCGTACTCCTGCTTCACGCCGCTCGCACTGTTGCTGTTAGGCCGCTTGTTGGATCCTTGCTGCGAATACGGTCCTGCGCCATTCCATGCGGTGCTGTACTGCGGAGCGAACTGCTGGCTGTGGTGGGGTTGCGATCCATGGTCCGCCGGCACGTCTTGGCGAAATCGGTCGTGGCCATTATTTGGTGGGATTCCAGCTGCTTGAGGAGCTAGAGGGATGCCTAATAGATTTCCAACCTTCTGGCTGTGATCGGTGGCAGTACCGGCGAAGTTGCCGTTCGAAAAACTCGTATCGCTGCCGAAAGTGCCAAAGGGTCTGGCACTTTGAGGTGCTGTTGTGGGTACGTATGCGCTGCGGTGCATGTCTCCGATCACCATTTCAACGAGACTGCCACCGCTGTCCCGCGGTGGGGCGTTGTTAGGAGCCGTTCGCGGGACGGAGCTATGTAGCCACTGTCGGTCGCTGCCAAAGCCGCCTGCACTACTTGCGTTCAGACCTGACATACTCATGGCGCCCCAGCTCGCACCGTCCAGTGTGAAACCTTCGTTAGATGCGTTGTTGCGAAAGCCGCTGAGGGTAGTGGCAGCCGCCACGTCATTTTGCGACATTGCCTGTTGGCTGTAGGTCGCCATACTGTTTATCTCGTTCGCTGAGTAGCTTTTGGACTTGCGTGTGGCATCATCGCTGCGAAACTGGCTGCCCACATTATTGCTGTTGTGGCCCTGGTTGTGGGTGTAGCCGAAATTGGTGTCATGCAAAACGTTGGGATGCTGAAGTGAATGCGAAGGCGCGAGGTGCTCTGCGGCGTTGCTACCCCCGGCGGTGTTTGTTGAAGGCTCTTCGTAATATCCGAACGCAACATGCTTGCCGCTGGAGAAGTCGTCAGGGTGTGTGAAGAAATCGGCAATGAGGTTCTGCTCGGATCCGGACAGCAGAGGTTGCCCGGATGGAGGCACCTGGCTCAGGTCGAAGCTGAAGGAATCGCCTTTGAGGCACGCGTCAGTGTCACATCACATAGATGCATTGCATACGCTGATCAGCATCGTCGCAACTCACCAGAGAACTCCTTCGCACCGCCATACACGGCCAACATGTCGATACTTTGGGGTTGCTGCCCTTGGTGGTGGTGGTACGGGTTGTCCATGGCTCTGGGCAGGCCTGCCGATCGTGCTACCTGAGCCGCCGCCAGTGTGTCTGATGTTCTTGAAGATTGGACGTTATGCGAATGTTTGGGTGCTTCTTATGGTGAGCGTTCAAGATTGTCCGGAGGGCTCGCGGTGACTGGATTGTCATTGTGTTTCATGCGTTCACCACCATTGCCAGCCGTCCTGCTGCTGATTGTCTCCTTCTATTGACAGACTATAATTGGGGAAGCGGAGATGTCTGCTATTGTGTCGTGGTGATTGAGCGACGGGAGCGAGTGGAGAATGGCGGCGACAATGGGTCTAGACTCGAGATGCGGCACGATTGATGGAGTGTTGGCGTGGACGTGGGCGTGGACTCTGTTTGGAGCAACAGGCGACTTCAACGATTGCTGCAGTGCCTGGTGGATTGAGATGATGTTGTCGTTGTCGCTACAGCGCAAGGTGAGAATTGCGCCCACGCAGATGCATGTGAAAGAAGAGCATGTGATAGTGCCTCAGCGGTCCGTGCTCACTGCGTCCCAAAGGTTATTACTTTTCCCAACGTCTGGCGGCATCCCAGCTGCCACATGACGCTGCGCTGCCCACACATCGCTTGGCTGTCGCCAGCTCTGCTCCAGATGCATCAGCGCCGGATGGTTTTGACCTCGTGGTTTGGCTGTTGCGAACGCTGCATCGGTGCTCCTTCCACCGCGCTCGGCTGCAAACGCGATGACATAGCCGAAGCGAGACTTGGCGGACTCGCAGCCGACGTCGCAGCTCTGCCGTGCGTGAGCAGTGACGGGAGAACACCGACGCAGTTGTCTGCTCGCGCAACGCCCATGTCTTGATCAAACTCGCACAATAATGAAGGAGAGCTGTGGAGAGTGCAGGTCCGCTTCGAGTCACTGGCCCAGCGAATCCTACATGAGCTGCATGCCTGCTCGGCGGAATTCAACAGCAGAACCTGCATCTCGACCAATCGCAACATTCTGGGGCCGTGCACAACGAGAAGCCACAGCTACACCCACTTGCTCGGTGGTCACGAGACATATCAACAACATTGCTGATGCTTCGAGCAGTATCTTGAAATCACTGACTGTGCGGAGCAGTTGCAGCTACAAATTCCAAACCTGACTTCTTGAATGCAGCCTACATTACACCTCTATATGGCAAGTACGTGATTGCATTGGCGTGCCGAACAACTGATCACCACAGCGGAGCAACGCCGACTTCATGACCGATTGCAGTCCCCCAACTTGCCAACCTGGAAAGCCAATACGAGCGAGCACGAGTGGCTTGGAGTCCTTGCGGCCTGGCACTGTCAAGGCAAACGAGGCTGTGAAGGGGTGAGGCCTTCTTTTCTCTCTGGTTTCCGGAACTTACGATGCTACTGCAGACATTCAAGTAAAGCCACTCTGGCTGTCTGCTGAATTGATGTATGAACGGCGAGTATATCCGGCTTCCAGCTACTCCGTGACTGCAGGTGGGCAGCAGTCTTGCATGATGGCGCGCGTGCAGCTGCATGCGAACCCTGTGTCCTAGATCAGTGCTGCGAAGCTCGTCAGGTTGATCAGCTAATCGTCGACTGCTGTGCTAAGTGAGTGGACTACGGAGTCAGCGATACCCTCACCAGCGGCCATCGTCGAGGCTAGGGCCGTTGAGAGCATATTCGGGCGCGAATTGGTGCTCCCAGGGAGCTTGATGCCATCCCGCTGTTGGCTTGTGCATGCAACTACTGCTTGCCCGCTGTCTTCATAACGACATCAAGCATCGTGGCTTGCTTGACCGGTAACCTTGGTGACCAATCTGACGCCCGGATTCCCAGACTAGCGCATAGAGATGTCACGTCGTGGGGAACGTTCAACCTTCCCATCGCTATCACCGCCCTTCGGATTGGACCAGATCGCTGCATCCGACCCCGGCTTCCAAAAGAGGAAAGCATTTGATGGCAGAGCCGTCGATAGGGCTAGCTTGCGCTCGGAGCGGCCCTGTGAACAGCATGCAAACTAGGGTAAGAGGTCGGCAATGGCGATGAAAGAACGTCATATGGAAAGGATGTCGGCGGCACGCGCCGGAGGGATACCATCGAATGGCCCATGTGACAAGTGACTTGCGGAGTACATGGCCGGACGTGATATGATTGACTGCCGGCGTCTGGTAGGCTCGAGCGGTGGAGTGTGCGCGTTGTCATCGAGAAGGTCTTCGGTCTAGTGAACCAGTGGGCCTGGGTTGCCACAGTGCGCTCACATTGGCCATGCTAGACTGGCGCATGGTCGGGCAGTCCGTCTGCATCACGTACAGACTCTGTGCGAACCTGTTCGCGATATCGCTGATCAGGCCGATCTTCAATGTCGGCCAAGCTTGACCACGTCGCGGAGTCCCTTCGTTATAAGATCTGCTGATGCCATGTCAGATCTTGCACTCCGCCATTTGCTGGTACCAGGGATCTGTTGGAAGTCAGCACATACATTCTCAGCATTCTTCGTGGTCCACATGAGGCAGACATCATGGGCAGTGACCTTGATCCCTCGTACGTGCTAGGTCGCAGAGTCCGAAGGAGTTCGCAAGTGGACCGCCGTGTGAGCGAGTGGTTCGAGACGGGCGCAGGAGACTTGGAGCAACGCCTCAACAGCCAGGACTACCAGCCTCTTTCGGGCAACGCAGGTCCGAGATCCATCCCAATGGCATCTTCAACATGGTCCTCCATAGCGCCATCTGCTCAGAGTCGAGGTTCATATCCAGGTTCGGCCCAAGTTCCATCCTTGACCAATTATGGATCGACGGTGGGCAGCGATTTCTCAGATGTCTGGACAGGTTCCGCCGCTGATCAATATCAACCCATGCTGGTGGACACAACTAGCGAGGAAGGAGACGTTGTGCGCGACCAGCGACCGGCAACATGGCAATGTCCTTTCGTTTTCCTAGGATGTAGCCAGATGTTTGGTAATGTTGCACATTGGGACATGCATTGTCGGACGCACCTCCGGAACCAACTGCCAAGGCACGTGGAATGTCCTTTTCTTCAATGTGGTTGGGAATACACGGGACCTTCTGGCCAGGATGCCTGGCGCGACCGATGGGCTCACGTGGTGGCGTATCACACCAGAGGCGGGCTTGCCGAGCCTCGAGCGTCCAGGTCCATGATCCAACACCTCTATGCCAGCAGGCTGATAGATAATGCTGAGGAGCAAGAGCTGAGGTCAGTAGGCCTGCAACCTTGAGAGTACCAGCATCATATTGATCGTGCGTAGGGGATCTGCAACAGGACCGTACACGGTCTCTTCCAGCACTTCGCGCCGGCGCGACAGATACCCAGGATCCAACCAGTTCCCACGCAGTGGCTGAACTTGATGGGAATAATTGAACGCATCCGGAGCCATCGGCACTAACATCGTTTTGCCTCTTATCCTGTCATGGTACTCTCTTGTGTGGCGCGTCCTTTGCTCCTGGCCGAGCTTATGGTCAACAGGTCAGGTCTTTTTTAATTCCTCGGTATCTTCAATAATCCACGAATCGACAAACAGTCACTGGAGGCCGCTTGTTTTATGCTGTTGTTAAGGCTGATATTGTTAAGCAAGGAAGGATGCAGTCCAGGCGAAGAATGACTCGTGAGGAGAACGAAATTGCGAAATGCCTGAGGCACGACGTGGGAATTGGCAATGTCATGGAAGGAAGGCAATGAAGGAGTCAACAGATCTATTTGTATATGCTAATAATATAGCGATCCGCTGCGGTTCTTCATGCATCCTGCATCTGCTAGGCATAGGTCACAATGGAAACGTGTCGCACCAGTCTTAGAGCGACTTCGCCTCACGGAATTCGCTAACGATGTGAGGCCGCCTCACTTTGGCGCGGCAAGGCGGTCACTCGCATCACGGACTAGATCCGCCTCATCATGTGTCAGCGAATGTGGCATTCGGAAGAGCTTTGTGCGTGTCAGGACTGCTGAGCCGGTTGCCACTAACGCTCTTGAAAAAGTCGTACTGTCACACCATCACGACGCAGCACCAGCCTCAAGTCCCGACTCCAGCTCCTTAACCCTCTGCTCCCACTCAGGAGAAGCACGCAACTGCAAATCTAACTCTTCCTTCTCGTCCTCCAGCGCCAACCTCTTATCAGCATCGAGACGCGTAAATACATGTCCACCTTGCCCATCAAATTGCAGAATCCAACCATGGTACCTCCATAAGCTTCGTCGATGGCTCACAGTCATCAACGTGATTCCTAGTGCTTTCGCCTCATCATACATGATCTTCTCCACTTCTGGCGTCAGAGATGACGTGCATTCGTCGAGAATGGCATATTTTGGTCGATGGTAGAATAGTCGGGCGGCAGCTACGCGTTGCTGGAAGCCTGTGCTCAAAGCCTCTGGCCATTCTTGTTCGGCATTGAGACCACTGGTGTCGATCTGTGATCGCCCTCGGTTTTCTGCAGGGCTGTTGGAGGCGCTTGGGTCGTTGGTGTTTTGCGAGCCGGATATGCTGAGGAGGGATTCAAGGCCCAATTTGATCATAATGTCAACCAGGTCTTGATCTCGGATGCCCTTGGCGCGCATGTCGAGGAGATTATCCGGGTAGAGGATCTGTTGTCGCAAAGTTCCCTTGCTCAAATATGGCCGTTGCGGAACGTAGAAGATGTCTTCATTGGAAGGTTTCCGAACCATGCCGCCGTATACCGGCCACAGACCACCGAGAATGCGGAACAAGCTGCTCTTGCCACAACCGTTTGGTCCCACGATCAGCATATGGTCGCCTTGTTTGATGTGAAATGATAGGGCTTTCACCAGAATATCACCATTTGGCGATACAATCGGGACATTATCAAACTTGATGTCATCTCCCTCTTCGAGCTCACCTCTCCCAGCCAGGATTTGAGCGTTGTCTTCCGTTGAGGCTGAGGAAACCAGAGCCTTTTCGAAATGCCCACGCTGGATATCTGCAATGACGTCCAGAAGCATGCTGACGCGACTTGTGTATCCTGCCAGTTCGGAGACCTCCTTGTAGGAGAACATGAGTCTGCCAAAGGCATCGCTCGATTGCAAAAGCAGTCGTCTGTTCGTGATGAACGATTCTGTCCTGTCGCCAGTCCCTTGGCCACCAGGCTGCGCTCCTGGCAGTTTGAAGAAAACCGGGACACTGCATAGCAGAAGGCCCAATGATCCCCAGAAGTACTTGACCACGAATTCTTCCATAATTCCATGGTACAGTCGTCTTCGCAGTATCCTATTGACATGTCGGATGAGTGTGAAATAGCCTTTGTCGACCATGTCTTTCTCTGCATCAGCTCCATCATACAGCGCAATTTCTTCGCTGTAATCGATGAGACGAGAATGCTGTGCTCTGAATTCACCCTCCAATTTCGCTTCTTCCGCAACGTATTTCCCGAATGGCGGCGTCAGCGCTCTCATCAGGCTGGCGCTCAGCTGGACCATTAAGCTCATAGCAAACAGTCCTTCACCACCAACGCTCCGAGAAAGTGACCAATTGTAGATAACCAGATCCAATGTGGGTTTAGACAGACTGGAGTAGAGCTCGGCCAAACTGTTCGAGAACTTTGTGACATCGACTGTGATGAGCTGATCTGCATTCTTTATCCTGTCGTCCAATGCTGAGAGGGTGTAAAAGGTCATGTTGCCAAGATACAAGTTGTGGATGTAGTTGGTCAGGCGTGCGCGGTACGATAACGATAGGGTGGTTTGGTGGTATGACAGCATCGAGTTGGTGAACGTGGCTGGAACAGCAACGAGCATCCACCACACGAGGCCTTTGAGGAAAGCTTTCCCTCGACCTCTCACCAAGTCGCTGACTAGTCGGCCATCTAGCTCCGCGACATACCTGGGACATGTCAGCTTCCAAGTGGAGCATACTCACGCCGCGTGCTAGCTTACAAACTGATGAGTGTCCGAAGGACGAGAAACACGGAATGACTCGCAAGTAACCGTGCTTCCTTGCTCTTCCATGATGGTATGCATATTCGAAGGAGTCGTCCAAGACTGCGAAAGAACTCCCGATTGAGCTCGACCTTCCTCTTCTTGCCATGTTCATCGCCTCCAAGTCCTTTGCGGCGATTGTCCGCTGCTCTCGCAGCAGCTGCCTTTTGCTCCTTGATGGCTCCACGGATGCGTTGTATGACAGCTAGAAGAAGAGCGGCATATATTGTCCGCGAGATCTTCGTTCGGTGCGCGACGTATAGTGAGGTGAGATCGGAGAGGATCTGCTTGAGGGAACGGTTCGAGATGGTCAAAGGGAGCGACTTGGTCGCCATGTTGTTGACAAGTCGGCGGGTGCGACTAGTACCCGCGGTAGACAGAACATCAAGGCAGTGGAGATGAGGGTGACCAAAGTGCACGACTAAGCCGACGCGCTCATCGAAGGCATGTGACGCTCGTGAACGTCTGGAGGTGGACGGTGAATGGACGAGCTTGGTGATGCGGCTCTTTCACATGCGCCTCGGTACGTAATCCTTGTCACTTGTCACTTCCTGCCTGAGGCAAACACAGTGCATCAATGTGCTCTATTCTCTCAATGCTTGGTGTCGTTGACCTCTTCGTCTTCCATTACATTCATCTACTTGCATAGTTCATGCTCGCTCAAGCATAGCGGCCTCCACGTCCGGTACTGCTGCTCTTGCTTGGAGCATACGCCTTCTGGCTCATTGGCGCTTGTGCAGCGGCCTGTTCTCTAACCCTGCTCCTCCTTCTTTCACCGATAATCGCAGAAAGCACATATAGCAACCACATGACGCCTGCTGCCACTCCATACCCAATGATGGCGCCATTGCTCGGTCTATTGAAAGGCATTCTCCTGGCAAGACGCAAGCCCAGACCGCCATTGATGATTCCAAGCGTCACAACAATTCTTCCGAGCCACAAGTGAAGATAGCTCCAGAGTGTCCTTCGAAGATGCTTCCTGAAAAGGAAGTGGTGCAGCAGGCCGAAGAATGGTTGGAAGAATAGTAAGCCAAGTAGGACGATACCGATGATGGGATGTGGGTCATGGAGCATGTTTCGTGGGCCGGTTCGTACAAGCTGCGAAAGACGTCAGTGTCATCCGTGTCTGCGGTATGGCCGGAGAGAAATTTTACTTACCCAGACTCCCAATCCAAAAGCTGCAATGTACAGGACATACGCCAGCAATTGCCAAACCGCGTGAATGACCCACAGCCCCCGAAAGCTCGCCAGACGGATTAGAATGCCACCCGCGGGGAACAGGAAACCAAAGGCGACTGTTGCGAGCACTGCATGTGCTATGACCTTGGTGCTGTAAGAGTCCGAGAAGAAGCCCGAATTCCCGAATCCTTGGAAGCCGTTGCTACTGTAACTGCTCCCGCTGTTGTCGCTGCTGCTGTCACTGCTGCTCCCGCTACCGTCGTCGTAATATGAACCACCGCCCCAAGCATAGGTCGTCGAAATGCAGGCTGCCAGGCATGCTGTCGCTAATGTGAGCTTCATCGTGTACCAGAACAGCTCTTGCGCTTGAGCACTCTGCGGGCAAACAAGGCCAGGCTCGAGGAGAAGGACGCGGGCACAAGAGCGATTGTAGGTGATGTCTGACCTGCAACAGAAAAGTAGAATCGTCCCTGGAGCAAATTGCAGTGACGCCTGTGCAATGTTGATTGAAGTCTGAGGAGAGCTTATAGAGGACTAGGTTCGGCGCCTTTCTATGCAAAAAGGTGAGCCATCCCAGCCATGCTGTGGCCGAGCAGCCACCGCGGCGGATGTCCAATCCCTTGACGCGCACCAACGGTCAGAGTATAAGCTTACGTGTCTGGGACGCCCGCTGCAGCTGCGTTTTAGCAGTTGTGGTTGGTAGACGTTCAGACTTTTCGGGTCGCGGCAAGCCGTTGGGGATCCGAAAACTGCGACTCCGCCAAGAGCAAGGGTTCTTTACGGAGAACAACAAAAGCTTGGGCGGAGATCCATTCGCTTGTTGTAAAAGATGACGGCAGCAGGCTGAGCATTATTGTGAAAGGTCCATCCTTCGTGCTGCAAAGTGTTGCTTCTGGTCGGGCTTTGCGTGAGCGCAAAGGTTCGTTTCCTAGAAGGCACAAGTAAACTCTGCGATTACCTCCTAGGATGCAAGCCTTGCTTTCGCACCATGAGACAATCTCATCTACGACTGTTTGATCATTCAAGATCGGTTCGAATAAGCATTTCGCCAAGCTCAGCGACGATTCTCCAGTGAACGGTCCTAGCCCTGCCACCACTTGTGGGTTCTATACCATTGCTGGTAAATTTCCGGATGGCAGCCGGAGGGCATTGTCGTTATCGCTGTTCTGCCGAGTCCAGCGGATTGCGCAGTAGCAGACTGTCGATATTCCGTGGGTATCATTTGACGACCCTACGTTCCGCCTTGGGATCGGATCTCAATTTTGCGGGGCTTCTTCCTCTCCTTAGGGGCGTCGACCTCGTCCAGCCTCTGTTCATGTTGCTGCGTTGTAGATTGCTCTTCCGTCGGAGGTGCTGCACCTGTACGCTGTTCCTCTTCGAGCGCGTCCGCCACCTCTGCGGGCGTAGCATCTTCGAACCGTTTTTGCACGTCACCGACCTTGATCCACGGTCCATGAATGGCTCCCGTGCTCGCACCCACCAGGCCGCCTATAAAGCATGGAAGCGTTAGAAGGAACAAGATCTGGAGCCCAGCTGTCTGCGTACCTATCGCGGTCGTAGGTATAGACAATATCCCTCCTACTAGCAGACCAAGCACCGTCCCCAAGCCCATTCCGACGCCCGCACCAATCCCTCCGCCCCCAAAAAGTCCTTGCCATGTGCCACTCTGCATTCTTCGTGCCATCTTGCTGTGGCCATTTGCTTCGACTTCCTTCTCGTAGGCCTCTTTGAACAGCCGCTCTCGCTCGGCAGGTGATGAGGCCTTTGCAGCCTTTTCTTTCAGCTCTTTGGCCATATTCTGAGCTTTAGCGACATTCTGTAACGCGCCGATAGTCTCTTCCAGTTCTTTTCGACTCGGCGGCTTCGACTGATCCTCTTGCGACATGGTGGTCGTTGCGAGCGTCGATGGCGGTGATGTTCCTGTGATTAGTGATGGAAAGAGAGTACAATGTACCTACCAGTGAAATGAATGCATCGTAGTGTGCATGACTTGAGCGAGTACAGCACGCTGTAGCTGTGACCTCACTCTTCGCGGTTCCTGGTTTTGGATGCCGTCTCCACACGTGGGAGGCCAAGCTTCGAGTTCCGTCTGATGACACCAACCTCGTCCATCACCTCCTTGCTGAAGATATGTATCATCGTACATCGTGATATGTGGGCATCATGTCGACTCTGTCGGTGCTAGTGCAAGCAGATGTCGACTGGATGGCAGGCGGGATCCTCGGCGACGCCAAGACAGAGAGAAGGCAAGTCAGCACGCTTTGTTCCTCGCTGCCGAAATGCTCTCGGAACACGAGCTGAACTTCCTCATCATCGTGCACCATCCGGACTCAGGTCTTACCACATCTGCCGTATCACGAAGACCGCATGGCATCTATGTATAGACATCTGAGATCTCCACGCTATAACACAAGGCACGAACAGTTCAAGAACGTACAATTCTGTTATTCAGGATGGCTCGATACGCCCACGATACTCTTATCTATCTAGAGCTGGAGGGGACTGTACAAATCGGCCTGAGGACGACAGCGAGAGCCCATCGCTATAAGACTGTCCTCGATGCGTTTGCAAGGTAGGACTTCTAGTCGCGCTCTGATGACAGCAGCATCAGCTTCGTGGAATTTCCCACTCTGGGCACTGCGCACCTGAGTAAACCCGGCTCGTGGGAGTGCAAGAAGGATTCAGTCTACCCGTGTTCGGTCTGAGATATCGTGGCATGAGACACGATAATCAAGGTCTCATGCTGCCACTGGTCCAAGTCGTACTGGCGCCGCTGTGAAACGAACGCAGGGACGACATTTGTAGAAGAAGCGCTGGATTTCTTACACGCCCAAATTTGACTAGTAGTACACTTTCTCCGTTTGAGGACAGCCATACTGTCCTTAACAATCTGAAGTGCATGGTGGCCGACCTCTCGCCGCTTAGGGCGGTTTCTGTTGAACATTGGGGACAGCAGCCATGAGCTAAGTCCATCTCACAAGGACGACAACAGAGGCATAGGCTCAAGCAGAACTACTAGGCCCCACGCGAGGCGCAAGCTCCTCCGTCAACAGGTACAAGAAGGCCGTTCTACGTCCCCAGAGGTCATCATCGCTCATTCAACTACCACCTTCGCTTGTTCAGCTTTTGCAGTATTTAATCGCTTCAGCAAATCACGACTGCGATAGAATTTGTTCCTTTGCACAATACTCGATCTAACCATGTATTCCAAGGTAGATTCGAATCGCTGGAGTCCGGTCGAAGCATAGCTAACACATGTAGGCCTTCATTTCCCTTTTGGCTGCAAGCGCTACGGTATTTGCTGCCGCAGTTCCAGGCGACGATGATAAGAGCGGCAACGTCGGCAAAGGAGAGCAAGACAATGGCTACGACGCAGGATACGATTCTGGCTACGACACTGGCAGCAAAGGCAACGGCAACGGCAATGGTAATGGTAGTGGCAATGGTGGAGTCAAAACCGTCACCGTCACCGTAAAGGGCAACACCGAGTGGAAGACGCAATGGAACACAAAGACCATAACTTCGACTTCGACCAGGAGAGATCCTCCTCGCACGATCACTGTCGAGGCAGATCCAGTCACTCGCACCACCACCGTCACCGTCAATGCGGCTCCCGCAGCAACCACGCCTGAGATTCTCAACGTTCGTCTGCACCCCAACGCTGGCTGTTCCTCGAACTCAGTCCGAGGTGATGGTAACCAGGTGGACTACTCTGAAGTGGCCATCGCCGTTCCTGTTAGTCGCAAGGGCCGTGGCGACCGCAAGAGCCAGTGCTACAACACACCAAACGACTTCTCAAGCCTCTCCTTCGAGAGCTTCTTCGGACGCAAGGGCCTCGATGGCTGCACTGTCCAAGTCTTCGACGACCAGAACTGCCAAGGAGGTCGCATCTTGAGATCTATCGGAGTCAACAACAACGAGCGTGAGTGCTACAATGTTCAAGCCGGGGGCCAGAACGGCGGTCAGAACGGAGGCCAGAACGGAGGCCAGAATGGCTGGGGCAACTCTGGCAGTGGTCGTGGCAATGGCAACGACGGCAAAGGCAGCCAGCAAAATGGCCAGCAGAATGGTCAGCAGGGTGGTCAGCATGGCAATGGTGGCAGCTCCTCCAACAACGGATCCAAGGGCGGCAAGACCCAAGGCCCAGGCGCTCAATCTGTGCTCCTCGTTTGCAAGAACTAAACCCGTCACCGCCATGGAAAATCAATGAGACGACCAGCAAAGACGCCACGTGAAAGAGTACAAGCAAGTCGCTGAGATTCCTGGAGTTTTCTACTTTTGCTTCTCTACACTGTCCTTACCGAAGTTCTGTGATAGCGCAATAAATATACATACTTCTATTTCCTCGATGATTTGTGCCCTGTGACGATAGTCATACATCCAGTCGGCCATGTATGTAGCAATCGTCGCTGTGTGATCTTCCAGTCATTGATGATCACAGATTCAATGCCTTGTGGGCTGCTACACTGCCGTCTTTTATGCCCTGCAGCTCTCTCTAGGAGGGCAATGGTCTCCTCGTTGCTTCGTGTTCGCAGACAGCTCACGATACGATCCAGTCCCTGCAGTACAGGAAGAAGCGGAAACACATAGGTAAAGAACAGATGCATCACATCGCCTCGAAACCAAAAGACCGAAAACAAAAAACACATCCAAGTCTCCAGCACGACAAAGATGAGACTAAAAATCCGCCGTTCCTGTAATTCGATAATAGCAAACGCATCCGCAGTTTGCAATGTACTTTGTAGTATTTCAACGGCTTTATTGTCGTCAAAGCGATGGAAAGAGCTCATCAGTCGATAGACCTGCGTACCGTTGGACTCATATCCTTGTTGTAAGGCAGCCTCCTTGTCTCCGCGAGTCGTGCTGCTGATCGCCGCAAACGGGGGTCTCGCAGGATCCACGGCTTGGGGGATGAAAGTGAGATTCTTCGAGAGCGAAGCTTGGTACATCCAGGCGTCGAGTTGGGCATTTGGTTGGAGGTCACTTAGTTGGAAGGGAATAGGTCGTCGCTTTTCGGCTCTTCGTCTGGTATTAATTGACGATTCGATGTATGATGCAAGGCGCCCACTGCCAGAGCAGATATCGATGATGCGCCATGGCTTCTCATCAATACTCAATTCTTGTATATGGTCATAAATGACTTCCGCAGCGAGAGCCGCTGGGGATTGAGTCTGCGCTATGGCATTCTGCCTGATCCAGGCGGCGGCAAAATTGTCCTGAAGGTCATGGTATACGAATCGAGGAACGCTAAACCGAATGAGCAACTGCCACACTTTGCTAGAAGAAATTTTCGGACGTGCCACGAGACGGACATACATACAGCCAAAGATCTCCAAGTTCGACGAGTTGCCAACGTCCGCCAGGAGCCGCAAAGTTCAGTTTGTCAAGCAAACTTGACAAAGTCATCATTCGCTGCAGGCACGTTGCCTGCGAAAGCTTCGTAAAAAACCGTTTCTTCCTTCCTTTGGGCATGGGCAGAAAATAGCTGCCTAATCCATTTCTAGAAAACGTTCGCAGCCGTTGAGGAGTTGGAGTACCGATGTCGTGATTGTTCGGTGCTGTGCGTGTTCCAGAAGCGGCAGTGGTGGGGATCCACGAGTGAGACCAGGGTCAAAGCGTGAGCTTGATTTCGATAGACGATCCGCACGGCGCGCGAGTTAATCGATCGCTTATTATACAACTTCAATATTGAATACGAGAAAGAGAGCCGAGACCCAACGTCCTTGTCAATACGCAGAACTACTAGTGATCAGTGATCACAATCGTTTGCAAAGAAAATGTGGTGGCAAACTGCCAATAGTTCATAAATGTATCGTTCGTATGTAGTATATGTGGGCATTGACGTTGGCCCGTATGCATCTATATGCCTGGCACTATATTCAGTGCAAATGCGCTCTAGGGGTATCTTCGCGTTGTAAATGCTTAAGACTGATCGGAATTGATGCGAATGTGGCAATGTGATCGCAAAAATGCCCGACGCTCAAAATATCCCTTGATCTCTTCCAGTAACGCCTATCCTATCATGATCGTGAACAACTTCGTATTATTGATCGCGCTCGTCGTCAGAATGGATCTTTACGACCTCATTTTCTTGATGCGATGAGAGTTTCTCTTCTCCATTGACGGGCCCCAGAGTCCAGACCCATTGCCGATGTCGTTTCCGTCTGCCAGCGACAGGCGTCGCCGGGCACGAGTCACTGTCACTTTCCTCCTCATCTGACGACTCGCGCTTGTCTCCTGTATGCGGCGAAGGCGGCGATTTCGCAGAGGGACGATCATCGTCCTGTACAGGTTTTTCGGTCTTCTGGTCCTGGGCATCTTCATCGAGCTCACTGTCGCTCTGCGTAAGTTCGAGTGTAGAAATAGTCGACGTCGAGGATTCTATATCGGAATGACGAAGAGTGAATCGTGTATTCTTCACATCTTCGGTCAAGGGCTCTCGGAACGCCACCTTCTTCGGAGCCGGAAACATTGGCTTTTGGTGGCCGAAGTGCGATCGACGTGATGTTCGCGGCAGCGGAGAGTTGATCAAGATCGATGTGGTGTTGAAAGTGAGCTTGTAGGGAACAACAGTCGAGAATGAATCGATAGAAGACAATGAGGATGTAGTTGTCGCGGAAGAGGCAGCAGAGTCGTTTGTTGTAGTTGGCTGTATCTGTTCTGGCTCTCGCGGCGAGGATTCCGTCGCAATCTTTAGTGATGATAGATTTGGCTTGGTGTTTGTCTTCTTGTTCTGGGCAGTCACTGGATCCAGGGCATTCCGAAAAGTATTTCTTGCCGTCGGTGATGTCGCAGAGAGTGTTTCAAGTCGCAAGCTCGTTGAGCTCTTTCCAAAGATCGATGGTACGTTGTTGGTGTCCAACGAGAGTTTGGGTCGTTTGGCCGGCGACCTCGAAGGTCGAAGTGGCGACGGCGCTGAGGTACCACTATATCCCATGTGCTGTGACGGGAGAATGGCAAGTGACATGGTGCTGGTGTCCATTTGTGTGTGAATAGAAGGCTGTGGTGTCAGGTATTGAATCATGCTTCGCCCTCCAAGCACCTAGAGCACTCTGAACAAGCGGATGCAGGACGCCAGGCTCAGCGAGGTGGGAGGGACCGCGTGCCGTGATGTAGTGCAGGTGACAAGAGCCTGGTCCGCGTGTGCAGCTTCCTGCTCGTATTGGGCTTACGGCAGCTGGCTCGATTGAGAATACAGTGCTTGGCTTGGGGTATGGCGTCGAGCAGAGCCGGATCGACAGTTCGGCCTCCTGCCTTGGAGGACGGATTGGCACGAGTAATGAAGGGAAGGAGTCAAGCGCTGTTGGCGGGGTTGGTGTTGGGATAGTAATACTATTAGACGCAGCGACCATAGCGGGGTCCTGCAGAGGGTCTGCTCACTGCTTTTAATCCGTGTCGCAATCGGAGCACTGTACAACAGAAATAGAGTAACGAATGGCGAGCGGCACCGTCTGTGGGATCGCTGCGTCTAACGTTAAGCGCTAGCAATCCATGTAGGCGTGGATGGCCACCAAAAAGCCTGTTCGAAAATAGCACACTCGTTTGCGGCCCTAAGCTCAAATGAGCCGGGTGGGGCACAACGGCCAGAGCACCCTGTGGAAACGCTTGCTTCTTCTTCGTGCCCACTGCATTTGCGCCTGGCCTGCTCGTTGAAGCTGTTGTGTTACTGTTTCAGCCGCTGTTTGCGTATCGATTCTGGCTGGAAGACGCATCTCGCTGAATTGCTCCTGTAAGCGCGTGATCCGGGCACATGAGCGGCACGGCCAAGGCTTAGATGCGAAACACGTTCGTACATTGGTTCGCGGTTGACGACGAACCAAGATTCAAAGCCATCCAACATGCGGAGCCTTTGTTGCCACATGTCCGCGTGTCGTCGCAGACACTCAGGACAGCTGGTTGTAACATCGGCAGTAGTGTGATTGCAAGAATATCCCGTCGGTCTGCGGAGATACGTCGGCGTTGGTCGCATCGATATTCCTGCTTGGGCTCCTCTACTGACTGCCACCTCGTCGTCGCTGGATCGGAGTCTGTACCGTGGACTACGATAGCACTTCGGCATTCATCATGGGTCTTGATCGCGACAGCGCTCGTCACGACCTGCTGCAGCGCATGTCACGAAGATTGCCGCTTGCGGCACCTGCCATCATCCTGCTTGTGGCTTGCCGGGCTTGCGTGTTGCTGCAGAGGTTGAGCGAATGTGCTGACGATGCCAAGCAGTTATCCTAGCAGTGAACATGGCGTGCGCAATTATATGCAGACTGCTTGAACAATGACGCACACTCAATTGCCCATTACACTGTATAGCTTCAGGTGAAGGCAATCCACCTCATACCACGCACTCCGCCTCCAGGAAACATGCGAGCGTATTTTGTTGCCCGCAACATCTGGTACGAGCAACCCCGATTCTCGGGCGAGACGGATGGGATATCTGGTTCAAGCCTGAACAGGAGTGTGACGCATGAACACGACCGAAGAGAGCTGTCGGTGGCTGTTCTGGCAAAATCCCCATGTCTCTGGGAGGATGGCGGGTAAAGGTGCATTTGCTGACCTGTGTTTCACGTGTGACGACATTGCTCCAGGTTTACGATAAGGTCAACCCTGCCGGGTGTGCTTCGCTACAGCACTTAACCATCAAATACCGTGCCGCTCCTCGAGGATACGAACTAAGCATAGATGTCAGTTGGCAGCTGTGGCAGTATTCCGGAGGTCGTGATGATGTGAGCGTTATGTGTTCGTCAGTTCGTAGTGAGAGCCGGTTCATGTGGTCAGGATCGGGTAACACCTTGAGAGCGACGGCATTCCGATCGCCGTGGCAGCGTCCGCTCGTGAGCTTGCAGATCATTCAGAATAGCACGATTGATCCTGGCACAGCTGGTGAAGTCCGTACGGAGGTGATACCAAGTATGGTTTAACAGTCTTGTGGCTCATTTCAAGGACACGTTGAGACGTGGCAGGAGCGTCTTCGGATGGCTGGTTGATGTTCCGTAGATTGAGCGCCATAGTAATCAGAGTAAGTTTCCTGGGTGAAGGTCGCTCAGATGCTGATGAATGCAAGTGGCATTGATGATGAAAGGCGATCGTGTTCATGGCAGTCTATGTATACAGGTGCAGGTGCGAGGGACACGCGTGCTAGCGCGTCTTCAACACAAGGCTTGGCGGCGCGGTTTGCACTTCACGTCGAACACCTCCTCGCCACCGAGCGACCACAACACATTCATGTCAATTTCCAGCATAGAGTATCCACGCCGGACAACATGAGAGCAAAATGGGTACAAGAATGGTTCCAATACCAAGGGATAGGGTGATCCTGCACTTCGATTACGATTGCTTCTACGCCTCTGTCTTCGAATCGGAAGATCCGAGTCTACGATCACTCCCTTTCGCCGTCCAGCAAAAGCAAATATGCGTAACTGCTAGTATTTCTCGCCGAAATGCTCAAAGAAAGTGGACGAAATACTGAGAGAAGCGTGCAGATTATGTGGCCCGAAGCAGAGGAATCTACAAGCTACAGCTGGTCAAAGATGCAAAGCGTATGTGCCCAGACCTGATCATCAAACTAGGTGAAGACATCAGCAAATTTCGCGACGCCTCCAAGGAACTCTACTCGTTCATCAAGAGCTTCAGCTGGAATAACAAAGTGGAAAGGCTCGGCTTCGATGAGGTCTGGTTAGATGTCTCCGATATCGTTGACTACAATCAAGAGATCCTGAACAAGCACGACTTGGAGCATTCATTTTTCCAGACGTCTAAGGATGATCCTACAATCGGTTTTCCATTCGATGCAACCAAGATTGCTGGCCACTCATACCCGAAGGACTATGCCTCTCCCTCCAATGAGCCCGACGAGCTGACCTTACGCCTTCGTCTCGGGAGTCATCTTGCTTTGCATATCCGTCATGAGCTCGAGAACCAAAAAGGCTACACCAGCACAGTCGGCATTTCCACATCAAAACTGCTTTCGAAGCTCGTCGGAAACCTGAACAAACCCAAAGGTCAAACGACCCTCATGCCGCCATATTTAACACAAGATGGCGAAAGTGGCAACGTCACAACCTTCATCGACAACCACGACATTGGTAAGATCCCTGGAATCGGCTTCAAACTATCCCAAAAGCTCCGCGAATTCTGCTTGCAGCGTCCAGCCGCCATCGATGAGGGACTCGTCTACGGCGAAACCAAAGAGCGCGTGACAGTAGCAGATGTTCGCAAACATCCCGACGTCAGTCCTGAAATGCTAGAAAAGCTCTTATCTGGACCAGGATCCGCGCATGGTATTGGTCAGAAGATTTACGATCTACTGCATGGACGTGACGAGACAGAAGTCAGCTCAGCACGAGCTGTACCGAGACAAATTTCCATCGAAGATAGCTATATTCGTCTCGATACGATGCCGGAATTACTCAAAGAACTTGACGCTCTGGCACGAAGTCTGCTGAACAGGATGCGAATTGACCTACTTGCATCTGACGACGATTTCGACGACAACAAACCAGGACAGGCAGAAGAGGACGTTGAGAACGTATCTGCCAAGCCGATTTCCACAGCTGGAAAGAAATGGCTCGCACATCCAAAGACTCTTCGCCTAACAACTCGACCTCGAATGCCGCTGCAATCAGACGGTACCAGAATACGCTCATTCAAACGCATCTCGCACTCCGCGCCATTACCCAATTTTGTCTTCAATCTCAATGGATCAGTCGATGCACTGGCGGAGAAGTTGGTCAAAGAGACTCTCATCAGCATGTTTCGCAAACTCCACCCAGAGAAGGCAGGATGGAACTTGAGCTTAGTGAACTTGGCTGTCACCAATATGGCAGAGACAGCAGGAGACAGCAAAACCGCGAATGGACGCGATATCGGCGGCATGTTCAAGCGACAGGATGAAGTGTTGAAGGATTTTCGAGTGACGGATATCAGCAACTCGCCGCCCAAGGCGGGCCTCTTAATACATCAGGAGAATATGTTCAAGGAGGAGGAGAAGGACGCATCATTGGGCACAGAAAATGAAGCGTCGAAAACTGGGGATCATGCGTACGAGGCTCAGCAGACCTTGTTCGATGACGACGACGATGAAGAAGAAGAAGCTGGCTGGGTGGAAGACGAACGAGATGAGATGGACGAACTTTGTGGGGAATGTGGCATACGATTGCCTACGTTTGCGATGGGTGCTCACCTGCGATTTCACCAACAGGCTACTGTATCCAGCTGACGACCTCCCTATGAAAGCCGATCGGATACGGTATCCTGTGCCCGATTTGGACATAGAATATGACTCAGCCCAGCAGCACTCTTACAAGGCTATTCTAGCCAAATCCATCGAGGCCTTTCCGTAGCACTCCAGGGACACACTTGTTATCGGACTGCTTTCCTCGGAGGGACTTGCTTCGTACTATGTGTCTTGGATCCATTGACAAGAACGAGCCCCCCGATTTTGGATACGAGTACGAGTATAGTACGAGGTTCATGTTGTTTGCGGAACACCCTCTCTCTAGGCAGACGCAGAACGCTGTGCTTCGCCCTCGGTGCTGCTGCCCACGACACTATCGCGACGCATAGCCCGGGCTTTCATCGCTGCGAGTTCAGCCTTGAGCTTCTCGGCATATCCATAGAGGTTGGCTATCTCGGTCTTGTAAGCTTTGGTCTGGCTCTGGAGGCTGGTGATCACACTGTCCGACTGCGCGGCTTCCAACTGTAGCTGAGCGCTCCTCTTCATGTGCCCAACCGCAAGCCCGTGCATCTCGCCAAACTCGCTGCGCAAATACGCATTAGTCTCCTTCTGCATCTCCCTCATCTCCTGCATCTTCTTCCGCTCAAGACCCATCTGCACATTCTGCTCCTGCAAATCCTCAAGCTCATCTCTCGCAAGACCGCACATCTCATTCAACTCATTGATCTCCTGACGCAACTTCTTATTGTCTCCCTCAAGCGTCGTCGCAGTAATCTTAGTAAAACTCAATTGACGTTGATGATTCCGGATATCATTCCGTGTATTCTGCAACTGCTGACTCAATTCCTCAGCTTTCTCGCGCTCAGATTCGAGATCGTGCTTCATCATCTCGTTCGCGCGTGTTGTGGCCTCGAGGTCGACTGTGATTTTGGCGTTGTCAAGCTGAGTTTGCCGATTCAGGTGTTCTTGGTAGGCGAGGTCCTCGTACAGCTGATCGACATCGTTCTCGTGTTGTCCACGAAGACGTTCGCTACTGGTGAACTGCTTCAGGATCACGAGACGCTCGCGTTCGAGATTCTCGATTAGGTGCTCCATTTGCGCAGAATGCTCGGCGAGCGCTGCAGATTGGCCGAGGCGTTCGGTGAGGTACTCCTTTTCAAGCTCGAGGTCGACGATTTGGTCTTCAATGTGACCCATGCGCTGTTTCATTGATGGAGCGTTCTCGTCTTCGCGGTTGGCTTTCTCTTGCTCTTTGCGGGCTGTGAAGCGGCGCGCGAGTTCTTCGCGACTCATCTTGGGCATTTCTTTGAGCTCCTTAGTATCGTTGAGGAAGCAGCTGTACTCGCGACTGCAACGCGCGAGAGCATTGTTGGCTTCCAAGAATTTGCGATTCAGCATAGCTTCAAGGACGACATTCTTGTTGGTGTCGCGAGCCAATGTGATGTCCTCGAAGGCGGCAATGGCCTCGTCGAGCTCTGTTCTGAGGAGATCATGTTGTTCGCCAAGATCTTCAATGTAGTTGGCGTTCTTGCGGTCCTTGATGGTTGCAATCGGATTCAGCTCGTTCGGCACTACGAAACTGTTCATCGCTCGAGCGAGTCCATAGTCGGTGCGCATAGATGGCGCGCTGCAGGCGCTCGTCACGAACGAGGTGGCGAGAGTGTCGAACGACTCGACGCGGTGGAGTGACTTCTGTTGCTGCTTCATGATGAGGCGTTGTTAAGTTGTGAAGGAAGAAGATTTTGCCGCTGAAGATGACTCTAGAAGGGTGGGAAGAGGTGAGAAGGGAAGAGGGGAGAGAAATGTTTGTTTACCTTTGCAGTTGCGTCGCCTTTCGGCGCCTGTTGGCCCAAGGCGAGGTTGAGCATTTGCTCGCGACGCTTCATGCGCCATCTCAAGTTCGGGAGTGTCAACGGCATCTTCATGATCCGGAGTGTCGATGGCGTGGACAAGAAGCTGCTGTCAGAGCAACAGCGCGAGTCTGATGGGTGTGAGCAGTTTACGCAGCTTGGCGTGAGCCGTTTATGTTCTTCACTTGCAGCTTTCAGCCACCCTGAATCGGCCTTTGTGTACGTGAGTATTGTCCCAGATCCCCCCTCTCCACCATTGCAGACACAGTCGACGGCAACGCGTATAGAGTGAAGTGGCAACTTCAGACGACAGGCAGCGTGAGAAACCCACCTTAACAAGACAGTAATCCGGCACATCTTCAAGCTTGTGTTTATCGTCTCGTTCGGGGTATCTAAAGTGCGCCTTTGCTGCTTGCTGCAAGCCATCTGCATCGTGTTCATAGTCCTGTGGTTCTCAATGTTCAAGCTCCCCTCACCGTAATGTACAAATCTAAGCTGTACACACCCTCCGTCATCGCGGCTGCGTTTCATGTACGCCTGCTCTTCATCTGTTCGTGCGATCCTGAAAAGGACCAGTTCCACTGCCCGACCTGAAAATTACTCGTCGGGTGCCGCCTGCTTTGCCTAGCTCACCGAAATACTTCTCCTTCTCTTCCTTGCTCTTCTCAGCGCTGGCACTCTTCTTCGCTCGTTCAATCATGCCCTCCACCCACCGTTCCTTATCTGCTGGAAGACCACCTCGTTTCGTTGCACTCGAGGGCCCAGAAAGGCCGACATCGCCTGACATGGGAGCCTGAGTCTGTCTGCTAGACGGTCTAGAGGCGCCAGCGGTCGAGGGACGTGAGCCTGATGAGCTTGATTTCGACGACTTTGGCGTCGTGGCCGGGTGGTCTCCGCCAAAAGGTGACGTAGCAGAGAGACTGCTCGCAGTCTCCCGTGAGTCGAGAGGTGGGCGCTTCAACGGCATTTCGTCGTCGTCACTGCTGCCAGGCCGGTACGATTCTCGCGGTGTCATAGGCGTTGGCGTCTTGGCTCTGATATATTCCGCAGGGTTACTAGACTTGCGCAAACTTCCAGGCACAGTGGGCAACGCTGCGACTTCGAGATTGCCTTCTGACACAGTACGACTGCCGTGATGGTTGGCAAAATCCCGGAGGTAATCTGCAAGGTCGGCCCAACCTCCGCCAACACGCACCATCACGCGCTCGCCCTCGCCTACCAAGCGCACAAAGAGCTTGATCGGATCCTCTCGTCCACTATGAGTGAGGTGGTAGAGCTTCACCTCCGGTTCTGCAGCTGATCTGGCCTTGCGGGGAGACCCATCTACAGGAGCAATCGTCATCTGCTCACCCTTGGGGACTACACGCAGTGTCGATGCTTTGGGTCGTGGGCCGCTGTAACCACGGGGACGGCTGACCGGAGTTTCCGCACCTGCTCTAGACTTGAAACGGATCGAGGCAGGGAGCGTCTCTAAGACCTCGGAAACGTGACGATCGAATGAGTCTGCAAGAACGGGTGGCATCGATGGTGACCCTACCGGGCTGTGATCCGGTGCAGAAGCCGCACTCTCACGCCGGGTATTCTTGTTACCACGCAGCTTCTTCATTGCCACATTCAGAGGAGCCAACGGGGACTCCGGAGGCTGTTCCGCTACTGGGCTCGAGCGACTGATCTCCGGTGTGGCTTGGTTTGACGACGGCGATGGGTGACTCGGCAGGCTAGAGCGTCGTGGTGGGGGCGTTGGTGGGATAGGCGGGCCAAGTGCTACAGCGCCATTGTCCACAGAAGCTCTCTTGCCTTCGTCCGCAATCGCTGATGCCCTCCGGGACATGCTGACTGGTGTTCGAGAAGGCGATCGGCGTGACGAGACGCTGCTGTGACGGGAACTCTTCGGTACGTCAATGCTTTTGAGTTCAGAACGAGAGAACGCTTCGATTGAAGCGATCGAAGCACGCTTGACCTTGTATATGCTCCCAGCTTCTACATCGCTAGTCTCAGCATCCACTAGTGATGACTTCGCTCCTGGGACTGACTGCAATTCCGGTTGCGATGGTGCGGTCCGTGGCCTTGACGGAGACGTTGATGCTCTCCGTTCGTCTCTGGTCACAGGTGCCCACTGCGGAGTTTCTGGCGTTTCATCAGGCAGGAGATCTGGAGATTCTGAAGGCGGAGCTAGCGAGGCACGCCTAGTGCTGCTGCTGCTATGCTCTGAGTCTTTTGGCTTGCCCGATGTGTGAGGGGCAAAACTCTGTACGAAGGTCTTGTCGAAGTCATCAGTGTTCATCACAGCCATAGCCGCCATGGGCTGGGCCACGTTGCGAGCTTGCGTTGGTTCGGCCGATGAAGGTTGCTGTCGTGGCTCAGTGTGAGATAGCGGCCAGCCGTCCGGGAACTCTTCTTGACGTGATCCATCCTGCGGCGACTCGAAGCTACTGCTGGATTTTTGATGCGGTATTGACTGTTCCGCGCCAGAGGTGGTCATCGCCCATCGCGCATGGCTCGCGTTCTGTGAATTGCCGTGAGCGGAATGATCTGACCGCTTAGCAGTGGATCTGCTGGTGTCTGAACTCTCCGTCTCATTCACGGAGCTCTTGGAAGAATTGGCGCCAGATTGTGTGGACATGGTCGGGCTGACAGAATTGAATCTGGAACTGGCGAAAGAGACTGGAGACAAGGCCGCACGCTCGGCTGACGAATTCCTGCCGTTAGCCAGTCTGCTCCCAGATCGTGAGAGGGGCACTTCTTCCGTATTCTTGTCCTTCTTGAACAGCCGCGTGAACGCATTGCTAGCGCGCTCAAACGGCCGCACTGGACTCTGAGTCGACTTGTTAAGTGACTGATTGCGCTCAATGTCCCGCAGGAATGCTGCTCGCTTTGCTGCCTCAGAGCCTGAAGTCTCTTCCTTTTCTCGATCGTTCGTTGACGCTGACCTTGACAGACCACCGCTGTTACTGTCAGTCGCGGACGAGAGCTGCGACTGTGGCATAACTTTTAGTGGTGCTGATACAGATCGATTACCGGTAGCCCATGGCTCATTCGCGCTCAGCTCGACAACCTCCGAAGCGAAAGGAATGCTGGTCGGAGTACTTGTATCAACGGACAATTCGGCCAGCTGAGACTCATCGACACTCGACCGAATGCTCTGAGACGGCCTTCGGATCGCATCATCGTCAGACAATGGGTCTTCTGTTTCCGATACCGCAAGCGTGCCGTTGGAGCTCTTAATCGCAGTCGGAGCGAGTGCTTTCTCGCTACGTGAGTGGATGGATTGGCGTTGTTGTCGCCACTCATTCTCGTTGACAGTCCGCTCCGCCTGCACGACGAACGACCCGTACTCGGCTTCAAGGGACTCAAAATCATCGATCCATTCATCAGGTACACAATCACTCCTTCCCTCCAGGTTATCCAAGAATCGATCCAGTCGTTTCCCTAACCTGCCGATTTGTTGCTCAAGACTTGACTGCATCGCTTTCATCGTTGCGCGTGTGAAGTTTGTGCTGTCCACACCAGTCGTGGTGTTGTCAGGTGAACTTGAGACTGCCGCCCAGCAATTCTTCAGCTCTAATTTGGCTCGTCTCAGATCGTCAATGAAGCGCGGGGCGCTCCGAAGTATTATAAGTCGTATCGTCCAAACATCAAGTAGTCGGTTCAACCGTGTGAGAAAGGGTAACGCCTGCAAAATAGTGGCAGTCACCAGAGCTGTGAAGTCATCCAATTTCTTCAAGTCTGTCGTTGTATGTAGATCATGTTCGCCAGCGCCATCGAGACGTGATGGCGGTCGTGAATTAACCCGGTAATGTGAATTCAGCACATAGTCCTTGAGCTCTTCCACATCAATCTCGTCCAGGGCTTGTCCAATCTCGTCCGCGCGCTCTTCATACTCTTGCACCAAGCTCGCGGGCAAGCTGCCCCAATATGCATCGTTCGTACCGCTCTTCGTAATGCTCGATCGTTCGTTGGAGCTCTCCGCTGGCGCAGCAAAGGTATTCGGCCATTGCCATTGCTCAATCTCTCTTGTCCAATTGCGCAGATCCAGACATGTTTGCGCGGCCTTTGCACCCAAGCTCCGCTCTGCCATGGTAGCAGACCTGATGCTGGCGACCAGAGCATCAGAGCTGTCGGCCATCTCGCTCGGGTCGGTCACAAAGGCGCGAAGGGTTGCGGTGGGCGAGAGATCGCGTAGGAGAGCGTCGGAATGGCGGACATGGTGCCGAGTAGGCGATCGGGAAGGCTTGCGTGCGTGGATCCGTCCATGTGTCGGCGAGGGAAGCCGGGGCGGGTTCACGAACGCGCTGCTGGCGGACGCCATCGGGGAGAGAGGAGGCGGAGTCGCGCCGGAGCAGTGGGACGAGTGGGTGGTCGTGTGGTGTCCCTTGAGTGTATTTCACTCGCACAGATAATTGCCTTGTGCGTGGGTGGGCCGGCGACGTTGTTCGGCCATGTGAAACGCTCGCAGCTGCTCCCAGATCGGTGCGCGCGGTGCTGGTGCACTTTGTGGTTGTGCCTGCGACCGCCACCGACTCGCTGCGCCTGCTACATTGAGCCGTGACGACAGCGCATGAGTTCTCGTAGTCTCACGTTGGCTCGGCCTGGGAGTTGAACGATAGCAGTAGCAGCAGCAAGGGCACGATCAAGAAACGAGCACCAGAACCAGAGGCAGAGCTCCCGCTACCCTGAGATCGCGCGTGCATCACCCCGGGCGCGCCTCATTGGCGGACCGCGACGGTCGGTCCTGCCTAAAGCGAAGTCTATTAGTCACCTTGGCTGTGGTGGCTCCTGCTTCCGCGATCACACAACTGCACATCGCATGCAGGCAGTCGCACGACGCAGAGGCAAGGGCGCGCGAGCAACACTCCATGTCAGCATCGATGCGCTCCATTGCTCCGTCGTCACACGTTGGCGAGCTACTGAGCACGCAGCTGTGATCAAGCCACGCCGACAACTTCATGTTAATACCCCTGTCTACTGCCAACGCTCGAGCTGCCAATTGATCGACTCGACATGACATGCTGCCATGTTGGGTCGCCATGAAATCAGCCTGTCTTGGGTCGGGCTCGATGCTCACCACTGCAGCACTTGGGCGCGCTGCTCTGCGCTGCCCATCCGGCAGTGTGCATATCGCAAGGCAGCTGTGCATGCTGCTTGAGTCGCAAATCTCCTTGCAGGTGCGCCGGCCGATCACCCACTAGCTGGACGCGCTCCATCTTCCGAACGCGTCCGTGACACCCGACGCGTACTTTATTACAGCACTTCAGCAGTACGTTCATCCTCCCACGGACTACTGTAGCATTTCCAATTCTGCTCATAGACCTATCCCATGCTCAGCGACGCTGTCAGATACTGGACTTCACATACCGCGCACATGCTGATCATGTCGCCTGGCTGAATCACCGGTCTCAGCCGGCCCGGATATAGAACAAGCAAGGCAGCAACACCATGAGCACCTGTCTCAATTCGTGCACTTTCTTCACAAGAACCGTTCACGAGGCTTGATAACATTCTCCGGAATGATAGAGGCTTCACTGCTTTCTGAATTAGATCCGGACAAGAACTTGCCGCAGAGCACTGACTGAGGCACGAGTACATGTTTCTTCTGCCAAAGACTGTGCCTGGAATCTGCCTGCGAGGCTGTTCCGTACAGCGGCGTGACCATCTACACTCTCCTACTGCCTGCACCTCACTTGTTGGGATTGCTCGTGGTCGCGGCAGCGCCTGAGCTCCTCCATGCACTCAAAATGAGGTCCACAATCTGGTCTACACCCTTCCCATTCTTCACCTGGGCAAATATCGTTGGCCCACCCTCTCTGTCATATGCTGTCAGCTTCATCTCCAATAAGCCAGAAAGAAAAAGAAAGGAAAGACAAACTCACCTTATCTTCCTCGCATCCCTATCCATCACCCCCAAATCCGCCCCAATCAACTCCGCCAGATCCGTCTTATTCACAATCAACAAATCACTCTGCGTAATCCCCGGCCCTCCCTTCCTCGGAATCTTATCCCCTCCACTAACATCAATCACATAAATAATATAATCCGCCAACTCCCTCGAATAATTCGCCGCCAAATTATCGCCTCCGGATTCAATCAACAAAAGGTCAGTTTGAAACTCCTTCTGCAAATCTTGCAACGCTGCAAGATTTTGCGAAATATCTTCGCGAACTGCAGCGTGAGGACAACCTCCTGTCTCAATGGCCCGAATGCGTTCTGCAGGGAGAGCTTTGTGACGGGTGAGGAATTCGCAGTCTTCACGGGTGAAGATGTCGTTTGTTACGGCTGCGATGTTGTATTTTTCTCGCAGGGCGAGGCAGAGGGCGAGCATGAGGGCTGTTTTGCCTGAGCCGACGGGTCTGTGCCAGAAAGAAGAAGAGGAAATGTGAGTATGCTTTGCTTCGGTATGTCATGTTGATAAGTTCTGAAGAGAAGAAGGAGACGTACCCGCCAATCCCAACAGTGAAAGCTCGATCTTTCCAATCTCGACCTTCTATAATGGGCATTTCACGTCTCAGGAAGGAGCCCGGTCCATCGAGGATCTCGTGCGTGTGGCCATGGTCTGCGGCGGCATGAGAGTGGGATGCTCCGCCTTCGTGTGAATGGCTGTGGCCTGACATTGTTTGCGCTGTGCTTGTGGCTCGATAACTTCTTATTGTAAGTTGGCTTTTCTGTTAACTTGCTCGTTAATGGTGGGGGCCCAGAACGAGAGAGTCACGATTGTGGGGCATGGAGATTACGGATTGCGATTGCGGCGCCCAGGACTTCTGAAAGCCAAAATCCTGGAGCTTTTTGGCGTTGGCTTTAACTTGGGCTTTTGCGGACTTGTGAGATACATTTTCGGTCTCTTGATGAGGGGTATCGAACATCGTTTGTACCTCTTCGCAATATAAAAAAGTCCCTGATTTTGTGGACTCATGGAATGTCAGATGCACAGCATCGTACCTCGCCAACAAAAGTTTGGCATTATTGGAAGATGCTGCTGTTCCATCGAGCGTTCGGCCACATCTGTCCAGCAGAAGCGGAAAATGGTAGCGAGACATCGTTATCATATGCAAAGCTAAAGTTGACCATTCCGTGAGCTGATACAAGTATGATGGAACAGGCAACTTCCTTGCGAAGGGCATTACTGGATTTGACTGCCGCTATTCATTCAATTCCCACTAACTCTCTTACTCCATTACACCGAACTTCCAAAGATCTTTAACAGCACTCATCGAACTATGCTCAAAACCACGCCATCTGATATCGTTCCTCCAATCTGATGCGACATCACGTATCGCTAAAGACCTCTCAATTACTCGCTGCGGAGAGAAAAACTTGTCAGCAACTCTGCTCCGAATTGCGTTCAGATTCGCTTGTGGTGTCAATCAATACACATTGGACATGTTAAAACACCTCTTCTTCATGCACTAGAAGTTCACGACTGTTATTGTGTGATCTTCTAGAGCTCGAGAAACAGTAGCGTTGAGTTCTTCTTCCCTCCTTTGGCATGAAGAATGCACAGTACTGCTCTCGAATGGGGAACACGAGTTGGGGGATGGCAACTTACTATAGTGATAGTGTGAGATCGCCGCGAATACTGGCTTTCAATTCAATCTCGACATCAAGGTTGGCTTCCAGTGTGAGCTTGAGACCGTCGGTGTCTTTCAGGGCTGACTGGAACAGGTTAGTCTCACGAGGCGACTTTTGTAGGCCGGCGATGGAGGATAACGTACCCCATTGCTCTCCTCTTCTTGCGGCGTGATATAGTATGGTTGATTCGGGTTTGAGCCACGAACTGGAATCTCTCCTCGCATAGCTCGAGCATGCGTGACAGGACCGTCCATAGATGTGCTGTCGGGACCTATCCGCTCGAATGGTCGTTGTTGATCAAGGTCTCCATTGGCATCTGCCTCTTCCAAAGCCTCCAGCGAGCCTGTTTTCATATACTTGCCATCTGTCATGGCTTGCTGAATACGCTTCCTTCGCTCTCTTCGTGAAGATGATCGTGATCGGTTAGACTCAAGACCTGCTTCCCGCTTTTCTTTCTTGATGAGACGGTCCTGTTTCTCCTGTTGTTGGACTGTCCTCTGCTTTGGTGGATTCTTCAAGGTTTCCTCTGACAGGTGCTCGAGCTTCGGCTGCTCGTTGTACTTCTTTCGGTACGACTCATTGTTGATCTTGTCCGCCATCTTGGCCCCCAGCGTGGGCTAAAGATATCCGGGGAGTATGTGGTATGCAAGTCGCTTTCAAGCCGTGTCCAGGTGTATCGGCGACGTGTTCCTGCAGTGAGTATACGATGGAGTCGGCACGAAAGACTGGTGAAAACGACCAAAATGCAAGAGAGCGAACACAACGAACAGGAACCTGGACTCGCCTCGTCTGCCGTCAGCAGCACACAGTACCCACCTCACACCTGCCCTTCAGACCCGCTATGAATCGCCAGCGAGCACCAGACGCAATGAAACCTGTTTCCAGCCGATCGCACGACCATCGCCTCTGCATGTTGCGTCTTGCGGAGTGGTATCCCTGTGCGCACCGCCACAGGTACCCAGTTTTGTGACTTCATCCTTCCTGCAAGCACTTTACGCCTGGGACACGCAATGCCTCGGCGGCCCGCACCACTCGCGCCTGGAAGTGCAATCAGGAAGCAAGTCGCCTGGCAAGCAACGTGGAATATGTGGCATTAGACTCAAGGTTTTGATCATCGTGTGTGGCTAGCTTCGCATGCGTGCAAGACGACACCTGCTTTGCAGCTTCGACGTGCAGCCGCAAAACCTGGCAAGCTGGCAGCAGGCCGCTTCCCACGGACCCGACATTCCATCAATCCAGAGGATGAAACACTGCGAGGCTGGGTTCCGGCTTGGAGACTCGTATTCTTTTCCACGGCTGATCATTTGTCGTCATTGGAAAGAGTACATGAGTTGTGTCTGCGTCAAGAGATGTATCGTGATGTATCTGACAAGGTTCATGGTAGGCGCGAAGTCCGGCGTCATCAAGGGCTCAAAGTGAGAGTGACAGAGCCTCGCCAAGCAGGTAATCAGCTCGCAGACATCGATCATAGTCAAACTTGGGTAAAAAGTCTCGTCATTGCAACCATCATCTACGATTACACAGTCGTCCAATCCAGCTCCCTCGGTAACATCATGCAATTATCCATAAGAAACAAAACTCTGCTTTTCGCGCCATACGCCCTTTGTAGTAGTCTAGTTGAGCAAACCAAGAGTAAGGTCACCATGGATCTTTGCCTTCAATTGGATCTCAATGTCGAGGTTCAGCTCCAGTCTCAAACGCAGCTGCTCGCCGCCACCACCATCTTCCTCTCCGCCGCCTTGCTCCTGACCCTGCTTGCCTCCACCGGTGAGACCACCCAATGCCTTTCCGGCAGTGTCACCCACACTGTTGACTGCGTTACCGGCAGTGTTCTGAACGAGCTCGCCGGCCTGGCCGACAGCTTCTCCACCAGGCAGGTCTTCAGTGATGCCGTCCAGAGGACCGCCTTGCGAGTTCTTGGTTTGCTGTTGCTGCTTCTTTTGGCGTTGGCGCTGACGGCGACCACCTGCGGCGCTCTGGTCGCTTCGCGCAATAGACTCGGTGTCGCTCTCCTGCTGGCCTCCTTTGCGGCCGCGACCTCGACTCTGGCGGCGACGAGATTGCTGGCGAGATTGCTCTTGTTGCTGCTCGGCCTCCATTTGTGGTTCGGCTTCTGCTTCGCCGTCGCCTTCTGCGTCGGCTTCAGCTGATGCTTCTTGTTCGGCGCCGCCTTCGGCTTCGGCTTCGTCTGTTTGTTCTGGCGTTGGCTGTTGCTCTTGTTTCTTCTGGCCCAGCTTTTTAGGCGTCTTCTTGGTGGTTTTGCTGTTCGTTTCCGCGCTGCCAGAAGCGTTCAGTCCAGCGTTCGCACCCCCGGAGCCTGATACGCTAGCAGATTGCTCTTCCTGCTGAGATGACATACTGGCTTTTCTGTTTTAGTGTAGTTCTTGCGGATTAGTTGCGCCGTGCTTGTGCACAAAGTCAGAAGTTGAGGAGAGGAAATGCGAAAGATGTGCACTTAGACCTAAAGGAAGCGGCCCCAAACCTGTTTCCAAGAGCATTGATTCATTCTCATGCTGTACCCACATCACGCACCTGACGCAATAAAGCTCCATACAGCCACAGGTTGCAGGGGTGAGACTTGTTACAGGGCGAAGCGAGGGTGCGTGGATCGGCTTGCGAAGACTGCAAGCGGGCCGCGTGGTGTGGCGCAAGTCCAGTCTGGCACTCGACCGCATGAGCTGCATGACGAAGACACCAAAGGACCTTCCAGCGCGGTCAAGGAAGTCCGCATCAGGCTGGTCCGCTTTCATCATCACACCGCGTCGTGTCCTTGGATTGAATAGGATATCATCACGATCTTGTTGTCATCCTTCATGACCCGAAAAGGGTGGCTCGGGGGCGCTGGTTGTTCCACGAAGAGGCGAGCTCCCTTGCACGACTGATGTCACTGGACTTGAAATCTCGTGTCCGCTTGTCAGCCACCAGCAGTCTTCGGCGGAAGGTGGTTCCGTGATGCTCGTAGTATGCGAAGCAATGCAGACGACGACTGATGAAGGGGAGAGTTGTGAAATGAGCAACGAAGCTTCAAGCCGTCGAGCAAAGTCGAGGTTCCTGCCCACAGCGACGGCCCGGATCAGTGCCAGGACTTTGGCAAGCACTGCTATTCGCGCCTGCTGACTTCGACAGTCGTGCTTGCGGTGATCATGTTGACAACATTCAGTTGAACCAAGCAATCCACGATGACGAGCAAAGGAGCAGCTCCCGATGCTGCTGCGGCGAAGACGCGGATCATCAAGCACATGGTAAGGATGAGACTTGAAGTCGAAATGATACAACGAATGAATGCCGAGTAACACCTCTCAGAACAATGATCATCATGATTCTGTGCGTACTGACATACCAGACTTCGACCCGCAATGACTGACCATGGGGCAGGTCGTTCGCTATTTGCAGCATTATGGCAAGATTCCGTCCTGGAAAGCATACGACGGCGAAGTGACAGACGTGGACCTCAATGCACTCTCCCTCTCGTGTCACGGAACGACAATCAGAGTGCCATTTGAGCCTCCCATGAGCTCTTTACGGGAGGCGCGCGAACGCGTGGTCGAGTTTGATCGGGAGTGTCGCAAAGCTCTGGGGCAGTCCGATGTTACTGTCAAGGCCTATGTCCCACCCACTGGAGCACGTGCGATTCCCTTTGTGGGCATTCTCATCACAGCTGTGGCCTATAGCCAGCGCTGGTGGTTTGAGAAAGGCCAAATTGTAGAGCAGTTGTTCGGCAGCTCTTTTGCGAAGTTCGCCTGGACGATTCAGCCGTGGCTCCTGATAGGCTTGGCTGCCGTACATGGCAGTGAGATGCTATATTTCTCACTGACCAAGCTTCCACAGCACTCTGTCAATGTGCGCTCTTTGCAATGGTGGCTGTGGAATGCTTCGATCTTCATTGAGGGAGTCTTTGCCTGGAAGAGATTCGATGAACACGTCCAGAGGCAGAGAGAAAAGCAGCAGCACTGATCCCGACAACTTCTGGTCACCACCTGTATGTGCTGCTCCACAAAGCAGTGGAAGACATCTTGTGATTTTCATACACTGGTATCGTACCACAGGGCAGTGCAACAGTCACTCGCGGGTTGCCATGAGGGTTGCCATCTGTTCAGGTGAGCTTCCGATACACACCATCACGCTGTGCATGATACGTGGACAAGGCTATGCCAAGGGGCATTCTACAGGCTCTGAGATGAAGCGTGCATGGGGACGCAGCCGGTTCGCGCACGCTGCGCAGACGACGTCTTGTTCGCGACTTGAAGTCAGGCACTCATCAATCAGCTAGCAGGGGCGGTCAGCGATCGCTGCTGTTCTCGGAAAACATTTGTGTATGATACAGAGGCTGACCAGAACCAATTCCAGGACTGTCTGACAGCTGCAGCAAGCCGTCGATGGATCCGTGACACACATACAAACAGCATCCCAACGGAGAGCCCCCTCGCGTGGCCAAGACGTGTTGCTTCATGTTCATGCTACCATCCGAGGTCTTGTGGGTCGCGGGTAGTGACATTGGGCTGGTTGATGTACAAACCACAGCTGACTCTTTCTGGCTCGATCATGCGCTCGGACGAAATACCCAACAGGTTCCTGGATGGCGCGTTTATCCAGTCAGTGCTGGTGACTCTATCGAATTTCGGATAGCTAGTCCTCAATCGCTGGCGTCACGCGGACGCACAGCATGTGGTGGATCAGCCCGCGCGGCTGCTCGTGCCGACCTCAAACAAGCCAACTTCATTCATCGCGCTCGAGCGCGAGAGAGCCCAGACTCACCGTGCAGTTTCACTGCGCACCTGTCGTGTCTTATCTCCTTCATCTTCCGTCGTGCTTACCCGCCTCTCTGCAGCAGCTCGACGTCCACGATTCTTACTTTTGTGCAAGCAGAGCCGGTCTTTGCTATGTAAAGCATCGTTCAGTCTTTGTTTCGGGATTGAAGATGCACCGCAGCGCATCTGCTTCACCGACAGTCTGGATGCCGTCGGAAGTTGCTCAGTTCAGGGTGCACACCAACACTGCGCATGATGGCAATCACCTCTCCGCCAGTGAATATTCGCCGCACAGCATCATCATCGTTCCGACGGTCTGGCAAGCAACGTGCAAGCTTGAATGGAGACGCAGAATGACCCGCGAGACGGCAGCACCGAACCACAGGTCAGCGTTGCAGTGTATAACGAGGACGAAAATTGAGCTTGTGCGACGGCGTTACACAACGCACTCACAGAGTTGCAACTGTGTGTAACATTCCGCTGTGTCGGTGCCGGGAACGATTCGCGTCGCCATGACACGAGCAGAAATGCCATGAAGACGATGGAAACACGCGGATCAATCATACGAAGCGCGCGGCCGAAGCGAATCCACGGAAACTGCGATTGAGGGTGTGGCGGTTTGTTTACTTGCTGCGCAGTGAGTCGTCTAGCATTTCATTACAACCGCCACCTTGCATGCTTACCGCCTAGGAATGTCTCAAAGGAAGCTGACGTTTCGCCTGGCTGCTTCGCGCTACGGCTTGGCCGCTTTCGGACCCGCGGGTTGCCAACAAAGAACAAAGAAAGCCTGTCCACTTCATCGACTCCGCAACAATCGCAGCATTGCGTGAGGCAGACGATGACCGTGCTCGGCATTGGACAAAGGATCGCATGCCACGGTTGGCGTGGAATAATAGACACAAAGATTTCTTGCTTTCCTTTGCAATAATGGGCCGTCTCGATCCGTCACGCGCTCTCATTGGTACGCTCCAGCTCTTTCATTGTCGATTCGGCATGCCAGTGGAACAAGAGGACTGTGAGACCCTGCCATCTCCTTCTCGATGTCTGCCTCTATTCAGGAATCATCGGTATCGTCACTTCCCGTGCATCGACAGTGGGTTCATCCAGTCCAGCCTGTGCAAACGCAGCCTCCCGCAAATGAATCCGGGCACATCATTTTCACGAGACAACTGTGGCAGCGAACCATGCCAGACGGCACCCATCCAACTGATGAAGCTGTCTTGAACAAGTCTCAAGCTCAGGATACACGAGGCAGCAGCCATAATACTGCCGCAGCTACCAGTAGGCGCACGTCGTCTTCCGTTGCTGCACGCCCACACAGACGCTCTTCCAGTCCCTCCGCCAGAGATCCCTCCAAGACTCCATTGACACCTGAAGAGAGTCCACCCTTTAGTAGAACAACGAGAAAGCGAACGGCTGGCATTGTTGAGGTCGAAGACAAAGATTTCGATCTGCCTGAAGCGTCGCCGGCGCACACCAGATCTGATAGCGGTGAGATCCAGGTGTGTATCTGTCAACCAGAGCCCAAAATACCCAGACCTCGCAACGGTGAGTACTCGTCCTGATACACGACAGTCGGTCATTTCAAATGCTCACAAGTGGTAGCATTCATCTTATATCGCCAGAATCAACAAGCGCAGGTTGTCGCTCAGAACCCAGGCCTCGCCAACCCAGAAATTTCCAAGATCATCGGTGAGCAGTGGCAGAACCAGCCACCCGAGATCAAGAATAGGTGGAAGGCGCTTGCTGAAGAGGAGAAGCTCCGACATCAGCAGCAGTATCCATCTTACCGCTATCAACCTAAGCGAAGCAATCGCCGGGGCAGTCTGTCGTCAGAGCCAACATCAGGAGTTGAGAAGCCTCGCTGTCACAAGTGTGGTGGACGAAGCATCTTGACCCCATCAACGCCATATACTGCGGGCAACAGTCCTGCGTCAGCACACACGCCAGGGTCGCTCGCCACGCCTGTCACAAGAACGTTGCCCGTGCTACGCGATCTGAGTCTGCAGTCGCCGGCAGCGAGACGACACGGTCGATTTCCAGGAAACGCCATGTCTATCAACCACCACGATGAGCGCGATGACCTTGGACCCCTTAGCCCCGAACTCAAGCGTCGCCGATACAACAATAACAACGACCACCCTACCACGATGGCTTCTCGCGCACCACCATCCAGATTTGTGGCTGCGCCGCCTCCGGGTCCGCACGGTGGTCCTGGAACCCCATTTCCGTTTAATCAGCCACCTGCACCACATCCTTATCCGCCAGCAGCTCCACACGGTCGTCGAGAATCACTGCCTGGCCTACGCGGTGTTGTAAGTCCACCGGGGCCGATGGCGCCGCCTCCACGACCAGGCCCCGGGTATGCACAACACCGCCTGTCCCAAGGTCATGCAGGTCCACATGATCGGTCTCTGACACTGCCACCGTTACAGACTCACAGTGCTAGTGTTGCACCAGGGCCGATGGCCTCTAGTGGAGGCGTGAAGAGCGCCAAAGAGTCCATCATGACCTTGGACTTTTGGTACAAGATCAACGTGCTGGGCAAGGTAGCACCACCAGCACCAGTGCGAAAAGCAACCCCGAGAGGACCATTGGTCGCTATCGAAGGTGATAACGCGGAAGCGGTCAAGGCGCTGGGCAAGTGGTTGAGCGATACCTTGGGCAAAGGTGACGACCTCAGCGTGAAACAGCTGGACGAACCAGTCATATCGGTAGGAGGTGGCAAGCAGCAGATCATGGCACAGTATCACCGTCTAGCAGCGGAGTGGCTCATGCGAAGCGTTGAAATCAGCGACATGCTGATGATCAAGAATGCCTCGCCGACGGACTCTGTCATGGTTGATTCCTCGAGCTCAGTCACCTCTTCCAAAGGCAGAGCCAGGGAGAAGATTGACGAGAACTACGACGATAGCGATGAGCCAGAATCTGGTCCGAAGAGGGCATCGCCAAACAGAGTTGTGGCGCGAGCCGACGATCCAGTTCCGCAGAAGGCGGATCGAGATGTGGAAGACGCCGAGAAGATGGACGTCGACACAAATGCGCGTAAGATGTCAGTCTCCAGCAAGAGCTCATCCACCTCCAATTCGGCAAAGCCAGTCGGTATCATCGCCAACTACTCGCTTCACGCCAGCAACTTCTTTGCTTGCCATATCCCGATCGAGCCGTATGCACAGTACTCGCCCAAGGATCACTGGGAGTGGACGGCGACACACTGGCGCGGCATCATCAGTCCGGACTTGACCATTTACGTCAAAGACAGCACCACGCCAGAAAGTGGCAAGCCTACGGTCGAGATTATGGAGCCGGGCAGCCTCTTTGTCGTGAAGAGAAGCAAGACGGAGGGGAAAGATGCTCTCGAGATCGAACCTTCCACACTACGCCGTCTCGGGTTCGAAGTCAGCGAGTGGGTTCGTGGATTCGGCGAGAATGCCGTATAGAATGGGATAGCGTGAATGTGCGACTGCTGACTTGGTTCATCAGATTCAGAGCTTGAAATGTGTGCAGAGGAGGGTGTGGTAGATCGGAAGTCTGGCGTGCTGGCTTGCCTACGTATTGTCGAAATTCGAACATCGTGACACGTCCATTGATCAGTTCTGATCAGTTTTCATTTGTTGTTGCGTGGTGTTCCGAGATCTTGAAACTCTTTGCGGCGACTCGCATGCTGCCACGTTCGTTCAGCGTGACAGCCTGGTTTCGGAGTCCGTCGTGACACGCTTGAAACGCACATGACATGTCTACCAGAGCTGTCTTCTCCAGATCTTTGGGTGAATGTGCCATGTGCACGAATAGCACGTGCTCAATCAGTAGTGTGTTGTTCCGTGTGAAGCCGCCCCAGAGCGTGGACAGTAGTCAGCCTCGGCAGCGGGATCTGTGCCTGGACTTTTGCGGATTAGGCTGGGGAAGGCTGTCACTGGCGCTTCCCCCGTGCTTTCACATGCTAAACCCGCACGTCTCGTGGCCGGGGCCATGACGCTTCGGTGCTGAACGGCAGAATGGGAATTGGCCAGAGAGAGAGACTTCGCGGTCACGATGGCCAGCTGTTCGGCGCATGCCATGCCATGTGCTGAGCCTTTCTTTGCCGTCAATTGTCCCCTTTCTGTTGATGTATGAGTAACACGCATAGACATAGACTCCTGCCACAATAGCATTCCTTTATTGTTCATTCAGCCTACCAATTCGACCTTCCCTACGAGCGACACCCTGCTGCGCATGCCTACCGGCGAGGACTGCACGTCTGTAGTGCGGATGCTGGGCTCGAGGCCATGATAGGTATGTACACAGTCCATTCACAGTGTAGGCGCAATCCACAGCAGCTGATGTCTTTGAAGACCACATCCTGGGTCGCCCATCGACCCGCTTTCGCAAATACCAAGTCCTCGCCGTCGTCGTCTTCTGGAGCCTCTACCTCCGCAAATTCAAACGACATGGCCCTCCAGGCGTCGATCGATTCTCACGATGGCTCTCCCAACGCTTCACCATGCACCAAGCCCTCGTCGTATCCTGCATGGCCCTCTACGTGTCGCGGAACTTTGCAAGAGTCGTGGGCTTGGAGTCTCCAGAGCCGTTGGCGAATCTCTACGATAAAAAGTTCTTTAGAGCGACATGGGTTACAACGGCGTTGGATGCGGGTTTCTGGACAGCGATGCATTTGAGGCCGAAGTGGCTGAGGCATATTTGCGAGATTATGTTTACGCTGTATTATTTGGTTTGTGCGGAGCAAGCGGATGAGATGGTGAGGAGGGTGAGAGGTGATTTACGAGTGGATCATTTGAGGGTTAGTTGGAATAAACCCAATACGCCTGTGCTCAAATTCTTGACGAGCTTGATGAGGCCGAGGTTGATGAAGTATGAGCCTAAGAAGATCAGGATTCACAGACCAAGGGACAGTGATTACAAGGAGCCTATTGAGGCGTGGTTGTATTTCAATGGATCGGATACGGAGCTGCGACGACAACGAGAGATTGTGCTGGATATACCTGGAGGTGGGTTTGTGGCTATGGATCCTCGATGTCACGATGACAAGTTGATGCACTGGGCTGGAAAGCTTGGATGTCCGGTTTTGGCTCTCGACTACAAGAAGGCACCGGATGAGTGCTATCCTTACCAGCTGTATGAGTGCTACGACGCTTACTATCAGTTGATCACGACCCGAGGACGGTGCATCAATTTATCTGGAGAGCATGTTCCGAAGATCATCATCAGTGGAGATAGCGCAGGCGGAAATCTGGCTGCGGGTCTTGTACTCATGATTTTGGACGAGAAGTCTCAACATTCGACCTGGCATACAGGCTTCATACCGAACACGCTTCCGCCCCCTGAGGCAGTGGTGCTGATATACCCAGCCCTTGAGCTCAATATCGGTATCTGGATGTCGGACGAACATCTGGCTCTCATGAATTCGCTGAAACGCAACAAGGACGACAAACGGGTGCTTGATCGCAAAGTCCAAGACTATCGCCGCATAGATCGCACAACGCCATACACTTCAGACGCAGAGGACTCGGACGATACAGTGACTCCGAACCCTAGGAAGAAATCAGTCGTGGCGGTACAGCCCGAGAAGCGAATGAAGACTCGACTGGCCATGAGCAGCGTCATATCATACACGAACGACCGCATCATCAGCCCTGAGATGCTTCGTGCCATGATCATCGTCTACATCGGCCCTCACCGAAGACCCGACTTTACAACTGATTACTGGCTCTCACCCGTAAGAGCGCCCGAAGAACTCCTAGCGAAATTCCCAAAGACCTTCCTCATATGCGGTGAACGCGACCCACTAGTGGACGACACCCAAATCTTCGCCGGCCGCCTCCGACAAGCCAAATTACTCGAATTCGAACGTCAAAAAGAAGTCGGGCTCGTGAGCGAAGACGCGAAATTCAACGACGATGACCATTTTAAGAAAATCATCGTCCCGCAAATCAGCCATGGTTTCCTACAATTCGTCAGCCTTTACCACGATGGTTGGGAATGGATCAACGAATGTCGAAGATTCATGCAAGAGGCTTTTATCGAATCGTATAACAAAGAACAACCTTCTTCTGTTGCATCGAATGGCGGAACGGATTATTTTTCGAATCCGAGAGGAACGACGCCTTCGAGACGGGGGTCGCATGGGTCGGAGAGTGAGAGGCCATTGGAAATTCCGTCCAAGTTTCGGATGACGAAGATTGAGAATGGAGGGGTGGTTTCGCCGTCTGCGAAGAGGAGACATCATTCGAGGAATGGGAGTGGTGGGGGGAGGTATTCGAGTCAGGCGAATGGGTCGTCTTCTTCTGCTTCTGCGGGTAGTGCGTCGAATTCGAGGAGGAATGGGATGAGGTGGAGACGGTATCATCATATGTCTGGGGCGGTGAGTCCGAGTACGAGTCGGAGTGTTGTGAATCGGTTGGCGAGTTCGGAGGATTTGTTGGAGAGGAGGATGCGTGGGATGACGGGGCCGCTGTTGGGGGATGTTAAAGATGATGATTGATTGATGAATAGGGTTTTGATGTCTGGTGGGGAGGTTGTTGTTGTGATACCATGTGAGTACAGGATATAGCAAGCAATTGCATCGGTGTTCTGCCGTGTACATGCGACTCCTGTATGATCGATACGTGCTTTGGATACCACACGATTTGTGCCCAGAAAATGAGCAGAGTAGCATGACGAGCGCTGACAATGAGAGGAAAAGTGAGACTGTGCGATTTCGGGAGAAAGTCTTGCGGGACTGTCTAGCTGCATAGAAGGCCACCAGGCGCTGGAAATGCCCATGGAGTGACCATACCGTCCGATTACGCCGCCATGATATGGTATCTCGAAGCGCTCAAAGCATGATTCACCCTTTTCGTAACTTTTGTTGCTCGTCAAAATATTGCAACTTTTTACGCAACAGCCTGTTGTCACCAATCAGCACACCCAATGCACGTGGTTGTGTATGGGATCCCACCACCATTCCTCCTCGCCCAAGAGGTATTAGGTATATGTGGGTGTTTTGGATGCAATCATACCTTGACGGCGAATTGCCTCTGAGGGAAGTGTCGCTGCTTCTTCTTTTGCTTCTCGGTCACGCGCTTGGCATCCTCGGGAGACAAGCGGCGGCGGATGGCACGAGTCTGCTTCGAGCGGAGGTCGAGTGGCAGGTACTTCTTCTTTTGGTAGAAGAGGCGGAGCTGAGCGCGCTGGTTTGCGTTGATGATGGTAAGGACACGGGCAATCGACTTGCGGACGTCGTGGCTGTTGTGTCGTTAGTACCCTGGCTCTTCTTCCCCATCGCACATTGTGTTGCCAAATCGTACATCTTGTTCAGCTTCGACGAAGCACCGCCAGCGATCTTCTGAGTGCGCAGCTGCACGAGCTCGGCCTTCAAGTCATCGAGTTGCTTCTTCAGCTCCTCCTTGTTCTTGCCCCAGAGCTGCGAGGCCTTGACTTTTCCGGACGACTGCGCGCAAGACCGTCAGCATTTCTGCGCCGACAATTGTAATCCGAGCGATCGATTCGTACCATTTTGACTGGAGTTCCTGTAGGTTAGTTGTCGAGAGAGAGGAAGTGTCGTCGTCGCAAGCGAATGTCTCGTGTGTGCGAAACGTCTAAGTGGAGAGGATTTCTCAGTGGCCAAGACTTGTCGGCGTCTGGTTTCCCCGGTCTCGGCTAGCCTTCCCGAAACCAACGGATGTGCTTTGTGGTTGCCAACCGTGCATGTGATCCTCACGTCAGGAGCAAGCAACTATACGATAGAGACGGGCGCAACAGACAACCGGAGACAGAGGCTTTTGGTTACGCGAGACGGAACTTCTCATACACATCGCGAGTATGGCAGTCAACATGGGAAGCTGGGCGCAATTACGGCAGCAAGCAAGAGCACAAGAGACACAGGTCAGTTTGGTACCATCGTCCACAGCCATACAGATTCTAACAGCGTCGCCTAGACAGAATCGCTTTTCCACACATATGCACAGTTTGCCTCCAAGACTGACATAGATCCCGAGCCGAGTGAAGAGGAAAGCCGCACGGAGGAGCAGCTGAACGAGATACTCGAGAAGGTAATTAGATCATTACAGCGACATGCATCGCATGCTCGAACTGTTCTAATGACATGCAGCGCAACGCATCAATAGCCTCTCTCCAACGAGCAATCGACTCTGAATCCACGCCATCGCAACTCAAACGTACGAATCTGGAACGACACAAAGAAATCCTATCACAACACCGCAGCGAACTCTCCCGACTGAAATCACAAATCTCTCAAGCCCGCGATCGAGCGAACCTCCTTTCGAATGTGCGAAAAGACATATCGACATATCGCAATGCGCAAAACCCTGAAGCCCAGGAAGCAGAATACATGCTTCAAGAACGAAACCGATTGGATCGATCGCACAATGTGGCAGATAGCGTCTTGAGCCAAGCTTACGCGGTAAACGAGAGTTTCGGGCTACAACGAGAAAGCTTGGTGAGCATACAGAGGAGGATCACGGGTGCTGCGGCGCAAATACCTGGCATCAATGGGTTGATGCAGAGGATTGGTAGTAAGAAAAGGAGAGACGGCATTATTCTGGGCTCCTTTATCGCCATATGCTTTTTGGTCCTGCTGTGGATGTGGTGAAGGATGCGCTGAAGCTCTGGTAACTCGGACGCATGATTATGCTCAGCATTTTTACGTCGAGACTCTTCGGTATGTCTTCCATTCGCTCGACTACTGGTCTGCGATGCTGATTTGAGCCCCCATCAGGCACGAATCAAATGTGTCGCTTCGCACCAGCGAGTCTCTGCTGGTGGAGCTTCCTGCGTGATGCAGCTTGCGGCGAAAGCAGCACCTTTCAGCAAGTGCTAATAGCTTGCACGCCTGCCTCGTGGGGTGATGCGGCATAGGCAGCGTCATATTCATGGCGGCCAGCATTACACCGAAGCATGAAGTCGCCACTTAGATCGCATGCGCCCGTCGCTGTTGGTCCCCATCCTCGAAATGATGCCCATTTTTGGCTTAGATTCAACAGTACCGATTCAGACTTGCGACACGCCATCGATTGAGGAGAATCTCTGAGCACCAGACTGTGCTTCAGGGAGTCGTGGGCTGCATCGTTGGGCTGGGAAAGCCAGAGCTCCATCGGTCATCATTCCAGCAAGAAACTTCGGCCTGGATCCTGTCGACTGGCACGCCAATTTCCCGCAAGCTGTCTATGTACGTCGCAAGCGAGGCTTTCCGACACCAACCAAGCCACTTGATCTCAATCATCCGGATGAGTGACGCATCCTTGGTACCGATTGCTCGGAGCCATTGAACGTCGCCGCTCGCGATCCGGCCAATGCCGTCCACGGGAGTAACTTTAGGTGAAAAGACGAACTTGTTCCGGCCATAAAACATGGGCAAAGTCTCGTTGCGGATCGATCGACAGACTCTCGTTAGAGCAGGTTGCTCGGGACTTCGGCATTCATAGGGCTGGGGGATGGCCAGAACTTGTGTATTCTGGTCGATATATTCATGCGTCACGATCCAGTCTCGATTGTAGCGGGACAAATCGACACTATAACATTGTTAATTATGAATGTTCCTGCCAGTTTGCTCGCGCTCTGCTTTTACCAGTGTTCGCTAATGTTGAAGCGGCATTCGAAGTGCCTTGGATATCGTATGGGCCATTGGATTCTAGCATTTCCGCTACACGATCGCCCTACTCCCATTGTGACGACGTCCAGGGTTGCATGTTTCTTGCAGTTCTCGCACTGAACGACAAACAGGCAGCCGGAAAGCTCGTAGATGCGATTCCGGAGCTCTCCGGGCAAGCTCAGGAAGCCAGAACTCCGTACATGGGCTTCATGGGCAGCCATATCGCGTACTTGAACGAGCTACAAAGATCGATAGAGAACGAGTGAGAATTGGGTAGGATAGCAGTGTGGTTTCGTTCACTTCAGTTCGATCAGATAAGAGTTATCTGATCGTGCTAAGCCGATACCGGACAGGTCCTGTGAGCTGGCGGATTCCGGCTAGCCAATGATACAGCTTCCGGCCTTGATGCTATAGACCGTGCGCGAGAATCTTACGATTGATGAGGGTTGTTGACGCGATTGAGGGATATTATGTGATCTCACGCGTTGTGTCCGGATCGTGTTTGCGAGCAGTAGACGCGCTGTGTTGCGCTTGCTCAGCTTCGGGCAACGATATATGCCAGGTCCTGAGCATACATATGTACAAGCCATGTAGGAATGTTTGCGAGCACAGGAAAGCATGCTCATCTGGCGCCTCCACTCGGCTCAGTATCATGTCTCACGAGACTTCCCATAGAGAAGTCCGAGGCTGTACACAGGGGGGCCGCAAGCCAGCGGCAGGTGAAGCAGATATACCGGTGTGAGACTGCCGGCTGCGCTGAGCCAGGAGATGATATGTTACCGTTTTGCGATGACCCGGGACATATCTTCAGCAGGACGCGACAACGTGCAGCTGCTGAAGATGATTATTCTCTCACCACTGCTTTCGATGTTGTAGCAGTGAAGGGGGTAATCCACTGGCGTCTTGGAAGCTTGGTGAAAGCACTCCACTCGTTAAAGTCCGCATCGTCGAGCACCACTCTTTTGCCGTAGTATACCCGATTTCTTCAGGATCGGACGCAAAAGTGTACAACAATACTGTATTTTCGTTGTGTGATGGTTCGGCAAGGATAGCAGTGCACCGATCGACAGGGCCCCGCTGGATGAAGAAGCCGAATGGGGAAGGCGCGTGGATCTGCTTCCTGGGCAACCCCGGATGACGGAAAGCAGTAAACATCGAAACGGCAAGCACGAACCGCAACCAAGGCGGCACCCAACGACCACGAAACGGCCGAGAGGGTACACGCTCGCCATTGTCTTCTCTTCCGCTCTTGTTGGTATCAAGACAGTCGTTTCTGTATCTTTCGTATCGTCTAACCAGCTACCGCTAGTGATCGCTGTATTGCAGCAGAACAGCGTTACACAGCCAGCATTCTTGCCAGTCACCAGGCAACGCCGACTTGGACACGATGAAGGACAACCGTGAACCTAGCCCGACGTACATGTCGAAGGAGCAGATGAGTATGTCTTCTTCACTTGTGTTGCTGCCTCATACCCCTCCTCGCCCATCGCGCCTGCGAGAATGCATCACCATCGAGCATCGCGACGCCGACTTACCGCTACGTGCAGGTTCCTACCTAAAAGATCTTCGAAAGCCTCTATCGCGACCCTCGGGCTCTCGACCTGCTCCGCCCTCCAAGTTCGGCAGCGTCCGACGAGCAGGAACTCCCAGTGCTCCAGATGTCGTCAACAACAAAACTTCGCTAGATGACGATCGACCTTCGCTCCTGACTAGCAACAGCATGCCGATCATGCAGCCACCACAAAAGCTGTCGCATCACCGCACCGATTCGACCCTGTCGCAACGAAGCATGTCGCGCAGCCCGTTTGCTGGACGACCTCTAGCCCGAGCCCCATCAGCGACGCCTGAGCCTTCAAAAGACGATGCCGACCGACCGCAGCCGCGTCGCACGCCGAGCATGAAATATATGGAGAACGGGACGCGGTGGATGGAAAAGCAGGAGACGCGATCTTTGCGGCATGCTCTCGAGGATATGGATCTGGAGGAAGAGCGAAAGGTACATCTATCTGCGCAAGAGGAGGCCGCGGAATTGGTCTGGAAGCATCAGAATCCGGAAGCTGCTAGCGGACCCTTCATCAATCCAGATCTCAAGCGAGACTACAACTCACACTTGCGCAAAGGCAGCTATCACCGCAGTCACAGTCAGGATGCATACTCGTCTGCAGGGTCCCGGAGTGCGTCCGAGGGGAGCCAAGCGTCTATTGCAGATGACATCCTTGGGCACCCGAAAGAGTTGCACACCTCTAACAAAGGCCTTCGAAAAGTCAGCCCTCCCACAGGCGAGGTGTCTGTGCAGAAACGACGCGTGTCGAGTGGAAAGAGCTATGACCAGCTAGCCGAAGCGGTCGCGAAGGACATTGCAATTGCACAGCGAAGAGTCAGCAGTGGCAGCAAACGCATCATGAGTGGGGAGAAAAAGAAGTTCATGGATCCGAACGACCGGATATGGGAAGATCCTGAGGAAGGCGAATCACCGCAGAGACAGCAAAGCACACGGCAAGAAATTGCAAAAGATACAAGGTCTACAGCCACTTCTCCGGTCCCATCGTATGTCCGCAAGAACCCATTCGCTCGGGTCAGGGCCCAGTACGAAAAGAACCTGGAACGTTCAACTTCGGCGCCGACACTCCAGACTCTCGGTAGCACGCCTCTGCCACGACACGAACGCGTTGAAATCCAAAGGAACCCACCAAGCCAAAGCCGGAATGCCTTCTATACATCGAACGAAGTGGTCCTACCACCGACTCCACCAGCGGAGTCACCGCATGAGGCAGATGAAGTTGCTCCAAAAGGCACACCCACAAAAGACGGGAAGGAGATCAGAGGTGACGATATCAGAGCAGCGACCAGCAAAGCCAGGAGTGCCTATAGTCCCAATCTGCCGCGGCCGACAATGGTCAGTGACAAACCTGGAAGACCTATTGTCAGTTTTGAGAAAGACTACAAGACGAAAGAGATCGTGATGGAGGAGCAACATGTTGATTGGCCCCCAGAGGCTTCCACTTCCTCCAATCTGGAGCATAAGGATCAATTCGAAGCGACGCCCAAGAGCATGCCGTCGCCGTCCAGGAGCAGTCCTTTTGCGCGGAGAACGACTGGTGAACAATCGAGCCAACCCTCCATGTCACGACCCCTGCCAAGTTCGCCCACGAAGAGTAACATTCCCAAGATTAATGTTGACGATGTGCCTAAATGGCAACCTTCGTCCCAGGCGTCGAGATCTCCGGCTCGATCAACTCACGTCCCTCCCATTCCAACCATATGCGCGCCTGATGTTCCATCTGTGCCGACGATCAACGTTGACACAGAGACTCCGTTGATCAATGTCAGCGAATCACCTGCAAGTTCGCCTACGAAGTCTAGCAGGATACCTCAAAAGGCCAGCCCAGCACCAGGTTCCAATCGTCCGCCGCCCCGCCATGCCAACACCATGCCCGTTGGCCAGAACAAGTCTACACCACACTACACGCCTTCAATTCGCCAGTCCGGCGCACTGTGCGCTCATTGTGCTTTGCCCATTGCGGGAAGAATATTGAGCGCAGCAGGTGAACGCTTTCACCCCGGATGTTTCGTCTGCAACCAATGCAACACGAATCTGGAATTGGTTGCATTCTATCCTGAGCCCGAAAAACAGCGATGTGCTCGTCTGGAAGATCCGGACAGTCAGGATACAGACCCTACCTTGCGTTTTTATTGTCATCTCGATTTTCATGAGCTCTTCAGCCCTCGCTGCAAGTCTTGCAAGACACCAATCGAAGGAGAGGTCATCGTCGCTTGCGGCGCTGAGTGGCACGTTGGGCACTTCTTTTGTGCTCAATGTGGCGACCCTTTCGATTCCAGCATGCCATTTGTCGAGAAGGATGGATATGCCTGGTGTGTTGGCTGTCATACCAACCGATATAGCTCAAAATGCCGTAAGTGCCGGAAGCCTGTCACCGATGTTGTTGTAAAGGCACTGGGGTCGGACTGGCACAGCAATTGCTTTACTTGCATGGTACGTTATGAACCCACGACGCGTGAAACATCTACTAACCACTGCTGCAGGAATGTCATGGCGAGTTCATAGATGGTCGATACTTCCTGCGTGGCGAGAGTCAGGACCCGGTATGCGTCAAGTGTGAGGAGAGAAGGTTGAAAGCATAGCGCGATTATGCTGCGAGCTCCGGATAGATCTGCTCTATTTAGAAAGTCTTCAAGCTTCCCTGTTGAGTAGCGTGAGCAGCATGAGCGTTGAACTCTAGATCGCATACAGGACATACAGCCCGCAAGACACTTGAGCGCATGCGTTGTCGTCTGTCGGAAGTTGCTCATGAGAAGTGCTCACCGCCGGCAAATCTGCGCGCAGATCATGTTTCCAATGCTCCTGTAACCAAGGTGATACAGTGTAGCGCGCGGCTGCTGCACTACTTCGGAGCTTTGAGCGAATGTGTGCCTGTACCTCCAGAGTGGTAGGATGTGGGCTGACGTGTGTTGTGCGAACCCGCCAACCAGTTTCTCATCGTGCGCTGAAACCCAGGTTTTCGAGGGTTCGTTATTGGTTACTGTTGGTCATACGGCGACGAGCGGATGATGAAGGACAGGAGTGCAGTGGGATGGGCCCCCGACATGAGGATGAGATGGGACGCGCCAACCCATCGTGAAGCCACGAGGATTGAGCCGCGGGTGCCCCGTGCTGCCACGCGTGTTCGAAAGCCAAATTGGCGCCATTATGCGCCGGAAGGGGCTGCGTCGGCAATGCACAGATGGAAATAGGCGACGCGATGCAGGTCGGACAGGGCCGAGGATTGGTGGAAGGCATTGGAGGTGTTGTGCCCCTCGCATCGTGCCAGTCAGTCCCGGGCAGCAGCAGTCGAAACGCAACAGCAACAGCGTTCCTGACGAGACGGCCGCCAGCGAGGCAAATTAGGAGAGTTGGATCGACGACTACGTACCAGCGCCGATCTCGTATGTGGTGGCCAATGCCGGCGGGTTTCATTTTAGAGCCCAACACACAACTCCCAAACTGCGAGGCAGTGGGGGGCGGCTGCTCACACGACCCAGCTGCAGCGCGGCGAGGACTGCCATTCTTCTCATTGCATTGCGGCCAAGCGACCAGCTCGCCAGCACATGCGCCGACGCGGCCCACAGCAGCCAACACACACAGTACAGTACAGTACAGCACATCACCGCTCCGCGCCGCCGCCGCCGCCGTGTAGAGAACTGCGCAGGCCGCAGCTGCACGGCGAATCCGGCATCCTCCGTCTCGGTATACCAGCCTGCTATAGCACCTTCCCTGTTGTCAGGCGCATCTGTAACGTCCTGCCTGGATTATCCCGACCTCTTCCCTAGCCGCGAATCGTAATTCGGCCGCCGTGGAAGCCTACCGCTACCACCGTCAACACCACCACCACTCTCTCTGCCGTCGCCCCATTGACCGTATGCGAGCATGATCTCGACAAGCAGCCCTACACGACAGTCCATCCATCCTGCGAGCCCCCGCGCACGACCGTGTGCATAACCCACCGGCCCAGCGCCAGCCCAGGACAAATGGCAATACATCGCGGCATCCAGTCCGCTCTTTTCTACTACTTATCCTGCGCACCATGCGCGGACTCACGCTACCGCAAGAGGCGCAAACGCGAGGCCGCGCTTTCCCGAGCAGAACGTCTTGCCTTGGAGACTGAAGAGTTCAATGCATATCGCCATCCCGGAGAGCCATCGTCGACAAATCCCCATTGGCAGAGCGAGATCGAGCTGGGCCCAACGCTTGTACGCCGAGGGAAGAAGAAGGTCACGACTGCAGACAGTCAGAGAGGCCTGCAGCCGAGCAGAGTTAGCAGCAACACCAGCAAAGAGCCGAGTCTGGCAGACCTCGGATACAGAAGTGGCAGCGATGCGAGAGCCGATAGCAGGTCGCAGTTTCGTGTGCATCAGAGGGACGATGAGGATCTGTGGGGCTCGTCAAGTATGCTGGATGGATCCATGTATGCCTCGAGTATACGAAGGCCGCCTACGGCAAGGACCGCTGCTTCAGGATCCAGCAGGTATCACGCCACCCGCAATCCTGCTATCAATGATATGCATCCACCCACTGTAACCAAGGTCGACAAGCGTGAGGACGTGATGTGGATGATGCAGCCAATGCCAGTCGCTGAGGTCATGAGCGGCAAAGAACGAGCGGCCAGAAGCAGAAGCGACAGTGGCGCCAGCCGCCTCAGCCCGTGTTCCACAAACCTCTCCAGGCAGGTCAGTACCAAGATCATCGAGCAAAAGTTGAGGGCTGGCACACCTTCAGCAGCTGCCATGTCTCGTGAGGGCTCGGCTCGATCAGCCCATAGAGCCAACGAGCAGAAACATCATACTGGAGCTGAGCACGATTTACCTGCAATTCCACCTGAGCACAGTCGACATCTCCCTCCTTCACGGATGCACGAAGAGCAAAGTGACGAATCATCGGAAACAATCCTGCGGAAGCCGGAACTTGCAGCCGTCCGATATATACGACCAGAGCTCTCACCGGTGCTTTCCGATACTGGACTGCCATCATCAGCTCGATATCTTGCACCAAAGGAGAATAGTCTGCCAACTCCGCCCTCGTCTAGCGACGGGACCACCGACATTAGAGACAGTCTTGTCCGTCGCTCCACCATGGCTGTCATCGACAAATCGGGAGCTGATAAAGCTCGCCACAAGCATCAAGAAAGTGAGTTGAGCATACGTCCCGAGCTCTTTGACAGCTGGTATACTCCCGAATTTGAGTTGCCCAAATGGGTTGCCGAACATACCAAGCGGGAAGTACGACAGAGATGGAGTATGGACATATAATGTCAGCACTTTTCGTTGCATGTATTGCATTTGGCTCTGAAGCGTTCTAGCGTGGCGTTCAATGGGGGTTTTTCTTTTTCCTTTTTGATGGAGTTGATATGTTGTGGAGAGCACAGGGAACAGAAGACCTTGGAGATTGGAAATTGGGATGATGCACAGACGCACTTCCAGACAAGAACAGCCTAGATTGTATATATTTAGAAAAGAGCAGGCTTCAACACCTTGTTGAACTTTGCAAGCCCATTCGCACATTGTGCAATGGAGTTCTGATTGTCGTACAGGCGACTTGAGAGAACGAGATCGCTCAAGAGTCCTCGAGGGTGTTTGGACGCGACGAATTCTCCAACCCTAAGTCCTCAACCGGGCTTGATCCAGTCCTGGAGCGGACAAGGGCAGAGGACCGCGCAATGCCATTCTGTATCACTGGAGCCCTACAACAAGATCTATGAATCTTCTGAATCTGTTCTGCTGTCCAAGCCAAGTATGGCGCAGCTGATTTCTGGAGTCTGCTATTTGACTTGGGAGACATCCAAGAGATCGGAAGCTCCATTTGGCGGCGGGGCCACAGTCAAACCGAACAACGACCGATTGGCGTCGATCACAACAGGACAGATATCCGGGCAGCACGTCTCTTTTGCATCGTCAAAGATCGAGATGGCTCTAGAAAGTGACGAGCTCTCCACAGCTGTGATGTCAATCCACACCTCGGCTGTATCTCGTGCGAGAGAAAGAGCTTGACATAGATAGTACGACATCCTCTGACTACATCTGTAGCTCCGACGCTGTCAGACAGTAAGCTCCAACATCTCCAACAACTCAATTTTGAAAGAAGTCGATCACGATGGGACAAAAGACTAAGCAATGGCAATTGGCTCACAAGCCAAGAGACGACCCTCAACTTGAGGGACCAGAGCAGACATTCAAGCTCGTTGAAGATGTCGAACTGCCCGACCTGCAAGACGATGAAGTCCTCGTCAAGACTCTCTACCTCTCCAACGACCCTGCCCAGCGAGGTTGGATCGATCCCGACATCCCACCAGAGCGCCTCTACCTCCCACCCGTCAAACTCGGAGCCCCCATGTCCGCACGCGGTCTCGCCGAAGTAATCGAATCCAAATCCTCCAAATTCAAAAAAGGCGACACAGTCCTCGCTCCCACCAACTGGTCCGAATACGCCATCGCCAAAGACAGCTCTGTCCAACCCGCTCCCGACCTCCCCAACAACATCAGCAAAACCGCCTACCTCGGCGCCCTCGGCATGACCGGTCTGACAGCCTACTTCGGCCTCACAGGCGTCGCCAACACCACCAAAGACGACATCGTCGTCATCTCCGGCGCCGCAGGCGCCACCGGTTCCATGGCCGTCCAAATCGCCAAGAAAATCATCGGAGCGAAAAAAGTCATCGGAATGGCAGGTACCGATGAGAAATGTCGTTGGGTCGAAAAAATCGGAGCGGATGTTTGTTTGAATTATAAGAGTAAAACTTTTGCTGAGGATTTGAAAGCTGCTACTCCAGCACCCGAAGGTTACGCGAACGTTTACTTTGATAATGTTGGAGGTGAGATTTTGGATCTCATGTTTACGCGTATGGGACATGGTGGAAGGATTATTGCTTGTGGTGCTATTTCGCAGTATAATACTGCGCAGGAACGTACGACGGGATTGAAGAATTGGTTTGAAGTTGTGATTATGCGGTTGAATATTAAGGGGTTTATTGTGTTGGATTTTATGAAGGATTTCCCGAAGGCGATTGAGGTTTTTCAGCAGGCTTTGAAGGAGGGGAAATTGGATCTTGAGGGGGGAGAGACGGTTGTTAAGGGGAAGTTTGAGGATATTCCGAGGACTTGGACGAAGTTGTTTGAGGGGGGGAATCAGGGGAAGTTGGTTACGCAGATTGAGTAAGCTGTACACCTCCTTTGCTTTGATGTGGAGTTGGTGAGCTGAGGCTTGAGGGTAGGGAACGATCTAGTCGAGCTCGATTGTAGGAACAACTTTCCGGCTTCGAATGAACTGTTGCAAAATTGGTTCGGCAATGCTTGTTGAACGTGCCGTTGTCTTGCTATTCCCTTTTTGATCTTGCTTATGTCGATTAGTGATCGAACGCATATTCACTGCTACCCTTGCACGAGGTCCCTGGGCTACTGATACAACCGAATGCCTCCTTAGACAAAAGAAGCCCACTGATATCTATCAGCTTCCATCTTCGAAGAAGAGCCCCATGAGACAAATCTTCACTCCGTGTCGTCCTCTGTCCCGTCGAGCACTTTCAGCTTTCCTTGAGCATGTGCCAATCGTTCAAGTCATCAGACAACGCATGCTGGTGTAAGTGGCAACTGCGTCCACAGAAATGTGGGCGTGGCGCGACTCTATCTCCCTCCCTTCTCGTAGCTTACGACTTGTTGTTGTTTCCTCACTTCACACGACTTCCGCATCTCCAGGTTGCTGCTCATCCTTGTGTTCGCCCAATAATATTGCCTGCAATCTTATATTGACATTGACTTTAGACCACCAAACGGTCCCGTGGTGCAGTGGTAGCACGTCCAGCACAAATGAGGGCGCAGCCGCAGGGAGTCCTACGGGACAACTCGGCGTTCGTGTGATCCGGCTGTACCGCCTGCAAAGGTGTCTGGAAGACCCGCGTTCAATTCGTGGCGGGACCAAGACTTCTGTTTTGTGCATTTGGACTTGCTGTGGCAGCCTGTTGCGTTTCTTTCCGCTCAGGACGTGTAATTTTTTTTTATCGAAGCCCCATATCGTTCTGTTTTGCCATTCCTTATCGCACTTCTCACGGCGCCGGTCAATAATGTCACTCCAGGCTGTAAAGCCAAGGGGCAAATGCATATCTTATGCTGCACATTATCTGCCTTACTCGCCATTGCCCTTCATCTCTCGCTCTTGCTCCATTCAATGTCTTCACTGCGACCTTAATCGTGGAGGAATAGTTATTGCACTGTTATATTAGCATCAAAGAATTACCTCCACAATGGTTCCGTAGTGCAGTGGTAGCACATCCAGCCCAAGTGAGGGAGTCTTGTCAACTCTCTCTTTTAATTCTCTCACTTGAGAGGATTCATTGAGATGAATTGTCTACCTTCGACGATCCCAAAGAGGTCGCGGGGTCTGCCCTGTTGTTCCCCTTTGTTTTCTCGATGCTCCCGGCTGTAGCATCTGCAAAGGTGTCTGGAAAGCCCACGTTCAATTCGTGGCGGAACCAAAATTCTTTTTACACTTTCTGCGGCTTCTTCGTGTGTATGAGGCTTGTCGTGTGTTTTGTCGAAGTGGATCGTCACTCTGGTCCTTTCGAGTAGGCAACGTTTTACATCCTTAGAAGTGCTTTCAGGGGCCTGAACAGTCTTCATCTCTCACTGCGCCAGTCAGTCCTCGGCTGTTTCACCTCCACCTCTTCAATTTGCTATCACTTAACCCTAAACCCTCATATTGTTCTTTGGTCGCCCTCACCTTAAAGACAACAACATCCACATCACTTTGTGACTCCGACCTCGTAGCTCAGTGGTTAGAGCGTGTGGCCACAATCACCAGACCGCGGTAACGTCGGAGCATTGTTTGCAAACAATGACTTCGCGCGACGTTACGGCGGTCGGTGCCCACAAAGTCCTAAGTTCAATTCTTAGCGAGGTCTTCTCTTTTTGCGCTCGATATGTCTCCCTCAATGCTCTTGCCGTGCAGTATTGGTATGTTCGTACAATGAATTCGGCGCTGCGTAGTCGGCCTTTTGCTTTTTCGCACCTATTCATCTCGACCTGTTTCGTCAGTGCGCTGATTATGTGCACGAACACAATCGATGAGTGCTTTTGCCAGAGTTGGGGGCAGAATAATACAAAATATACATTTCCTAACACAGTAATGCCCTTACCATCGTTCTCCAGGTATTCTGCTTTCATAATGGTTTCGTCCCGTTGCGCCCGCTCTGCAAACGATGCTTCCATCCACGTACAAGTAGATCTTCCTTCATTCTTCTCAAGACGCTTAATGCTGCGACCATTCAATGGTGTTGAGATCCACGCCTTCTTGCACCAACTCCCATAGCGGGCTCAGCTCGCGCAAGAATGTCACTCGTTCCTTGACGGCGTTGAGCACGTAATCGATCTCAGCGTCGGTAGTGAAACGTCCAATACCGAAACGAATCGAGCTGTGAGCCGACTCATCAGAGTTTCCGAGTGCTCTGAGCACATACGATGGCTCAAGCGAGGCTGATGTGCATGCGGATCCAGAGCTGAGTGCGATATCCTTCAGGGCCATGAGCAATGACTCGCCTTCCACATACGCAAAAGAGATGTTGACGCAGCCAGGGTATCGGCGTGAGGGGTCACCATTGAAAGAAGTGTGCTCCATAGCCAAGAGCCCTGACGAGAGTCGGTGGGAGAGCTCGCTGATCCGCTTGTGGTCATACTGCCAGATTGTCAGCTTTTGTTCGCATGTCAATGCGGTAAAAGTCTAATGTGTCATTGTCGAATCATAACCCCTGCTGTGTTACAGCATAAAGTGCACCGGTCAAAGTGCGCTCAGAAAGCCATGCATGTATGAAGCATATAATCATGTTGAATGAAGCGGGTACGAGGGATTGAATGCTTACCTCCATTTCTTCCTTGCATATTCTTGCTGCTTCGCCCATCCCGATGATGAGAGGCGGCGCCAACGTTCCAGAGCGTAGACCTCTTTCCTGTCCTCCACCTGAAATAATGGGGTCAAGTCTCACTCGCGGCCGTCTTCGCACGTAGCAAGCTCCAATTCCCTTCGGTCCGTAGATCTTGTGTCCAGATATGGACATGAGATCAACGTTCATTTTGTTGACATCAATGGGGATCTTGCCCACAGCTTGCGCTGCATCGGTGTGGAAGTAAATCTTCTTACTCCTGCACAGCTTGCCAATTTCCTCCACAGGCTGCACCACGCCGATTTCGTTGTTGACGGTCATAATCGATACCAGACATGTCTCAGGCCGCATGGCCTTTTCAAGCTCTTCCATACTGATCAAGCCGTTCGACTGCACTGGCAAGTATGTCACTTCAAAGCCTTCGTCTTGCAAATGCCGACAGCTGTCCAAGACACATTTGTGCTCTGTTCGTGCAGTAATGATGTGATTCTTCTTGCCACCCTTCTTGAAGAAGCGTGCCACGCCCTTGACGCTCATGTTGTTACTTTCGGTGGCACCACTGGTGAAAATAATCTCCTTCGCATCGGCTCCAATCAGGTCGGCAATGTGCTGGCGAGCATCTTCAACTGCCTTGTCCGTTTCCCAACCGTAGGCATGGGTTCGTGAGTGGGGGTTGCCATACAGGCCTGTGTAGAAAGGAAGCATGGCATCGAGCACTCGCGGATCGGTGGGTGTTGTCGCCTGTGCATCAAGGTATATGGGCCGCGTTCCAGTGTCCATGACAGAGGCGGTTTTCATTATTCCAGCAACTGGGCTCATGGCGGCGTCGGCGGAGATATTGGTATCGGGCATGGTAGCATCCTTGGGCTTGATGCCCGTTTCGGCGAGAAAGGCACGCTGGTCCTGTCGAATGGTGTTCTCGATATTGACGGTGGCGTTATGCGGTTTGGACTCGGAGACATAGTTTCTGCGCGACCTCGCAGCGATGCATGCGCGGGGCACGAAGGACGCCTGCGTCGACGTCGAAGCCCGGCGCGCGCATTGGCGGAGGGCCTGGCGGGCGGCGGTGGGGGCGATGTTCGACATGGCCGGGGGTGGTGCGTTGATGGCGATGGCGAGTCTTCGATGCGCAATGGAATGGAGCTTCGCCAAAGTCGACGACGACAAAAGATGGGCTGACTAAACATGCCGACTCTCCGACCGGCCGGCACGAGGCGCGGCGTGGCGTGGCGAGAATGGGTGTGGCTGCCGTTGCGTCATGTCTCCCAAGCCCGCCTACGCACGCAGATGCAAGAGACGACCGACAGATGCTGCTGCGAGCGATCTGGAGCGCGGGTCGCACTGCGGATGCTGGTGGAATTGGTCCTTGGGCTTGTGTCTCGCAGCAACCTGTCCATGCTGCGCCGCGAGTGTGACAGGCAAACACGCCGATCGCGCCCATAAACGAATCTTCGTCGCCGTTCTTGGCCATTGCTCCCGCTAAGCCTCATCATCGCGCGCATCCAACTCTCCGTCCTCCTCCACGGCCACCTCGGCCACGCCCTCCTTGCCCTTCCACCTGCAATTGGCAGCTTGGGACCACACACACCGCATACTGCTTGTCAACCGCGCAACACCGCCGCCATGAGTTGGAAAGGCTTTACCAAGGGCGCCGTTCGGGTACAATCTCACTGCCTATTCACAGCTTCCACGACAGACCATGGCCCGGCTGACAGCTTCGACAGGCGCCCCAAATGGTGAAGCAGAAATTCAATATGGGTGAAATCACCAAAGACGCCATCTACATCGACGCCGAGCGCCGCTTTGCTGATCTAGAACGCGAAACGAAGAAGCTGCACGATGAGTCGAAGAAGTACTTCGATGCAATCAACGGCATGTTGGACCACCAGATCGAGTTCTCCAAAGCCTGTGCCGAGATCTACCAACCCATATCGGGCCGAGCGAGTGATCCAGACTCGTACGTGATTGACGGCAACCCGGAGGGCATTCGCGCTTGCGAAGAGTACGAACAGATCGTGCAAGAGCTGAAGGCTAGTCTTGCGCCGGAGTTGGAGATGATCGAGACGCGGATCGTCAAGCCAGCAGATGAGCTCATGGAGATTATCAAAGTGGTGCGAAAAGCATGTGTGAAGCGCGACCACAAGCAGATTGATCACGATCGGCACAATGCGACCCTCAAGGCGCTGCAAGATAAAAAGGACAAATCGCTCAAAGATGAAAAGGCGCTATACAAGGCCGAGAACAACGTGGAAATGGCCACCCAGGAATATGAGTTTTTCAACAACCTCATCAAGGAGGAGCTGCCACAACTCTTCCGGCTGGAAAAGGAATTCATCTTGCCACTTTTCCAGAGCTTCTACTACATGCAGCTTAACGTCTTCTACACGTTACACGAGAAAATGCAGAGTATCGACATTGGCTACTTCGATTTGACCAAGGGCATCGAAGAGTCGTTTGAGGAGAAGCGAGGTGACATCCAGCAGCAAGTGGAGGCACTGTCAATGGTCAAGTTCAAGACCACCGGTGGCCTGCGAAAACCTGCTGCTCTCAAATACGGAAACCGCCTAGCCATCACAAATGGCAAAGCCGAGCCCGAAAACCGCCGTCTCACCATCGATGGCGGTCACGCTCCTCCGGCATACGACGAGAAGCCATCCTCAACAGACCTTGTGCAACGAGCGAGCAGTACTGGCAGCAATTGGGCTTCTGCCGCCAAAGCCAAAGGCGCTCCTCCGCCGCCCAAACCGAAGCCGGGCCGTCTCAGTGCTGCTCCTGCCGTGGAAACCGTCACAGCACTATACGATTACGATGCGCAAGCAGAAGGCGACCTCTCATTCCGAACAGGCGAGGTCATCGAGATCGTCAGCAGAACAGACAATCAGAATGAATGGTGGACAGGCAAAATTGGTGTCAGGCAAGGACAATTCCCAGGTAAGCTCTTCTCCCCTTTCCGAACACCACACTCTTACTCTCCTGTCTTGAATAAATACTAATCGAATCCTGTATAGGAAATTATGTTCAACTCAACTCATAGGGAGGGTTTCGTCGCATTGGCATGATTTCACCGCCACCTACTCATCCCACCGGATATCAACGGAACGCCTGATACTCGTGTGGAACGCATGGAGGATGTCTTATTTTGTAGCTTGCTGAAATGTGCTGGACGTGACCAAGATGAGACGAGAGAGTAATGTGTATAGGACTGAGCATATATGAACATCTTACACACCTCCTTTGCGTTTGTCGTGCTATCACGTCACGTCTCGAGGTGCAAACGGAGGCCTATGGCAGGCGAGACGTGTCGCAGAGAGCAACCTGACAGCCCTGCACAAACACGAAGTTGACAGTAGTGACTTTGTTTCCGAAAGGTCTGAATAACACATTTACTTCCAATTCTCGCTACACGCTGGGATATTTTTGAGCAAAAAGTATTCGATTGCAAACACAACACCTGACGGGTCAACCTCTGTCGCCAACAAGCTTGTATCTGTGACTAATTTGGGTCAACAGGGAAAAGAGTTCTGCTGCCCTGCCTCGGTGAGAGAGTGGCTGGTGCAGCCCCATTGTGCGGCCTTGCTGCCGGTGGGGGCGAGCCATCCTACTCCTCGCCTTCAAGTGGCGCCTCCTCGTCGTACTCCTCCTCTCCCTCGGAGACAGAGGCCTCCTGGTACTGCTGGTACTCGGACACCAAGTCGTTCATGTTGGACTCAGCCTCAGTGAACTCCATCTCGTCCATACCCTCGCCAGTGTACCAGTGCAAGAAGGCCTTGCGCCTGAACATGGCAGTGAACTGGTCACCGACACGCTTGAAGAGCTCCTGGATCGAAGTGCTGTTTCCAACGAAGGTAGAAGACATCTTGAGGCCGCGTGGTGGGATAGAGCACAGTGCGGTCTGGACGTTGTTTGGAATCCACTCGACGAAGTAGGCAGTGTTCTTGTTCTGCACGTTGCGGATCTGGTCCTCAACTTCCTTCATGGAGACCTTGCCACGGTAGATAGCCGAGCAAGTGAGGTAACGGCCGTTGCGGAAGTCGCTGGCGGCCATCATGTTCTTGGGGTCGAAGATTTGCTGGGTGAGCTCTGGAACGGTGACAGCACGGAAGGAGTGTGCGCCACGGCTAGTGAGTGGTGCGAAACCAACCATGAAGAAGTGGAGACGTGGGAACGGCACCATGTTCACGGCAAGCTTGCGCAGATCGCTGTTGAGCTGACCTGGGAAACGCAGACAGGTTGTCACACCGGACATGACGGCGGAGACGAGGTGGTTCAAGTCGCCGTAAGATGGGTTGTTGAGCTTCAGAGTGCGCATGCAAATGTCGTACAGCGCCTCGTTGTCGATACAGAAGGTCGCGTCGGAGTTCTCGACGAGCTGGTGAACGGACAGAGTGGCGTTGTATGGCTCAACGACGGTGTCGGACACCTTTGGAGATGGCATGACGGAGAATGTGGCCATCATGCGGTCTGGGAACTCCTCACGGATCTTGCTGATGAGAAGGGTACCCATACCGGCACCAGTACCACCACCGAGGGAGTGGGTGATCTGGAAACCTTGGAGGCAGTCGCAGCCCTCGGCCTCGCGGCGGACGACATCGAGAACCTGGTCGACGAGCTCGGCACCTTCAGTATAGTGACCCTTGGCCCAGTTGTTTCCGGCGCCGGACTGGCCGAAGACGAAGTTGTCTGGGCGGAAAAGCTGGCCGAAAGGACCAGCGCGGACGGCATCCATGGTGCCAGGCTCCAAATCGACGAGGACGGCACGTGGGACATACTTGTTACCGGAAGCCTGTGGAGTTCGCGTCAGCTCGAGTTCGAGCAGTTTGGTGCTCTGCTCAATGCGGGCGTACCTCGTTGAAGTAGACGTTCATGCGCTCGAGCTGGAGGTCAGACGTGCCATTGTACCTGCACGACGTCAGTCGCTGCTCCACTTATCCATTGCGATATTCTGCACATACACGCCAGAGCCGTCGAGGCCATGTTCGCCGGAGATGGTCTGCCAGAATGCAGCACCTATTTGATTGCCCTTGGCGATGTCAATTCCTGCCCGAGTCGTGTCGATACAGCGCGTTTACGTACACACTGGCCGGTTTGGAGATGAACCTGTCGTCGAGACTCTGTTAGCACACTGCCGCCGCCATTTGTTGTCGCGATAAACGCGTGCCCCACGCGGTGGTGGGCATCAGGGGCGGTGAGGACTCACGATTTCACGCATGCCGGGAATTTTGGCGGTGTTGTGGGGGGTGTTGGTTTGGGTAACGGTATAGGTGGGAGCTGGAGGGTTGACTCGAAGTCGTCGTGGGTTGCGGGGCGTGTACGCGGCTGCCTGTTGTTGCAGTTGCAGTGGATGAGGAGGAAGCAGGCGGCGGCGGTGGGTGTTTACCACCAGTGGTGGGCCAGGATTTTAGAGCTGCGCGGCAAGAGCCAATCAGCAACCGGTGCGCGGCGTCCCTGAGGCAGGAACAGACCACGACTTTCGCTTCCCGCTGGAGCTGCGCCGGTCCCATTCACTTCGCAGAAAACACAAACTGCAGGCACGTCTCACTCCACGTGCCGCTATGCAGTCGTCAGCCATGGCATCGTTACGCCTCGCCGTGCCTCGCGCCGGCTTCTCGATGCATGCGCGACAATTGCAGCGACTGCGGACGCTGCCGCCAGTACGATATGCGTCCAGCGAAAAACCTACGCCGCCGAAGCCGCGAGTGCTGGAGAAGCCCGACAAGTTTCGTCCGCCCTCACATCCGTCTCGCCTGAAGAGCAAGACCAGATACACGTATGGCCCCGACCTCACTCAGGCCCAGAAGACGAGGCGCTACCCACACATGATGCCGCCTGAGGGCACCTTCCTGCACTGGTTCCTCACGAACCGTACTATCCACTTATGGATCTCGTTGGTATGCGCACGCCGCCGGACGCTCCTCCTGCATGACTAATGTCTTTCAGAGTATCTTGATCTCACTGGTCTTGGGCATTTGGATCACAGATTTCTTGCACAACACTCCTTACCGCGATATGCTGCCTCCGCGAAGCATGTTCTTCTCCCATCCCATCGCGTACATTGGCCGTTGGATCGAGGCATACGACTTACATGTTGCTTACGTCTCCGCCCAGACGGCTGAAAAGAGAAAACAAAAGGTAGATGATGTGAGGAAGCGTTCCGAATATCGAAAGGCGCACGGGTTGGATCAGGCAGAAGGAGGGCTTTTTGGAGGTTGGAGCGCAAAAGAGGAGGACGAAAGCATGGGACCTGCTCTGCACGACAGCAATGGGCAACCGACTGATCAAGCTTCATCCGACCATGCAATCATCGCAGCACCTGGAACGGAAGAAACCTCGGCTGCTGACCCAGAACATGCCGAGGACACTTACATCGACTTTGAAGGCAAGAGGCAGCCCGTGAAGAAGAAGTGGTTCGGGATCTGGTAGCATTGCAACACGACAAAACTTCTCCGCGTGCTCGCGCAGTCTTGAAACCTACTATTCCTAGCGGCCGTTGCGAAGGGCCGTACTCATGCACCGGGACACCCAGACTGGGCAGCCATTCGCGTGAGTCCCCTTGAGAGAGCGGCTCCGCTGTTGATGCATCCTGCAGCATCCTAGGGATCATTCTCACAACCTCACCTCAAGTACTCGCTTCAGTGCTATAGCCGATTCGCTGTTTTTCCGATTATACGAGGCAACGAATGGTCTACACCCAGGGAGAAGTACTGACAATCACAGGTGACAGTGTTGAAAGTCAATTGCAAGGACCGAAGCCTCACTGTTTCATGCCCTGGCCACGTGGAATATATGACGTTGACTCACCCATTCAGTCGAAAGCTGAGCGTCGCATGCTGTCAGTCGGAGCCACGAGACGCTGCTTCCGATTCTCCTCGGTTTGCCGCGATCCTCTAGCGACTGCATCCGTTAATGGCCGAATCCGATCGCTTTCTGCGTAGGCACATGAAAGAAGACCATGGTCTGGCAACCTGTACCTTTCTGACTGGACAAAACATCTAGTCAACATCCAATTGACTGAAAGGTTGATCAGAAAACGAATGGCCCACTTGCTGTTGTGCGCTGTGGCCGGAGCGCGCTCGAGCATTTCGGCTCTCAAATGCGATTTGTGCTGAGTCGTCAGTGGACCCTAAGCGCCAAACCGCCTGAAAACTTCTACATTCTCCCTAGGCCTCTGTTCGCATTGAAGTCATGTACTACTACGAGGCGACTCAGATGAGGCATGCCGATCGCACAATTTTTATCCGAGCAGGGCAGTTCGACTCCTTCACTTAAGTTGTGAACACACAATACTTGGAAGCCACAGCAAGTACGTACGAAAATCATCATTCACCATCATTATACAACCCTCGAGGAGATCGTAGCGTCCCGTGACAGGCGCGCTTAAGAGCACCGACCTTTCCGAGTCCTGTCCACACATGTCTCTCCACTAGTCCCCGGATCTGTTGTTCTGCCGGCATTGGTGCAAACGGCGAATGGTCGTAGCGGCAGTGCACTTCTTGCAATCAGACCTGCGCATAGCTAATCATGCAATCGAAGCAATCAACAGGCGCGACCGCCTATGCTGGAAGTTAACAAAGTTGGAAAGCGTCCACTCTGACGATAGTGCTCGGTATAATCTACCTAGCGGCAGACGGCAACTTGACATGGGTACAGCCATCGCTATTCTGAACACTCGTACGTGTAGGAAGACCTTTCTCGGTAAATTCGACATCTTGCCGAGACCGGCCGAGGCTCACGTTGATAGAGAGCAGAGACGTGCTAGGGCCTGACGTTGTAGTAAGAATTAGTGATGACTGAAAAGATCTCTCCGAGGTTTGTCGGTGTTTTGTCTGGCACTGCGGTCGTAAAAGCCTTTGAGGTCTCGCAGGTCTCTGCTGCATTCACAGGGGGTGTTGCCACGCAGATCCGGGGCCTACAGGGATCCTGTCCCAAACTGGCCATCGCTCAATACGCCCGGCCTTTCTGCTCGCACCGATTTCTAGGACTTGAGCACCCGCTCCATGGCTTCTTGCTCTGTTGTTGTCGTCCGATGAAGAACATCCGTACTCTACAACGACGAAGACGAGATGGGTAACGCGGCATTCCTGTAACACACCCCCAAGAAGTACCTACAAGACGACTACTGACTGACCTGCGACACTTATAGCTACGGTGACCGAGGAGATACGTTGCTGGCAATTACCTGGACGTGGTTCTCAATCGCAGCTGTTCTTTACGTCTTACGAGCAGCCAGTGCTGCACGACAGAAAGCGGACGGCAATTTTTGCGGCATAAGATGGGACTTCGTGTGGGTCACGGTAGCTGTGGCGCTGGCATTGACCGCACAAATCATCTACACCGTCTCCTACGAGTTTGCTGCACACGGAAACCAAGGCCTCAAGACAGTCGCCCAGGTCATCTTCTATGGCACGATTGCTAGCTGTACGGCCATGACGTCCTCGGTTTTTGGCCGCTTCGCCGTGGTAGCTTTGCTACTGCAGCTACAAGGCCCAACGTATCCAAAAGGAAGAATCGTACTTTGGTTCATAGCCATATCTCAATTCATTGTGAATGGCATTCAAGTAGGCCTCACAGTCAACCAGTGTGATCCGGCCAGCAGACTTTGGAACATCATGGAGCCTGGAACGTGCCAATTGATCCTTGTCACAAGGAAGATGGGCTTCTTCACTGGCGCATACGGCGCCTTTTGCGATTTGTCGCTCGCATTTTATCCAGTGGTTTTGATTATTGGCCCACTGCAACAAATCAATCCAAAGTTGAAAGCGGCAATCTGCATCGTTATGGCGGGCGGAGCAATTGCAGGAATCGCCGGCATCGTGAAAACGGTACAGATTGCGAATTTGCTATATGTTCAATACGATTATGCGACTATCGTCATCTGGATACTCACCGAAACCTGGTTCATCATCATCTTTGGATCAATCACAACGACCAGGCCGATATTCGTGGCAATCGGACGACATATCAAGCTGTTTGGAAGTGGGTTCTGGACGTCGACCAAGAAGCTCAGCAACAAAGACAAGACCGACTCTGTCGAGATGTCGCGACCATGTGTGCATGTGCATACTGAAGACGAGTGCAAGAACCCCACTTCGAAGATCAAGGATGAACACGACCTGAGCGACGATGAAATGGCGCTCCATGACAGTTATCCCCGCCATCCGTCATACGATCACAGTCCAGCCTGAAAGAGCGCCACTCTTGCATCTCACACACAGGGGTGAGATCTCAAGTCCCGAGGAATACCCTTGCCTATCTGCGCACGTGCGTCACGCCAAGCACTTATGCTGCCCGGCAATCGTATGGCCATTCTAGTTGTCATGAAAGATGATAGCTTGATTGCACTGTAGTCAGAGAGCTCAGTGAGCTTTATCTGCCACGCCGTGCCTAATGGCGGGGGGATGGAGTATAAAACAAAGTGCTTCGAGAATGCTAGTCATGGGCAATCGACAGAGACGACCATTCGCAATCGACCAGGCTGAGATCGCATCTGGATCACTGGAGGTTGGAAAGACCGACCCTTGACCTTCGCATCCATGGCCGGCACTTCAAGGCTCCTGCTTATCCTGGCAACTACTCTCCTTGCGGCAGGGTTCCCACTTTCTGATGTCGCCGAGCGAGCTGTCCCGTACGACTTCTCGTCATCGGTCAACTCCAGCCTGCCAAATGTGACGATCTTCGCAACTGGTGGCACGATCGCCAGTCAAGGGACTTCGAATACCCAGACTGTCGGATACTCCGTGGGCCTGGGGGTTCAAGAGCTTGTAGATGCAGTACCCGAGCTTCTCAACATATCCAACATCAACGGATTCCAGGTATCGAATGTTGGATCTGGTAGCATCAATTCAAGCATTCTCCTCACCCTGGCTGAGACAATCACGGCTGAATTGAGCAAGCCAGAAATATCTGGAGTTGTGGTCACTCATGGCACCGACTCATTGGAGGAGACTGCCTTCTTCCTCGATCTGGTCATCGACTCACCGAAACCTGTCGTGGTCGTGGGAGCGATGAGACCGGCGACTGCGTTGAGTGCTGACGGACCTTTGAATCTCTATCAAGCTGTAACATTAGCAACTTCTGCCAATGCCAAGGGTCGCGGCGCGATGATTTCGCTCAACGATCGCATTGGATCAGCCTTCTATACGACGAAGAATAATGCCAACTCCCTCGACACTTTCTTCTCCACAGAAGCTGGCCAACTTGGATTCTTCATCAACCAGGTTCCTCATTTCCATTATGCTCCATCGAGACCTATCGGGCGAAAGCACTTCGACATTTCGGGCCTCGAGACATTGCCGCCGGTTGACGTCCTATATGCTCATCAAGAGATGGAGCCTGATTTGGCGTCGTTGGCAGTGGCAGGAGGTGCCAAAGGACTGGTGTTCGCAGGTATGGGCGCTGGCTCGCTCTCCGGAGCTGCTGGCGAAGCTGCCGAGGCTGTCTTCAATGCCACGCAAGTACCCATCGTCGCAAGTCACAGAAGCTCAGATGGTTTCGTTCCGGCGGATGAAGATGACTACATTATCGGCAGTGGATTCTACAATCCGCAAAAGGCGCGCGTGTTGCTGCGGCTTGCTTTGGCAAAGGATTATACTTTGTCTGAAATCAGAAACGTTTTCGCTCTCAGTTATCCTAAGCCATAGACAGAGTGATCGTATGAAAACAATTTGATGAACGTCAGCTCTTTACTTTTGTCTAGACGGGATACCGCTGTATGTCTATCCTTTTGTGTATGCCACCGAGGGCTGAAGTGCGGAAGTGGGGCACGATGTCCTTCTATCGACCACAGTCGATGCCGGCCAGGTCGTCGCAGTCATTATGTCTCCCATGCCCATAGCATCCATCACGGGCCATTTATTCTCGCATGACCATCGCACTTCTGCTCATGCTATCCAAGCTGCCGTCAAAATCCTACCAGACGCACAGAAAACCCGGAGTCGAGTCGAGCCGAGTCGAAAGTGCCATCTAGGCGCGGCAAATCGTATCACACTTCTTGCAGATATCCAACATGACGTTCACAGCCTCCATATTAATCAACTCCGAATAAGCTTCGAGAAACGTGATGATGTCCTGACCGTTCATTCTTCTCGGCGTGCCGACCCTCTTGGCCAATTTGTCGACTTCGCAGCGACAGGGCTCAACGTACTTGGATTTCAGCCTGGCCATTCCTGGCATGAAGACTTGTCGATCGTAGGGTTTTCGCTTGAGAGCCACGCGACGGTTCTGGAGGTCGAGTGTTACGCTGAAACTGATTTCGACTGGACGGCGCATGTCGCCGATTTGGATGGAGCGGCAGACTTGGACGTGGTTGAACTTCTTGAGGAGACGGCCGAGTTGGTCGTGGAAGGCTTCGATTGAGCGGAGTTGGAGGACGGCATTGGTAAAGAGGAAGGTGTTCTCGAGGTAGTAGATCTCGGAAGCTTCTCTGCGGATTTCTTTGCTGACGTAGAGGAGGGCTGGGCCACCTTTGCGAAGGTCGTGTTGCTGAGAACTAAGGGTGTAAATGTTAGTGAGGGTTCGGAAGGCAGGTGAGTGAATGAATACTTACTTCGGTTCGACTGGCTTCGGGTCAGATTGCTTTGAGTTGACTCGCTTCGAGGGTAGAGTGCTCGAGCTGCTACACACTATCGTGATGGGACCGCGGCGACGCAACGCCAAGCGGTACACGTAGTTGCGCAATTCCCCAGGCAGATCGAGGAAAGTAGCCCTTTCTGTAATATTAGGTGGGCGCGACGTCGAAGTTTGTTTTAGTGAAGGGCTCGTCAGCCGTGGTTGCGGTGGCGCCAACATATCTGCTCTTGCGCAAGGCCTCATAACGACGCATCAAAGTCGACCTGGTGGTGATGTTGAGGAAGGAGAAAGACACAGAGGGAGGGGAGAGACTTCGATTGACCACCAAATGAGCCGCAGATATGCGGGAGCTGTACTTGACAATAGGTAAGTCCCTGCAGCAGCTTGCCATTGTGATGTGTGCATATGTGCCTGAATGTTCACTTGACAAAGTGAGCAGCTAGCGCCAACTCTAAAACTGCCGACAAGGATGTCAAAGTCGCGCCGAGGTCGACCACGACATCTATCTTGCGGGCTTCTAGTATCTTATTGTTGTAGAGTCTTTGAGAAACTGGCAAGTCCGACATTTCACGTGCCTTCACTTCGCGTGCTGTAAATTGTGCTCCTGTGCTCCCTTTCTTCTCCAGGCTGCCGTTCGCGCTACTGCACCTCTGCCGAATTCACATGGTACTCCCGCAGCGCCACATTCACATCGAAAATGTCAATTGAGGGTTTTTTTCATGCCAGGAACCGAGCCCATGGGTTCTAGACTTCAGCTGCTGTGCATCGTATTCGCAACTCAAGCGGATCGTGAGTCCATTGGCAGCTGCCAAAAGGCGTTGCACGGGTGTATTGGGGCCGCCCAACCCGTTGTGATAGCTAGGGACCACTTCATCCGTCAATCGAAAGATACTCTGCGTCAAATGGCCGTCGAATTGATGTGACGCATTGACCGTTGACGTACGTGCCGGATAGCACAACAAACTGCGAGTCTACGAGTTCTCGCAGCGAGTTCGTCTGTGGCGCATGTAGCAAACGTCCAATCTTGACACCGTCTCAGCATGGCGTGGCCGACAAGATGCATGATTGCTGGACCGCTAGAGGAAGGCTTGCAGGTGGGAGTCTTTGCTACCCCTAGTTGATCATGAGCCTACTCCTGCAGCTTTGGGAGCCTCCACGATGTCGGCAACAGCGTATTCGAGTTGCTGCGCGGAGTCGCGTCTCTGGTCCCGTGGCAATCTAGCCTCTTGGATAAGTCTCCGGAGCCCCTTGACCATGCCCTCGCGTTCTGCAGGCTCGGCGTCTGCACTCCCAGCCCATCGAATCTTGCAGTCGGGATCGACCAGATACACATATCCCACTTTCTCGTTCAGCAGCCCGATCGACTCCTTCATGATCTCGCTCACACCTCGTCGCACCATGAAGTATCTGTGCTGCTCGTCCGTAGAGAGCTGGCGCCGTAGGTTGCTCCGGAAGGCCTGCAAAAGCCACCACCGCAATGTATTCTCCTCGTGGTTGATCCACACCCTTTGTGCTACACCTGTGTTTTCTCTGAGGACTTCGTACAGTTCCGGGTTTTGCTCCTCGCTCACAAATGTATCGACTTGCGCCTGGGCCCACGTGCTGGACACAATGCTCACGACGCTGACCTTGCCCTCCATGACCTCGCAAGTGTCCCTACCCAAGCCCTTGTAACCATCCTTTCGCCAGCCCCCTGTCTCATCTTTGATATGTTCTGCTTCTTTGCTAAGCGTTTTGCCGAAGAAATTCGGAAACCACAAGCTGAGGTCTGCTCGGAATAATCTTTCATTGGCTTTGAAAATCTTCCCGCGATGAAAGCGTAGGTTGCTCCAGTCCCGGAAGTAGGGTTTGCTAATCTGTTTCGTCATCGTTCGTCGCCGCTCCATGTGCTTGTCGAAATCCACGAAGTCATCTCGACGCTGGCTCAATGTCCGGTTGTCGAGGCCCATATTCTCGCCTGGCTGCGGCGGGCTGGACATTCCAATAGGCCGCGTGAGGGGCTGAGGGATGTGTTCCGCATCATCATCTGATTTGGCTCGCTTGCGAAAGCCAGGCTGGTAATCGGCGGCGATGCGAGCGGGAATCTGGGGTGAGGGCGGTTGTGGACGGGGCCGCGGTGGAGGAGGCTGTTTGGAGGCAGTCGGCGGTGTAGAGTAGCATCTATGCCCGTCAGACAGCGCTATGCTGCGCAATGCGCGGAGACACCGCAGAGATGGGACTCCTTTCTGCGCCATTGTCTTTCTCTCTGCAGCTTCACCTGCTCACGGTCTGAACTGACTGTGCCAAGACATTGAACAGACAAGCATGTTCGGGGATGACCCACTCTGCTCCGCAACTCTCATTCCGGCCGACATTCGCACATCACCTCACCTCATACCACCCTTCCACACCATGCCTCACGTCAGACCCCGACCTGTGTCATCATTCACCAAGCATGTCCAGCCGCATGATTGTGACCATTACAGGCAAGCCGACTCTGCGGTTCTGGTGGTCCCCGCTAGCTGTCGCGAGCATTGACCGGGCATGAGTAGAGTGAATGTTTTATGCCGCCTCACACGTGGTTGTTCTCGCTAATTTGGTAGATCCTGCGATATGCCGAGATCATTCACTCCCGAGGCCTTGCGATAGCAAACCGTGCTGCCTGTACGATCGTCAGCCAACAAGAATCCATAAGGTCAACTTGCTACACTGGTTGTCCACTCAACACGAAACCCGAGTGTTCGTAAGCTTCTCGGCTGCCACCACACCTGGGCTGGCGACACATCGGTCCGCTGAAGCATATCTGACAACGAAAGCATGACTTGAATGTCTCGTATTCCAGAAGAGCGGACAAGAAGCCTGCCACGGCACACGGTTCAGGTCACCTTCCCTTCAACGATGGGCAAGGCTGCCAAAATTGTCCTACGCGAGCGACTGGACACTTCCTCTGCTTTCTCTCGGTCATGCAATCTTGCTGTCAATGACGTGACTCATGCTTTCGGGACTGAACTTCACAGCGCATCTCAGTAGGCCCCATTTTGGCCAGGGATTGGCCGAGATCTCGCTTCTGTTCCTCAGTCTTATTTCCCGGCCGCATGTCCGAAGCATGTTGGACTCCTTTCATGTCCTGGTAAACGGTATGCCTGCATACATTCATGACATCATGAAGAAGCGCCTCGAGGCACGCTTCCGTGCATTTCTCTGGCGCGCCTACCATCGCGACTGCATAATCTTGACAGCGGCTATAGCGTGTCAACAATGGTCTCCTGTCAATCGCCGCACACGTCACCACACTGCGGCTGCCATTCTGGCCTGCGTTGATGCAGTGGCGGTGTGAGTCGACACTACGCCCGGCATCCGTATAATGCGACCGACCAAAGTCAAGGATCATCATGAATGGCCGTTCCAGCGACCATGATCCGAGACAGTCTCAACGGAGACCTGTATGGTCATGTGCAGCCCCTTTCGTCTGCTAAAACTGATGCGGCTCAAAGGTTATTCAAGAACCCTGCGCATGCACCCAATGTATGCTTACTCTCCAACCCCGTACCGTGGTCCTTCCAGAAGCGCGGTTCTGAGCTTTGACTGGTCCACTGGACTGCCTCATTGAGCACTCCGAACAACCTTACCGTCTTATTGCGACATGACCCTGGACAGACGTACCTGAATCTGGTGCTTTCGGACATCTCGTCCTGTGATATGGCGACATGCTACTGCTTTCTGGCTCGATGGCCCACCAGTGCGTAATGCTAGTCATCCTTTGTGGAGTCCACTTTCGGGCATTTCGTCATGCAACAGCCAGGGCGAATAGTGCTTTTCGTCCTGCCGTGGCACAAATTTGGCACAGCAGAGATTGCGCAACGTTGAGACGCTACGAGACCACGGTAGTTCTGGGGGTTCTTGGAGATGGAGATGTGCTTCGTGGTGTCGAGAATGTCTCGCGAGGCGCAGAATGTCTCCGAGTGCGGACGAGGCACATGCTTGGCAGAGGACTTCGGCAGTGGCATCAAGATTTATTGACATGTGAATGAAATGAGGGCAGTATTCACAGGTGAAAGTGGAGCGCAGAAGCGATCTATAGTAGTCTATTATGGTGCAAGGACGATTTTCAAGTGCGCAGCTAAGATCGACACTCCGTCCTCTAGCTCAGTGCAGCAAGGCTAGCATAGCGCATAGCATCAGCCTTCGGGCAATGTCACCGATCCTGAACTGACAATCACGTACTTCTCGAGCTCCGTAACTCGTTCATGCTGTCAAAATGCAATATCCGATATGACGGCGTGTGTTTGGAAGGATACCGGTATATCTCCTTAGGTGCTAAAATCGGACTCCGGCTATGGGTCCGTCCTTCACACAACGGAATACGACTGCACTACTGTTACAGGAACACACTAGAGATCATTCACTCGGGCTATAAAAGAGGCGTGGTAGTGGCACAATGTCGAACATCACAGAACAACACAACAGCACTACATCAGAGGCCTACACAGATCGGCCTTGGTGTCAGAGAAGCAACAGGAACGACAAAAGCAGCAGAAGCAACAGCGAATACAACAGCAATACTCCACAACAGAGGCTTGTCGTTGTTCCTATCATATCCAAAAACAGACACATCAAGAACAGCAACAATGTTCCGACCAACATACGACTCAGAGGAGGAGGCCAACTACCATCTGCCTCGAATTCTCATGTTCCACGGAGGTGGCACAAACTCACGAATCTTCCGTGCACAAACCCGCGTACTTCGACGACTACTAAGCCCATATTTCCGCTTCGTCTTTGTCGAGGCTCCATATGTATCATACCCTGGCTCAGACGTTGTCAAAGTATTCCAAGACATGGGTCCTTTCAAGGGCTGGCTACGATGGCGAGAGGAGGACTGCTACAGAGACCATGTGGAAGCCACTCAACGAATACACGATGCCATCGAAGCTGCAATGGTTGAAGACGATATGCGTGGTGGTGAGGGGGAATGGGTTGGAGTTCTTGGCTTCAGCCAGGGTGCCAAGCTAGCCGCCTCCCTACTTTACACACAACAATACCAAGCCGAAGTTCTCGGAAAGCCTTCGCAATGGCCGCGGTTCAAATTTGGCATTTTATTACAAGGCCGCGCTCCGTTCGTGTGGCTTGATGCAGAGGAGGAAGTTCCAGCAGGATTGGTTGACGCAACGGCTTTGAGCACTGCAGACTATTCAAATCTGGCGCCGATTCCGCAGGGGAGGAAGCTGCACATTCCAACCCTGCATGTGCATGGACTGCAGGATCCAAATATTCAGCTCCACAGAGCATTACTGAAGCATAACTGTGATGGCAAGACAGCGCGGTTATTAGAATTGGATGTGGCCCACAGAGTCCCCATCAAGTCCGCAGATTGCACAGCACTAGCACAGGAAGTGCTTGCCACAGCCAGAAAATCCAATGCCATATGATGATACCCTAAACTCCGGTTTCACTGTTCCTCATAGTGTCTTCTTAGTCGAATTGACGTCTCCGAGCCGTAGTCGCGCCTGCGTAGTAAGCAGAGTGTGCCTTGGATTGCCCTGGCTGAACAGACACGAGATTCGCGTGGTGGATCTAGGTCAATGGCTGTCAAACGGGATGACCTTGCGGCAATCTCGCGTGTAGTCGCGTGGTATTCGTCATTGTCGCACGTTTTGAGGCGGCTAACACAAGGACCGCGTCTATTGCGCGGTTACTGATGAGATGGTGGGCTGGCGAAAGAGGAGATGAGGTGAGACTCCGGAGAGCCAGGCCCCCAGGCAGAAATCTTGGCAAATTCTTCGCCGTCTTCGCGACTTCACTTCACATCAACTTCCGCATCAACAGCAATCATTGCGAAATCGAACATCGCCGCTCGCTCCGTCACCGCGATTATGGACTCTGTAGGCACTCTGAGCGTCTTCTCTTCCATTGAGAGTGCACTCCGGCCAATGTGTCCTTCCTTGTAGTCCTGGTCCACTTGTATCACCTCAGCCAACCAATTTCGGGATCCGATTGTCACGCCAGTCCCGCTTTAAAAAGATTTGCCATCCTCGCGGACATGCGGTTTCATTCATCTACCTCTGACTGAGCAATGGCGCAAGCTCGCAGTCAAATCGTGGTCAGGAATACTGATATACTGGCCGTTTTTCAAGCAATCGCGACACACGTTGCTGTTCACCTCCGTTGACACGTCTGCATGTGGCATTCCTCATACCAGCCCTGGTAATGGCTGGTGCAGTCATGAACTATCGTTGGCACGTATCGAATTGAGCGAAGCGACCCATGGCTGCCGGCTGGACTACCATTGGCCTTTCGGTACAGCGGGGTCTCCACGATACCTGCCTGTGCATTAGTACTCGTCTCGAGTGGCCTGTCTGCTCGCTCATTGATCCAAGCAACGAGCCTGTAGCACAAAAGTATGAGTGATGATGAAATTCGCTGACATATTTATGAAGGCCATTTTCTGCGTCAGGCTTTTCTGACTCAAATTCCGTGCAGTACTGGCGACTGCCGCTTTATCTTTCGCAGTGTGGTCATGGAAACTGTTCCATCTCTGATAGCATTTGGGGCACTGGCTCCATGGCCTAGCTTAAATTGGCAGGTCCGACTCAGGGCTACTCTGAAAGAAAATCGAGCACTGGAACCAATAGTCGCCGCTGTACTCGAGCTTCCTTTGCTATGGGAAGCGTTGCGCCGGAACGATGACCATCTAGACCAGTTTTCCGGCAAAGCTGCAGCAGAAGACTTGGCGAAATGGCTGGCGGAGGATACTGATGACCGCCAATCCCAGGAGAACCGCAACGCCATGACCATGCCCATTACTGTTATCTCACATATAGTCCAGTACCTGGAATTTCTGCGGCGAAGCGACAACTCCGTCGATCATGCTTCGTTGCTGGAGCACGTCGCCAAGCGAGGTGGCATTCAAGGCTTCTGTGCCGGACTGCTCAGCGCTCTGGCAGTAGCCAGCGCAAGGCACGTATCAGATGTTGGGCTTTATGCCGCGAGCTCGATTCGACTTGCCTTTTGCGCTGGAGTGTATGTCGACATGGACCAGGAACGCTCCACGCGGTTCACAAAGCTTGCTGTACGATGGCCACGAGGAATGCTATGCTCCACGATTGAGCAAGTGCTGACAAAATTTCCGGATGTGAGCATCACGTGCTATATGCAACGGACAATGAGCTGATCCGCTGCCAGACATACATCAGCGTGCTGCGAGACGAGAGAGATGCCACCATTACGTGTCCGGAGTCAGCACTCAAGCAATTACAAGAAGCCTTGGCTCGCGAGGGAGTTTCCACTCGTGATACCGGCTCACTCGGCCGTTACCACCATGAAGCATACAGAGGAATACCCGAACACATCTTGAAAGTCTGTGGCCCGCATCTTGAGCCTGCTTTCACCAACGTCAGCCTCGTACTTTCCAACACAGATGGAACGCCGTTTCAGGAGAATAACGTTGTCATCATGGTGCTACGCAGCCTGTTAGAGGACCAAGCGAATTGGCACGACACCATGTCAAAAGCTGCTGCCACTTTCGCTGCAGGAGATTTTGGATCGTACATACTTGGAATAGGCACGGACGCAATACCACAGTCGGTGGCGAGACACGCACACACTCGCAGAATGGCCACTAACACCAGTGACCTTACGGATGTAATGCCGCCAAGGACACACCGGGCGTCAATATCATTCACGCCCTCGATAAATGACAATAACCCCAAACACGCCATTGCCGTTATTGGTATGGCCTGTAAATTCCCGGGTGCCGATTCTGTGGACGAGTTTTGGAGTCTTCTTCTCCAAAAAAGGTCCATGTTGTCAAAGATGCCGGCAGAGCGCTTCAAATCAGGGGCTTCCTCAAGATCAAATGATGACATCAAATTTTGGGGCAACTTCATTGCTGACATCGATGCTTGGGACAACAAGTTTTTCAGAAAATCTGCCAGAGAAGCCCTCTCGACTGACCCGCAGCAGCGGCATCTTCTGCAAGTCACATATCAGGCTCTCCAGGACTCTGGCTACTTTTCCAATGTCTCACAGCCTCGAGACATCGGTGCCTACATAGGAGCCTGCTCTTCCGATTACGACTTCAACGTAGCCTCACATCCTCCCACTGCATATACTACAATCGGAACTCTTCGAGCGTTCTTGAGTGGCAAGATCTCGCATCATTTTGGGTGGTCTGGGCCGTCCCTGACTTTTGACACAGCTTGCTCTTCATCAGCTGTTGCAATACATACAGCCTGCAAAGCTCTTCAGAGCGGTGAATGCTCGCAAGCTATTGCTGGCGGCGCAACTCTCTTCAGCAGCCCGTACCTGTACGAGAATCTGGCAGCTGCTCATTTCCTCAGCCCAAGCGGTGCGACGAAGCCATTTGATGCAGGCGCAGATGGGTACTGTCGCGGCGAAGGCGTAGGTGTCGTGGTGCTGAAGAGATTGGATGATGCAATTGCAGATGGAGATGCAATACGTGGTCTGATCCTTGGCTCAGCTGTCAATCAGAACAGCAATTGCGTTCCCATAACGGTGCCGCACTCGGAGTCTCAAGCCTCACTGTATCGCAAGGTAGCCAAGGAAGCCGGCATAAATCCTCACAGCATCGACTTTGTCGAGGCACACGGGACTGGGACACCGGTGGGCGACCCCATAGAGATGGAAAGCATTCGAGAAGCTTTCGCCGGCGCTACTCACAGAAGCTCGCCGTTATTCGTGTCTTCGGTCAAAGGTGCGATCGGTCATCTAGAAGGCGCTTCCGGAGTTGCAGCACTCATCAAGGCCATCTTGCAACTAGAGCATAGAGAAGTGGTCCCACAAGCATCGTTCACCACACTGAACCCACGCATTCCGCCGCTTGACCCGAATCACATACGTATACCGACCTCAGCACAGAAGCTTGGCCAACAGCGTCTGACCGCTTGTGTGAACAATTACGGTGCAGCTGGTAGCAATGCTACTCTGATGCTGTCGGAGGCGCCACGTCGCCAACCTAGATCTCCGAGCTCCGGCATTGCGGAGAGATATCCCATCATGCTGTCTGCAGCGTCCCCAGGTAGCTTGATCGCATATTGCAAAGCGTTGAACACGTTTGTGTCCTCGTGGCGCGGGTCGCATGCACCTGCTGAACATTCCAAGCTTCTACCCGATCTGGCATACAGCCTTTCGAGGCATCAGGATCAATCTCATACACACGCCCTCGCCTTTACAACTGCATCCGCAAATCTTGGAGAGCTGCAGGCTCAGCTGCAGAAGCAGACGGTAGAACACAACACTATCACAGAAGTGCGACAGCAGCCTCCGCTAATTCTGTGCTTTGGAGGCCAAGGCGCAGACTCAGTTGCGCTCGACCAACGAGTCTGGGAGTCTTCGACTATACTACGCCGTCACTTGGACCGTTGCCATGATTTACTGCTTGAAATGGGCTATCCGGGCATCTACCCATACATTTTCCAAACAGAGCCCGTCACGGACGTTATTGCGCACAATTCGATCCTGTTTGCTATGCAATACGCCAGCGCCCAGTCATGGATCGATGCGGGCCTGCAAGTTGATTGTCTGGTGGGACATAGCCTTGGCCAACTTACCGCTCTGAGTGTTTCTGGCATCCTGACACTTCGAGATGGTCTGAAATTTGTCGCTGGCAGAGCCGCCTTGATGGTACAGCGATGGGGCCCAGAGCCTGGCTCAATGGTCGTGCTAGATGCGGATGAGGAGAAGACTTGTCAGATGACTTCAGCTCTCACCGAACACAATCCTCACCATCAGTACGAAATCGCTTGCTACAATGGCCCAAAATGTCACGTGGTGGTTGGCGACCGGATGTCTGCCGCAGCCTTGATTGACGAGGCCACAAAGATTGGCATGCGACACAAAGCACTCGATGTGAAGTATGGCTTCCACTCGCGCTTCACAGACGACCTTTATCCCGAGCTAGACCAGCTCGCAGCTTCACTTGAGATCCAAAAACCAAAAATCGCTCTCGAAAGCTGTACTAAGGACAGTAGCTGGGATGCGCCGACCTCCAAACTCATAGCAGCTCACACACGAGACCCAGTGTACTTCAAGCAAGCTGTACAGCGCGTGAGCGAGCGGCTAGGTCCGTGTACCTGGCTCGAAGCTGGTTCTAACTCCACAGTCATCGGTCTTGCAGCACGAATCGTGGGCGTCTCCAGCGATGTTCCAAACAAATTTCTGCCTGTTGCATTGAACAAGCCAAATTCTCTCGAAAGTCTGGCAGATACCACAGTTGACTTGCGGAAGCGTGGCCATAAGTTGCAATTCTGGAACTTTCACCACTCGCAGCAAGCAGATTATGATATGCTGAGGCTACCGCCGTATGAGTTCGAGAAGCATAAGCACTGGCTGGAGCTTGTGATCCCAGGGCCAGCGGAAAATCTTTCGCAATCCAAAGCACAGCCATCTTCACCACAATTGCCAGCAACACTCATCAGCTTGATTAAGTCCGATTGGCAAGGTCATCGTTTTGCCATCAATCCTCGTAGTCCAGAATTCGAGATACTGGCCAAAGGGCATAACGTTTTGGGCAAACGTTCCTGCCCTCCCTCAATCTATATCGACCTTGCAGCACGCGCTGCGTGTCATGTCAGGCGTGACCACCAAGATCAAGTGTTGCCAGAGGTCACTGGCCTGCAGATCGGACCGTCCATGAGTCTGGACGCAGAAGGCAGCATCGAGCTCCTGCTTCAGCCTTTCGGAGCCGATTGGAGATTCTCGCTCAAGACCGTTGGCCCTGATAGCAAATATACTGAGCACGCTTCAGGTACAGTGGGCTTGCAGACCAAGGATGCTGCCATGGAAGCCGACTTTGTACGCTTTGAGAGACTTGCCAATCGCGATCTCATCACTACTCTTCTCCGAGATGCGGAAGAATCCCTTTCAGGATCGATGGTGTATAAAGTCTTGTCATCACTTGTGGACTACGCTGAGCACTACCGAGGAGTTCGCCATGTCTGCGCACGGAGCCAGCAAGTTGCTGGGAAAGTTGTCTTGCCCAAGGAGCTTGCAAATTGTTTGTACGAGGGCAGCATCATCAATACCGCGCTGCTCAACTACTTCACACAGGTTGCAGGCATATATGCCAATTTCATGTGCAATCAGCCGGAAGGACATATCTTCAAATTATCCAGTGTCGATGTCGTTCGGACAGGCCCCAGTTTTCAGCCACTGAGCGCAAATAGCTTCTCCGAGGCTGTCTACGAAGTCCTTGTATACGCTTCTCCTGGATCTCAAGAAATCGCCAACGACATCTTCGTCTATGATGCGGCTACTGGCAGGCTTATGCTTTATATCCTGGGCGCTGTTTTCAAGAGTTCAGAGCTAGTACCGACAGCAACAGTACATGCTGTTACTCCTTCGCTGGAGCCCACAGCCACAATGACAAGATCGCACAATCCAGAAGCGCCTTCCCTAGCTGGAAAGGGTACCGTCACATTGAATGATCCTGTTCAAAGAAAGCCCGTTCCGCCTAACTCCACGGTCTCAAGTCATGCAACAAAAGACACGAAAGCTATTATCCACGCACGACTGTGTTATATATTGCAAGAACTTGCAGATATCCGACCCGCAGATGTCACAGGAAGTGCCACTTTCGATGGCCTGGGCATTGATTCGCTGATGATCATGGAGATCGTTGGTGAACTCGCAAAAGCATTCAGCCTCGAACTGTACCTGGACGATGTGGTAGAACTTGAGAACATGGACGCACTACTTGCGTACCTGGAGCGAAGAGGCTGTGGCAGTGCCAAAGCTGAAACTTTCGAGTCTGATGCTCGCCGTCAAAGTGAAACCTCAACAACAGAGCTATCGCCACGGACTTCTCGTGCCATGTCGTATGGCTCAATAGCCACACCCCTTACTCCAGCTTCTGAGATTGCGTGGCAGAGTGGCGACCTGCCATCCCATCTCTCCGCATTGGTTTGCGCATATCTCCACCTCGATACTGAGCTGCATGGGCCAGAAAATTTGGCTGATGTGGGCTTTGACTCCCTCGTTGCGATTGAGATCACAAGCGACATCAGAAGACAATTCTCCTTGGTGGTTGATCTTGAGGATCTTGATGAACGTTCAACCTTTGCGGACCTCGTGCGTCTTGTCACTGGGGAGAAGATGCCAACTTCACCAGCTATCGCAGACCCTACGAAATGTGAAAGGCCCGCGACTGCTCCTCACAACATGCCACCGCATCCAGTACATGCTCCAGAGTCGCGGAACGATGTTGCAGTCTCAACACTATTCGATAATGTCAGACTAAAGTTTGATACGTATGCAGAGCAGACTGGATTCCAAGGGTTCTGGACACAAGTATGTCCTCTCCAGAGTCACCTAGTTGTGGCGTACGTGGTCGAGGCACTGGAAAAGCTCGGATGTGACTTAAAGGCTCTATCTAGTGGCCAAAAGGTTCCACCCATCCAAGTAGAGAACAAACACAAGCACTTAATGGCCAGAATGGAACTCATCCTCGCTGATGCTGGACTGCTAGAGCCACGAAACAACAGCTATTTCCGAACGGAAAAGCCCATGCCCAAAGAACCATCGTCAGCTCTCTTCACAGAAATGCTCGCTCGCCACCCACAACACACATCCGAAACCAAACTCCTCAACATCACAGCGTCCAATCTTGCCGCCTGCCTAACAGGCACAGCTGACCCACTGAGACTCCTCTTCGCCGACCCCGTAAACAAAGAAATCCTCGCCGACGTCTACGACTCAGCTCCCATGTGCCAAGCCATAACCCGCCTCCTCGCCGACTACCTCTCTCAAATCCTGTCCAGCCCCCATTACTCTCCATCATCATCAACAACAGAACCCTTCCGAATCTGCGAAGTCGGAGCCGGAACAGGCGCAACAGCACGCCACATCATCGCCTTCCTCGAAACCCTTGGTATAAATTTCGAATACCACTTCACCGATATCTCAGGCGCATTAGTCTCAGCCGCCAAACGCAAATTCCGCAACCTACCCGGTTTCGATAAGATGGTCTTCTCAAATCTAGATTGCAATGCGCTACCTGCTGAAGAACTTAAAGGGAAATTCGATGTTGTTATAGCCACGAATTGTATTCATGCTACTCCGCATGCGAGCCGATCGGCGAAGAATGTGAAAGCGCTACTCAAAAATGATGGAGTCTTTTGTTTGGTGGAGTTTACGAGGTCGTTGTATTGGTTTGATTTAGTCTATGGCTTGCTAGAAGGATGGTGGTTATTCGACGATGGGAGGACGCACGCGCTTGCTGATGAGCACTTTTGGAATAAGAGTCTGCGAGATGCTGGTTTTGGTCATGTCAGTTGGACAAGTGGGGATACGTTGGAAAGTCAGACTATGAGACTGATTTGTGCTTTCCCTTGAGCGAATAGTTTGAGATCCAAATTCAAAAGCGAGTTGATCTTTGTCTTGATTGTTGAATTGTGCTGTGTTCCAGCGCAAACTGTCTCCGACGCTATGGTTATGTACACCATTTTGATGACCATCTGAATGCATCAGCGCATTCAGACGTAATAAATGCCGGCTTGAACGCTTCACTCAAATAACGCTCCTGCATCTTACTCGAAAGCTTTCAAATCTAATGGCACACTGCTTCCCCTCCCAGCACGATACCTCTTTGGTCCGCCAGCAAAATCTCGTGGTTTGGGTAGCTGCCCATCGTCCTGAAATTTGAATCTGGAGTCCTGTACTGTGAACCGCGCTCCCGAGCTTCTAGCTCCGCTATCTGCTCGACTTCGATTCCCATTCGTCAATGTATAGCTGGCGGCATCCGGGAACGAAGGCATCCTCCCTGGTCCATCGGAGCCCAGTGATACACCTCCCGCAGTTGGCATTCCACCTGGTGTGCTCGCTTTCAGAGGAGAAGGTGGAGGGCCTTGAGGTGATGAACCTGCCCGCGACATTGGAGGTGGCGGCGGCGCTGGTGGAGGCACTGAACCAGGCCTGTTCGGAGCAGCTGTAGGAGGGGGCGGCGGTGGCGCTGGCGGGGCTGCCGCTGGACTGGCTTGCTTGTTCATTCCAAAGGCATTCATGGCAGCCTGCTGTGCCAAGCTCACTTCTTTGTGTGCGCCATTCGTCTGCGGAGGCGGCGGAGGAGCAGGGGGTGGCGTAGATCTCGAATTGTAATTGTATGGATCATACTCGTCATCGTCGTCCTTGACATTGCTTATCCGTGAGACTGGAGGTGGAGGAGGTGCTGCGGGCGCTGAGGGAGGAGTTGGCGCTTGTCGTGCGAGGGGCGCGGGAGGAGGTCGAGGTGCGCTCGGTGGAGGTGGAGGGGCTGCTGAAGGAGCAGGACTGGACGATGGTCGCGGAGGATCGTGTGTATGGAGGTTCAGCATCGATTTGGAAGCAAATCCAGATGGCTTCCGCGATGCTGGAGGAGGAATAGGAGGCTTCTTGCCAATCGGCGGGGGAGGCTTTGGTTTCGATCGTGCATCGCTGTCAAGAGATAGTGAACTGGTAGGGCGCAGATTGCTCTTCAGCGCAGCGACCGAGGGTGGGAGAGGTGCGGAGCCCGGCGGAGGCGGCGGCGGCGCTGCGCCTGGTCTGGGAGGCGGTTGTCCATTCGGTATTGAGGGCGCACTCGAGACCGGTGCTGAGACCTTCCTGGCATTCGTCTCTGGATCCGAATCGTACATGTTCACTCCTCCGCCCGTCTTCCTCAATTTCGGCATCCCGCCCGCAAAGAGACCTCCCAATTGCGGTGCTGATTCCATACCGCCTCCTCCTGCTGCTGCGTTTCCTGGTTGATCACTATTGCTCCGAGCTCTGTTTCCACCTGATGGAGCAGGTCTCAGTCCTCCCGGAACAGGTGGCGCGCCTCCAATAGGTGGTCCGCCCGAGTCCTTTGGTTTGTCGATGATAGGCGCGCTGCGGTCATTGACAACGCCAACTTTCTTCAGCCGTGTGCCCTTAGTGATGTCTCCAAGCAGAGCACCCTGTGCAGCGCAAACATCAGCAAACTGTCACTATCTTGTGCGTTCCGGCGCATCGCCCGCTGTACACGTGTAACGTACTCTTCCTTTCACCTCATTCGCAGCAGGTCTCGCGGGTAAACTGGCAGGCGGCGGCGGAGGTGGAGGCGGTGGCCCTTGTAGACGATCAGTGACTGTTCAAATCTATGCTCATGCCATTACTTACCACCAGCCATGCCAGGCATCGGCGGGGGCGGCGGAGGGGGTGGTGGTGCTGGCATGGTGTCGTTCTCGGCGGGCGGAGTCGTATGCTTCTGTCTTACTCAGGTGACTGTATACTCGCTTTCTGCTCGCGACGTGTTGCTGAGCCGCATGTGGGCCGAAATTCACAAGGTGACTATGTGTAGCGATGTTCAGAGAGCAGCGGCACGAGACATGGGGAGCGTTAGCAGATGCCTGTGCCTGGACGAAGCCTCTTGGCGGATGATGTACTGCGCATCCACAGGGCTGAGTCTTCCCGAACTCCGGCCACCTTCCGGCGAACGTGAAGATCGTACTAAAATCACCGAAGCGACAAAGTGAAGTCATTTGAGAATTGCATTTTCATCTTTTGCTAACCGAGCAACACTGTTCATGCATTCATTGCAGCCTCGAAGCCGCCATTAGCCATCAAACACTCTGTACCATCCCCGTTCAATACTCGAAGTCATCGTCCACACTAGGGCCCTGATTCTTGCCGACACTCTCCTGCTTCCTGTACATTTCTGCAACTTGCTTACTGCTCGTGGCCTCATCTGGCTTCTTGTCATCACGCACTCGAATGAATCGTGGGAAGCGCAGAGAAACACCCTTGTGTGTGCCATCGCTGCCGAACTCGCTCGATGCTGCACGATATTTGGGAGAAAGCGTGAGATCAGCAGTCTTGACCTCCCAGACATATTTTGGTTCGAACCAGACATCCGGCTGATCATTCTTGCCCGTGCTATGGTCATAGAATGGCTTGGCCCGGTCGATTGCCAATGGCGAGAGCGTGTCGTACAGCTCAGCGAGAAGGGCTTCGCTGAAGCCCGTGCCGATGTTGCACACCGTCTCATACTGCTCCTTGTGGTCGTTGTAGCACGCGAGCTGGAAAGCCCCATACCAGTTCGTTCTCTTGCCTTTGCCGTAGTATGCACCGAGCACGACAAGATCAAGAGAATCACCGGCACCGGCAAGGTAGTCCTTCTTCACCTTGAGCCAATTCTGTGATCGACGAGATGGCTCGTAGTGGGACTCTATACCATCCAGCATCTTCACCATGAGACCTTCGCACGATGCTTTGATAGAATCCTCGAGCAAAGTTTGAATCTCCTCGACTTCCTTGGAGTTGCCAAACTTTGCGAAGGCAAACTCGCCTTCGATCTCTTCGAAAGCGCCATACATGGCTTCACGTCGCTCTCGGAAAGGTTTGTTGACCATGGCTTGTCCGTCCAGGTACAAAATGTCGAATGCAAAGACGCAGACCTTGACCTTGATGTCTTCTGTCTTCACGTCCTTCTTTTTCCGCGTCATCAGCTGCTGGAATGGCAAGACGTGCTTCTTCTCAACGTCCCACGCGACAGTTTCGCAGTCAAGTACAAAAGATTTGGTTCCCTTCTTCACCCAGTTTGGTAGCTTCTCAAGGATATCCGGATACTTCTTACTGAGGTCTTCGCTGTTCCGAGAAAAGATGTTGGAAATGCCTCGATCACTCTTGCCAGCAGCAGGAGCGACAGTTGCGGCAAATTCCTCGTCGGCTTCGTGCGCAACGTAGTGTATCTGAGCGCGCTCGCCATCGTACTTGTATTCACAAGTGAAGTCCTTGCCCTCGAAGCGATCAAGCACTTCTCCAATTGACTTTGTAGGTTTGGCCAACATGGGCTTCAGCGGCACGCCGGGTCGTAGCTTGACAGCCTCACGCAGTTTCCAGATGCCATTCTCCAGTAGGGCGGGAATGATGACCTCGTAGGCTGGAAGCTCGTTGTATACAGCCTTGAAGATCTCTTCACCCTTCTTGAGTTGCTCTTCGGTCGGCACTTTCTTGCCGTCTTTCGACACGGAATGTGCTACCATCGCGTGAGCCACGGCAACTTGCAAGTTTTTGTCCGCCAACCCAAGTCTCATCTTGCCCTCGAGAGCACGGATGATGAACTTGCTCTCACTTGGACCGCCTTTGTCCTTGTTGATGTCGATAGTCGACCCCTTGGCCATGTTGATATCCGCGGATGACAACAGCTTCTTGATGCCGTCTACCTTGCGGCCTTGAGCACCTTGTCCTTCGACAGTGGCGATCTTCATTAGGCCCTCATGCACGGCACGCACTGTCAGTGGCTTCGGTTTGAACATCATCGGCTGGCCGCCTCTGCTCTTCGCTGCCACGAGTCCCAGATCTCCCACCTTTTGCTGATCTTCCTTGACTATCTTCAGACTTCGACCAGTACTCTCACCAATGGCTTTCATGATGAGAGATTCGCCGATGCCCAACTCAATGCCGGCATAGTCAGCAGCTAGCTTGCCCACCATGAGTAACACGACAGGTAGTAGATCGTCTGGTGTCAGTCGCAGCACTTGGCGGAGGAATCGAGCACAATGCGCCAGAATCTCAAGACGCTTGGTCGTCATCTCGATCTTCGAAAATGTCGTGCAAAGCGCAGCGTAGGGCACAGGATCACCAGCTTTCCAGTCCGGATACGGGTCTTTTGTGTCTGATTTGAGTGTGCTTTGCACGGCCTTTGCAGCTTTCGCTGGCTTGACTTCCACCTCTACCTCTTCCGCTGCAGAGTGTGCCGATTCGTCTTCTGCTGATGAGCTTGCCGCCTCAATGGGCTCATCCTCAGCCTCTTCCTCGTGTTTTAATTCGACCTTCTTTGATTTGCCAGCGGCTTTGGCTGTTGGTGCCTCCTTCTTGACGGCAGTCTTCGTCGCTACGCCCTTTTTCGTACCATTTGATGCGGGCTTCGAACGAGCCTTCTTGGTCGGTGGCTCTTCATCGTCTACATCGTCCTCCATCTCTACGTCGTGGCTGGCCCGTCGCTTCTTGGAGGAGCTCGAGGGTGAGTGCTCTAGCTTGACAGCGGCTTGCTCGTCTTCCTCATGCTTCTCGCTCTTCACATCCTCCTGGTCTTGCATCTCAACATCCTCCTTCTTCACGCTACCAGCTGTGCTGGCTGGAGGGGTTGCACTCGCATCCTCAGCTGGCTCCTTCTTAGGCGTAGCTTTAGTGCCAAAGGCCAATTTCGATTGTTGAGGTATTGGCTTTTGCCCATTCGGATTGCCAAAGAATTTGCTAATTCAATGTCAGCGAGCACATAGCTGGAAGGCGTTACCATACGGACCCGAGAGTCTGCTGGCTCACGACATACCCAAGCTTCGCCTGCTTCGGCGGCATGCTGGCAACCCGATGTGAAAATTGTTGGAACGATCTTGTCGCAAGCGTAACTTGTCTCAATGGTCGCCAGCAGTATCTCATCAGCAGGCACGGAAATATGAGATGGGAGTCGAAGTTCGAGAGTTAGGCGTGTGGCGGACGACGCGTCGCGACACTTTGGCGATCAGGCAGACATGGGGGAGCACCAAGGCTGACATCACCACCGAAGTCGAGCTCCATCGTCCGGTTCGGACTTTGTACGCATCAACCACTGCACTGCACAGAGAGGCAAAACTGGCGTCGCTATTTTGGAAACCACCATCTCTCCCACCAACCCCTCCACCTCCGCCGTCAAGGCCTACTACAATCATGTCGCAGACTCCCACCCAACCCAGACTCACGCCACAATTCTGCTTCAACCAAACCGCACTCCGAGGTGAGGCACATCTTCATAACTTGAAGCCGTCATCAAAAGCTCACGCTCATGCCCAAGTGCCACCCTAGACTTCCTCCGCGTATCTCGATCCGCAGTAGACGATACCATCAACCAAAATCTCAATGCACTAGCAACGCCCGCCGCGAGACCATTCGATCCTGCATCAACGACAGAAAGACAGCCTCGACCAATTGGGAAACGAGCATTAGACCCAGAAGCATGCCAGACATTCAAGGATAAAGTCCTGTTGCCGTAAGGCTCAACGATATGATTCGAACTGTGCAGCTCAACAGACACTAATATATCGACACCAGATCATGGCAATCCCGCTCCGACGTCCTAAACTACTGTGCAGGCGTAGCTACATCACCCGATCCCAATGATCCCGACCACATCCTACGAGAAACCGAAGACGCGCGAGCGCGTGAAAGAATCATCGATGAACGTCTGGATCCATACAGCGCAAGATACTTCCCGCAGAACACCAGGACAGAATCGCTCGCGTCTTTGATCAGAAACGAGAGAATGGTTGAGAACATTATTCGTGCTCGGACGTGGGGTCTTGTAGGAGAAAGATGTGACAATGAGACGACAGATGCAGATAAGGCGCTCAACGCATGGCGAAGGAGAACAGCCACGTCGATGGTGGAGCAGGAGCGATAGCATGAATTGAAGAATTTGCAAGTTCACCACTCATCAAATTATCAAATCTGCTCTCTCATCTTTCGCATCAAGCATTTCAATACACGACGACGATTGACGATCCGTTTCATGAACTGCACTTCGAATCCCGATCTCAAACCACGATCGAAGCGCCAAAGTGCGCTTTGCCTTGGATCCTGATAGTCCACCCACTCCCATGTTTTGTCCACCATTCCCTTTTTGCGCCGCGAGGCCATGCAACTACATCTAGCTACATAATCAATATCCACACACAAGGTACAAGTCAGATCTTTTCCCCCTCGACAGATCTCTTCTCTGCACACAAATGTGTCCAAACACCAGCCGGAAAGTCCTAATTGATCCAGCGCCAAACAGGGTTCCCAAATTGCAAAGTTGCCTCCGATTCCGTTAGAACTTAAATGCCACAGAAGGGTATATATTTCAATATCATCGCTCATCAGTGTCGTGTTGTTATGTAGGTATTCGCGAGGTGTTTGTGACAGTTCACCCGCTCGTTGTTGAAGGTCGGTATCCAATCGTGCTTCGTTTGTCATTGACGCATTATCGCTGAAAGAATGACTTGAATTTTGCCGATGGTCCGACGTTGGCGTTTGCAGGAGGCTCGACCTGCGTGCTGCGTTCATAAAGTTCCTGTACAGATGTCAGTATTTGTGAGCCCGCAATTTTTTGCCCATGCTAGACCTACGTCTTCATCTTTCAGGAGCTTGACATCGAGCACGAGCTCCTTGATTTGCTGATTCCCTTGTAGTCCTCCCAGGTTCTTGTAGGGCATGCCTTGTGCTCGTTGCAAGCTGACAATGACATCGCCCATGATTTCAAACTTCTTCCAATTGATGCGACCGTCGTCGCCAAGGAAGGTCTTATTACCTTCCTCTGCTGTAGCCAGATCGCGTCGATGTAATGGTAAATAGGGAATCCGTTCTCCCGAGCTATTCTCCCACGCAAGTCGGTATGCGAAATGTGATCGTGACGGCGCCATCAGGATCTCAAGTTTCAGCCAGTCCTTGCCCACGGTGGGCTGCACCAGTTCACGTGTCGCTGCCAGCCTGTGCACTGATGTCGACTTGACGCCAGCAATAACGGCACCCAACGCGTTGTAGTTGTTGAGCTCTCTCAGTTTACGTGCTATTCGCATAAACTTCTCCAGCATCAACACCCGGTGCTTAGGCTTATCGTGCAACAGGACGTAGTTCGCTACCCAGCATGCGATCTGATTGAAGTGCTCGACCATTCGCTCAACATGAGCCAAGTTACGGCAAGATTGTTTTTGTTCTTTGGAGAGCGAAACGTGACGTACCAGATCGCGTGGCCGTATCGACGAGAACATGATCCAGTCTATTCTCGTAAGCTCACGCGCGATCAGCTCATCAGGTTGGTCCAGAAGAGCCCGCCATTGAATCTTGGTCAGTGTATTGCGTTGTATTGGTTGCAATTCTCGCGCATGTCTTTGCGCTTGCTCAACATATGCAATCATCTGATTGGAGATCTTTGGTCCAGTGTAGATGTCGGAATCGCAGCTCAGCGTTGTGCCGCTAAGCTCTGTATCGAATGTGAAGATCGGGTCGTCAATTAGTGTGCTTGCAGTCGAGGCCATTGAGCTTCGAGAATGGTCGCCTGCAGCTTCTCTGTCCTTGTCGTTGACAGCCCAATTGGTATCGTCGTCCTCGTTGACAGATTCCAGTGCCACAGTAATTTCCTTCGCAGCAGCGGTGAAGATTCGTGTGTCAGAGATCTTGTGTGCAAAGGTTTGCAGGCGACGCCGTGTCCGAGAGAAAGCGAAATCACCTGGATATGAGGTCACCCATTTCTCGATGACAGCAAGATATCGAAGCTGTGTGGTCGACTTCATCATCATGGGCGCACCTGTCTGCTCTAATGTGTCGAAGCGCTGTACAATAGCTTCCAACAGCTTTCCAGGAGCTGCGAACTTGCGATACAGAGCCAGGAAGATTGACGCAAATTTCATATCAGCCCGCGAGGTAGGCTGATCTAGTAGTCGATCGACCAGCTCATCGAAAGTCGCGCCATTTTCAGCCAGCGCTGAGGTGGGAGAGGCCCCAGGCACTACTGATTGAACATCTGTGCTGATGGACGATCGTGATGAGGTTGCGGAGGGCTCGCTTGCCGACTCCTCGTTGAAAAATGTGCCGTTCATCTGTTCTTCGTCCCAAGGCACACGAAGACGCTCGCCAGCAGAATATGCAGGAAAGCTGGAGTCCACACGATTGTGGTTTGGATCTTTCTTGACAGTATGTTCAGAGCTGGCTCGTGAATGTCCGGTAAGAGAGGGACGGGGAGAGGCTGGAGTGAGTGAGTTACTCTGTGCTCTACGCCGGAGAGACGTTGCTCTTTTCAGCGCCGAGGGTTGTTCTGCAGAAGTCAGCGCATGAGTATACGACACGCCTACATGTTCACACATACCTGTTGGCGTTGCGTGGACAATGGCATTCATGAGCATCGATATACCACGCTTGTATCCGTCTGGGTTAAGCTCTGAGACCTGCAAGGTAGCAATGTTCTTGTTGATCCGCCTTGTGTTCTGCTCCACAACGCTGGGCTCGACTTTTCGTTCGCTCGTAGGGATGTCGCACTTGGTTGCAACAAGCACAGTTGGCAATGATGACTTGGTGACGGCCTCTGTGTGAAGAAGTCGCCGGTCAGCAAGCGTCCCTCGTACATGGCTGACGGCCCCCACTCACTGAGTATATCTCGCAGATCTCGAATGCTACTAGCTTCCTCGCAGCTGTACAGGGCTAATGCACCATTGACCTGGGGCATTACCCTATCCTCAATGTAGTCTGGCCAATCGATCGTTCCATCGTTGTTTGTGTCAATCTCGTTGAGGTCCAGCTCCAGCAGACGTAGGAGGTACGGGCGACCTTCGAAGGGGAAACGACGCTCAGCGGCTTGCGATCGGGGTAGGCTGTTGAGGTCGAGGGCTGCCTTAATGAAGGTGGATTTGCCGACGTCTCCAGCAGAGATCACAGCAATGTTGATCTCAGGCGGCTGGGGTTCCGACTGCTGTGTGGTCGCACAAAGCTCAGGTTAGCGTGGTCCTCTTCTTGTGCTGCGAGTCTGTAGAAAGGTCGTGGCAGTGCTGAAGCGAACAGAGCACCAGCAGCTGCCGCAGCACGCTGGCGCGTCGCAGTACTCGCACGCACGTCCCACGGCAGAGGAGAGAGCGGAGGCGGAGGGAGAGCACACGGGGGTGTCGTTGCAGGTGGAATTCACAAACATACCTCCACTTCGGGGCGTTGGAAGCGGTGATAGATGCGGACAGCGCCTATCGCTCCGGCCAGCTCATCGTCGTCGCGCGCAGCGTACCCGTCGTGGTGGTTGTTGTGGGCGAGGGATGCTCCCGTACTACTCAAGACAACCCGTTCGGCTGCACGCAAGGACTCATCTAGAAGAGCAGGGGTTGAGTGCGTCCTCTTAGCGTGTGTGAGCGAGGGCCTCCGCAGACCAACAGATCGATCCTCTCCGCCGCCGATGCCGACCTGGCTGTTACTGATCCCGCTGCTGCTGCTGTGTTCCTGACGCAGGCGACTGTTGCTCCGGGCGCCACGTTGTTGCGGCGTCCGCTGGCCGTGCGCCTTGCTGGTCCTGGTCGACCCCTGCTCGCCGCGCTGCGCGTCGCTGTTGTGGTGGGCGCGGTGCCGCTGGTCGTGCGCGCTGGGAGGCATGATGCAAGCACCACCGCGCGCCGCCTAGCCTTGTGCGACAATTGCTGCTGTGTGACGACGTCGACGTTCGCTCGTGCGGATCGTCTGCCACATGGCCGCCCCGGATGCACGCTGCGCAGAAGAGTTCGTCCCCGCCGCCGGTCGTGGTGTGAGTGCGCGCGGTGGACTCGTCGCTGGACGCTGCGTGCAGAAGGCTGAAGACGAGGTCGCGGTGGTCAGGACGGCGCCTCAGCTCCCACAAATGCAATGCGTCCGGCACGGCGGCGCTGCTTCCACAATGGCTTGATTCGCCGTGGCGCTTCCTCTGTGCATGCACGCCGATCATTCGAGAGAATAGGGCAGCCACTGGCCACTGGTCCGGCCAAAGATGCAAGAGCTGCTCGCCAGGCTCATCCCAGCAAAGCATGCTCCGCGACCAGGCAGCTCCCCGACTGTGCACCGGCGCACTGCTCACATTGACGGCGCCGTACGGAATGGCGATAAACACATGTATTCGGCAGGCACAGCGGCATGCCGAGTCTCCTGCCACGATGCCCACGCTAATGTCTGCAGCTGCAGCCGCTGACCGAGCTAGCTATAACAACCAGATGCTACCACAGGACACGACTCGCCAGTGCGCTCACTATCTTGACCCCGACGTATGCTCCCACTCCCAGCACGCCCACGCCGATCACGAAGGTTTTCAAGTTACGACTCTCGACGTGAGAGTACGTCGCCTTGGCCTCCTCGCATTCGCCCATGTGCGTGATCGTCTCGTACTCAGGGACGTATTTGAATGCAAACCTGGTTTCCTCCTGCAGTCCGTACTTGCTGTGTACAATCACAGCCCAGAAAACCTGCTTCAGCGTTTCGATCTTCCGCCGGTCGAGATAAGGTATCATTCGATAAGTGTAGCAGAAGAAGACGAAGAAGAGACATTGCCCTGTCATCAATGCCCAGTAATATGGTGATGGACGCGGCAATCCCAGCTCATCACAGAGCTCATTCCCATTGAGCCAACGAGCGGACGCAACGAGGAAGTCCGCCGAAGCATAGCCTGGCGGCTGCCCTTCCAGACTCTTGATAATATTGTTTGCCAGCACAGCCGATGTGTGAGTAGGGTGTATCTCGTTCAGGAGTAGTGTCTCCATCAATCGCTTGGCCTGTCCAGTCGTCTCGAAGTGTCCAGCCGGGCAACCTATAACGTAGCCAATATACCTCCACAAAGCAACATAGTCCTCAGCTTCCCGCTGACGAATATAGATCCCCTGCCTCGGCAGACTCAAATAGATCAACGAAGACGAAAACGTCGCAATCGTCGCCAAACAATCCAAATCATTGATCGGCACCCCCCAAGCCTCAACATCATAATACTCCGGCCTCGTCGCCCTCAACTTCATAATCCGCTGTCTCACAGCAGCATGCAGCAACCTTACACGAATCGTCGACGCAAACCCATCCCCACCAGGCTGCATACTCTCCACCGATTTCGTGCATTGCAGAATATGCTGCGTCGTCTCAAAAAGTCTCCCTCTCGCAACTTTCGTCGAAAAACCACCCGTCCGAGCCAAAACTTCCACGACTCGAGCTGCTCCCATGCCACCGAGTAGTGACTGATATGCCAAACCCGTCAAACACGCTCCACCATACCTGTAAAACACATCCTGACCTCGTTGAATTTGGTCCCAATCGACCCATTCAGGAACTTCATTAACCTCTTTCCAAAATTTCCCCAGCAATTCATCTTTCTCTGCATTCTCCTTCAAAATCGCATAAAGATCCCTTTGCGGGACTTTCAATTCTTGTTTCTTATCGTCTTCTGCCCTGGGAAGTTCTCCCGTAGTATTCGTACTCCCAACAGCTGAAACTTGTCCATTATTCCTCGGCAATTGATTCTTCTCCGGTGGCGAAATGGCATTCAATCGATCCAGAACTTCTTCGGCAATGGTATCGTAGGAGAATTTGAGAGGTTCGCATTGTTCCGGTGTGAGATGTTGGGAGTCGAGTTCGAATCTATAGCCCCATGCGCTGTGGTACAGTGAAAAATGTTCATGTCAGAAGGAGTCTTGCCACTTTGGCATGTGATAATGTAGATTACTAACTTTCTGGTATTCGGTGTTGTCCTGTAGAATGGGTTTGGCCACGCCATCGTTGCTAGAAGGAAAGCGAAGATCAAGGAAATGCAAATATGCGACTGAATTGAGTTGATAAACTTGCACGCATGACTATGTCTTGTACAATGGTGAAGAAGGAGCGAGTTATGCACTGGTTGTCTCGCGGCACGCTACCGCGGCCTTAGCCTGTGATCGTGGACGCCACGAGACGAGTGACGTTATCGATCGCTCCCTGCTCTTGAACAGAGAGTCATGAGACACTCTCAGACAGGATTGAGTGAAGAGGTTGCCCGCACAGCTTTGTAGACAGTGCAGGAACAATGCTGGTGGCCAGGATCTTTTGGCCAGCACAGCTTCTGCCTCGGCGTTCATCACAAGCTCGAGTTACAAAAACCCTTCCAAAAGTGCCAAGATGCACATGTCAATACTATACGACTCGACGTGAGCACAAGAGGATTATTTGCTGGCAGTATACTCGCCATTTCATTTGCTTACAAGCGTCAAGTCGACGCGCACGATCTACTAATATGCTACAATTTTCGTCGCTTGCCCTTCGTTTCATCTTCATCGTCAGCACGTTCTGTACCTCGCCATTCCGAGATCTTTTGTTCAACGTCCGAGAACATCTCCTTCGTAGAGAGTGCCATACCGTCTTCGCCAGGATTGAACATGTACGCATTGGCAAACATGCGCATCAATTCTTTCTCAAGTTGTGCTCCATTGACGATCACTTTCGGTGGTGTCGTATCGGAGGTGCGCTCTAACTCCACCGTAGCTGATGTTGCATTTGCAGCCTCAGAAGGTGAATCCGTAGTGGACGTTGCCGCCTTTACAAGCTGCGTGCCGGCCGTGATGGCGGTTTTGATTGTCTTCAGATTCTGCGGCTGCCGCACTATGTCACTGTAGCCAGGTGCGTCTCGATCTCGGACGGGCCCAGCAAAGTAGGCAGCATGTTTGTGACTCAGAATGTCGTTCATTACAGCCGACGACATCTTGTTGAAATTGCGCACCGCGATGACCGTATTGCTGCGTGGCGCGGGGGTGGAGGATTCTCCATCATCTCCTCTGTTCGGTGACTGCTGGCGCTTGCGCTTTGATGGTGGTTGCTGCTGGTTCTGCAGGGTGCCACGGCGTTTGCGAGTCACCCGACCAGATGCAGGGGTAGCAGAAGGAGCTGCTGCATCCTCGGATGTGTCTGCAGGTGTAGATGGCTCCAATTTGACACCATTTCGGCTCGGTGGTCGATCATCGGAATGGGGATTAGCACCAGTGGCGGTACTGACAGAGTGACTACGTGTGCGTGCGCGAAGCGATTCGTCGGCGGTCGAAGAGACCACACTATGACCTCCAGGACTTCGCTCACGTGCGTTGGCCTTTCGCTTGCTGATTCTACTTTTCGATGCTGGCTCGGCTTGGAGTCGATCCTCGACAGACGACACGTCCCGCCCACGACCACCACGCGCGACACGTGCTGGTGACCTTCGCTCCTGTGTTGGACTGAGTGGCTCAATGATGGGACGAGGCTTCTCTGCAGAAGGCAGCAAGGGAGAGGGCTGGAATTCCTCCTTCCACAAAGGCTTGGGCTTAGGCCGAGTGTTCCCCCTCGGTGGTGTAGCAAGCATGCTGAGTACGTCTTCGACCCTGCGATTAAGATGCGGTGCCACCCGTGGAGCAGTCGCTGGCGTTCCGTGCGCGTGTGGAACGTACGTAGATGCGCTTGGTGCGTTGATTGGAGGCGCTGGTTGAGGGCGGATGGGCTGGTGGTGCATTGGCCTGGACGGATCTTGAGGAGCCACTTGGAATGGTTGCATAAACGCTCCTTGATGCATCTGACCAGGATGAGGTTGCACATGCGCTTGATGTCCATACGTAGGCGTTTGCGGATGCGGAGGTTGATATGAAGGCCGCCGGTCTTGATAAGGTGGCTGCTGCTGGTAGTAATTATTCGCATGAGGAGGGATAGGGCTCTGATACGGCGCTGGAGCAGCTCCTGGAGGAGGTCTGTGTGGCTGCTGGTAATGCTGCTGCTGCTGTTGTTGTATGGGTGCGGCATATTGATGTTGCCCAGGTGAGCCGGTGTGACCAACGGGAGATGGGGGCGGTAATGCCATGCCCGGCGGAGGAGGGAGTATTGGCCGAGGCGACGAAGAGGGCCGGGAAAGGGATTGTTGCAGCTGAGGGCTGCTCATAGATCCTTGGCGGCCATGTGTATGAGGGGGCCCATAAGGAGAATGATGTCCACTAGGAGGGCCTTGAACATAATTGTGATTCGCTGCATGGGTATGAGGCACAGCCTGCACTTGCTGCGGTATTTGACCTGTAACTTTTGGTGGGATACCGAAGCGAGGTGATTGAGGTGCCATCTCAGACAACGGTGGCAGTTTTGTGTTGGAAGATGCCCTCCGATGCTGTGGCTCAGGTCCATGATTGATGACGGCGTCGATTTTGGCCTGAGCATATGGTTTCGAGGTTGCCTGGGAAGAAACCTCGGGCTGCTTTGGTATCACCGGGCTGGCAGTCGCAGATGGAGTGCGAACGATGTCTGGGCGTGCAACCACAGGCTGCGTATGAGCAGTGGATGAAGGCTTCGGCGAGGGCTTCGGGCTCTGGGTCTGAGGGCCAGCACGCTCTGGAAGACGTCTTGCACTCTCCTCACGCTGCAGCCGCTCGTCCCACAGTCCAGCCTCAATGTCCTCAACGTGCTGCTTGCTCTCGGCGTATTTGGTCTCGTAGCCCTTGATTTTAGACACTGCATTCTCGCGGTATCTCGCGTAGAGCCGGGTGACGAGTTGAGGAATCAGATGCGCATGCTGTGCTGCCTCGTGGACCGTGGGCAGCACTGGACTCGCGATTTTGCGCTTGCGACTGCTGGGAGACGCATCGCCGTTCGAAAGGTGGTTCTCCTCATCATGGTCGCGGCCCAAGTCATGCTTCACCTCTTCCTTGAGTAGGCCCAGATACAGCTCACGCAGAGCGTCGGGACTCAAGCGACCGGCATCGAAGGCAGGGTCATTGCGCACCAATGGCACGCTGAGCAGCTGGCTCGAAATGCGGTTGAAGCTGATGGGGTGCACGCCCTCACATCGCAAGGCCTGAAAGAGCAGTAGCGACTCGAGGTGGGTGTAGGCGGTGACGAGAGGTGTCATGAAAGCGCCGTCTCCAGCACTGGCGCGCCACTTCGCTGGATCGGTCGGGTCGTCTCTGTGCATGCAGGCCGCTCATATTCTCGAGAGCAGGTGTCTCATCAGATGGCGCACATGTCCGGCGGGCGTGCGAGCGTCAGGCAGTCAGGCAAGCAGGCGGCGAGGCCGTGAGGGGGCGCGTGGTCGCGGAGCGGTGGACGGAGCGGAGATGCGAGATGGAATTACGGGCGGCGTGTCGGTGGCGGACGTGGTCCCATGGGCGTGCGGTGTGTCGTTCCAACGTGTGTTCGGTGCAGATTGCGACCAGAGAGCAAGGGCCCATTCTCAATCTGAGAGTGCCAAGGCCGGCGCGCCTCAAGGCGTTGGTCGCGCGTTGCCTTCTGCTGCTGCTGCGGGCAGCGCGTTGCGGAGCGGCATTGACACGGACAACCGCGAGACAACCAACAACAGCAGCGTTCGTCACCAACAACGGCATCGCGGCAATCGGCTGACTGTCTGCTATCTGCTACTCCTGTTGACGACACTCGACCAACGCCGCGGGCAGGCTGTCACAGCGTAGTGTCTCCGGCAAAGAGGCCCTTGCGTTACAAAGTGCAGCCGAGACAACTCCCTACCCAAACCTCCCCTGCGGTGCGGATCGTCACCGTAGATCTCTTGCTACTGGAATTGTCAATTAAACCACCAGTGTTGCCCGTACGCCCAACGCGCCGACCCTCTGCTCGTGTGCCTCCTTGTCACCCACCCCGTTGTCGCCCGCCCACCGTCTCCTAGCCAAGAGGCAGGCGCAGAACCCGTAGCAGTAGTAGCAGAAGCAGCACCACCACTCGAACCCTTTGCGCATCTTCAATCCCACAACATGGCGGAAGAGGAGCAGCAGCCCAAGCGGGTTTCGCGCCCTCGTCCCGAATCGTAGGTGCTGTAGAGCTCCTCTTGCGCAGCAGGCGATACTGACCGCTTCGCAGCACCATTGCGCAGAACTTCGCTGCCGACCTGGACTCGATGTTTGGCTTAGGGGAAGTCGACGACTTGTCAAGGACGATTGAGGAAAAGTATGCCTGATCAGCTCTGCTCCTGCCTGAGCTCCGCTAAGACTAGCGACAGGAAATACACAGTCAGCTCGGGACAGCAGCAATTGCAAGAGCTCGAAGCCCGACTTCGCGAGACCGAACAGCGCTTGGCCAAGGTGTCGCGACAAAGCTCGCCAGCACCTCGAGGCGACAATGCCGATTCAAAGCCCTACACGAACGGCAATCACACTTCGGAGGGGGCAGCGACGAGACCCAGCCCATTGGCACAGAAACCCACGTATCCAGCCGATCGGCCGCCGACCGCTGACCGCCCTCCATCAAAGCGAGCAGATACGGACAAACTGGCTGCGAGCATTCCCGGAGCTCTGCCACAATCGCCATCACCACACTACCACAGCAACAACGATTATATCATGGTGGACCGCAATGGAGCTCAAGCCCAGAGGGGATACGGTTGAATGAAAGACGAGAAATGGCTGGAGAGGTGGCACCGCTATGGAGACTGCAGTTCAGGCGTATGGACCGGCTGTGAGAAGGTATGGAAACCGTTCTTTTCAGCTCATTTTTTGGAGTTGCAATTGTCACTTAGTTGCTGCGATAAGCATTGCCAGACCACGGCGTTCTTTGCGTACAGTACTGCTTCTGCTCACGACGTCACCGTGCGTGCCACCAGACCGACAACATCCTTGCACAATATAAGCACAGAGCTAAGGAGTCTGCTGCATGGACGTTGGAGCAATATTGAAACTGGTCACGTCATGGCCACTACTTCCATTTCATCAGCACTTTGCTGAAAACCTAACTACCGAAGCAACACAGCTCTCCCCGCCCAGTTGCAGTCAGCAATGGACCCTCGTGTCCCCTCAATGGCTCCGCACGTGCCGACCAACAAGAGAGAACCATGAAAGGGGCGCCATCCCGCTCACATACCAGGCACTGCTTGTCAACAGCAACAATTTTGTCGAACGCTGGACGAGTTGCAATTCGATAGACATCGTGACAGGGTCCTAGCGGTGCTTACACGGTCTACTGCCGGAAAACAAAACAGAAACCAGGATTGAGAACTCCGTACCCCTCTGAGTGGGAAACTCGAGTGCACTTTCGATCCCGTATCTCTGACTTGTGCATCGCAGCTAAGGCACTCCGTCTCGACAAGCGAGGCAGCTTACAAAATGCAGTTCGCGAGAGACATCGCAAAGTGAGCGTTTTGCCCATTTTCCGCTTTGCTGCCCGCAACTAGACGGTGCACGCGATATGCTTTCCAATCTCTACCAGACGTCCGTATGGACACTACTTCCATACACTATTGCCGGAATCGTACTTTGCAGCATTGTCTACATTATCCGCATTCGTTTTCGACCAGGCTTGAGGCACATCCCAGGACCATTTCTCGCTTCAATCAGCGACCTCCATAGGGTCATAAGCTGCGCCCATGGAAAACAAATGGACTACCATCTCCAATTGCACAAAAAATATGGAAAGTTAGTGCGAATCGGTCCCAATCATGTCATGTTCAGCGATGCTGCACTCATACCGCAGGTCTATGGTATTGGCAGTAAATTCATGAAATCCAACTTTTACCTGCCGTTCGATATCAAAACCCCGACTGGGATGATGAGCACGGTATTCTCGGAACGAGAGGCACGGCGCACAGAGGTATCCGACGACCTATCGCGAACGCTTATGCTTTGAATACGTTGAAGGAGTTGGAGCCGATGAACGACGCTTGTTCGGCAATGGTTGTGCAGAAGTTCAATAGACTGGTTGGGCAGGATATTGATCTTGGGACTTGGTTGCACTGGTATTGATGCGTGATGAGCATTGTTGATTAATGGCTAATCTGATATTCAGGTATGCCTTCGATACGATAACGTCCATCACGTTTTCGAACACTCTTGGATTCATGGAGCAAGAACGTGATATTGATCGGATTCTCGAATCGGTTGAAGGTCGGCTCATGTTTAACAGCGTGATAGGCCAAGCATCGTAAGTATATGAGCGCCAGTCTTACCACACTGGTAACCGTGTCTACCTCTGAATGCAACTACCTCTGAGTGCAACCCCAGGTCGCTAAGCTAATCAGCAAAGCAGTTTATGGATCGAGAGCGAATTTGGTTGGGTGCTTGCACTCAGAGGTAGTTGCATTCAGAGGTAGCCACCGTTACTTCTCTGGACTGTCGAGCTGCAGCCACGGCCAACACTGTGACAACGGCTAGAGTCAAAACTCGTCGGCCGATCAGAGACACTCAATTTACGGTCACTAATGCCTCCAGATAGATACCTTCACAAATACCTCTTCGGCAGCACCCTCGTCTCAAAACTCGCCAACCTAACCCCCTCCCTCCGAATCATGAACACAAGCAAATACATCGTCGCCTTCGCCGCCAAACAACTCCAACGCTACGAGGCCTAAGACTTCAACACCGTCCCCCTCAAAGAAATGCTCGACCGCTTCAAACTTACCAAAGAAGGCTCCGGCGAAACAAATCATCTCCTCCTCCCGAATGCTTAGCCACGCCACAAGCAACATCTTCGCAGGCAGCGACACAACCGCCGCATCCCTCCGTTCAATCTTCTACAATCTCTGTCGTAACCCCCGCGCTCACGATACCCTCCTCACTCCGCAGAACGAAATGGAAAACTCTCCGATCCAGCTACATTCTCCGAAGCGCAAAATCTTCCATACCTTCAAGCCGTTATTCGCGAAGCGTTGCGAATGCATCCCGCTGTAGGGTTATTACTCGAACGTGTTGTTCCTTCCGGAGGTTTCGAAATCGAAAATACTAGGATTTCCCTCCCAGAAGGTACAATCATCGGCGCAAACCCCTGGATCATGGCACGCGATGAGAAAGTTTATGGACCTGATGTTTATGAATTTCGACTGGAGAGGTGGTTGGAAGCTCCTCCTGAGGAATTGAAATTAATGGACCGGAATGATTTTTCGTTTGGGGCTGGGGCGAGGACGTGTTGTGAGGAAATTTTCTCGCTCCTTTTATATTCTTTTCCCCGCTTTCTTGTTTTTTTTCTCTGTTGCTTCTGGTGGCATTTTGTGGTTTTCGTCGCTAACGAGATTCGGTAACGAGTAGTGGGGAAGAATATCAGTTTGCTGGAGATGAGTAAATTGGTTCCTCAATTCTATTGACAATTTGATTTTGGACTTACGGATCCGGAGAAGGAGTGAGAGTTGCATAATTTTTGGTTTGTGGGCCAGACGGGCTTGATTTGTAAAGTGAAGCGCAGAAACAAGAAGTTGAGCTAGTATAGGTGACACCTACGCTCGTTGCATGAGATACAGAAGCTTTGAATCGCAGAAAAGTCTCGAACGTTCTCATAAATCATGCTCATCACTGTACATTGCCATCATATATTGATAAAGAAACTCTTCTCCCCCTCTTGCGGCTTAACCTCCGCCCTCTTTATAATCGGATCCGCGCAAGACACTCTAATCCTCTCAACCGTCGCCGGACTAATCAGACTCAAAACCTCCTCACAACCATGCTGTTTCCTCGCAGCCTTCAACGCATCCCGTATAGCAAAGAACACCGCAGAACCCATAAAAAGCGGAGGCTCCCCCACCCCCCTCGACCTCTGAATCGTCCTCAGGTTCTCCCAATTCACGTCCTTCAACAAACTAACATTAAACTCCTGCGGAATATCCCTAAACCCGGGAATCTTATACGCTCCAGGTCCCCTCGTGAAAATCTGTCCACTGGCACGATGCCATAGAGATTCTTCAATTGTGAATAATCCCATACCTTGTACGAAAGCCCCTTCGATTTGCCCATAATCGATTGCGGGATTAATAGAGCGACCAACATCCATTTTGATATCTGCTCTTCGACACGTCCAATCACCGGTTAAAGTGTCGATTTCGACTTCTGCGGCTGCGACGCCTTGAGTGAAGTAGAAGAACATGTGAGTTTGTTCGCTGGTGGTGTCGCCCCAGACGTAGCCGATGTCGGGGGTTTTGTAGAAGCCGTTGGCGGAGAGGTTGACGCGGTCGAAGTAGGCTGCGTGAGCTAGTTGTTTCATTGTGGCGTCTTTGCCGAATTTTTCGCGGTAGGGGGCGAGGCGTGAGTTGAGTTGTTGACAGGCGTTCCAGATGGCGTAGCCGTTTAGGTCGGAGGATGCTGATGCTGCGGTGGAAGAGGTGTTGGCGACGGTGTTGGTGGCTGTCTCGGAGATGAAGACGTTGTCTAGAGGTACGCCCAGAGCTTCCGCGGCGATCATGGTCATCTTTGTGTGTAGACCTTGACCCATTTCTGTACCGCCATGTGCCACGAGGACACTGCCGTCATGATAGATGTGTACCAGAGCACCGGCTTGATTGAGGAAGAGCGCAGTGAAGGAGATGCCGAATTTGGTGGGAATGAGAGCCAGTCCACGTTTCTTCCACTTGCTCTTCTCGTTGAAAGCGGCAACTTCTTGTTTGCGACGTTCCCATTCCGACTCTTCACGTACTTGCTTCCACATTAGTGGCACATACCAGTCTTTCAGCTCTTGTCTGAAATGTGTCTTCTCTCCCGCTTTGTACATGTTCATCTCTCGTAACTTCTCGACTGGAATCTGCAGACGATCCGCCACTTCCTCCATGGCAGTCTCGACGATGAACATGCCCTGAGGTCCACCGAAGCCTCGGAATGCAGAATTCGATACGGTATTCGTCTTGCAGATGCGCCCACGCACAAAGACATTCGGGAAGTTGTACACCCCGTCAACGTGGCTCAGAGCACGATCGACCACAGCGGCACTCAGATCTTGCGTCCAGCCACCATTATTGTAAACGTCGGCGTCGAGCGCTTGCAGCTTGCCATCTTTGCTGACAGCGATCTTCCAATGTGATAGAAACGGATGCCGTTGACCGGAAGTCATGATGTCTTCATCGCGATTGAGCATACATCGCACAGGCCGACCAGTCTTCTTCGCTGCCGTGGCACAGATACCAGCGAGCTGTATTGAACGTGTTTCTTTTCCACCGAAGCCGCCTCCCAGACGCTTGACTCGGGTCACAATCTTGTTTGCAGCTACTCCAGTAACCTGAGCGACGTATGCTTGTGTTTCTGTGGGATTCTGTGTTGAGCTAAAAATCTCCATCTCGCCATCTTCGGGTTTCGGCACTGCCACACAAGCATTCGTTTCGAGATAGAAATGCTCCTGGCCACCCATGCGAGCAACACCACTGAAGACGTGATCAGCCTCTGCGAAAGCCTTGTCAACATCTCCATTCTTGATCCAGTGATAGTGATCATAAAAGCTGTTGGCAGCGATCGCTTCCTCCATTGTGAATATGGCGGGTAGCTCTTCGTACTCCACCCATACCGCTCGCATGCCCGCTTCAGCACGCTTCGCCGAAGTGGCTAGGACCATTCCTATCGGCTGGCCGGCTGTAAATACTTCGTCTAGAGCAAAAAATGTCTCGTCACAATTGGGAGCACCCCAGTAGTTGGCCTCTGGATTCGGAAGATCTCGATGATCAACATAGTCAACGACACCTGGCAGCTCGAGCGCCGCAGAGGTGTCGATGCTGACGATCTTCGCGTGAGCCTTGGAGCTAAGCAGCAGGCATCCATATAATTCATTCTTCTGCACCGGTATATCATCAGTATATTGAGCTTCGCCAGTAGACTGCTTCAGTGCAGCAACATGTTCCTTCTCTTTACCCAATATGTTTTGCTCGTAAGCTTTGCCAGCAGTATGATCCTTCTGGCCCCTGGAGATCTCGCGTTCGATTTCGGGAATGCAATCTTGGTCAAGCTCAGCATCTGCCGGATTCAATGCAGCCAAAACCTCGTGGTAGAACTTGTAAAAGAAGCCGAGTGCAAGTGATTTGCGGTAGGTTGCCATGCCTCCTGGCACGCCAAATCGAAGATCGAAGTCCTGCTCGAGTGCATTCATGACACCTTCGAGCGTTGCTGGGTCGGCGAATTTCTTGCCCTCTAGATATGCCATTGCATTCTTCGCGCCGATAGTGATGGGCGCCATGCCTCCATACACCAGACTTGAGTTTTTGACAATGTTCTCATCGTCAAGATGGACACGCAAGGCGGCGTTGACAATCGCAATATCGTCGTCCTTTCTCTTGGCTTGCTTGTAGGCACGCATGTGTTCGCCTTTCTCCTGGAACACGGGTATTTTGATACTGGCAATGATTGCGTCTGGTGGTAGCGCAGTTACTCTGTATGCTTTGAAGAACTCGGTCATCGGGATTTCAACTGTCTGGTCAAGCGACTTTGCAACTATCGTTGCGTTTGTACCAAGGAAGACGGGATTGAGATCGGAAATGGGTGATGCTGTTGCGAGGTTTCCCGCAGGCGTTCCGACATTTCGAATCTGACGACCGGCAAAGTATTTGATCTGCTTGTTGATCGCTACGAAAGGCTGGCCGCGTTTTTCGCCGTAACGTTCGGCTGCTTCGAGTGAGAGATGTTCGAGGTCGGTGAGGGTGATGTTGCCACCAATCTCAACATGATCATCGTGAAACTCGTATTGACGTAGTTCTGGAATATCTCCCACAAAGACAGACACAGTGTATTGCATAGCCTTGAACTTCACCTCGATCTGTGTTTCTGTGCTACCACCGATAATCTTGGCCGAAGGATAGACACTTTTGATCTCCAAAAGCTGCTGAACTGTCACTGGACGATACCAACGCTTTCTCTTGTTGCCAAAAGCCAATGGCTTATACTCATGTTTCTTGAGTGCGGGCGGAAATATTAGCTCGGTGTTGGAATTGTACTCGATGAAGCCTGGAGGCGTGAAGCGCTTGATCGGTTGATCATCGCCCGCGTCACCCGATTTGCAGCATCCACCTGCACCATTTGTGCCTTTCTTCTCCATGCAACAACCTGAGCCACCGTTGACCTGGGCTTTCGCACAGCCTAAGGTGCCGCTGAAGGTTTGTGCAGCATCGAGAATCGGTCTGTAGCCCGTACACCTGCACAGGTTGCCATCGAATGCTTCTTCGACCTCGATCTCAGACGGTTGTTCGTTATTACGAAGTAAAGCGTACAAGCTCATGACAATGCCGGGCGTACAAAAGCCGCACTGGCTGCCATTGCCCTTTGCTATCCGCTCCTGCGCAGGATGTGGCTTCTTCACCGAGCCAATGCCCTCAACGGTGATGACATGCTTGCCGTCCACCGAGACTAGCGGGGCGAGGCACGCATTGACCGAAGCATGATATATCTTCTTCGTTGTTGGATTGTACTGCGAAACGACAACAGTGCAGGCTCCGCAGCCTCCCTCAGCACAGCCCAACTTTGTCCCCGTCAAGCCCACGCCTCGCAGATATTCCAACAGAGTCACTTCCGGATCGGCCTCATCGAGCGTGACCTTGGTCCCATTGAGGTAGAATCGCAGGGTATCGTCGTAGTGCTCGGTGGTGGAGGACAGCGATCGCTGGGCAGCAGGCTCCACTGCTGGCTGCGGTTCGACCAGGCCGGGCGCCATGGTCTGCCCGCCGCTGCTGAGGTGTTTGTCGTAAGGAGCAGCTCACGGTGCTGTGCTTGTCATGGACTGGAGTGAGTGGTGGCGATAAGGCAGCTCGCCGTTTGTCGAAGGGAGACCAAGGAGAGCACGGGAGAGTTTGGGGAAAGACAAGGAAATGTTGCTCTCTCACCTGCAACAATCATCAGCGAATCTTGGTGGGCTGTGGACGACGCCTATCGCATCCACACGCGTTGCATGCAGCGCTCGCTCGCGGTTCCCAGGACGGCGGCGACATGCGATGCGTGCCAGAGTGGAGCTGCTCGGCTCGCGACACCCGCCGCGCAGGGTCTGCCATCGTTCCTCGCCGCCGATTCTGGACAGCAGCAACCCTCACCGAGTACTGTACGTCCATTGTCGGAGTCATTCTTGATGCTCACCCGCTCTCCCGCTGAGCGTCGAGTGCCGTCGATGAGCACCCACGACCCGCCAGTGCATTTCGCTGCTGTCGGTGGTCTCCGACTAGCCCCATCCTCGGCCAAGGTATGTGTGGGATGAATATGCAGCACACAGGCATCCTCCATACCTCCCATACCGCCTCACTATCAACTGAGCTGTCAGCGAGACGGAGAAAAGCTCCAGGATCTCCCGCTGTGCTCCATGGAAAAGCCATTGCTCTACTTCACGGTCGTATCAATACACTGCCATCTGCACTGAGCATTGCCACATCTAGACCGCTCACGAGACATTTACGACCGATCACGAGCTCATCGCATGCCTGGCACTGACAAGCCCTGGTCGACATTCGCTCATAGGTAGGTCGTGCGGTATCTCCACTCGCAACGAGTACTTATGCTGGATTCACCACCAAGTCGATATATGTGACAGTCTCTAGAAGAGCGAGACCTCTCAAGCTAGCGCAGGTACCTCAGTGAACACGTCAGAGCTGCGCCGATTCTTGCACGACCTCGACCACTGCTTTGGCCGTTGCCGTTCAGCATGCTGGCCCGGAGGGTATTCCAGCCAGTCAGAGCTCCTTTTCGTCCTCCTACAGGTGCCGGACGGCTGCTCTAGCAGCGCCGTCCAGCTGACTGGTACCACCTGCGAGGTCAGATGAGAAGCTGGGCAGGATCCACTACTGCCCACGACCCGATGAGCTGGCGGATGGAATCATGTACCTTCAGAATAGCTCCGCTCTTGGACTTTAGGATCTGCCAGATTGAAGATTATCACGGACTATCATCGCACAACCGTAACGCAGAGCGCACCAGGCCCAATCCAGCAACTACAATGTCTACAACCATGGCGTCGAGCTCCACCGCTTCTTCCACAGCCGTGGCTAGCGATAGCTCCCGAGCGCAAGAAGAAGCTCGTGCAGCAGTCGTCGCATCGCTTGAATCTGCTGGCTCAAACTACGACAGCCAATTTCAGCGTCGAGCAGCCGATATCCACGCCAACGCCACTGCTATTGCCAAGCAAGAAGCAGAATTAAAGAAGCAGACTGCTGCGCTTGCCAAAGAAAGCGCCAAGTGGCAAAAAGACCTCGACAAGACCACCAAAGGCCTCAACGAATTCGGCGATTTGCAGAATTGGGCTGAGATGATGGAACGCGACTTTTTGGTTTTGGAGGAAACTCTACGACTCGTTGAAGGCGAAGCAGAGCAAGAATCTGCCAGTGGCGGAAGCACCTGGAGACTGTAGAGGAGCAGCTGAGGTTACGCGTTCTTGAGGCTCGGAGATAGTCGTTCGAGACTGGGTTCCAGGGACATGCTTGCTAATGAGTGAGGCTGAAAAGAGAGACTTTATCCAGTGCACAGGACGGCAATGGAGCTTGGCATATTGGTTTTGAACCCAAAGCTGGTGAATGAAATCAAAGAACTTCCTGAATTCATCAGATCTTTTGAACACCACCACCACCGTTCCTCTCTCAAGTAATCATATACCCCCCATCGACAGGCAAATTCACCCCCGTAACCCAAGCTAATCGAATTCAGTCAGAGCCAAAAAGTCCAAACCAAAAATTGAATAGAAGTAACGAGGGAATACGAAAACACAAAAAAAAACTCACCACAATCATCACTCGCAAGAAACAGCACCGCTTTCGCCACATCTTCCACTCTCCCCATCCCACCAAACGGATGCGCCTTATCAATCGCCTCCTTTTTAATCGGACTGTTCTGCAAATTCTGCGTCATAGCCGTTTTTAAGAATCCAGGACAAATCGAATTCACATGGATTTTATGTGGTGCGTAATCTAATGCGATTTGTTTTGTTAGTTGGGCTACGGCGCCTTTGGAGGCGCAGTAGGCTGGGGTGTTGTGGTAGGCTACTAGGGCTTGGATGGAGGCGGTGTTGATTATCCAGCCAAGGGAGGTGGTATTAGGGAGGGGTTGTTGGGAGAGCATTTGTGTTAGGACGTATTTTGAGCCGAGGAAGATGGATTTGACGTTGATGAGCATTGTTAGGTCCCAGTCGGATTCGGGGAGGAGGTGGATTGGGAGGGGGGTTGGGTGGGTTGATTCGACTGAGATGCCGGCGTTCTGTTTGAATGGCGATTGTTAGTGAGAGGAATTGGGCTGTAGGTCGGCTGAGAAGGCTCACGTTGCATATGATATCGATGCGGCCGTATTTCTTGACGCCTAGGAGAACGATTCATCAGAGAACGTGTTGAGTTCTGGTGCCGTGGAATGCAAATCTCACATTGAGTCACCATATGTTCTACCTCTTCAGCCTTAGTCATATTTGCATGAACGAAGACCGCCCTCTCTTCACCATGCAATCGATGCAATTCCTGGAGTGTCGTCTCTCCATCAGTACGATTGTTGAAGTCGTCCGCTTTTCCGGTAGCAGCATTGGTCTTGTTGCGCGGATTCTCATAGAGGTCGACGCAGCAGATTTTGGCCCCTTCCGCAGCGAGTTGAAGTGCGATTGCACGGCCTAGGCCAGATGATGCACCTGTCACTATCGCTACACGATTCAATAGACGACCGGAAGACATGATGGTGGTTGGTTAGGTAGCTTCAAGGTTGATCGCTGGAGCGAGAAGTGAAGCGTTGTGGAGGAGAAGCTCGAGCTCAAGCTTGCCTGCTCTGCTATTCGAAGGATGCACGAAGTAGAAGCTGCATGACCTGTGTAGCGGGCGAGAACCACGCAATTCGACGTCGCAGCGCTCAGTCCTGAAATGGCGCGTCGTCCTTCCGCTGAGACTTGTTGGATTACCTCGCGTGGACATAGACCATCGACGTGCACATGAAATGGAAGATCATGCATTTCTCCGTGATGCAGCTACCCGGCTTTGACCACATTCTACGAGCCAAGTACAGTATCTTCGTCCATCATCTGATCCTTCATTATGTGCATTCAGATCCCTCGTACGATTCCATTTCCCTTCAACTGTGATGAATCCAAGAATCTAGTATAAAGGCTCCCGTGTGAAAATGCTCATTGCTGTGGACATGTTCCTCATTTTCATGCCCTCCCTGATCCCAAGTCCCTGCTTGCCAAACGCCTCGAGCCCTCTCATGCCATGCATCAAAAATCCGAAATTCTTTTTGAAAGCGCCTTCGCCGAATGATATCCACAATGAAGCAACCAAAGATGCATAATCGTACAGTCAACACCAGGATGCGGCGGTACGTGTCCCGAGCAGGCCCTTCGGACATTCCAAAGCGGTCTGCTGTTGCCGAGGTGCTGCTCCAGGAAAGAAGATTACAATGCCGCTGATAGATGCAATGCAATGCAAGTTAGTAATGTTGCGCTCCAGTCATTAGTCTCTCCAGGCCGTGGTCGCGTAATTCTGAGCTCACGTCATGAGATTCCCTCAGCTCCAAAGCCATTTACTCCTCCATTGTGCCGAACTTGACTCGTGAGACCGTTTAGGTTTCTTCTCTTTTGGTTTGCTAGTCTCTGCCTTGCAGCCGTGCATGAAGGAGTTCTTTGGGAAATCGTAGTCGGCCTGCTCCCAATGCGTGATGTTGATGTTGACATATGGTTCCGGATGGTTTTTGATGTACTCCGTGGTCGGATACCCAACAGGATCGCAAGTCATCTCATCGCCTTCGTTCTGATAGATGCGAATGTAGTCAATTCTCATCGTGGCAGGGAACAATTTGGCCAGACCAGTAAGATTGACGGCGGAGAAACTGTTACTCATTCCAAAGTTCGCGATGATTGTCATGGGCTCCTCTGGGATCACTCTTTGGCCAATATTGCCATTAGGCCCAACGGAATTGCCTTCGATCTTCCATGTGGGCTCATCGCCCACATACCAGGTGATATATCCATCTGCGCCAGGCTCGTATTCGAATGCATAGATTTGGTATGCATTTCCATCGTACCATTTATTGTTCAGCGCAGTAAGAGCCGAGATGGCCTCTTGATATGGTCCTCCTTGGTACGCGTTCGCTTCGGTGATGCGATAGTCGTAGATCTCCATCCAATCCGACTGGGGCTGATAGAACAGGTCAAATGGCGCCACTTGGAAAGATTGAGAAGCAGCACCGATGGCAGCTCCTGCTGGAGGATCCAAGTACTCAACAGATGCTTCGATGGCATCGATCTCTGGAGCACTTCGACTCCTGCCGGGAGAGGGATGGTCTTCGCCGCTGCAAGTGCACGCGGGCAACCTCATTCCAGGAAGGTAATTAAGCCCATCTGGATCGGATTGATTTGGGGTAATGCCCACATCGCATTCATCGTGATAGCTGTATGGCCACATCCCGTCTGTTGTTGCAGCGTAACCGGGCCTGCCCAAGTTTCCCATGGCCCAGAAACCTGGCCAAAACCCGATCGTATCGCCGCGTCCTGGCAGAGATATGGAAGCTTCCAAATAACCACCTTTGAAGCAGAGTTTGTTCCACGACTGCAACATGCCCGATCGATAGTTCAGGTTGTGATTTTGGAAAGCGTCGAACTTGAGGTTGAGTGTGCCATTTCCGGTGGTCACAGCGTCGGGATCGTACCATTCGAGGTCCATGGTCACACCGTACCAAAAGTCCATGGCTTGGAAGTACGGGTCGTCTTCGTCGTAGAATGTGCGGCCGTTGTCATTGAATTCGTCACTAAAGACGAGTTGCTGCTCCTTGCCGTTATCACCTTTGCGAGTCTTCGCACTTTCTGGGGTGTCCGGATCTATGAGACCCCTCCGCACGTTTTTCAGATAAGGCTCCTTGTCTGAGATACACAGCGGGTCTTTGGAGCATGAGGTCCCCTGCGGTTCCAGCTTGCTCTGTACGAATGTCCTAGACGATGTTAGCGACAGCACATGCTCGGAGCTGTAAAAGAGATGCGCACAAAATTGGATATCCGATGAACAGGATCAATATCCCAATGGTGATTAATGCCAGCCCGCCCAAGTTGACGGCACCTCTTCTGTGAAGCAAGTCGGAGCACCTGAGCCTGTCATCCTTATCGTTTGGGTCTGGATTGTGCAAATAATCGTCCTTTTCCACGTCCTCGGGGAACAGTAACAGCCCGGCCCCCGGGAGGATGTTGAACTTTTCGCTCACGGTCTGAGTATTCACCCCCTCATCACTACCTGCTCTGCTCGGTGCTCTCGAGTCATCGAAAGGCGAGATGAAAGGCCCTCCATATCTGCTATCTCGACTCCCAGCGCTCTCCGAAGACCACGATGTTCTCCTACTATTGAAGCCACTCTCTGAGGGCGATCGCATAGGGCTGTCATCATCTCGAAATCGTCGTGTCTTGCTCTTGCGCGGGGGTAGCAATAGTTCTGCCGACTCCGCTGGAGCAGCGGAGGAATACAAGGAGTTTCCGCTCACGGCATTTCGCAATGACTGCGCGGTGCCAGACCGGCCAGGCTGTGTGAGTGATCGCGATGAAGGTTGCCGTGTGGCAAGGTGTGGACGTGAGTCTGCGCCTACGTCTGTGTTGATATGGAGGATGTCGCCGGCGCCCGAGTTCAGCCTGATCTGCGGCGGGTTGTGCCTGTCCATGGCCGACAGGGTGCGAGCGGCTGGACCAGGCCTGGGTAAGAGCGATTTGCACTAGGGGCCTCGAAGCGCAGTTTTATGTCGACCGCATGTGTTGTCCGATACAATATGGTGAGTGCGATTGCGATACAGTGAAGAAGGCCTGTTAGAATAGCGGACCAGACCAGGAAAGGCAGCGAGATCGTGTGTGAAGCAGGGCCAGAGGTCGCGTGGACGGCGGGGATTGACGCGTGTGGTATGCGGTCGTTTGGTGGCGAGGACGGCGGAAGCGCAGCAGCCACAGTCGCAGGTGTGAAGGAGAAGGACAGCGACGACGACGACAGCGAGCGACAACGAGCGACAACGAGCGAACTGGAGATGAAGACGGCGAAACGAGGTTGTGCGAGCTGTGGTTCTCGACAACGGCACAATTGACTTCACCCTGAATGGCGCGGAGCGCGATCCACCCAGACTCCACTCTCGCCATATTCTGCACTCAAATTCTGCTGCACGACGCGTACACAATACACCTCGTCTGCGCTCCGGCTGCAACGACGTCCTCCCGTGGCACCCTCCTGCGCTGCGTGTGCTGCACCGGCCTCGTGCCCACTCTGAAACCCGTCTCCACTCCATGTTGCTGCGCGCCGCCACGAGCCAGCCTCAGCCGGCGCTCTCTGCTGGATCGCCCACGGCGGCGACCAGGGGGCCAACGGCGGCTCCTCGCGACCCAGCGCATCCATGCTTCGAAATAGATTCGCCTCGCCTAGCTATGCCTCTCCGCCTGCCGCTGCGCTCGCAACCACGCCGTTTGCAGAGCCGTATCGCCCCGACTGCAGTGGCCGTGTGCGCGGCCTGCGTCTGACGCGGTGACAACAAGCATGCTCGCGCGAAATCGTTGCTATGCTATGCAGGAACACCCGAGCAGGATGCGTTAAGCATTGCGTGACTCCGGAGCTTAGCGAGCCGCTAGCCACGCTCGTCTCACACTCTAAAGTCTTTTTTCAGATGCCACGACCAGGCAAGATTTCTGCCGCCATTTCTTGTCCACGCACAGTGCAAGCGTCAGATCAGAACCTGGTCGCCATTGTTCACACAGACCTGCACTTACGCAAGGTCACTGCTACGCTGCCAACATGGAGTCTGATCGCGCGGCAGCCGATCTTGGCCCTGATGTATCTCTTACATCCTCTATCGACGGTGACATCGCCACACAGCCGAAACAGCCCAAGCGCCGCTTCATTGGCCGACGTGCGGCAGACGCCAAAGCCGCAGCGAAGGCAGAGGCCGGCAGTGGCTCGATCGAAGAAACAGGTGCCGTTCAAGGTACGCCACATCCTGCCTATACCAAGACCGTCCATCAAGCTGACGGGCATAGTTGCTGCCCGGCGACGGCCTGCTCGCGCATTGAACAATGTGCCAGATGACATCTTGTACGACAAGGACATCAACGCCGCTATTGCATTGTTGCCCAAGAACTACAATTTCGAGATCCACAAGACGATACATCGAATCAGGACATCTGGCGCGAAACAGATCGCACTGCAAATGCCAGAGGGGCTACTACTGTTCGCGACTACCATATCCGATATTATCACGCAGTTCTGTCCCGGCGTAAGTACGCTGATCATGGGCGACGTCACGTATGGTGCTTGCTGCATCGACGACTACACGGCTCGTGCCCTCGGCTGCGACATGCTTGTACACTATGCTCACTCTTGTTTGATTCCCGTCAACGTAACCAAGATCCAGACGCTGTATGTCTTCGTGGACATACAGATTGATGTCGAGCATCTGCTTGCCACTATTGAACGCAACTTCAAGTCTGGAAGCACGATTGCGATGGTAGGGACGATCCAATTCAACGCTACTCTTCACGGCACGTCGCAACAACTGCGCTCAGCGGGCTACAATCTCATTGTCCCTCAGATCATGCCGCTCTCCAAGGGCGAGATCCTCGGCTGTACATCCCCTCGGCTGACCAAGGAGCAAAGCGTGGATCTCATACTGTATCTTGGCGATGGTCGATTCCACTTGGAAAGCGCCATGATACACAATCCGTCCACCCCAGCGTATCGATACGATCCATACTCACGGCGGCTAACACACGAGACGTATGATCATGACACTCTTCTTGCAGACCGCTCCAAGGCACTATCTCAAGCACGAAAGGCAAAGAAATGGGGCTTGATACTGGGCAGTCTTGGACGACAAGGTAATCCTCATACCATGACTCTCATTGAGAACCATCTTCGCGAACAAGGGATTACATGGATAAATCTGCTTCTCAGCGAAATCTTTCCCGGCAAACTGGCTACGATGCCAGATGTCGAGTGTTGGGTCCAGGTTGCTTGTCCCAGGCTGAGCATCGATTGGGGCTATGCCTTCCCGCGCCCGCTGTTGACACCTTACGAGGCTCTCGTAGTGCTAGGCGCCCGAAAAGGGTGGGAGGGACAGATTGATGAAGTGACTGGCGAGAAGCAGGAGACTGTGTATCCCATGGATTTCTATGGCAAGAATGGCTTGGCGAGGGTGAAACCGGACGACCTCGCAGTGAAGCCGGTGGCGTCGAATAACTGCGTACAAGTTAGTTAATCCATGCAAAAACGAGGCGTGGTCGTCAGACAACATGCTGCATAAATTCCAATGCCCCTTTCTGCGCGAGTTCGTCATCCACTGCCACAATCCAGCGCGGCTCGGGAGAACGTGATCTGCGGCCGGCATTCTCACCTCGAAGCTGAGCCGCAAACACGGCGCCGTCGCCTTTGCATCACCCATCGCCGAAGCTGCCACGCGCCATGCTATCCTGCCATCGCCTTTGTTGCGTGTCGACCGAAATAATACTGCTGGGCGGCATCACCAAGTGAGCCCCCGAAGGATGCGCTCGCGTCGTCATCGCTATGGAAAGTTGAGCGAGCTGCGATCTAGAACGACCAACACACAATGCCGCCAGCGCCGCATGCGCAGTCGAACATCCGCGCCTACGTACAATGGAAAGAGCCGGCAGTGTACGCAGGAGAGCACATAGAATGCATCATCACGTTCAGAAACATAGCACGGCGTGCTGGCGCGGAGAAAGTCAACACTGGTGCAGGCAATGCCTTGGGCAATGGCGGACTGCATAGCAGAGTTCAGTCGATGGACCCGTCGAGGGTGCACAGTCGGCGGTCGTCACTGGCACAGATCAAACCTCCTCCCGTATCGCTGTCTAGGGCGCCGTCGGTGTCAGCGGCCAGCGCAAAGGGCACACAAGGCAGCAAGGGACACCGCCCTACACTATCCTTGAGCGTGGGCAATGCCTCTCCGAGACCCGGCAATGGTCTACTAGGTGCGACGCCCCAGACTGCAAACACGCCAACGAGTGCATCCAGACCAGACAAGGGCCATGGACGAAGTCTATCGATCATGTCGCTTGGGAGCGAGGCGATTAGTGAAGGGAGGATGCCCATTGCAAATGCTGGACCAGGGAAGAGGGCTGGGAAAGGACACGGTCGGAGCACTAGTTTGCAATACACATCGAGTTTGGGAGCGAACACCGCTGCACCTCTGGGCATGTTGTCACCACGGCAGCCATCGCCTTTGTATGAAGCCACGAGTCCTTCGGACGACAATGCCTCGCCAGGTCCTGCAGTGCCAATACGCCCGCCTCGACGACGACCGGGCACTGCATCTGCCGATACCACGCCTCGAATTCCCAGTAACTCCAGCTTGAAGAAGCAATCCAGCGCGGAAAGGCCAGATGCCGCTGCCTTCCAGAGCTTCAAGTTTCCGTTAGATCCTTCTGCGCAGGCTCCGTCACCCATTGAGCCCTCCGAGGCAGTACGCCCGAAAATCACGCGAAATCCTTCGACAATGCATTCTGGCCGAAGACAGCGATCGCCACAACCACAGGACAGTTGGTCCAGTACAATAGGCAACCTCAACCCCATCGCACGGGTGATGTCCGAGACGTCCCAGGATGGAACACCGAGAACGAGCAGCGAGTTCTATGCCATGAGCAACCACAGCGATGAGACCATGACTTCTGAGCTCCCACTTCAGCAGCAATTTGGACGTTTACTTCCCAAGTTCGCGCATTCACGACAACCTTCACGATCCCCGCAGAACCAGCCTGCCGTTCCGGAAACGCTAATGATGGCCTACGCGCAAACCGTAGGAAGATTCACAATCGATGGCAGTCTGGTCAATGCAGCACCTTTCGAGGAAGTGAAACGAAAGGGAGTGCAAAGCGGCGGCGGCGTTGTTGGTGTCGAGCGTTCGAAGCGATCTTCAGGCTTGTTCGGTGCTTTGAGCTGGGGGAGCATAGGAGAGTCTCTCGGTGGCTTGTTAGGTGGGGATGAGATGAGCTCGATGGCGCAGATGAAAGCCACAGTGGGCTCCAAGACGATTCCCCTACTTTCGACTCCCCAGAGCTTGCTGTTCGTGGACTTGAAGCTTGCGCCTGGCGAGAGCAAGAGCTATAGCTATCGCTTCGCCCTTCCACGTGGCCTGCCGCCGAGTCACAAGGGACGCGCAATGAAGGTCACCTATCATCTATCGCTCGGCGTTCAGCGACCGGAAGGCCAAGCCGTGAAGCACGTCGAGATACCATTCCGCGTGCTCGGCAGCTACGATTCGCGTGGCGACACGCTTGGGCACGACCTCATGTCGCCCTATATTTTATTGCAAGATGCTGCGAGGACGACAAGCGTCCCATCGGAGCCATCTCGGGCTGGTGCTGCGCCCAAATTTATGTCGGATCTCGTATCCAAGACAAAGAAGTCGCCCAAGCAGGGCCTAGAAGATTTTTTACGCTACACTGAAAGACTGCTGGACATGCCCATGGACTCGAACGGCGTCTTACTGTCGCCAACCTCACCCACGTCGCCCGGATCTATGCTCTCGCGAGAGAACAGCGTCGTTGATCTGGCACCGACGAATATCAAGGAAGCCATTGACTTCGCAATCCTCCGCGCCAATCGAGGCAATTCTGGGAGCTCGCGGGATAGAGAGTCGCAGAGTAATAACAGGTTCAATATTGCCCGGTCTGGACAACCAGTCGCCGTACTCACAATGCTTCGGCCTGCATACAGACTCGGAGAACTAGTGACTGGTACCATTGATTTTGCTGCTCCTTCAATGGCGATAAACATGCCCCACCGGGCTTCGACGTATTCTTTACTGATCGAGCTGGAATCTTGTGAAAGTGTGGACGCTTCACTTGCACTCCGAAGCAGCAGCTCGATCAGCCGAGTCACTCGGAAAGTCTACGCGGCAGTAAGAGAGTCATCGCTGTTTGCGAGGCAAATTGGATTCAGCCTTGCCATACCTTCCAGTGCGGCTCCAAGTTTTGAGACTACTGGAGTCAGTCTACATTGGCGGCTCCGGGTCGAATTCACCACACATAGACAGTCTCAAGGACTAGGAATTGAGGGCACGGGCGGTGATGGTGAATTGCTCGAACAGCTTGGGAGCGATGAGCGTGGGACCAGTTGGATCGCCAAGGAACGACTGCCAGCGGACACGTTTGAGATTGCTGTGCCATTGAAGGTGTATGGTGCAGTCGGGGTGGACGGCATCAGTCACGAGAGCGAAGCATTGTTTGTGTAGACATGGACCATGAAATAAATCAAGTAGCTCACAGTATGCACGACAGAACACCTGGTGCTGAACTAGTTGTGCATGTCAGGAATTCATAAGTAAGCGCAATGAATTCACAAACCTTATTAGGATAATTGCGACAGCCTATGGTTGCCGTATTCAAGAACACAATCCTCTTTCCCTCCTTGCCTCCCGCCTTGCCTTCACAGAGCACCACTCAGCCCACCACCAGCTTCTGCACCTTTTTGGCATCCTTGCCAGTCTCTTTGCCAGTCTCCTTGCCAGTCTCCTTCCCGATCTCCTTGCCCTTGTTGCCATCAACCTTCTTCTGAGAAACCATACTCGTCCCAGGACAAGGCCTAGCAGGCGACTCCGTCCCATACCTCTGCGTCCAACCCTGCCGATCAAAGCACTTAAGCGCCAATTTCGGTGCTTCACAATCCGGAAACATCTCCACATCATTCGCCACATAAATATCCTTCGCATCAAGCGTACAACCACAATCTCCGCTCCACACCGACGCTTGAGTACAGCGATCGGGACAGCGAGCGGAGCGAACGAGATGAGCGGATTGAAGTTCGACGTTGGCGACGTTTTGCCAGAAACAGGTGCCGAAGTGGTTGATTGCGGAGTTGCGGGCGCTGGCGCAGAGGTTGTAGCATTGGGTTTGGAGGAGGGCGAGGCTGGGGGCTACGAGGTCGTCGTAGCGGGCGGAGAAGACCATGGGGGCGCAGAGGTGGTCGTCTTGGGCTAGCGATGGGGCGGTGAGGAGGGTTAGGGCGGAGAGAATGGTGGTGGCGAGGAATTTCATTTTGAATGGAATGGTTGTTTGGCGCTTGGTGGTTTTGCTGGATGAGTGAAGTAGTTCTTTTGTGTTGGAATGTCGTCTCTTTATGTACTTTCTGTGGCGAGAATCTCATGCACCCTTCCTCACTTGCTGCCGCTGCTCTGTGAACGGGGACGATGGTTCAAACTGACTCGGATTGTGTCTGGGAATTATTTTCTTGCGAGTCTGTGCATTTCTTCTGCTTACCCTTCATTTCCAAGAGTATGGATGGCATCGTAATATGTTCCGCTGGTGCACGTGGCTGGAAGCTAACGTAGACTGCAGAACTGAATGACATAGAATCAAGGTCATGACTGAGAATGTCGGGTAGAAGTGTGGGCGTAGAGTAGAAAGTGGAACAGGTCCACTACCAAATCACAGTGCAACAGTGGATTGTCCGTAAATGTGTGCATTCGGGCGACGAAGTGGTCTTGCCAAATGTGCTTAAGAGAGAATACGGTCCAAATTTTGGAGCACCTCCAGGGGCGCGCCCGTCTTTGATCTCAGCGGAGGATTGGTCGAGAGTGGAATAACGTCTCGAAGATGTCTATACTCGTGTCCTCGTAATGTAGACCGCCATGAACCCGTCTAGGCCTGACTAGGATCGCGGAGAAGCATGACGTTCTGTTCAGCAGCGCGACGTTCTGTTCAGCAGCGCGAGGATCCCGAAAGGTCAGAGCCATTATGAAATGATAAGATAGACTGCGCGCCGATCAGTCGCATGCTCTTCTGAGAACACGATATGTGATGGCAACAGAGAGTTGAATTGAGAACAAGATGTGTGGTGGTGGCAGAACCGAGTAGGCAGGGATCGCCACGAGTCTAGGGCTCTCGGCTCCGGCCGGACCCACATTCTTGGCACACTCGCTTTTCGTTTCTGGCTGTCTGGAAAGCTGCAACGCCGACACTTCAGGCTCGCAGTTGTAGCACGACCATCCACCCAGCGCCCGTGAAGAGACCGCCAATTTGTACGTCTACCCACGCTCAGCATTGACTGGAGCAGTATTGTGTAGCAGGCACCGACTAACAGCGATCCGACAGACTTCTTCACAAACCGCCAACATGGGGTATCGTCCATACCATTCCAATACCCTCAGTCGCACGCGACACTCGCTGACATGTTCGCAGTATCTCTCGTGACTCCCGTCACAAGCGCAGCGCCTCTGGTGCTAAGCGCGCATACTATCGCAAGAAGAGGTATGCATAACCCGATTGTCTCTCCACCCATATCAGAACAATTTTCTGATATGTGAGAACAGAGCTTTCGAGAAGGGTCGTCAACCCGCCAACACCCGTATCGGAGCCAAGCGCGTCCACCTCGTCCGCACCCGTGGCGGCAACCGCAAGTTCCGTGGTCTCCGCCTCGATTCCGGCAACTTCTCCTGGGGCAGCGAGGGCATCTCTCGCAAGGTCCGTGTGATTGCCGTGGCATACCACCCTTCGAACAACGAGTTGGTCCGCACCAACACCCTCACCAAGTCCGCCGTTGTCCAGGTCGACGCTGCGCCTTTCCGTCAGTGGTACGAGGCCCACTACGGCCAGCCACTTGGTCGCAGACGCCAGGCTAAGGCTGAGGCTGAGGAGGTCAAGAAGAGCAAGAGCGTTGAGACCAAGCAGGCTGCGCGCCACAAGGCTGCTGGCAAGGTTGAGGCCGCCATCGAGCGTCAATTCGAGGCCGGTCGTCTCTACGCCGTTGTTGCCAGCCGTCCAGGCCAGAGCGGCCGTGTCGATGGTTACATCTTGGAGGGCGAGGAGCTTGCTTTCTACCAGCGTGCCATCAGGAAGTAGAGGTAGATTCGGGAGAAGAAAAAGGGCTGCGCTTAACCAGACTTCTGTGTGGCGTTATGGGCATGGCTGGGCTTCGCTGCATTTCAGCACGGATGGGCAAAGGCAAGAGCTGCACGTTCATCTGCTGGGTCGAGTAGCCTGTATGGTAATAGACCACGGCAATGCACAAGCAGCGTTACGAAGGAACAAATCTCACGATTTTATGAATTTCGTGGCCATGGTCATGTTGCACCACACTCATGACAAGCACAGCTCCACTGCTGTTCGTGTGCTAACAGAAAAGTCCATACTGTGTACGTCCACTAGATTATACAAGGTCTCGAAAAAGCTGTGCCCGATACATTAGTTCTTGTCACTGTCGTTTCGCGTCATTCTCTTCCAACTCTATTATGCCATGATCACAATTCCTACACAAAGCCCAAAACCCATCGCGCCAATGATACCCAGTCCACTACGCATGGCACTCGCGCCATTCTGATCAACCGCACCGGATGTTTCTGAGACAGCAGTCCTTGTGCTATCGCTCGCAGCAGAACTCGTACTCATCGTTGGCTCCGCTGCCAAAGTGATACCGACCAGACTCACAGTGCGTCCGTCATAAGTCAAAGCGTCCGCTGCCGAGCTTTCCTCTTGTGAATGAGCAGACTGAGTCGCTGTTACCGGATAGACGACCTCAGAAGGCTGCGGCATAGAAGCCGCTGCTGGGACTGGCAGTGCAGCTGATGGAGATGATACGTCAGACTGTGCAGCTGGCGCTGGGATTTCAGTCTGTACTGGCGCTACAGGAATCGAAGATGATGTGAGCAAGGTCGTAGGCTCCATTGGTACTGGCTGAGCTTCATACGCTGGGGCTGTTTCGTTGTTAGGTGGAGGCAAGGGTGCTGCGGGCGCAGGCACAGCAGCAGCAGGGGCTGGAGCTGGAGCTGGAGCAGCTGGTGGAGTTCCAGGCACAGCGTATGGCGGAGGATGACTGTCAGCGGCGGAGGGAGCAGCGGGAGGTGCAGCCGGGGGCGCAGCAGGTGCTTGTTCTTGTCCGACAGTCGCTCCCTGGCCAGGTGTCGCGGGAGGCTGCGGCGTGTTCGCAATCGGGGCGGGAGCGGGCTCAGGAGGAGGTGCTACTCCGCTGTTCGGGGCAGGCGAACCGGCTGACGGGGCACTGATCGGTGTTCGAACAGTATCGACCGTCTCTGCTGGCGGCGCCGGTATCACTGCAGCGGGGGGCGTCGCAGTGTCTGGGTGTGCCACGATGGGCGGCTCCGGTGTCTTGGACGCATCAGCGCCAGTAGAAGGATCGAAGACAAACGATGGCTCTCCTGTTGGGGAAGGTACAAAGACAAAGGTCGGCTGCTCAGTAGTTGGTGAAGGCGCAGGCACTACCACTGGCTGCTCTTCTGTCTTCGATGGCGTGGACACTGGAGGTGGCTGCTCGGGCGTATTCGGCGGCGCAGTTGGCAAAGTAGACTGTTCCGCGACAGTCGATGGAACAAATTCGAACGTAGGTTCTTCACTCGAACTCGAGCCTGGAGGAACGAATACGAACGATGGCTGCTCTGTTGTCGTGGACGCCGGATCGAAAGTGAACGATGGCTGGTTCGTGCTAGATGGGGCGGACGTGGAGGGAAGATCTTGAGATGGACTTGGATCGAATGAGAACGCCGGTGCGCTGGAACCAGTCTCGAGGGCAGTGGCTGTCGCAGTCGACGTGACTCCTCCACCACTGGTTGATGCGCTGCTTGAAGTGGTGTTGTTATTTGACTGAGCGCCCACAAGTGTCAATAGAGCGACTCCAGCCGCTGTAGTAGCGAAACGCATCGTTTGAAAACGAGTGGACGTGGCAAAAGTGCCACCGCTAAGAATGAAAGTGATGATTAGTGTGAAGTGAAGAAAATGTATGGTGAGAAAGAGCACACAGCATGATCGGCCGTTCGTACTCAGGTGGGCGCGACTCCAGCCCACCCGCTGCGGAAGATGCAAGACCTAATCTTGAACATAGTTACTGGGATGCGAAGACTAGTCAAATGGTGTCGCAGACTCCGCATCGGCAGAGGCGTTCTTGTTATTGCATGAGCCTGACTTAGCTTGAGTTTCATATCACCGCAGGATCCAGCTAGCGCGTATTTTAGCCTTTGACCTCACGGGTTTCAGCAGTGTATTGCAATTTCTCGTATCTTACGACAGCGGGCTCTGATAATCAGTGCTCAGGACCGTCCAGCGAACAGAGAGGATAGTCCAGGAGTGCAGTTTTGCACTCAGGACAATGGCCGGCCCACGCCCGTAGTGCGGTCCATGAAGTGACATATGACTCGCGAAACACAATGCTCGGCACTGAATCGTCTTGTCTGCCAATGCACGAATGTTTGTGCCGGCTCGGATCCGAAAGTTCTGCTCAGCGAGCAGTCGAGAGTCGAGACTCAAGTAGCGCCTCTCGTGTCTAGCACGTTGTGGTTGAAATGCTATCGCAAACCCTGCCGCGCACTCGCACGGGATTCGTTCCATGTTCTCCCTACTGCATAACGCCAGCGCTCACTTCAACCCGGATTGTTATGCAAAGTCGAAGATTATGAAAACGGTGTCATTTTCTCTGTCGCACATGGCGCAACTCAGGACTGGCATACTCGTTGATCGACTGTCCTACGGGTGCAGAGGAGCACTCGCGACTTCGGTGTATTGCTCATCAATAATAGTTCCATCCGTGGCGGTGATTTTCTTCGTGCCCATCTCGCAGATCGCTACACGGTCCAGTTCGATAGAAGCCCAGATGTGGTCCTTGTACCGGGCAAGTAAAGCTCGAGAGTCGATCTTCAGAGGCGCGTTCGCTGTTGGACCATGGCCTTGCAAGCGATCTTCAGATGATTCGCCTGCACTTGCAGAGAGGACACGTCCGTCGGGCGTAATACTGACAGGCTTTTGCGTAGGCTTCTTCTTGCCCTTTGCACAAATAGTGTTTACAACAGTCGCATGCAGCTTCAGAGGGCGGCCGTCTTCGACCAAGAACCCTTCTTCCTTGAAGATTTTCTGGAGAGCGAGGCAGAGGGGATAGAGTCTGTCGGTAGCATCTGCCGGCTCTGCATACAGTATACTAGTCTTTTCCGGAGTATGCATTGACTGCAGTCCCTGCAAAGTGATTGTTATGCCCTGTGTTGCTGTTGATTCAGCTGAAGTCAGAAGAGACGGGAAATCAAGCTTATCAAGGCACTCTGTGGCCCTGGCGAGCTGCTCCTGAGATAGACTCATAACGCCTAATGTCAAATGCAAGGAACCGGTGGGTCGTATGGCTTTCGGGTGAATATTTGGCGAGGGTATATCGTCCTGTTGCTCAGCAGATGAGGCAGGATTTGCTGAGGTGCTGGAGACATCCTGTATGAAGGCTCGGAGAGCATGCTCGAGCTGTGGTCTTGATGCCGATGTAACCAGAGGCAAGCATAGAAAATGCGTAAGAGGAGGCTTCTTTGCCGCGGCGCTATCCTTCCCTCCGCGATGACGGCCCATTGCAGTCAATGGTGGGCGTACAGCAATGTGAGGACGTAAGTTGGTCAAGAGAAAGGCGCGCATTCACTCAGGCTCGGATTGGCGCTGTGCTCGTCGAAGCCGACAATCCGTCAACTGTGCGATGGAGATATCGGAGTGAATTGGCAGCAAGTAGCTTGTTGGTGATTTTGTGGGCAAGAGTCAGCGGAGGCCCTGAGGACAGACGTCACATGCGAGCTCGGTGCAGGCCCACCAACTTTCCTGGGCCGACACTCACACTCACTTGAACCACTGTCACACAAGAACAACACCGGCACAACATGGCAGATACTGCTGTCGACACCGGCATGGACGGTCCCGAGGGCGAGACGCCGAATCAGAGGCAGGCACGCCTGCGTCGAGAGAAGCGCCAAAAAAAGATGGCCGAGCAAGGCGAAGACCGACTGGCAAAAATTAAAGCCTTGAACGGAGGTGTTGCGCCGCCAGACGAAGTGCTCGGAGGGCGTGAGTAGATTGGGTAATGGACAACGATTACTTCGCGCAAGATTGCTAACATCCAGGCAGCGGCCCAAGCACCCAAAATCGCGAGCGTGGACGACGATCCAGAGGAAGTCGACATCAGCCAACCTGGCAGTTTCGCGCCGACACCGAGCCGTACGCCGAACCCAAAGCAAGATCCTCTGGCTGCAGCGATGCTTGAGATACAACAACAACAACAGCAGGGCCAAGGAGGAGCCGCGGGCGGGGAGGATCCCATGATGAGGATGATGCAACAGTTCATGGGAGGCATGGGAGGCGACCCGAACGACCCCAATGCACCACAGGACCTCCCGCCAATGCTCAAAGCCATGATGGGCGGAGGACAACCACAGGAAGCAGCCCCAACCCCAGGATCAGCCTACATGTGGCGCATCGTGCACGCTGTCTTCGCATTTGGCCTGGCATTCTACATCTGTCTAACGTCCACCTTCAACGGCACTAAGCTTGCGCGGAGCTCGAATGTCTACACAGAAGATGATGGCTATGGTCTCGGTCCTCGTTTGTTCGTCATTTTCACCTCTGCAGAACTGGTACTGCAGAGCACAAGGTATTTCGTGGAGAGGGGCCAGCTTCAGGGCGGCGGCATGTTCGCTTCCATTGTGAACAGCGGAATCATCCCTGAGCCGTATGCGAATTACATTCGTGTCGCTGGGAGGTACATCACCATCGCCCGGACCATTTTCACGGACGTCATGGTTATCGTCTTCGTGTTGGGTTGCATGGCGTGGTGGAAGGGCTTAGGCGCAGAAGCATAGCGTCGGCCGTCGCGTTCGCCTTCACTTCATAGTCCCGTAATTGTACACGAAGTACATTACTCCATGCGTCTCATGGTGATATCCCACGCCCCTGCCAACGCCTCGCTGTAAGTGAATTGTTCCCTCGCCGAAGTGCAATCAACCATCGTCTTTTAAGCATTCTGTGCAGCAATATCGCCTCTTGCCTGCTCCAAAAGTTCCCTCTCTCTCCTCACCCTCGCTCGCACTTCCTGGCTCAATTTACTATCCCTCAAGCTCTTCTGCCTCTGCTCCTCCAATTTGGCCAACTGCTCCTGATCTTCCTCAGTAGGCTCGACCTGCCGCGCATTCGTCAATCGGATAAGCGCATCCAGTATTTCTGATGACCGATAGTTCTTCATGTTGACAGTCTCGACCTTTTCCGCGTCAGCCCCTTCAGGCTGCATATGTATTGATAGCACTGCTGGTTCATCCTGTTGCGCTGTTCGATCCACTGTCATAGGTATCGATGGATTGTGGTATTTTAGTCGAACGAGTTCGTGTCGCCAGAACTTCCTGCACGACATGTCAGATACGCCATCACGGTAAGAGGGAAGTTGAAGACATACCTCGGACCCATGTGTCCCTCATTGATTCTGGGAGCGAAGCGTAGATTTATCCGTTTCACATCTTTCGGTAGTACAAGGGCGCCGGGTCCCAGTCGTATAGCAAGCAGACGATTCTGTAGCTTTCGCATCCGTTGCGGTAGGGAGACCATGTTGCCGGTGTATGCTCAAGAGACGAGCCAGCAGATGTGCTGGCTCGATGGTCGATACGCCGTCGCCAAGACATGCTCACCTCCGTGTTGGCCGCATGCATTGGACCAGCGACCATCACGACCACCTTCCTTCGCATTACCATCACAATGGCCGCACTTTTCCGCTCGTCGCGGAGCATTTGTCATTGCCAAAGGTCATTCTCGACATCTGTACCTCGCGCAGTCAGCCTGCAGTGGGACAAAAACGATTCCGAAGCGCTCGCGGATGTGCTACCTCCATACCCCTACGGACCAGCACGATGGTATAAACAGAGCAATCGAGGTCTATACGGCGGACAACGGAAGCAATTCGGCAACAATGTCAGCGGCGACTTCGAGGTCAAGACGCGACGCACGTGGAAACCCAATGTCTTCACACGAAAGCTATTCAGCAAGGCTCTGAATCGACATGTACAAGTGCACGTTAGCGCGCGTGTACTGCGGACCATCGACAAGCTCGGAGGGCTCGATGAGTATCTGCTCGGCGAGAAAGAGGCAAGGATTAAGCAATTAGGAGTATCTGGCTGGTGGCTTCGGTGGGCTATTCTACAGACACCTCAAGTGAAGGCACGCTTTGCAGCAGAGAGAGAACAACTTGGCTTGCCCGCAGATCTGGATCAGGCGTCCGCGGTAGAGGAAGCATTGTCTGAGCCTAGTGAGGAGGGTGAGGCTGATACAGAGGTCGTTGCTATGGACGGTACCTTCCAAGTGGAGCACAACCCGGATCTGCCTCCCATCAAATTCCGAGTAGGACCCAGACAGCATGTCATGCTTACGGAGAATGGGTGGATGCGCACCAGGCCCGATCCGCAGAGATGGGTAGAGCAAACCAGAGAGCGAATCAAAAAGGACATGTTCTCCAACTGGTTTGAAAAGAGAGCGGAAATACTGGAGGCCGATATGAAAGAGCGAAGGAAAAAGGTAAACCTGTCTGAGCAAGAGGCAAAAGATGTCCTTCGAGCAGCAAGAAGAGAATTGCGAGCGGAGCTGGAGGCTAAGGTGGACAAGGTGTACAATCGTGAAAAGAACTTCCAGAAAAAGATCCGGCACTTGAAACAAGAGGAGAAGAATAGGAAGCAGAGCGAAGAGGCGGAACTACCTGATGAACTGAGCATCTGAATACTCGCACTCGAGCTGCAGTTAGATGGAAAGCAAGCAACAGCTTCAAGACGCAGCGACGCGAGCAACCACACCTTCAATTATGTCATAAATATACCAGACCGCTTCGCGACTTGCTTGCGAAGGGCGCTACGATGAACTGTCGCTCATGATCTCGTCCTCCCCCTTTCTTACTTTCACAATAAACAGCAATACCGCAAACAATGCCGAGGACAACCCGAGCGCCACGAAGGGAAGACCGATCCCCTTTTCAAACAACAATGCAAGCAAAGGACTACCAAACATAATGCCCAAAGTGTCAACAATAGCGATGACACTGTAGGTTCTAGCTATCTCGTTGGCAGGCACAATGGTGCTCAGGAAACTTCGCATCAGCAACGCCGCACCTTGTCCAAGACTGGATATTGCAAGACTGATTCCCGCGACTGGAATATTTGGGCTTGCGGCCAGCGCGAGCCATCCTACAGCCACAAATATCTGCGAGATGCGCGCGAGATACAAGTCCTTTCTTTGGCTGCTGAGACCAAACCGCGTCATTGCGAGTGTGCTGAGATAAGGCAGAATGACCACCAGTAGCAGCACTGTGACTCCATTCCGGATAGTGATGAGAATTGTTGCTGCCGAGAACGTCATGCTGTAGCGTTTGCTGACGTATTGCAGGAGAAGGGAGGCAATTTCGGCGATCAGGATGTGGGCCACGAAAGGTAGAATCAACAATGGAACGCGATAGTCCCGCGTTAGAAATGCCATCGTCGCCTTGAACTTGTCGGAGTAAACAACGATCACGTTTGCTGAGATTGGTGGGTTTGTTGGTGCCAAGTCGGGCGGTCCTGGAGTGCTTCCAGCCAGATCCGGCTCGGCCTGGGTCGAATCGGCCTCTTCCTTCCCATAGTGAAGCGTTTCCGGAACGAGCAGGTAGAGCAACATGGCGAGAATGAACATCACCGTACCCATAATCGACGGAATCCAAGGGCTCTTCCGCATCAGCAGCGCAGCAAGCGGCGGCATCAACAAGCTGGCACTCAAATTCGCCGCCCCAAGTCGCAGGAACGCACTCGCCCTATCCTTCTCAGGCACGACATCTTGAATCGCGACGAAGAATAGGGCGCTGATGACCGGACTTCCCCCACCCAAGAGACAGAACAGCGATTGCGCCCACATGACCCTAACGTCGAAGATTTGCCACTGCCACGCCACAAACTGCGACCAAACGAGCTTGGCAGCAATTTGGAACAAGTTCAACATAATGAATGGCCACCGTCCATATCTATCAGCTGCCCAGCCAAAGGGCACAGCGAGCAGTAGTCCGGGGATCCCATTGAGGAACAGTAAAAGTCCATTCAGCATCGCCAGATCGTTCTGGACCTCATCGGCTTTCTTACACCACAACTCATCAACACCTCCTATCGCTCCGGGTCCAAGAGCACTGCGAGGGAGCTTTATCTTCGACGGGTCGTTGGTTTCATAGTATTTGTAACAGATAACCGATTCGTATATGCGATTCAACGGCACTTCTCCAAGTTGATCGCCGAATGAGGTCAAAACGACGACTGCGAGCATAACGAGGAGAATTGCATTCGGAGTTCGAAAAAGAGCATGCCTGGATACGGGCTTGCGATTGTGGCCTTCTGTCGAGTTTGAACGCAGAAGTGGCGACGTCTCTGAGTGCTCAATAATATCGTCGCCGCGAGCGGTTTCCATGATCCGGGCACGAATGCCATCTTTTGAATGAGCCACCATGTCGATGTTGCGCTGCAAGGAGGTGTTGCAGATTTGCGATACGCTCTTCCAGCAAGTGCCGCGGCAAAGCCCAAGTTCTTCTACGTAGTCTTCTGGTCCAGATCGTCAAGCTCAAGTGAGGCCGGTAAAGGTGAGATTCATATGGAAGCCTTTCAAAGACATCATACCGCCTTATATCTTAGGACGATGAAGCGAAAGCAGAGGCTGTGACGCTGCTATGTCGTGCGAACGTTGATAGGAGGAATTGGCAGGATTTCGCCTCCCCATTCTAGTCTAGTTAGACTATCTACGGCGTTCGGAATCCTTAGCACGCAACGCGCGGGTTCGGCGCCAGGCACCAACATTAGCTTGAGCGTCGTTGGCGTACCGCCCGAAGACAAAGCTGCTGCGTTCGCTGATTCATCATTCATAGCCATGGAACTGAATCATGCTTTTGAAGATGTTGGGCTACCCACTTTATGAATTGATGTAACTTCGGAATTCGAAAGTGTACCGAACTCCGAGGGAGGATCTTGGCTGGAGGCGGACTGCACTTTGGTATCGACCGCGGATTATGCATGAGACTTTGATTGCATTACGCTACCGCGTCTGAGGAATTGAAGTGCTTCTTGGAACTCGTATCTCTGGCATGTGCAGAGTTTCTGAGGCATCATGTCTACCGAAGCAAGACAGACAAAAAACCGAAGTCGCGAAGAGAGATGGCAAGTGAGTATCGAGGCCTGCATGTTCACATGTGAGTGTCCATAACTAGACTGTGATGCCTAGATCTTCAGTAGCGAGTACTCATTTCTTAGAAATGTCTCTGGAGCATGCTTCCGTGTTGGGGTTAAATTGAAAGCAGCGACTTTCCTCCATATTTCGAGAAAGCGATGCCATTAGCTTTACCTCAGAGGATTTTCTAGAGGCACAATCTTGCACTCAGTCAAGCTGGTCGGCTGGTCGGCTGGTACTTGTCCAGGCCTTCGGAGAAAGATGTGGTTTCCGAGGATTGCTTGTTGTTATGAACGCTCACGTCTCTAGATACATCTTCGACACTTTTGGGCCTGGATAGTCGCGAACTCCATGCACGAACCACCAGAAAGCCGTCAGTGTGATTATACCGACGAGAATGACCGAGTTATCTACCAACGAATTAGCGTTGCCAGTATCAGATAACAGCAAGTACACCTACAATTCATGAGCGAAACTGTGACCGGGTACGCAAACGGAAAGCAGAACCAAACATTGAAGAACACGATCAATATACACGCAATGATATTGACGATGTATCCGAGAGCTCCAGGCATCCAGAAAGGCCCTTTGGGGATATTCGATCGTCTGGTCAACACGTTTGGTAGGATGGCGAGGAGGTAGCTTGCCGTGGTTAGAGTGATGAACGAGGAGACCAGTACCGTGAACGCCACCTTGCTTCCGAGTTGAATGGCGCCCAGACCTGTCGTCAAGAGAGCACAGAATACCGTGGCAGGCACTGGACACGACAGAGATTCGTCGACCTTGGCGAAGAACTGGGCGCAGGGGGTAGCGTTGTCTCGTGCTGTGAACACACTCTCAATTTAAGGCTCATGCAGCAGGTTCGAGCATAACTCACCCAAAGTCCACCAGAGACGGCCGACCATGGTGACTGTGCCGATGATGCAGATCATGATGGATAGCAGAACGATCAGGAGCAGCCCAAAGGTCGCTGCCCTGCTACCAGTCGCTTGTGCATATATCTCACTTAGTGGAAACGATCCACTGCTAGTGATAATGGCATCCAAATCGTATACCCCTGTCGAATGATTAGCTCCAGCTGGCCACGAATTTTTATGCCAACGTACCGTAAAACACAGCAACTCCAAAGACAAAGGCTGTGACGAACCCTAACCCGACTTGAATCATTATGGCCTTTGGTAGGTCGACTCTCGGATTTGGCAACTCCTCGGCCATATGCGTAACGCTATCCGGCGTCCCTGCACTCGAAATATTAGCAGAAATATCGCCACCGCTACATGTTAGGGACGCTCACCTATGGCGAAGGCGCCATTGAGAACACCGGTGAGAAATGCCACGCCGTTGCTCCAGCCAGTGAGATTGTTGAAATCGGCCCAGACGAACGAGTTGGTTGCGTACTCTCTTGGCATGGTTGTAACGACTATGACAGTGACTAGGCCTCCGACAACGATCAGGAAGAGCCCCACGTGTTGGAGATATGGAATCGTCTTGTTGCAAAAGATCACAAATGCGGTCACGAGCCATATAATGCAGACGAAAGCCACATATGAGTGCCATGCCTCGATTACCAGATCTGTGTGGAACAATGCGTACCTATGGTGAGAACCACTAGTCAGCAAAGGGCCCTATACAGCGTAGTGACAACGGCTTACATCTGCACAATGACATTGGCCGGAATCGTAGCGATGGATACCAATGCGAAGATCCAGCCGAAGAAGTTTAGACTCTGCAAAGGGCTTAGTTCTCAATCGCTGTCGAAACTTGCAATCATTTTACCCCAGTAAAGAAGCCTAACAAGGGTCAGCGATGGCATGGTCTAGCAAATTGATGCTCTCACCCAGCACTCGTCCATACCGAGGGCCTGCAGTGACCGAAGCCCAGTGATAAACACCTCCTGAGGACGGAATCGAAGACGCCAACTCCGAAATAGAGAGTCCAATGAAGGTGTAGTATACACAAGCAACGATATATTCGTACAATATACCTGGCGGACCTCCATTGAGCAGCGAAATCTGCAGCGAACCAGCGAACGCAATCCAAGCGTTGTTAATGGTCAACGCTAGACCACACACTTCCCACGTGCGATACTGTCTCTTGAGCTGATCTGGATGGCCGGAAGCATTAACATTTGTTCCAGGTTGGACGGAGCTGGTTGCGAGTGATTTTTCGACGGAAGTGTGCGCCGGAACTGTGTGTTCAGCTCGTTTATTGATAGAAATTGTCGATATATTGGGCTTCATTCTGCTGGAATTTGTGACAGGGCAAGGCCGACCACAGAACAATTACAACACGGTGCTGATGGCCGAGGGCAGTCTTGTACTCCTTTCATGCATGAACTTGGCGCCTAACTTCAGCACGAACAACTCGCAGATTTGTGCAGAAGACTCCTTTGCATTGGCAGATCAGCTTGCCCTTAAGCACCTACTGAACCTTAGAGATCCTTCCACAAAGTCACGCTTGGCAAAAACATCTCCAGACAAGGGTAGGGACCGCACGTGTTACACAGCATGAGCCGCGAATATCTGGTCGTTTGGCATCGTGCAAGATCTTGCGGTACATTGGCTGGAAGTCGTGTAACTATTTCCCGGGTAACGAGGCCTGCAGCAACATTCATGGTACTTGTGGCTTGCCGTGCCATGCGCTGGTTTTCCAGCCGCAGTGCAGCTTTCAAGAAGCATAATATAGAGCTTGTAAGTAAGACGGCCTCGCTTCAGCTTTGCGACTTGGCGAAATGTATGATGGTGGTTGATGCAGGCAGGCAGGGCAAGTCGGTGGATTGCAGAGGCCGAGGACGAGTGCACAATCCAAACTTCAAATGCTTGGCATTCCAAGCCACATCCTTCGTCTCTCTTCGGTCGAGCCGTGGCCAGCAGACTCGCCCGCTCCGGCACCATATCGCCGCCGCCAAATTCGAGAGCACCACGTACGACGTGAGTCCGCACATCTCAATGGCTGCTGACTGCAGGATGCAAGCTGGCCGATGCAGCGCGGATCGCACCCGGGGCTGATGCAATTACCAAACCACAATGCCCGCCGGCTGCGATAAGCCTTCACGCGAAGACGAGGCTGATCCGAGCTCTCACAGCTGCTCTTCTTGGGCATTGGATCTGGTGAACGTATGCGGCTGGCCCTCTGCTGCTGCTTTTGCAGAGCCTGAAGGCGTGACTAAACGTCCACAGGCATCCAGCTGTCGGCACATCGCACGTCAGCTCTTGCGGGACAGATTGTGTCGTAGCAAGCTGCCTATAGTGGCCGATGAGTGGAGATAGGTCCTAACGAATGTGGATCTGAGGTCCTGACTAGATTTTGCATTGCTAGGAGATCCATCAAAGTTGGAGCTTTCCACCTGTGGGCTCGCACGCATGGCTAAATACATGCTGCTGGCTGCCCACGTCGAAGTCTGAGCCTTTTGCAAACGGGCCTACATATTTCGCCATGCAGGACGACGATCAGAAGCAGCGTACACGCTCATGGCTGTCGAATTTATTCTCAAGCGATCGAAATACCACTGACACAGATGGACTTCCAAATGAGAGAACTTCATTACTGCCAAAGCCGGTCAACGATGAAGAATCGTCCAGAGATGAAAATTTTGAGGACGAAAGCAAGTCCCGGACACAGCGCGTCCTCTCCGAATTCTGGATACTTCTGAGAGGATCAATACCTGTTATTCTGGCGTACACATTGCAAAACTCCTTACAGACAGTCTCGGTTCTGATAGTGGGAAGATTAAGTCCAGAAGCGCTTGCTGTTGCAGCTTTCAGCTACATGTTTGCAATGGCCACCGCTTGGCTAATCGGCATGGGAGGCACGACCGCGATCGACACTCTTGCCTCTGCATCTTTCACAGGAAGCAAGAACAAGCATGACCTTGGCATAATCTTACAGCGTGCCTTTCTGGTTCTGGGAATGTTCTACGTCCCTGTCGCAGTACTATGGCTGTGGTCGGAGCCAGTGTTCAAGTTACTCGGCCAAGAAGACTACATTGCGCGCGACTCTGCTAAATTCTTGAGCATTCTGATTCCCGGTGGCCTTGGATATATCTACTTCGAATGCATGAAGAAGTATCTACAGTCGCAAGAAATAATGCGACCCGGAACCTACGTTCTGCTCATCACATCACCGATCAGTGCCGGTCTGAACTATTTGTTCATCTACACTTTCAAGCTCGGCCTCTTTGGCGCCCCTATCGCAACTGGTATATGTTACTGGCTTTCTTTCATACTCCTGGTGCTCTACACTCGGTTCGTAGCTGGCTCCGAATGCTGGGGTGGATTCGATCGGAAGTGCATAAAGAACATTGGTCCATTTGCTCGACTCGCAGCGCTCGGCATTGTACACGTCGGAACGGAGTGGTGGGCCTTTGAGATTGTGGCGATTGTTGCCGGACAACTTGGGACAATACCGTTGGCTGCGCAATCCGTCATCATGACTGCGGATCAAGTCATGAACACGATACCGTTCGGCATTGGAGTAGCAACGTCTAGCCGGATTGGCAATTTATTGGGGTCAAGGAATGCGCGAGGTGCTGCTCTGTCGGCCAACACTGCAGCAGTTCTATCCATGATCCTCGGAGCGATTGTGCTTGCGATACTAATGGGTACCAAGGACAACTTTGCCCGGCTGTTCAATGACGATGCTCAGGTTGTAAAGCTCACTGCTGAGGTCCTACCCTATGTAGCACTCTTTCAGATTGCAGACGGCCTGAACGGATCTTGCGGTGGTGCTCTTCGTGGCATGGGCAGACAGCACATCGGAGCTTTCATCAACCTGGGAGCCTACTATTGCGGCGCGCTCCCTCTCGGAATCTACCTCGCGTTTCATGGCTGGGGTCTATCAGGGCTATGGATCGGCCAGTGTATCGCATTGTACTTGGTCGGACTCATAGAGTGGCTAGTCGTGGCTCTCAGCAATTGGAACAAACAAGTTGAGAACGCCTTCAAGCGTATGGACCCTGGGGACCTCGCAGAGCAGGCACAGCAGGGAGAAGTCTGATGACGCGTCCTGCGATAGACAATGCAATGTTTCACAGATAGCCACAATGCGAAGCCGGTGGATTTCCCAAAGAGGAAAGCATGTACGATCTATCAGCAGTTGCTGCGATTGCCTCCAGATTGCTGCAAGCCAAGTCTCGAAGCTGAGCTCCCCACCTTCTTATCTCCAATGCCTCTCCGTCATATCAGAAGCTTCTTCATGCGAATGGAGCTGTGTCGCTTGGCCATTTGACTAAAAGTTCTGCATCGTATGCACGTTGGCCGGCCGGTATGTGTGCAACGTAAGAGCAACTGCACCCCAGCTGTCGATGCATCGATCCGGGAGCCCGTAGCGTCGCCTATCTCCAGGAACAAGGAATATCCTATGCAGAGCCGGCGTATGCTGACGACACGATGGCATTGGCCGTGGAGCTTGAGGTGAGCTGTGTTGAGCTCTTCTGGCTGTTTGTAACAGTTAGGTAAAGATACGATCGTAAACACGCCGTCAGGCTGGATTTTTGAAGTACTTCTGTGCGTGAGAGCCCTGCTCATTTGTGTTGTATCAAGCTTCACTTGTTGCTGTTGAAAGATGTTGAGATTTTTGGGAGCAATTGCTGCAACCGCCGTGGCCGTTCAGGCTCACGGCGACCATGACCAGGAGCCTCTAGAGGGACCTCATAAGAGCCTGTGGTACAACACGCTTCCAGGTGACGGAGGCACCCAAGTGAGTAGTCTCATGAAAGCCGCCTGAGCTTCAGCTGATCAATCAGGCCGATTCCGTCTTCTCTGGCATTTCGACTTTCGGACGTCTTCCATACAGCCCTTGCCTGTCGACCGACGATGTCAAATACGACATTGCATTCATCGGTGCACCTTTCGATACCGGCACCTCGTACAGACCAGGAGCAAGATTCGGTCCTTCGGGCATTCGACAAGGTAGTCGGAGACTGAACCTCTAGTACGTAAGAAAGACGATGAAGTTTACACCAGATTCCACGATCCAAAGGCTCACGTAAAGTGCGCTTTAGCGGCGGATACAACGTCCCTCTCGATACGAATCCTTTCGATAGCTGGGCTAAGGTTATTGATTGTGGTGACATTCCGGTGACTTCGTGAGTCCGGATAGTTCCTGATTGTGATTGAGAGTGTGTGTGCTGATTGGGAGCAGATATGATAATGTTTGGGCCTTGCACCAGATTGAGGAAGGCCACAATAGCATTCTCATGCGTGAGCCCGCTACCGATGCGAAAGAGAAGGGTATCTCCAAGCATGGAAAGACTTTGCCTCGTGTGATCACCTTGGGCGGTGACCATACTATCACGCTTCCACTGCTGAGAAGCATGAACCGTGCCTATGGCCCGATCACGGTCATCCACTTTGACTCTCATCTTGATACCTGGAGGCCAAAGGTTTTCGGCGGTGCGCCATCCAAGTCTGCCAGCATCAACCACGGCACATACTTCTTCCACGCTGCTCAAGAGGGACTGCTCAGAAATGATACGAATATCCATGCTGGAATTCGTACCACATTGAGTGGCCTGTCCGACTACGACAACGATGGATATTGCGGCTTCCAGATCGTTGAGGCCCGTGAGATCGATACCATTGGTACTGAAGGCATCATCAAGAAGATCCATGAACGTGTTGGACACAAAAATCCAGTGTACTTGAGTATCGATATCGATACCTTGGATCCGGCGTTCGCTCCGGCAACAGGAACCCCAGAGACGGGAGGCTGGTAAGACCAATTCCACTCAGAGTTTCCTTTCTATCATGATCGCGAGCGTTCCTTGCTGTTCCACGCGTTGCTGACTGAGTAATTGGATAGGTCGACCAGAGAACTCCGAACCATTATGCGGGGCCTGAAGGGCATCAACCTCGTAGCAGCAGATATCGTCGAGGTTGCTCCTGCATACGATACGAACGCTGAACATACAACTATGGCCGCGGCTGACACTCTGTACGAGGTAATGAGTCTGATGGTGATGAATGGACCATTGACTGTTGCCAAGAACGGAGAGGAAAGGAAGCAGGACTTGTAAAGAAGGACAGCATATCTGCCGATAAGATCGCTGCTGAGATCGCGCTGGAGGGGAGGAGAGCACGAAGTGCGGAGGTGAAGTCGCTGTTGAGTTCGGTTCGGGCGAGGAGAGAAGCGATAAGAACATTTCGAACCAGAGATGTGTCAGAGCGGCCATCAAGGTGGCCAAGCTAGCATGAACAGTTAGGAGCTTTCAGAGGAGATGCTTGCAATACCTGGTCACGTCTTTGTTGCCGTGATCGTGATTAATGCTGGCTTCACTTGGAGAAATATTTTTTCCAGAACTGAGGATAGTGTCACTTTTCGTGCTCAGAATCAGCTTAACGAAGTCTGCAATCATGTCGGCAATATTTGAGTGGAGTACTGAGCACTGATGACTATCCTGACCCGTACATCGTTCTTCTGTATGCGGACATCACTTGGTGTTAAGTTTCAAGTCCATTGAGTGAGCATCAGGGTCGGAAACGTGCTTGTGATCAATCTGTGAGGTGAATCTTTCAGCGTAGGGAGCGATATACTTGCCACCGCATGTGGCGCACCATCGAAGTTGCAGTGTAGTGTGTGTGTGCGCAAAGGTCGAATCTCGAACCGTGAAGTGAAGTGCTGTCAGATGAAGTTGAACGGCAACCGGCAGGTACGCTCCAACTCCGGGTCTTCGCAAATCTCACCTGCACGCTCTGCAACACCGAGCGCATGCAGCATCTCCGCCTAATGTACCGTTTCGGCGACGGAGAGAATGCGCGCCCTGAGGTACTTTGGTGCCCCAATGACAAGTACGACTTGATACTGCACACACAAGGTAGAAGACTGCCGCATGTCCGAACATAGGACACAGTCGAGTGTTCATACAAGACATTCTTCTCCGTTCCATAGCGGCTTGATATATGTACATGAATCTTGCCTGCGCTTAAGCACGAAACGCCATGTATCAACCCCGTGAGCAGTGCCTTCTTGTCCGTATTCAACTCATTTCCGCATCTATTGGTCCAATCTCGTCGGGAACGTTCCGTTCTCTCGCTGATCATCCCACCTCTCAGTCCAAGATGCTGGGCAAAGCGATCGGTAGGCCAAGTAGAACTGTCTCTGTGTAAGTATTCCGTCTTCGCAGCCTCTTCATAGCTTCCTATTGTGCGCACCTGGCGGCAAGGCTTGAAGTCCTCGCCCTTTGCGAGAATGCACTTGTTGTAGTCGACATAGTTTTGCCAGCAGTGCTTGGTCTGGTTCTGGTTCGGAAAGCGGGCATCGAAGCCTGGAGATGTCAGTGAGAACTCCAGTATAGTATGTGGCCGTCCAGCGAGAGGGCCCAGAGGCGCAGGATGCGCTCGTGGTGGCGAGGAGGGCTCGACGTACCGGCTGTGATCATGTTAGCGCAGAGCTCTGTCGCGGTCGCTGGGGCCATTGAAACCTACCAGTCACGAACTTGAATGGCATGGTTACGCGCTCCTCATCGTCAGACATTTTGGCGGTAGTTTCGAGTGGTGTGGTGGGTGGTAGAAGGGGGGCTTCGTCGCTGCAATTGTGTGTCTGTGTCTAGGACATCATCGAGTGAGGAAGTACAGCGAGGAGCTGGCCGGTAGGCGCGACCAATCACAAGCTGCGCTTTCCCGTCCGTTCCCATGCCAGAACTGTGAACAGCAGCTTGCCCATTGACTACCTCGATGCAAGTCCACCGCGATCTCTCTCCACTCCACCACCCTCGACTAGCCAGAACCATGCAGTCTACCCGATTTCTCGCAGCGAACATGCTGCGCCAGGCCCGCGCCACCCCGACGCTCCGCATGAACCAGCAGCAGTTGGCCCGCGGCTTCAGGACCACTCCCAAGAGAATGGCAGGACCGGTATGAGAGACCTGGTAGAAAAGAGCAGTACGCTTGTGCTAACAGCCAGACAGAAGGAGGAGCAAGCCGGTATGGCAGCCTGAACACAACAGTCCTCAAGCAATAATCTCTAACCCCCATTTCAGCACACACCATCTCGCAGCGTCTCCGCACTCTCAAGAAGATCCCACCGGAGTTGATTCCTCTGGGCGTTGTCCTCGCCGCTGCCATCATTGCCGCTGGATACAGCTTGGGTCGCAAGCTCATGACCGATAAGACCCTCCGTTTGACGAGAACTGGCAAGCAGGCAGACCACTAGAAATTGTGTATTTGAGCATCAGGAAAGGGTCGGAGCATTGTACAAAGAGGCTAGGCACGCAAATTGAGTACCACGATCAAGGACAAGATATTTGAGCTGTGGAAGACACAACATTTCAAGAGGTATTCACGATTTCCCATGTAAAGCGGGTTATGCCATGCGATTTCCCAGGTCAATTGCATCTCTTCTGCTCATGTTGCTGCACATCTGAATGAGGATGTCGCGATCCCGATCAAGAATCTGCGCCTCTGTGTATGTGCATGTTGTATGGGAGCGCGACTGTAACATCCTGGCCACGCTCGCTAAAGCAGCATCGGAGAACCCAGTCACACTCACGCTATTGCCTCCTCGGCAGTGTAAACAAGCTCGACACTGAAGGTGGATTGTCGCACTAACACTCGAAAATATGTGTTCTACTGGTACATTTAACACTCGCAATTACCATCGGCGACTCAAGAAGCTTGCTAGCACTCTGCACGCCTTCGCACGCACGCCTTCTGGAAATCGCACACCGCGCCCCAACGCTCTGCCTACTGTTTCTTATCTTGAGCATACACAAAATTCGCACCCACCACCGCAAGACCATTCTCCTCAGCCCACTCTCGAACTCCCGCCCTCACAATCCCATATCCCCAATGCTGTCTCTGCTTAGGCTTACTCAAATGCAACCTAGCCGAAGTCCCATTCTTCGGCGCCAGAGCAGCAAACACATATCTATGCTTTCCCGTCTTCGGCGGCGGTCCAGGAGGCTGATACTCAACAATTTCCTCGGCGTGCTCCAATCCATTCTCGAGACCCTCCCCACTCGTGTCTGTGAGAGTGACATTGGTGATAATCCAGTGACACATTTGGCTCCAGTCAGGATTATCTCTGCTGCGAGCGTCTGGGTCGGTGAGGATGAGAGTTAGCTGGGGGATTTCACTTGCGTCTGAGAGGCGTCGCAAGTTGGGCAAGTGGCCGAGGAGTTGAATCTTTGGCGTCTTTTTCATTTTCTTGACTTTGATGGTGTTGCCGACTTCTGCTGCGTCTTTTGGCCAGGATACGTTCAGTGTGAGGAATGGCTTGAATTCATCGAGGACTGTTGGGATGATTTCGGCGATTTTCAGTCTGTTCGTCGTTAGTTCTGTGCCTACTCTAGGGGTCTATCTCATAGTGCACACTTCTTGATCAGGTCGAATTCGGGTCCTTCAAGCAACGTTATTTGTTGCTCGTTTTGAGGGTACAGTGCTGCGAGACTGAGCCCGAAGGCAATGAGCAGTGGTATCAATCTCATGGTGGGCTTGTGCGTCGCAATTCAATGCGTGAATGACACGAATATGCTGTTGGTGTTGTGTTGTAGTGCAAGCAGGCAAGTGCTCGTGTGCTCTCATACCTGCTTGAAGCAGGAGCTCCCCCCGCCGCTCGCACCTTAGCTCACATTCAGCTTGACGTGCTTCTGACAACATTGGTACAACTTTATTGATGAGCTATTCAATAAACACGAGGAAGGACCCGTTTGTCGTTACTGTTATGATGTGCAGGCTTCGCCAATTGTAGTTGGACTTCGATCGAATCCTTCAAGCCAGAGCGCAGTTGCCTCATAATCCCCCATTCCGTTTTGTGTCGGTAGCGTGTTGTAGACCTGCTTGACTAACATAATTCGCCCTCTCTGCGCGAGAAGAGCGCAGCCAGAACATCAGACCACCGCCCACTCCGAGGATTGCTAGCAGTGCTGCGTTGGACCTCTAAGAAGACTAGTAAGACATAGAGGTCTGGGCATAGCTCGTGATCAATCACTTACGATAGGTCCTTTGGATCCATGAGGAGAGAAAGGATTCGTGGCCATGTTCAAGCTGAAATTGAGTAACTTTCTGATCTCAGAGATTGCGAAGTGCTGGGCTCAAACCTATTCAGATGTTCATAACAAGCACGTAGAAGCACACCTTATATGCTCGTCTGAGCAGTAGCAGTCTTCTATACGTCATGTTGATCCACGTTGAAGTGACACATAGACAGTGAATGCAGCAGCTAATCCACTATGCACGCCTTGTTGAGAACTGGTTACTAACTAAATCCAGCGATGCTCTGTAGCGTGAACCAGAGTGCTGCGGGGATACGGTCGACGAGTGCTTTTGGTAACAGTGTTGTTCACTTAGGGCCATGTTAGATGTCTCTTGTGATGTGTTCGATCGCAGCAGTTAGAATTCGACTCGCAGTCCTGGACTTCACGTGCTGGAGAGTGTATTTCCTCGCTCACGTATGCTGGTGTAAGACACTCAACACGGACGCCTGACGTAGTTGGAGAGAAAGGGCCATAAGCTTTGGCGCAGCGGACTCGTTGGTCACGACGCTCCAGAGTTGGCAGCGCGTAGCATGTACACGCCTCATCGGCAATTGCTTCCATCGTACACTGCTCTGTCCGCGACCTCGTGAGTGCGCGCACGTGTGTCACAAGTGAATCGGGAGGGCGACGGGAGAGACAGACTCGCACAAGGACCTGGCTTGCAGGCGCAGGAGTCCTTGCGCAAGCTTTTGACGGGCTCCGCTTCTGGGAAACGTCCATCGCCATCGCGCCCACCAAACAAACATTCAGGGCACCGCACCTTTTGCAGTCCAACACCGCCCAACATGGCAGCACTCGGTGAGGATCTGCTGGGCGTGGTCAACAAGCTGCAGGACTTGGTCTTCAACACCATCGGCAACGATTCGCTCGACTTGCCGCAAATTGTACGTCTGTTTACTGCCGCTGCTGGGGATCGCACCGCATCGCCACGGCTCGACTGACACGCGCATAGGTTGTGGTAGGCTCGCAATCATCTGGTAAATCATCTGTCTTGGAGAATATCGTCGGAAGAGACTTTCTGCCTCGAGGCAGTGGCATCGTAACACGACGACCGCTCATCCTCCAACTCATCAATCTCCCCTCCGAGCGAAGCGACAAGCCCGACGACCATGCTGTGCACATCCCGCACACTCCGGAGGCAGTGGCTGGTCAGGATGAATGGGGCGAGTTCAATCATATGCCTGGCCGCAAGTTCTACGACTTCCAGGATATCAAGAGGGAGATTGAGGCAGAGACGAACAGAATAGCGGGCAGCAACAAGGGCATCAACCGACAACCCATCAACCTCAAAGTCTACTCGCCACATGTGTTGAGCCTGACGCTCGTAGACTTGCCAGGTCTTACAAAAGTGCCCATTGGCGATCAGCCTACAGACATTGAGAAGCAGACCCGGACACTGATATCGGAATACATCGCGAAACCAAACAGCATCATCTTGGCGGTATCGCCTGCGAATGTCGACTTGGTCAACTCAGAATCGCTCAAGCTTGCGCGACAAGTTGATCCGACCGGCAAAAGAACGATCGGTATTCTCACAAAGCTGGATTTGATGGATCATGGCACAAATGCGTTGGATATCCTTTCCGGTAGAGTCTATCCTCTGAAGCTCGGCTTTATCGGAGTTGTCAACCGCTCGCAACAGGATATCCAAGGGAACAAGTCTATGTCAGATGCGCTCCAGGCTGAGCGGGAGTTCTTCCGTATGCACCCAGCATATCGCAACATTGCATCAAGATGCGGCACGCAGTATCTGGCGAAGACGTTGAACACTACGCTCATGGGCCACATTCGCGAGCGACTTCCAGATATCAAGGCCCGACTGAATACTCTGATGGGCCAGACGCAACAAGAGCTGTCTTCATACGGCACCGATACTTTCACTGGCAAGGAGCACCGTGGCTCACTGATCCTCCAGCTCATGACCCGCTTCGCGACTTCATTCACCTCATCGATCGACGGTACTTCTTCAGAAATCAGCACGAAAGAGCTCTGCGGTGGAGCCCGCATATACTACATCTTCAACTCTGTCTTTGGAAACAGCCTCGACTCCATCGACCCTACCATGAACCTTACTGCCCTCGATATCCGAACTGCGATCCGTAACTCTACCGGTCCTCGTCCTTCGTTATTCGTTCCCGAACTCGCATTCGATCTCCTGGTAAAACCACAAATCAAGCTTCTCGAGATTCCCAGTCAAAGATGCGTGGAGCTGGTGTACGAAGAGCTGATCAAGATTTGCCACACCTGCTATTCAAATGAACTTGCACGGTATCCTCGGATGCAGGCGAAACTCATTGAAGTCGTCTCGGATTTGCTGCGCGAACGTCTTGGTCCTACTTCTTCGTACGTGGAAAGTTTGATCGCCATACAACGGGCTTATATCAATACCAATCATCCGAACTTCCTTGGTGCGGCAGCAGCAATGAGTGGCGTGATGCAAGACAAGCATGAGAAGGAGAAGAAAGCGGCTGCGGCGGAAGAGAAGAGGAAGCGGGACGAGCGAAGGCGGAAAGAGCTGGCACAGAACGGCGTCAATGGGGCGGAAGCACCAGAAGAGGAGGAAGAGGAGCAGAGCCGTGTTCTCCCTCTACGCGCGGGCGCGAAGACAAAAGAGACGCGAAGCATGAGCCCAGCGGTCGGGAGAGACGGACACCGACATGGACACACAACCAGTGCGGCAAACGGCGCTGGGAAAGACTCGTTCTTGAACTACTTCTTCGGAAAGGAGAATGGGCCTAGCCAAGGCGCTCTGCCTGGACCTCATGCCGCCAGTCTGCCTGGTAACAGGCATGTGAGCCAGAACGCTGAGCCGAGCATCAGTGCGAGCTTCCGAAGAGGCGACACCAGAGCTATCCCTCCACCAGAGCCTGTCGCAGAGGAACCAGACCACGAAGAGAATGCTTTGGTAAGCAGCACAATGGTCGAGCATGCAGTTGGTCCAAATACTAATTTCTCATCACAGGATGACCCCACAGGACCAGCGTTAACAGAACGCGAATCACTGGAGACGGAGCTCATCCGAAGGCTGATCAGCAACTACTTCAACATCGTGCGCGAGACCATTGCCGACCAAGTGCCCAAAGCCGTTATGCACTTGCTCGTGAACTTCTCCAAAGATGGAGTCCAGAATCGTCTAGTATCGGAACTCTACCGAGAATCACTGTTCGAGGAGCTCCTCTACGAAGATGACGGGGTTCGCGAGGAGCGGGAGAAGTGCGAGAAGCTGCTTGCTACGTACAAGGAAGCGAGCAAAATCATCGGCGAGGTGTTGTAAACGAAGTTTGGATGTCGTCTGGTTTTCACGGCGAAATTTGTACCATTTTGATCTGGACATCAGCTGCAGCCAGCGTGTCGAGAAATCAGCTCTACCTGCGCCAGTCACGAGAGCTAATGAGCCAGGCCGGTAGGGTCGGGCCATATGTATAGATCTTGGGAAAGGGCTGTACACTACTCAATACTGTAGCACGAATATCATGCTGAAAAGCGATTCCGCACCAGAGGAAACATGACATGACGCGCAAAACACAGCTCCAAGCCCTGTGCATGTGAGAGGCTGAGAACATGGGTCCCTTGGCGCAGGTCCGCGGAAGATCTGCAGGCTGACGAAACGTGTTGTGGCTGCTGGCGGGTGGCTGAGTTGTAAACGACGCCATTTTCTTGGAGAGCTGCTCCAACTCCATCAGCACTTACGAATGCCTTGCCTTCCTCCCCTTTGTTCTTCACGCTGCGACCCATAGTCTGTTCATACCGGGTCGCTTTATATTGTACAGTTGTCCCTTGAAAGCATTGGAAGAATAGAGAGAGCAGCAGAGAAGAAGATTGAAAAATGCCCGGGTTACGCCAGACCCACGCGCTGCACACGACAGGTGCAGCATTGTCGCCGACGGAGCGAGAAAGATTGATCGAGCCGTACCTGCCACGCGAGTCGCCCTCATCCCCGCGGAAGACCTCACATAACGATGGCCCGCGATTCCACCACCGACAACGCGTGCGTCCGGCAATGCGTCAACTCGTGCATCTCTTCCTGTTCAATGTCGTGCATGCCATCTTCAGCATTTACGTCCGGACTCGACAGATCTACCACGCGTTGTATGACCGCATCTGCGCCGTGCTTTACTACCACCACCGCACGCCCGAGCTGATCAGGAGGGATGTCAAGCCGCTGGATAGAGTGCCCAAGCACTTGAGTGTCATTTTGGATCTGCCGCCTGAGGGTGGGAAGAAAGATGCGTTGGAGACACTTTTGAATGATGCCTGCGAGCTTGTGGCATGGAGTGCAAGCGCAGGAATTCCTATGCTCTCCATGTATGAGCAGACAGGTGAGACATTCTCGTCCATCGGCCATGTCGAACAACCAGCTAACATTATCTCAGGCATCCTCAAATCCTCGCTCCCACACCTCCACCGCCGCATCAACCGAACTCTCACATCCTACTACGGAGCAACCTCTCCTCAGAAGCCCTCCATTTCCCTCCGTTCTCCGAACCTTCCCTCATACAGCCCGCCTCAATTCGCAGACCTTCCCAACGGCACGAACCACAATCATTCCGACACGTCAGCACCTCACATCAACGTCCTGCTCTTGGACTCCACAGATGGCCGACAAACAATAGTAGACCTCACCAAAACACTCGCCGAAATGTCACAAAACGGCAAGCTATCACCCGCAGACATCAGTCAAGATTTGATCGACGCCGAGATCACAGAAAGCGTCATGGGCGAGCCAGATCTTCTGATCGTTTTTGGCGAAAGGGTCGTTTTGGAAGGATATCCACCTTGGCAAATACGTCTCACAGAAATCTTTTATGCTCAAGACAATGTTGCAGGTGTAGGGTACCAGATTTTCCTGCGAGCGTTGTATCGATATGCCAAGGCTGAGTTTAGGTTTGGGCGATAAGATGACAGAAGTGAGGGAGTAGAATCGTGTAAAGGGGACGTTTCGATTTATTGGGGGTATTGTGCTAAACAAGGTGCCTTCCTTCCTTCTTGGCTCCTATTTCTTCTTCTCGTCCATTTTCCGTGCTATTCCAGTCATGCCGCCATTCATGCAATGCGTATTGATGTTCCTCCAATCGTGTCGCTTTCCAGCATCTTCATGCTACCGCCATGAGACTTCTTCTTTCGGTGAACAGGATCTTCTCACTTGATCTCAGTCTTACCGAGAGCATTCGCAAGATCGTCCACATCGGCATCCTTCTTCTGCGCCACAGGCTGAGCCTCCGCAGCATCCGCCTCCTTGACAACCTTCTCCTCTTCCGCCTCTACCTCATCATCATCTTCCTCTTCATCCGAGTCCTCGTCCTCCAACTCATCCAACTCGTCCACTCCCCAAGCATCCTCATCATCCTCATCCACACCAGGATACTCTTCCGCAGAATCCTCTTTCCGCTTCTCCAACACGTTCCTCAAAGCCTCAATCGAAGCATCTTCCTCGGCGAATTTATTTCCGTTCAATTCAACTCTTCTCAAACGGGGCAACGCTGAATCTGTCGTTGCAGCATCGGAAATTGCCTTCAGACCCTTGGCGTCGATTTCATTGTATTGCAATCGTAGAATTTCCAATTTCTTGTTTCCGGCTTTGGCAAGTGCTTCTCCTAGCATTCTACCTCCTCGAGCGGAGAGGAGACAATCTCCTACGGCGAGCTCACGGATTTCGGTCCAGGTTGGGACAACAGTCGAGAGAGTCTTTGCAGCGAGGGCGGTGAAAGTGTTGTCTTGGAGATCGAGAGTATCCAATGTAACGCACTGGCTCAAACCGTGCTGGAGGAGCTGCGCGATGCCTTCTTGTCTGATTCCATTTTGCACCATCTTGACTGTTTTGACTTTGTTGTTGGCTGTGTAGGCTTTTACCCAGGCGGGCATAGAGCCTGTTTCGAGACGATTTCGGCCACATACGACTGTTTCGAGGTCGGGGACATTTTTGCCTTCTTTTCGTGCTGCGGCTTTGTTTTCTGCTAGTTGGGCGAGGGCTTCGGCGACGAGGGTTCCTGCTGCTGGACCGAGACCGTTGTTGTTTAGGTAGAGGTGTTGCAAGGGGGTGTGTTTGCTGAGGAAAGGGCGGAGAGGCTCGACGGTGTTGAGGCCAAAGGCGTTGTCGTTGAGGTTAACTGTGTGGAGGTTTGGGCACTTCAGGAGTGCTGTGAGGAGGGCGTCGAGTGCTTGGGGGATTTCGGAGAGCAAACGGCCGGTGAAGATGTCGGCGAGATTGGCGGTTTTGAGCTTTTGCTTCGTTTCGAGAACTTTGGCTAGGGCCTCTGAGGCTTCGACGCCGATTGTGTTTCCTTCGAGATGCACTTCTTCGATGTCGGCGTTGTCTCGCAGTGGGCCGATATGTTTCTCGATATCTTCGGCCGTGTTCAGCTTGAGGGCTTGGCCTCGAATGCTCCAGACGTTGGCCATGTCGACTCGATGTATGTGCAGAAGTTGTGTCTTCTCCAAGGAATGTTGTGCAGTCCGCTCGAAAACGAAGCAATAGTGGGATGACAGTCTGGAAGTGGGGGGACAAAAAGATCCTTGTCGACCAGACAACCTCACTTGACTCGTTTGAGAAATTGGTGAATTAGTGCGGCTCTGCAGAGAGATGCAGGGGCCGATGCATGCTGACAAACCTTATCGCATCTTTCGGAGTGACGTGCTCGCCGGCAGTCGCGAACTTCTAGAGCGTCTAGACATTTTCTAGACATCTCAATTACACTCCACCACGATCCATCACCATGTCGACCGCCGCGATCAATACCATGGCTTCGAGTACGCGATCGACCTTCGCGCATGGATGAGCACATTTGAGTACATACTAATGCGACCCAGACTCGAATAGCACCGCGCTTCAACCCAATAATGCTGCTGCGGACCTCAAACCGAAGGGCGAGAGTGCTGCGAAAGTGAAGGTGCGCATAATGCGCAGGCTTGCGCGGCATTACACTGGCTAACACTCACATAGCCCTGCTGCGTATGCAAAGACGAAAAAGCCGCCCGCGACGAATGCATGCTCTTCTCCAACGCCAAAGACCCACAGGAAGCTTGCCAGGATCTGGTCTCGAAGTACCGAAGTTGTATGAGCAGTTATGGATTCAACATCGCGTAGTCGGGATGAGAAAAAGCTTGTAAGCATAGATTGGGCGTTCCCATGGGAAAGAGCATGATGAATTTGGAGGCACAGATATGGCCTGTACACTACTGTACACTATTGTACATATTTACAACACGATAGAGCACTGCTCTCAGCTCACACGATCGGAACAACCGATTTCTATCCATCTATTTCGTCTTCTTCTCTGTGGTCGTTGATGGCTGGTGGATGCCGACGAAGCTCAATGCGCCGCTCTGGACTGCGAGGTCCCAAAGACACCAAAGGTAACATAGACCGAAAGCCGCAGCTCCCAGGCACACGTTTGCTACTATCCAGAGGTCTGGTTTGTCCTTCGGTGGTGGCACGAAAAGCTCCGCGGCATGCCACGCTATCATGGCCAGGTACGTGCCCAGGTGGACGAGCTTGGTGAGCACATTGACGCCGCCCTCACTCGCGGGTTTCGTGTAGGCGCTGATGCTGAAAGGTGGGAGACCCATGAGGTATGCCCATAAAGACGTCAGGACCAGGTACGGCATTCTCAGCTCGTCTTTGGAAAGGAGTGGGAACAAGGTCCAGTTGGCGGCGAGGTTGGCATATCCTACCCATGCTCGAATGGCGGGCTTCATTCCGTTTTCTGCTGCCAGGAGTAATGTCATCGGCAAAAGAGGCAATAGAATGTTCTTCTCATGCACTTGATACGAGCACAAGAAGAATCCCCAAGCTGTCGTGGCCAGCGCCAATGGAACTAGTTCTTTCTTCGGCCGGAGGAAGATGATCAAGCACGGAGGTAGTATCGATGCCAGTGTGAGGGCTAGAGCGGCTTTACTCAGTAGTCCTTGATCGTACTGATGGAGTTTGTGAACGCCTGATGCGTGGATCGTGCACCAGATGTTGGCCACCTTGTCTTCGAATAAGCCCCTCGAGAACGGAAAGATCCGATGCACAGCTTGGGCAAGCTGTACTACATAAGGCCAGTAGACTGCCTGATCGTCCAATTTGAAAGGTAACGAGTCCAAAAGCGGTGGCAATGTCGCGTCAGACGGTAGCAGAATGCCGCGATATGCATCCCAGGCCGTGCCTAACAGTAGCGGCAGGAAGACTAGGGCGAATGAGCCAATTGTAGTTATTGCGATGCCAAACAAGCGGGCTATATCCACTCGCGGAAAGATGCAAGTACCAGCGAGGTACGCTGCGATTGCTGGCGCCCAGAAGAGCGCCATTTGTTTGAAGCCGAGCGCACCCACAAAAAAGAGGCAGGCCCAGAGTGCTCTCCCAGCAAGTATGTTGGAAACTGCAGCCACGAACAGCCCCAACATGACTGTGTTATATTGGAAGTGTCCATGATCAATAAGGATGGTGGCAGGTTGCATGAGAATTGCAGTCAACGCAATCGCTGCCTCCCATGAGTTGATGTTGTGCAGACGCGCGAGATGTCGTGCACAGACGACCACTGCCGGGATGTAGACCAGATGCTCGGAAAGATAAACAGTAGCGCGCATGAAGACTTTCAAGTCCGGATCGTCCAGTCCGCGAGACTGATATAGTGCGAACCACGAGGGGTTGATGAATGCGCCAATTTTTCCGAGAAGCCACGAGTGGTACGCCGTCAACGGAGGATAGTCCAGACCCCACCACTGAAGATCGTGAAAGTACCAGTGTGTTGTGGGCAGGTTTGTTGTAATCTCTAACCAATGGCGCTGAGCTTCAAAATCGCCGTGCATGGGAGGTTTTTGGAATCCTGAATATGGCCAGATGGCGGTGCACCAGCGGAAGAGTCCGACTACCATGAGGATGCATGGCAATGCTACCCATTGCGATAGAGCTCCTTTTATCGGCCAGAAGAATGCCACCAGAGGAAATGCAGGCTGGTCGTGTTTTGTTGTAGGATCTTGGTACACTGTGCCATTGGAGCTGCTGCTTGAGACCAAGTCTCCTTTTCTCTTCTTTCTCGGTCGATGGGAGGGGGTGTTCGGGGCCATTCTGTACTTCGACTGTCAGCTATCGGGTCATGCTGCAGCTTGCAATCCAGGTCAGCAACAGATTCCGGAAGTTATTGTCTTGGCCAAAAACGAGACGTGTCGTTCAATCTATTTCATCGTCTCGGCGCTAGCCACGCCAAGCTAGCGTCGGCTTCGGCTCCGGAGCGGTCGGCTAAGGACCCTGTGGTCAAGGCTTGCCCACGCTAGCGCAGAGAAAAAGTTGAAAGCATAAAAAGCTCTCCAGCCATCTGAACCGGTACTCTTTCTTCTCACACTCGACAACTTCCCAACACCTGACGCCGCACCTTTCATATCGTCGGCATTCTCTGTCAGCATCATCAACACTTCACATCGCGCAACAGCGCAACACATATTCGGTTCGTGGGCTTTTCATACTCTTTCACACGCTACCTCTAGCACCGTGATCGAGCATTTCGCACCTTGTGTGCAATTGTGGGCGCGGCATCAGAGACCTGTCAGCTACTCGCTACAGGCACCAGTGGGCTGGGTAACAGTGTCGCACAACCGTCTTGGCTGTTGTGGGAACACTCGCCTTGACACGCGACCAGTGGGCTGAAGACGAAATTTTCGTTCGAGGGCTTTGCAAATCTCACTTCGAGTGAGACTCTATCTGAGGGCATCAAAAGGACATTGCGCTTGCGCAATAGTCTCGAGGGCTTTTCTGAGGGCTTTACACGACTTGCTTCGTGCGTGGGCATTTGCGATTGTTGCTACTGAGAGTGAACGCTTGCGTTCTTCCTGCTGGGTTTCTGAGACGAGAGGCTTCTGCCACTGCTCCGACCTTGTCGAGCAGTTCATTGATACTTCGATTGAGACATTCGAGTACTGACTATATCCGGGCAGAGTTATCATCACAGACCTTCAGCAATGGCGAAGGACAAGAAGGGAAACAAGGCTGCTGCCGCTGCGGCTCCAGCCAAGAGCAGCAAGTCCAGCTCTAAGCCTATCGAGAAGGTTCAGACTGGCCGCGTGAGCAAGTCTGACAAGGCTAGCGCGAAGGAGACTGCAAAGAAGACTGCCAAGGCTGTCGAGAAGAAGTCGAAGAAGTCGAAGAAGGAGCCAACGCCAGAGCCATCCAGCGAGAGCGAGAGCGAGGATGAGACTAGCGCAAGCTCCGACAGCAGTGACGAAGAGGAGGCTGAAGTCAAGAAGCCTCAAGTTAACGGCAAGGCAAAGCAAGCCGCTGCCAAGGACGACAGCTCAGACAGCGACGACTCTGACTCCGGCTCCGACAGCGAGGCTGCTCCAGCGCCAAAGACCAACGGCGCTACCAAGGCTGGCGCGAAGGACGACTCCAGCGATGACTCTGACGACAGCAGCGACAGTGACAGCGACGCCGCATCACCTGCCAAGAAGGCTGAGGCTGCAAAGGTCAACGGCAAGGCCTCGAAAGCTGAGAAGGACGACTCATCTGACGACTCCAGCGACGATGATTCAGAGTCTGATGAAGAGGCTCCAAAGGCTGCAGCTGACGAGGTAAGGCTAACGCATCGCTACTTGCATTACAACCGACTGACATTTTCAACAGAGCTCCGACGACTCGAGCGACAGCGACAGTGATGAAGAGGAAGAGGAGAAGCCCGCGGCTAAGACCGAGAGCAAGAAGCGCAAGGCCGACAGCGAGCCAGAGGAGACCTCCAAGAAGGCCAAGACGGACACCACAGGCGCTGTTGCCAACCTCTTCGTCGGCAATCTTAGCTGGAGTGTCGATGAAGAGTGGCTCACGCGCGAGTTCGAGGAGTTCGGAGAGCTCGCTGGTGTCCGCATCATCACGGACCGCGACTCTGGCAGAAGCAAGGGGTTCGGATACGTGGAGTTCGTCAACGCTGAGGATGCCGCGAAGGCACTCGAGGCGAAGAACGAGGCGGAGCTGGACGGACGCAACATCCGTGTCGACTTCAGCACTCCACGCGAGAAGAACGCTGGTCCTCAGCAGCGCAGTAACGACCGCCAGCAGAAGTATGGCGACACACCTGGCGAGCCTACTGCCACCCTCTTCTGTGGCAACTTGAGCTTCGAGGTCACTGAAGATGTCGTTCGCGAATACTTTGGCGAGCACGGAAACGTGAACAGCGTCCGCCTGCCCACCGACCGTGACACTGGTGCGCCAAAGGGCTTCGGCTACATCGAGATGGGTTCAGTGGACGAGGCGAAGGCTGCATTCGACGCTCTTCAGGGTGTCGATGTTGGCGGACGTCCTGTGCGCCTGGACTACGCTCAACCACGTCCTCCGCGTGAGGATGGCGGATTTGGCGGCGGCCGTGGAGGCGGTCGTGGAGGCTTCGGCGGCGGACGTGGCGGTGGTCGCGGCGGCCGAGGCGGATTTGACAGAGGTGGCCGTGGTGGTGGCAGAGGTCAGTCTTGAAATATCTGACACACGATGATCAATTGCTAACATACTCTTTAGGCGGAGGCCGTGGTGGTGCTCGTGGAGGACGCGGCGGCTTCTCTTCTACCAACCGTGGTGGCTTTGGCGATTTCCAAGGCAAGAAGGTCGCTTTCGACTAAATGTCCTTGCTTCGAAGCGTCGTCTGCACAGTTCCAAAGTTGATCTCACGATTGCAATGGGAGGCGTTGTGTCACTGGTCTGCGGCACGGTCAAAAGTTCTAATGAAGATTACATGTACGAATAGTCGTTGTGTGGATAGCACGATGTCTGGCGCTATGGGAATGGAACGATTTCTTGACAATTGCGCGTCCACTGCACCCATTCACATGCACCCTCTCCACCATATCCACCACATCTCTCTCCACGCCGGTCGGAGGCCTCGACACGTGCTCTTGCGCCTGACACCACTGTCACACTATGCAAGGGTGCTTCCTGGGCGCTGGCCTAAGAAACCCTGAGATCAATCGAGGCCCCGCCCGCGATACGCCTATATCGGGCAGTCTCTTGCATTGCTATGCCCGCCACTTCGATAGATGGTGAGTCGACTCGGGGCAGGGTTCAGACTGCTTTGTTTCCACATCCTGCTTTGTTGCACAGGGTCCCAGACTGTGCCAGACGTGATTGCCTCACACGACCTGGGCAGCCAGCCCCGCCAACCGTCACATGGGGTCGCGCTGATCCCTCGCTCACACCGCCGACACCTCAAGACAGCCGTTGCCTGCATCCTCGCCCAACTCGCAGCGACGCTGTCGGCTTGTTGAGCCTCGCCGAAGTACTGGCGCTGCGAGTTATTCACTCATTCTTGCGACCGCTGCCTGTCGTCGGACCAGGTGGGCCATAGCTGTGCTCTCGGCATAGCAGTGAGCACGTTCGCGAGCGCTATCGCACAGAGCGACATTCCGGATCCCCAACTTGCATCTTTCACCAATACACACTCCGATCGAGACTTGATCGCGGCGGGATCGAGACAAGATTACTGTCCAGGAGACAAAATGAACAACATGAATCAGCGACCAGCGCACACGAGCGATCACTTTCAGCGGCCTTCAGGTCACACGTCAGCCATGGCATCACGTTCTCAATCGTTTGACAGGCGCACACGCGCAGAAGGTGAGTCTTCGAGCAGGCTGATGTGCCGACACTCAGATGCACTTCACTTGAGCCTGAGAATGTCACTGCATAGTATAGACAACATAATCCGCGATGGCGTGCTTCTACCTACCAAGCTATCAGTGGGCTGACTTGTACGGAACAGTCGATTCATGGGTCGAGATAGCCTCACAACCATCTTCGTCTTCACTATCATCGATCGGCGACAATATCGTCACAACAGGGCTACGAGTGCAAGGCGAGCAGAGATCGAGACGACGGCGAGCACAACGGCCTGCTGCACCTACCCATCTCAACCTCGTGAGGACGCAAAGCGTAGGCGGCACGAGCAGTCAGGAAGAGTACGAAGAAAGTGAAAGCGAATCGGACAGGATCATGACTTCATCTAACGAAGGACCCATTACATTGCAAGGACAAAGAACAGCAGGCGGCACCTCAACGCAGACCACAGCACCTGACGAGGGACTTCTGCAGTCATCTAATGATGACGACGATGAGAACCGAACAGCTATCAATTACCCGATCAACACCGAGAACTGCTTCACACCACTGCCGAACGCATTCTCTCATCCGCCCGGCGCGCAAAGACGGACCCCAGCACAGCAAGCCCCAGGTTCATACTTTCCGGCAACAAGACCTGGCCCTTTCCGACGCCCATCGACTCGGCACTCGTACCCCACAGGCACTGATGCACGGCGACCAAGTCACATCACTCAGAACCCTCTGTCGCCCTCGTTCAATGCTACAGTTGAGCATGATGAGGCACTCAAAGCGAGCTTGCAGAGCCTGCTATCAGTTGCGGCAGCTGCACGAGGGATCAACAAAGTCGATTCCAAACAACCGTCCACTATGAATATGGCTCCACGAAGCAATAGGATCGACCCCACCACGTTTCGACTAGTGCCTGAATCGGCACTCCAGAACACACCTTCTCCCCAGAGGGAGGAGCCTACATTCAAGCCAACGATCCGCCGTTCCTCGACGCAGTCGACCGAGACAACGTCTGATCTCAAAGAGGGCAAGCGGAAAACACTTCCTGGACGAAGCTCAAGTAGGGAGCGAAGATCCCTGAAGAAAGCCAAGAGGTCAGAGTCTCGTGAAGGCTTGCATGTGACGCCAACCCTTCTTACCTGGGTGGTTTCAGCCGGAGTCGTGGTCTTTTTGAGTGCATTGAGCTTCAGCGCCGGCTACAGTGTCGGGAAAGAGGCTGGGCGCCTTGAAGCTTCCACGTTTGCCGGGGATGAGCAATTGAGGTCTTGCGCCCGAGAGGCTGGCAGGTCTAGTCTGGGCTTGAAGAGATCTTTGGCGCGAAGTGCCATTCAGGTTTGAGCATCTGTTCGCGAGGCTCGCATGAGGATGGTGTTTACGACATTTTGACGAAGTTATGGGATATGGTGCATCGATAGAGAATCTCATGGAGGAAGATACCACTGTTTGTTTGTCATGTTTTGGAGTTTGACGAGAGCAAAGGGAGGTCAAAAGGTGTTGGCCGCGGATGATTTGGAGCGGCCGCATAACTGGCGAGATAGCTGGAATCTGCAGCTTGATAATGAGTGTATCCAACTCGGTCTTAGAAGTCCATTCAATGACCGTCTTAGAGTAGGAAAATCTCGCAATCATCTCGTATTGCAAAACTCGCGGAGTTCTTACTCATTTGCAAAGGGTAGTCAAAGCTAAGCAGGCGAATGACAGTGGTGAAGGAGTATGCCTGTTGAGAGAGATTTTCACTCGATTTCTGAGGGTAGCATCCTGATGGGCTTGCAAGTGAACGTTCAGTTATTTCATGCTCACTCGCGTTAATCGTTGACGTGCTTTGGCGCTCTTGCCATCAACCCTTGAGCTGCGCCAAACGCAAACTCGACAACAACACCTACCGATTCCGCGTGTGATAGCCATCTTCAACCACCACCCAACACCTGCAACATGAGCAGGAGTTTCTCCACCATCCCGCCGGATGGTTTTCACGCTGGGCACCTCCAGCACGCTATTATGGCGTTCAAGAATGTCCCCGGCCGCATGGGGCTCTTCTGGCAGTGCACAACCGACATTGACACAACCGCTCTCAACCAAATCTGCCGCTTTCTGGTGGCAGAGATCCTTTCGCCCCAAGTAAAGCGAAACTCTGCAAAGCCGTCGGCGTCCTTGTCGATGAGCAGATCCGCCCAGACCACGAGCAGTTGGCCGAAAGGCTGATGAACCAGCGTCTTGAGACTCTTCCAAGCGTCTACGATCCAGCGGTATATAACCTGGATGCACTCAGTAAGCAGCAAGTATCGATAAACATGACCGCAAGCACTGACACAACACAGCCTGCATGCCCTGTGCCAACGCCCGCCTGGGCCATGTAAGCATACCCACTGATCTGCGATAGTATTCAGTAACTGACAGGAAGTGATAGTGCGACATAGCAAGCCAACCACCAGGCACCCACTGCACCAATTGCATGTGAGTGCTTGTTACCTTTCCATCATATGTTGCCAGAGCCAAAGTACTGATGATCCCTTAGTCTTTGGCGCAAAGACTCGTGCGATTGTAACAACGGTCTGATGGTACCTCTGATGGAGGCTCTGGTCGCACAGGCCGAAACACGCCCTGGGCAGCCACTTACGCCGCCTAAAGATTACACTGTGCTTGCTGCAGACGAGCGACAGCAGCATACGAGGGACTTCTGCGAACGTCATTTTGGCGTCCACTTCGAATGGCCACAAGCTCAGCCGCCTTCACCTCAGATGCCTCTCGCCATCCAGAACAACGCGCTCGGATTAGCTGGAAAAGACTTGCGAGAGAAAGTCAAGGCGCGCAAGCAGCAGAAACAAGCTAAACGCAAGGAGAATGCTGCTATCTTTGGCAAACATCAACGAAACGGTCAAGACCCTGCTCGAAAGAGTGGCAGTCCGACAGCGAAATATGGCCGGTTAAGGAAGCAGGCGATTGTTGTTTTGCCTCTGGGCCAAGCGGACCCATTGCCCACCGTGCATAAAAGGCCATGGAATGTTGAGCCGGGCACATCAGTCATCGTCCAGAAAGACGGCCCAGCTCTGAGCGTCAAAGAGCACGCCATGGCTTCAGCCGGTGCGGGCAAACGTAAGCTGGAATGAAGCAGGCCGGCATTGCCTCCTCATGCACAGAATCCAGAGCCGACATTGGTGGACGGCGACAACTAGCGGAACGCGTTGGTAAAGACTGTGACTTTTTGCTTCGTCACATTGCCCAGGCGGCGAGAAGGAAGACGAGCAGATCATTTGAATTGTTGATGCGAGGGCCTTACAGATCGGCGGAGCCGACCGTAGCAACGGCATTGGCGGTGAAGTGGCATCAGCTTTTCCCTCAAATCCGCAGGCAAACATTAAAGACTTTAGCGACCAATGTGGTCGCATAGGTCTATGCTCTTTGACGTGGATGGCACAGGAGCTCGGGCTGTATAAGATCATCCACCGGGAGCACTCAATGACAGCAAAGTTATTGATGCTCTATTTCCATACATCCCGCTCTTCTGTACGTCTTTCTCCTTGTTGTGCGGGACTTGTGCTGCATGTAAGTGTGTGTGCAAGTACAAAGCTGAAAGACGTGAGGTGAAGTCGTGATGCTCAGCGCCAAGCTTCGAACCCTGGTCTCGTGCTCTTCCTCCTTCCTTCTCACATGCAACAACCTTTTTTGCTATTTCTCCTGTGATTGAACGAGAGAGCCTGGGAGCCTGACGAGAAGTAGAAGAGATGCCGCTATCGTGATTAATATTTTGGAAATACTTGGATAATCGAAATGCAGACGAAACCTCAAATGGAAGAACCATCTCCAGACAACGTCGAGCAACAGCAACAAGACCAACAAATACTCATATCATCAACCTCGCCCATCCTTCCTCAACTACCTCACAACACACACTTAGCACTCCAAATAGCTCCCTCCTTCGCCAACTCAAGCGGTACATTCCTCTATCTCTCACTCGAGATATCTCCCTTTCTCCCTCTTATCCTTCCAGCTCCTTATAACCCCACACAAAAACACCCACTTATATCTTCTACATAGTAACAATCCGCCTCGTCCCCCTCCCCAACACCCCCTCTCTCAGCGGTAGTAATGGTAAACAGATAGCACGTTTCACCTGCTCGACCTCCCACCGCTTCGAACGAATCGTGAATTTCATTCGAAAGAGGTTGAAATTATTGCCTCATGAGAGTTTGTTCTGTTATGTGAATTCTGTGTTTGCGCCGGGGTTGGATGAGGTTGTTGGGAATTTGTGGGAGGTGAGTAGGCGAGTTTCTAATTTGTTTGTCGAGGCCATCTTTGGCTAATTTGTTTTGGGGGGGCGTGTAGTGCTTCAGGACTGGGAATTACTTGGTTATGAATTATAGTCTTGCGCAAGCGTTTGGATGAAGGACATGCCAGGAATGCTCAGCGCTGACAATATTTTCAATCTTCATCATCACTCCCAAAAATCGCCTTGAACACATCCTCTCCAGGCCGATTTCCTTCCAGAGCCTTATTCTTTTCCACATCGACCTGAGCTCTCACATTCTCACTCGCTGGTCCGGGCTCATGATGTTCAACTTTCCCACCTTCTGTTCCTCCCGACACAAATTTCCCAGCATCCCTCATCATCCGCTCCAAACTGACCTTACTCACCAAGTCCAGCCTCTCAGCCTTCTCCATCGCCTCAGCAGCATCTTCCGCAGCCGAAGTCCCAGCCGCAACATTTGCTGGCGGACGGACATTGAATCGTTTGCAGAGAAGTCGTGTCGGATAGAAATGTTCACGTTTCCTCGTCAACGGTCCATACATGCCCAGCTTTGCCGCTTTGATTGCCGGATCCTCTTCTTTCGCTGTCGCGGACTGCGAAGCAGAGTCCGGCGCATCGGATGCGAGTTTCGGCGTAGCAGAACCTGAAGTGAATCGACTCGCCATGTATCCCGAAGCAGGTTTGAAAATCTCCGCAGCTTCAGCGAATTCTCGTAATTCGTTGGCCCATTCGTCGAGACTGGTGCCTGTGGCTCGCGAAGGAAGGGAGTTGTGCTGGCCGGTGGACAGTTCGAGGAAATACTTGTATCGTTCTCGCTTGCCAGGATCTTCGCTATAGGGCATCCATCCTGTTTTGCCGCGGGCAAGAGCTGCAACGGCAGTTTCTTTGCTAAGGTTAGGAACCAGATCCCAGAGTGTCCGATGTTTTTCAGCTTCACTCTGGGTATAGCCTTCGGGGGCCTTTTCACTCAATGCGGCTGGAAGGTCTTTACGGCCACTGGCTGAGGCGAGCTTGTCGCGCTGTGCCGGGGTGATGAAGTCGAAGATGGATTTAGAGGGCAGCTGCTGTTCCCCTAGCAGTTCGGCACGCCCTTTGGCGTCTAGAGTTGAAGCCTTTGCAGCATCCGCGGTCGACACATATGATGTTGCGGATGAGGCAGAGGACTGGAATGCTGGCTTCCAACCTGGTGGCACCTCGGGAGGTGGATATTTGTTCTCGGTTATGGTCAAAGCGGCGGCCGCAAGCACGAAACCGTCCAAAGGTAGACGTCCATCATGGCATTTTCGGAAATTGTTGACATTGGTCGAACGCTGAACGAGCTTCTTGGAGGGCTGCAATGTCGGCTTGATGACGTTCGGATTGGCATTGCTGGCGACCAGGCCTCCTTTCTTCTTCTTTTGCCCAATGATTCGGTTGTAGCTGATACTCGGTCCGACAGCATAGGGATCTTCGTCATCCTCGCCATCATCGTTGAGAACGCCCACGCCGAAGCCTGACTTTTTGAGGGGCTTCGGTTTCCGTCCGATCTTGGACCGGCTCAAGATTCGAGAGTCTTCTCCACTGTCTTCATCATCATCTTTGGCAGTCGAGTCTTCCCGAAGCTTGGCTTCGCCCTCGAAGCCCAGCCCTTTCTTATCCGTCTTGCGCACCAAAGAGATCATGCGCGTGTTCTCGGGAGCGAACAAGTGCATTTCGCCAGTCTTGTCGCCTTGCGCACGTCTTTTGACTTTCGGGCCAATCCCTTGACCTTGCCGCCAGCCCATTCGCTGAAGCAATTTGACGCCTTTGGTCTCGCCCGTATTGTTGAAGAAGTCTGAGAACATGCCACCGACACCTCCATCTTGACCACCAGTTCCCAGCCCAGCGGAGGATCCTTGGGTTTCCAGCTTTTGCGCCTCTGCCTGCTCAGCCAGATCCTCTTCATCCATGAAATCTTCGGCGCGTTGCTGCTTCGCATCTTTGCTGTCCTTGGCGCGATTGGATCGCGAAGACACGAACGTGCTCGGCGTCCATCCTTCCTTGGAGCCTACAGTGTTGAAGTAGCTGGAAATGCGGTCAGTGAGAGTTCAGCTTGAGATGAAGCCCAGACTCACCCTGCACTGAAACCACCTGTAAAGGCACCATGCAGCCTCTTTCTGCCCCTCTCATCAGTCACCTCTTGCTTCCAGATGGGCACATAGCTGCCATCATCTCTCGTCTGCTCATCGAAGGGCGGTAGCGGGGTGCCGTATAGTGCATATGGAGCGTGGCTCGGGGGAGTATCGCGGTCTTCGAAGGCGGCTCTGGAGCGCTTAGAGGACATGTCTTAGTCTGCATTCACATGGCCAGCACATTGAGACGGTCTGTACGGGCGGAATGACGCGTGCGCGGCGACCTACCTAGCTCCACTGTGGCTTTCTTTCACATGCTGCGCGGAGGGAGAGAGTTGCGGTAATGGTGAGATGGTGCGGGAGTGGTGGACGAGTGCCGAAATCCTTCCTTCAGGGCTGCAGAAGCGAAGCGGGATGGGGTTTGCTGTGCGAGGGATGACGCTGTATGCAAAGCGGTGCTACAATTGGCAATTCTAGAATTCGGCGGCACGGTCCACTGCCGGCTCAGGAAATGAAGAGCAGACCCAGGACGGGCAATGGTTGGTGGAGCGGATGATTGCTCCCCACTGCATCCACCTGGCAGGTCTCACTTGGCCGTGTGCTTCACTCCATACGAACACCATCTTCGACAACAGCATAACAACATACATATCACGTGCTGGACGCTGGACGTGAGCGAAGGAGCGAAGGTGCGCGTGTCGTGCCGGCGTGAGATTCAACGGCCAGTCAGCCGAAATTGGACGAGATTGAGCGTTGTCGTGGTGGTGGGAGATATCTTTGGTACACGCCGCTCGGGAGTGGGCAGCAGCACGCGTGAACCCTCATCACAGCGCAAGCCACGCGAGACGACACTCCCACGACCGGCCAACGCCAACGCCAACGCCTGCTTCCAGCCCACCGCATCGCATCATCGCTGCCCGCACCGCACCGCCCACCGCACCACACACACCACATCCCACTGCGCAGCATCGATACCACCGCATGTCGCACACGTCACTGTCCGCCCACCTGCATCCATCGGCGCCGCAGCACAGGGCGTGAGCGTGAGCCTCCGCCAGGTCAGGCCCACTGCTGCCCTGCCTGCATGAACCTGGCCACGCTACCCTAATAATTCCACCGCGTTTCAGCACCAGCAAGCACCAGCAGGACTGCCGGCGGCAGCGCCAGGCACCACTCCGCCCACCCAGGCCATCCCGCGCCGTCAGCAGCAGCATCTCCGCAGCCCGGATCTGGGAGACTCCCGCACGCTACCACTGCCTCTGCCTCCGACGACGACATGTCGGCAGCCGCGTCGCCAACTGCTGCCCTGCCTCGTCCTGCGACCAATACCTCTCCCCAGTCGAGGTCTGCGGCTTACTCCTCCGACCGTGAAGCTGCCCGCCTGCCCCATCGCACCCACTCCAACTCGCACCGTTCATCCGCCGGCCCTTCTTCGCCCCGCCGGTCAATGTCCACATCGCAAGCCTCGAACACGCCCGCATCGCACAGTCGTCAGCCCTCTGGCAACCTCGAAAAGGTGTCGCGCCACGATTACGAGCAGAGCAATGTAGCTCAACCCCATGCACCTCCCTCCTCCTCGTCGCGACGGAGCGACTCGCACGAGCCCGCCATGAACGGCACCGGTGCTCATCCGCAGCGGACTGATTCTCTACGAGCTCCTTCATCGCACGCGCGGACGTCTTCTCGCTACCATGACCAACCCACGCCTGCCCCCAGCGGAGGTAGTGACGTCCGGTCAGGACAGCAACCGACCAACCTCAGACGGAGGACTACACTGGATGCAGCCTCCGGGACTTGGGAACTGGGCAAAACCATTGGTGCGGGCAGCATGGGCAAGGTGAAGCTCGCCAGGAACAAGGAGACGGGTGAGCAAGTGGCCGTCAAGATTGTGCCGCGAAACAGCCAAGGTGAGGAGCACCGCAGCCAGGCGGAGAGGGAGCGGGCAGAGCACAGCAAAGAAGTCCGAACCGCGCGAGAGGCGGCCATCGTCACCCTGGTCGACCATCCATACATCTGTGGCATGCGGGACGTCGTACACACAAACTACCACTGGTACATGCTCTTCGAATACGTCAACGGTGGCCAAATGCTCGATTATATCATATCGCATGGTAGACTTAAGGAGAAGCAAGCGCGCAAATTTGGCAGACAAATCGCAAGCGCCCTCGACTATTGTCACCGGAACAGCATCGTACATCGGGACTTGAAGATTGAGAACATCCTCATCAGTAAGACGGGAGATATCAAGATCATCGATTTTGGTCTCTCCAATCTGTTCTCTCCTAAGAGTACTCTCAAAACCTTTTGTGGAAGTTTATATTTTGCGGCTCCGGAGCTATTGCAAGCGAAACAATATACTGGTCCCGAAGTGGATGTGTGGAGTTTTGGAATTGTTTTATACGTGCTCGTCTGTGGGAAGGTACCATTTGACGATCAGAGTATGCCGCAATTGCATGCCAAGATTAAAAAGGGCTTCGTCGAGTATCCACCTTGGCTGAGTAACGGTGAGCGATGAGACGTATCGAACAAAAGCTTGCACCTACTGACGATTCGCAGAATGCCGAGGATTGATTGCGCGAATGCTGACTACGAACCCTCTGGAACGTGCATCACTGCAGGAGATCATGACACATCCCTGGATGACCAAAGGATTTAATGGACCTCCGGAAAACTACCTGCCCGAGCGGAAACCCTTGATGCTACCCCTTGATCCGGTTGTCATTGACAAAATGACGGGTTTTGACTTTGGCACGGCAGAGCACATCACCACGCAGCTAACCAAGGTTGTGGAATCGGCAGACTACCAGAACGCGATCAAGATGCAACGTCAACGTGCTGCCGCTCCACCACCAGAGACCGACCAAAGGCGAGGCGTCTTCAATTTCTACAAAAGGCGAAGCTCAACCACTAGTAGGGACACACTGAATACACCATCGGCTGAGGCGATTCAGGTGGGCTCAGATCCTTTGAACGCATTCCACCCCTTGATATCTGTATATCATTTGGCACAGGAGAAGATCGAACGAGAGGCAAAGGAGAAGAATCCTGGTGCCCTTTCTATGCCGCATGTAGCAGGAGAAAAGCCTCTCGGCATGGTGGATCTTCCCGCGCCTGCGCCTGCACATACTAACGCTTCTGCATACGAGATGGCCGGCGAGAAGCCTACCGGTGGGCGCTCGCGGCCTCGTGCACGTACGCATGGAGAGGACGAGGTGACCCAGGATATGCGGAACATTCATCCTACTGCCACATCGACATCGCAACACCCGACGATCGTCGAACCGGAGAAGCCTCCTCATAATCGCAAGGAGAGCGTCGCTGGTGGTCTGCTCAGGAGGTTTAGCAAACGAGAAAGGTCCGAGAGGCCGAACCACCCCCCTTCATCGCTGGACAGGTACAATAGCGAGACACCGAGAAAGAGCTTCAGCATGCGACGCACGCGGGATCGTAGTCAGAATCGCGAAGCTAGTCAAACACGAGAAGGAGTGCGACCGGAAACCGCCGCAAGCAAACAGAGTGACTTATTGGTACCGCCAGGTGCCGCCGCCGCCACTGGTGATGCCACGAATGAGAAAACGCCGCCGCCTTCGACCACGCCTTCCAAACGGAGTCACGGGCTCGGACGATCCGTCAGTGTCAACTCGAGCGACATTCGAAGACGCCTGACGAAGCGCGGCGCGTCCGAGGGATCATCCAAACGTCCACCATTAATATCCACGGGAAGCTCGGAGAATCGTAAAGTGTCATTCGATCAGAGCAGCAGCATACGGGAGGCCCAATCTGACGCTGAAGGACCAGCAAAGCCAACCAGTGCTTTTGCCACTCGGGCACGATCTCTGGGACATTCTCGTAAAGAGAGCATGCAGGTCCGCAGGGCGAGACGCGAGCAGGCTCGGAATGGCCAGGCAGACCTGCCCGAGGAGACCGATGCGGAGTTGATGGACGAAGTTGACACCAAGAATGGCAGTGGAAGTCCTAACATGAAACCTGTCTACTTGAAGGGATTGTTCAGTGTCAGCACGACCAGCAGCAAGCCCCTGAACTTCATACGTGCGGACCTGATACGAGTATTGCAAGAGCTGGGGGTCGAGTATAGAGAAGTCAAAGGTGGCTTCTCTTGCAAACATGCCCCCAGCATTGTACCGAAGACCGGACCTGAGGAAGCAGCACCAGCACCACTCACGCCTCCTGTGGACACCCACCACAAACGCAAAATCAGCTTTGGAGGCTTCCGATCCCAACAACAACAATCTGCAGAGGCCGGGGGCGAGCCGTCGAAGACTCCTCGTAAGAAGCCTAGCTACACGACCGGCGCCTCGGAAGAAGACAGCGAAGAGGATCCACCAACCAGCCACCCTCGAGCATCAGCGCAACAGCGTGCCGCAGGAGAAACGAGCACGCATGTGCAGAATGATTTTGGAGAAGGGCTAGCTCTGAAGTTCGAGATCTTTGTCGTCAAAGTTCCATTGCTAAGCTTACACGGAATCCAATTCAAGAAAGTTGACGGTGGCACATGGCAGTACAAGAATATGGCGCAGAAGATATTGAACGAATTGAGGCTGTAAAGGAATGGAACGCGAACAGCATCCGATGGGATCTCGAGGTCGTAGAATGGAAGATCATGGGAAGCGAAATCGATATATGGGACTTCTTCCTTTCTGGTAATAAGGATCGATCGAATGCATTGAGCAGCAGCTTGCATGAGCGGGTCTTGTTTTCAAAGTTGCTGCTTGCCGAGGAGTTTAGTCGATTCGGGAAGAGAGTACAAACTTTTTCTTGATATTCCTTGTTTTTAGTCAAGCGAAAGAGAGGGAGAGATAGCGGAGGAGAAGCATGCATGCATAATTGACTGATAGACCGCGATTGTATTGTGGTGGTCTGGTTTTACCTTATCGTTCCGTTTTCGTCCCTTTTTCGACACATGCAATGCCTCTCACTATCTTCTTGCTCTCTTCTGCAATGCTTCACTTTACGCCTTTCCGACCCCCATAACCTTCTCCTTCAACCCCACATTCTCTGACCCTTCCTCGCCATCCACAGGCGCCAAATTCCCCTTCGCAGGCCCCATCAAATTTTTGCCTTCTTTACTAAACCTACTACCATGCACGGGACAATCCCAACTCTTCTCTGTTGGATTCCAGCATACTACACCTTGCATGTGAGGACATAGAGCGGAGAATTTATGGATTGTGTCGCTTCCGTCGTCTTCTTTGTAGACTGCGATGGGGGTTTTGGTTTTGGGGTTTAAGACTCCGCCTTGACCGGGGGGTAGGGCTGCGAGGTCTTCGATGTCGGAGGTTAGGTGGCGTTTGTATTGGGCGTTGATTTGGAGGTCGTGGGAGAGGATTTTTGTGGCGGATTTTAGGAGGCTGGAGATGCGGGTGGGTTTGTAGAGGGGGTTCCAGGGGTGGGCTATGTGAATAGCGTTAGTTATGAATGGGAGAGGAGTATGGGATGAAAAGGTGGCGTTTACTTTTTCCTTCGATTTCGGAAGCGATGATTTCGCCGGCGATTACACCGTGGGTGAGACCGTTGCCGGAGTCGCCTGTTATGATGTAGGTGTGTTGGGTTCCTGGGTCGAGGCCGATGAAGGCCATGTAGTCTGCTGGTTCGAAGACTTGGCCTGACCAGGCGTAGTCGACTGAGCCGGCTTTGGTGAAGCGTTCGCGGACCCAGGTTTCGAGTTCTTGGAAGCGGCCTGGGAAAGTGTTGTGTTAGTTTGAATGTGTGAGAGAAACTGGCTAACGATGGCAAGACTGACCTTCTGGATCTTCTTGTCCGACTTTGTGGTCGCAGCCTCCGATCACGATGTAATCGTTCTCAGCATCAGCCTCTGTGAGACGAATGTATTTGTAGGCCTCAGCCAAGTCGTAAAGAAGGACGTCTTCGACATATCCCTGTTGGCAATGGTAAGTAGAAGCCTCATCAATCATGACTCTAGACAAACCTTTGGCACTTTGATAGCAAGAGCATACGTCCTCATATACTCCATCTCAGCAATAACACTGAGCTTCTGCAGTGGCACACACGTAGCCATGACCACATCCTTGGCTGTCACGGTATGTCCCTCGTATGTCTTGACTTCGACCGAGGTCTTGCTGCCAATGGGACCGATACCAAAGCCTTTCTCCTGAGTATCCGAGACCCGGGTGTGCGTGTAGCATCTGAAGTTGTGCTGCTTGTCAAGGAACTTGAGCAAAGCATTGACGTATTTGGTAGGATGGAAAGTAGCTTGGTCGCTGAAAATGGCCGCGTCGCGTTGATCGGGTTCGCCATCCCAGCCTTTGACTTTGTAGCCTTGCTCAAACTTGACATTGATGCCAAATTCCTGAGCCTTTTCTACCTCTTCCTTCAACTCCTCGATCTCTTTGTCGTGATCTTTTGCTTGTTTGTTGCGGTCATACTGGCTGACTTGGATTCCTCGCAGCTTGCGGTACTCGCAGTCGATGTGATGCTTCTGAACCAATTCGCCAACACGATTGATCGCCCATTGGTGACTCTCTGCGGCGATCTTGGCGCCGTTCTTGCCGTGCTTGCTCGCGATGTTTGCATAACCATCGTCGAGAGCACTGGCCAGATGTCCGGATGTCCTGCCTGTTTCTCCGCTCAATATACCACGGGCTTCGAGCATGACTACATTGTAGCCGCGGGTGACAAGCTCATAGGCTGTCTGTACACCAGAGATTCCAGAGCCTACGACCACGACATCTGTCTCGAGGTCTTGATCGAGCTTGGAGAACTGGGGTCGATTTGAGTAGGGTTCAGTGCGGACCCAGACTGGCTCAGTAGCTCCGGAAGTGGCATCGAAGTAGTTGGCTTTAGGCTGTGGAGGATGTTCAAATCCTGCTGCTTGAGTTGTCATGTTGCGTGGTGTCGGTGGGACGATCTCTGCTTGAGCCGACTTTTGTCGTTGGATCAGAGCTGGCAGCCGAATGGTCGGCTTTGGCATATGTGTCGACACTGAGCGGTACCTGACAACTCGAGACACGGCCTGAGATCTTGCCGTGGAGGTGAAGCGAGAGAGCAACATCCTTCTTCGAAGAAGGAAGGTGGTGAGCACTTGAGGGGAAGATGAGTGCTGGTGTGTGACTACCAGCAGTACTAATTACCGCGTCATGATTGGTGCCTTGCGCATGTGAAGGACAAACAGAACGTGCATTGGTGACGACAATTCGCGCTCACATCTGCGACTTTCTTCGGAACCGGAAGAGTACAGGAAGTGCTGGGCGGTCTTTTCGCGTCCTTCGCGACGAATGTGGCAGAAGAGGTGCATAGTGCTTCGCTGCCATCACAGCGGCATCACGATACGGTCGTGGTGACATTTGCTGCCGCCCTCATTGGAAGTTGAGGTCATGTGCCATCCTGGGCGTTGTGCGACGCGAGCGCGTTGAAGACGTGAAGTTGACGTTCGTTGGTGCAGATTGCCAAGACCACAGACGAGGCGCCATATTGTAGAACTACTGAACACACAGCTGGACCTCACCTCCTACTTCATCGTGGCAGATCGGACTTCTTTCCTGCTCCCATGATACTTCACTCAATCTGCTCACAGTTGCAGCTTCCACTGAGAAGCTGGCAATCTGTGTCTCGACGGCACATATTCACCATGATCGATGGCGATCGCAGCACCTTTTATCCAGTGGTAGGCCGCCACGACCGTATCAAGATTTCGCAAAGTCACCTTGTCATCCTCAGTGTCTTTGCTCCGGTCGTCCTCCTTATTGTCAAAATGACATCTGATCTCGGTTTTCGGGACCAGGGTCTGCCCAGGCAATCAGTGCTGTGCTTCGCATATCTCGGTCGTCCATTGTCTAGCTGAATTGATGAACTTACCGTTAGCGATCTAGCAAGGAAGCTCAACCGATTGGCCTGGCGATTGCGATCATTAAAGACCCAAGACTTCAATGCCGTAACGACTGGATCGATGAAGGTTTGATTGACCTTGCCGAAGTTCTGCGAAGGTTAGCACAGGAGGATTGATGGATGTGCATTGGTTGACTTACGTCTGCCAGTGCTTCCGTGAGCGTCTTAGTGTCCTCTTTGTTGAATTCGCTGTAAAATGGCCAGTTCGCCGTATCGCGTGCTGCGGAATCTATGGCCAAGGTAGCGTTTTCGAATGATTCGCTTGCGAGCTACAGCTAGGTCAGCATTCCTTTCTCCGTGACTGCATATGCACTCACTCACCTCACGCTGCTCATCGAACCTTTCCCATGTATCATTGTCGGCATGGTCGTCCGGCACCTTCAGATCTTTGAGTATCTTGGACGCCTCAGTCAAGTACTTTGCGTATTCTGACAGGTGGCCCAGATATTTGTCAGGAGACAGAATCTCGCCAGACGCCAGAAAATCATGACCACGGTGGCTCAACAGCTCTCTGACTGCGTGATGATGATCAAAGTCGACCGTGGAGGCATCGTTCACCACAACCGACAGTGAAAGTGACAAGGGCACTGCAAGGGAGGTGATGGGCAAGAGGGCAATGCCGAACAGCTTTGTGAAATGCATTTCAAGAGAATCTCTAAGCTGATAGTGGAAGGCTGTTGAGTGTAAGGTTGTTGCGACCTGGAGACTCTATACCATCATTTATATCCTCGTGAAGAACCACTGGTGTGCTGCAGTGGCATCGCCTGGATCGAAGCCGGTGTTACACTGCGCAGAGGGGCATGTTATGCAGCTCTGCTTCTTGAGGCCGAGCATGTCCGGAGATAGAGTACGCCGTCTGCAGTTCTGCAGACTTGTCAATGCATGGGGAAATGTAGTTGCCGTTGATGGTGGAAGTCCACACGCCCAGCAATGCCTCAATTCGTGCGCAATCCGAATGCTCATCAGCAGCCCCAGACGATCATGTTTGCAAGAGCTTTGTGTTACAGATCTTGCTATACCTGGACCAGGCACTCCACGATCTGAAGATTCGCTGCGATGCAGATGGCTAACAGCTCTGATCATGGTCGATTTAGTGATATTGCCACCGACGTTGCGAACCCAGCTCGCTGTGCAGATAAGTGAGTAATATCTCAAATACTCCATGCGCGTAGCTGAGCAACGTTGTTCGGGAGCAGGCTGTGCATGGTCCTCTACCAGTCGGATTATGAAGCGGCCTTATATGATGGCCTTCGTGCGGACAAAGCTGCAGAGATCTTGCGCATGTGGCTGAGAGCTATACCATTGGGTATGCACCATACTCGGCTTAGCCCCACATCGAACCAAACGAGTGCAAGAACCACATACGGACGGAGCACAGGAGCGTGATCTGACGATTGCAGATGATGCTATGCTGGATCTTGATTATTGGAGTCTTGTCGAGGTGCGTTGCTCGCCAGTCACCAGGATCCCGGCAGCTCGAATCGAGCTCTTCTTTTTGAGACGCTTCTGCTTTCCCTCACACATTGTGCTCTGGCGATAGAGCGTTTGAATCCGACTGCTTCATCGTATAAATGAATGCCCGTTTAATGATTAGCCTTGAAGCATTGCGGCCATGATACTGCAACACGAGGGTTGTTCAGCAATGGTTGTTGTTGAGCAGTTTTTGCAGAATCCAGCATAACATCAATCCTCTTCACTCTTGACCTCATCATTCGCTCGCCGATACAAATGAATCTGGTACCGCATATTCTCCAGCTCCATACGATACTCCAGTCCTTGAGGCAACCTGAACCATCTAGATTCATCCGAAACGACCTTCTCCCACTTCGCTGGTGTCTCTTCTTCACCACGCTTCTGTTGTGTGCCAAGAAGCGTATGATCAAGCAGCCATTGCATAGGATACTTCTTCTCAGCTTCATTGATCGAAACAGTCGAGTAGCTTCCAGGACTGTCCACAACTAAAAGATGTGCTCCAGGTTGTGTCGCTTCTGTGATTTTCGCGAGCATTTTCTGTGTCTTGGGGACGGAAGTCGAGTAGAGTTCGTTGAGTGTGAAAAGGAGTGTTATGAGATCTGTGTTCTCGTAGATTGCCTTGCTTTGCGAATCGTCCAGGTCCAGTGCGTCAGCTTCTTGGAAAGTGGCCGCGAACGCATCCTCCGGAAGTAACGCGACATTCGCTGCCTTGGCAGCTGCGGAAGCGTATTGTGACAGGACCGGCGGACTTACAACAGCTCCTCGCAAATTCGAAACCGTAGGACCCCATGCAGCGATATCCAGAAACAATGCTGAAATCCTGGCATCCGGTTCGTCTCCTCTTCGTTCAGACAACCAAGCAGCAAGCGCAACCAATTCAGCACCAGCACCACCTCCCAAACAAACCACCTTGAGCACTCCTCCCTCGTCCTCTTCTCGTCCCTGACAAATGTTCTCTTGCAAATCACTGAAAATCTGCAAATACCCCAAAGCTCGACTAGGACTCCACCTCTTAGCATAAACGTTCAAATACTCATCCTTCCCAAAAGCCTTTGCAAAATCCCGTCGATACAAATGGCCTTTGACTTCTTGCAACAAAACCGTATCATCATCATTCTCTCCCGAAGACTTCAAAGCATCCCGAAAAATATTCAAACATTTCTGCTGCAGCGCCAAAGGAACAGTTGAAACTGCTTGCTCGGTCTCACTCTCATTCTCAGTCTGCTTGCGTTGCGATGTCTTCTGGGGTTTATTCTTGTTTTGAGGCAAGCGCTTATGCGAAGCTGCTTTCCAGCTTTCGGTTCCTCGAGCCATTTGATGATCTGGGCATTTTCTGTCACTCGCGCTCGTTTCCGCTTTTTCGTCTCGGATCCGGAGGGAAGTTGTGGAGGAAATGAGCTTGGTGTGCGGAAAAGCCGACGTTCCGCCATGGAGCGAGCGCCGACTTCGCCGTTGCCGTGAAGGCGGGGCACCAACTTGAAGTGGGATGGGATGGTCGTGGTCGTTTAGAAAGACAGTCATATATCAAGTCACTTTGGAAAGATATAAATACCGAGCAGTATTGGATTGAAGAGTCTCCTCGCATCAGATTTCTTCTACAATTGCGGACGAATAGCAAAAATGCGGCTTCCATACGGTGAGAGAACTCGCCACACTTGGTTCAACCATTGCATTCGCTAATCCCTGTCCAAGTCGACGATGACCCAAAGATGGACACGCCTGAAGACCAGGCCGTAGTCGAACGTGTAAAAGCACGACGAGGTGGAAAACTCATACCACTGGACAAAGCTCTACTACACGCTCCTCCAGTCGCAGATGGCTGGAACTCCTTCCTCAAGTCTATCCGAGAACAAACAACATTACCAGCATCAGTACGAGAGATCGCCATCTGCCATGTGGCTGTGTTGAACCATGCATGGTTCGAATGGGATCAGCATGTACCGATCCTGAGGAAAGCGGGTGTGCTGAGTGAGGAGCATATTGAAAAGCTCAAGGACCGGGAGTGGGATGGCAGCGGACTGGATGATAAGCATCTTACTGTTCTGCAGTATGCCAATGCGATGACGATTGGGGTTATCGTCAAGGATCCGCTGTTTGAGAAGTTGAAGAGTTTGTTCAGTGAGCGCGAAGTTGTTGAGATCACGGCAACTGTCGCGGCATACAACACCGTTTCGCGGTTCTTAGTGGCTCTTGACGTTGGTGAGATGGCGGCCAAGTATAGTCTGGACTTCAGTTAGACCACTTCATGAGAGTTCATTCCAACTATTGCCAGTGCTGAGCCTCCAGATGCTACGAATGCTATGCCGAAACATCCGTATTGTAACGCAAGGGCGAGATGTGAAGCTTCAGCTCGTGCTAACAAGCAAGGTGCAATAAGACTGCTATTTGGGGTATAATTCGCTCAATCTTGTTCTTTCCTTCGACGCTTACGAAGCCGGTGCTTTCTCGTTGAGTGCGGCTTCGATGTCAGCCTTGATCTTGTCTGGAGAGCTCGTGCTGGCTGGACGGAAACTGTTAGCATGGCTTGAATCTTTCGCCGAGAGGTGTGTAAACATACCCCATCGCTGCTTGACCTTGCCGTCTCTTCCGATGAGGAACTTCTCAAAGTTCCACTTCACGCGCTTCAGTCCCATGATGCCCGGCTTCTCGGACTTCATCCACTCCCACACTGGCTCAGCCTTTTCTCCGTTTACATCCGTCTTGCCCAGAACTGGGAATGTGACGCCGTAGTTGAGCTGACAGAAGCTCTGAATCTCATCGTTGCTGCCTGGGTCCTGTCCGCCGAATTGATTGCATGGGAAGCCGATGATCTCGAAGTCCTCGTGCTTTGGCTTGACCTCTAGTGGAGACAAGCATGTCAGTATGCAGGCGCGAGTCAGGCCAAGACGCAGATGCAGCTGTCATACCTTTGTAGAGCTTCTCGAGGCCCTCAAACTGTGGAGTGAAGCCGCATTTGGACGCGGTGTTCACGACCAGGACGACCTTGCCCTTGAGGTTTGAGAGCGGGTATTCCTGACCCTTCTTATCTTTGGGCGTGAAGTCGAAGAAAGTGGTAGCGGACGACATGGCGGCGTAGGTTGTTCGTCGGTAGGTGAAGGCTACGGTGGTGGGAAGTTGGATGCGCTTGGAGGCGGAATGGAGGACAGAGATTGCAGCACGAGGCATCACAGTCTAGCGTGGTGCGGCGAGAGAGGTAATTGTCATGGGAGGAGCTCCCTCTCTCACTTGCCCCGGCACGAGCGATGCCGTCATTCGCTGCTGCCAGAAACGACCACGTCTCCGACGGAGTCAGCACCAAAGAGTCGCACGCCGCGCATCCGCGACCAGGTCCTCCGCCCACCTGCTATCGCCGCTTTATAAGCCTCTCATACCCGCCAACCGATGTACGGCGTCGCCGCGATCGCGCTGGTCGACAGTTACGAAGCAGTCCAGATCGGCAGCCTGCCGACGCCGCAGCTCCTACTCGGCCAACTCGGCTGGTCTTATCACATGAAAATCCACTTGCTGTAGGAACCCGGCCGCCTTACGTGAGTTAGCGGGTCGCCAGCGCTCCTCAGGCAGCGCACGAATGTCTTCTTTCACAGCCAAGGCTGCCAAGGATAGCATGGTCACAACATGAGGACGTTGGGTTGGGTCTGCAATTGAGAGATGAACATGTGCGTGAAGCACACCATCACCTTCGGGCGGACGTGAAGCTTTTCGGCCGAAGAGGATCGATGGCGCACCGATCTTCCACTCAGGATGCCCGCTAAGAGACAGCGTAGCTTTCAGAGGACCATCTGCATTGAGCAAAAGGTAGGGTACGGCGAAGCGGAACACAATTTCTATTCTATCTACATTTCATACGCGACAGACTGTTGTCAAGCGAGCGCGGCGTCCAGCTTAGCAAGCAGTCAGAAGCAGAGCAATATCAAAAGAACGAGAGTATGGGAATCAATGTGGCAATTGTTGGGAGTGGTATGCAGGAGTGATAGTCCTTGTACACTCAGCTTAACAAACAGCAGCTGATATTGTTCACCATTTACAGGCCCGGCGGGCTGCATGCTGGCACGCCTTCTTCTGAACAACGACAGCCATGTCACCGTAACGATTTTCGAAAGTGAGAGCAGCATTGACTTCAGATCTCAAGGAGGCACTCTGGACCTGCACGAGAAAACTGGTCAAGCTGCACTCAAGAAAGCTGGACTGTTCGACGCATTCTTGAAGTACGCTAGATATGATGGCGAAGCATTCAAGATCGCGGATAAGAATCTCCTCTGCTATATCACGCAGCAAGGATCAAAGGGCAGCTCAACTACTGGGAGACCTGAGATTGACCGGCCAAGGCTAAGAGAGTTGATATTCAGGAGCCTGCCTGAAGGCACAATCCGGTGGAGCAAGAAGCTTGTCAAGATCAGCGATGGTCACGTGCTTTCTTTCGCAAACGACAGCACGGCCAGTGGCTTCGATCTCATTGTTGGAGCAGATGGCGCATGGTCGAAAGTTAGACCCCTACTCAGCGATGCCAGACCCTACTACAGCGGCATAGCTGGTCATTCGCTTCTCATCTCGAACGCCGAACAACAAGTGCCCGATCTACACAAACTGGTCAATCGCGGTAACCTCTTTGCCTTCTCGGACGGCAAAAGTATCATGGCGCAGCAAATTGGAGACGGCAGCATCAATGTTGCAACCTGGGCAGTAAGGCCGAGCGATTGACAACCAGCTTACAATGTCCACGATCTCGAAGAAGTGAAGAAGGCAATTCGCTTGGAATATGCGGACTGGCATCCTGAGCTGCTTGCCCTGACACAAGCCGCAAATGGCGCGGCACAGCCCAGAGACTTGTATATGCTGCCAATTGGCCACAAATGGAAACATCGACCGGGCGTGACGCTGATCGGAGATGCAGCCCATGTGATGGTGAAGACGCTCCATCCACTTCTCCTACGTTGCCAAACTGACCACTTTGCAGACACCGTTTGCAGGGGAAGGCGTTGATCTCGCATTCCAAGACGCCATGAAGCTCGCCGCAGCAATCAAGGCGTCTCATTCGAGTCAGGAGCTTGATCGTAAAGTCGAGGCATTCGAGAGAGATATGTTCCAACGAGCGACGGAGACACAGCAATTGACTTACGACATGATGACCGCGATGTTCTTCACGCCTGGTGCGCCACGAGAAGGCATTGAGCGATACATCCTTCGTGCGGTCAGAGGAGAGCTAGGGCCTTGGATCACTACTTTGCTGACCCCAGTGGTATACGTGTGATTCTTTATTTTTAAGCTCTTATGGTGAGCGGGCTTAAGGCTGGGTACTCCCTGTTATTATTTAGGCGAATGTGAGATTCACATCGTCAGTTGCCGCACCACGCAACTATGCTGCTCGCTAGCCTCTGCCTTTACCATCTCGTCGCCGCAAAGATGCGACTACATTATGTCAAAAGTCTCGAAAATGATGATTGAGGGATCCAATCCCGTCATCGCCATCACCCGGCGCCGCAAAACTATCCTTCGTCTCGTTCGTACGCGCCGTCATTGGTCTGCTCTCTCGGCCTTCACGTTTGAGATAGTCCGCGTAAAGCTTACTACTCGTGAAGTCTTGCGCTCCTCCACCTCTAGTACTCGACGACCCAGCTCTACTCAAACTCCCCGTCAAAATTGCCGACTCGTCCTCGCAAACAACCACCATCCAGACACCAACACGATCATCCGAGCCAAACAGCGGAGTACAATGCAACCAACGTGTCCTCCTACCTTCCATTTCCGCACTAGAATTCGAAGTAAGCCAATTGACTTTCGCCGTAACGCCCGTGCCACGAGTCAAAGCATCCAGAAGTCCTTCTCGAACTGAAATTGGTCCGCCGATTCGATCGAGGAATTTTGTTTGGATTAGGCCTGGGATTCGTAGAGAGGGGGATGTGAATGTTATGCGTAGAGAAGGATAAGGGCGAACGAGTAGATAGCTTTGATACACGCCGGGGAGTCGTCCAGAAGGACCGAGGTTTGCTGCGGGCCAGAGGTGTCTTTCCGTAGCAGAAGTTGAATCTTCCATTCCGAGAATTATACGGCTGGATTTTGATCCGGTTCGATTAAGCAGAACTTTTGAAGAAGATGTCATGGATCCTATTCCGCCCGTTTCAGATGGGACTCTACTTCTGGTCTTTTGTTGTGCTCTGTTCTTCACGATTTCGGCTTCTTCTTCTGTAAGAAGTTGGCCCCAATCGCTTAATATCGCCATCGGATCCCGTCTTGCACTTTTCCGTGATGCAGAGAAACTCCCATTCAGGGCTTCTGTCCCGTATTGAGCGAGAAGTTGAGCAAATGACTCTACTCCTCTGCCATTTTCAATAAGAGATGAAACGTCGATTTGACAGCCTAGGAAGTACCGTACAGCGCCTTTGTTGTCGTATAGAGGGGCGATCATCAGGAGATTCATGAATGGTGTGCCGTCTCGTTTGTAGTTCAGGATCGTCTCGGTACATTCTTCTCCTTTCGTCAAAGCTTGTATGAGTCTTGCGACTGTTGTGTCTGAAGATTTGGGACCTTGGAGGAATCTGCAGTTGCGGCCGATGGCGAATTCTTTGGTATATTGCGTGATATTGTAGAATTCCTCGGAGGCGTACACGATAGGGTTGTCTTGGACACTGGGATCGGAAATACAGTAAACTTCAGCCAAAGATGGGATTAGTTCGTGCATGATTGGGGCGCTGTTTCCGGTGATTTCTTTGACTAGTGTGTCGGTGACGAGACACACTAGTCGATGCGTAAGGTAAGCTGGTAAGGCCTCTTCGACCAATGTCTGTTCTTTCTGCTTTGTCTGCGTTTCGAATCGTTCGTCTAGTCGAGCTGTCCGGAGTGGTGAATAGGTCGCTGGTGATTGCAGGCGATTGGCCACGGCGTTGGCATATTCAATTGCTGCAATAGCCTTCTTGGCTTCAATGTAGTCTTTCAAAACATCGATATATGCAGGTCTGTAAGTCTTCAGAAATTGCTTGAATCGCACAGTGAGGGCGTAGTCCTTGAGAATCAGGTCCAGATGGTCAGCAGAGAAGAATCGTTCTGACAAGGCTTCGAGCTCATTATTGAGTTGGCGAGGTCGGATGGGAGGCGGAGGCTTCAAGTTGTAAGAGTCCCGCTCTTCGGTTGAGTCTCTCGTGTCGGCCACTTCTGTGCTATTAGTGTAGAGCTCATCGTGTGACTCCTCGGGTATATCGAACACACTCGGTGATCTCGGTCCAGCTGCTCAGGACATCAGTGCATGTTCTCAAAAATACCAGCAAGTGCTGACTAACGAAGAGTTGCATTTTCCGATGGCATACCAATTGGTGAGCTTATCAGCTGTTCGTCTTCGCGTTGTTCTCTTGAGTTCAGATCCGGAGATACATTCACCACTCTGAGACTGCCAGACATATTCTCCGAGCCAGAAATGCGGCGTAACTTTGGTGTGGTAGTCCTCGCAACATGCTCGCCATCTGATGGAGCCTGGGTCTTCTCTAAAGTATCCGCGTCACACATACTGGCACCACGATCGGAAGCCACAGCACGCGGGTCAGGGATCCCTTGATGGTTCCAGACATAAGGCTGGTCGCACTAGTGATAGTGTCAGCTCGCCAATGTCGTGCCGCAGCAGCTGTGATGGTGACATGTGCTGCCGATATATTTGTTACACAACCTGGGGTGCAGAATGCGATCCCTTTCTAATATAAATCAGCCCAAGGTGAACATTGGGTAGCCGGATCCAGCTCCCCACGGGCATTGGCTCTTTTTAGCTCCAGATCCAGACGATCGTAAACTGGGAAAGTTGGCGATGAGGAGAGCCGAAAGTGACGTTCGATCGGACGTGCCGATGCCGACGCGGACATGGATTGTCAAAACAGCTCCTGCGCGACTGCTATGCAAGTGTCTATGTTTATATAAATGCAGCAATCGAACAGTGGCTCAATTGATACCAGTCTGCGTCAACGTTTGTCGAGCGGTGGTCAGCTTCAATCCGACTCTCGCATCAAGCTCAAAGCTTCCCCATCTTTCCACCTTCGCAAGCTCGTCACTGCACAGCTTGAGCTTTGCAACATCGCCGTCTTGACCTCCCGCCTCGTTCCAGTGGCAAACGGAGAGCTCATAGTGTGCTACAGGCAAAGGCCAATTGTCCGCTTGATCGCATGCAGTGATCTGGTGCGGCTCGTAACAGAATACATGCTCACCGAGCATCGTTTTGGCCTCCTCGGTCTTTCCAAGATTCCTCAATACAGTTGCTTGCAACACTGCACAGATGGCTTTCTCGTCCACAGCTTCGCCAGGCCAAGTCGGTTGGTCACGCGACCAGGCCAGCCGAGCCATGGACTCTTGCAAATGCGCCGGACTCATGCGCTTGTAGCCGTTCCAGAAGTAGATCATCTCCTCGAGTGGAGACACGCCAATTGCATCGATAAGATCGCAGTCGCGAGTCTTGGCCCGATGCTGCCACTTCACAAGTTTGCGATTGATGTACACGTCCAATGGTAACTGTCGTGCCATGAATTTTTTCTTGCCCGTATTACTCGCGACCTGGCCGAGGAGATGCTTGGCCTTATCTCGGTACGTCTCTGCAAGCTTCGGATCTGTGTGCTGACATTGTCTGTACAGCTCCACGAAACAGGAACCAGCAATGTAGTAGTAAAGTCCATGACTCCAGTTATTGAGATGTACGCACTTCTGAAATGCCGCAGCGCATTCCTCGTACCGGTGCAGGAACATTAAAGCCATGCTGGTCTCAAAGACGCGAAGAGCTTCCATCTGCTTCAACGATGAAGTTTTAGCATCGCGAGTGAGGATATCCACTGCTTCTTCCAGGTTCCGTTCCACGCCATGCATTCGCGATTCCTCTAAGACCCACATGATGGACCGTGGATAGAGAGTGCGCATCTCCTTCAAAAGACCATGAAGCCTCTCTTTGGGATATGACTCTTTCCTGTGAATGTCGCACAGCGCAATGGCGGCGTTGTGGAAAGGCAGGAGGACCAGGCCAGCCATGGCACCATTGATGTTGTTCTTGAATGCCGTAGCTCTCCAGAGCAGGCGCATGCCCGCCTCGCGATCTCCACGAAAAGAGAAGATCGAAAGGATCTTCCCAAAGGCCGGAGGTATCATGGAAAGCAGGAGCTGTAGCAGTCCAAAGCACATCGCGGCTCCCGAGTGTATAAAGTGATCTATTGGATCGTCCATGATGGCTCTGAAGTCGAAACCGTCGACCTCGGTGTCAGGCTGCCGTTTCGAGCTGGACGATTCATATGCTGGTGGCCCATCACCGGCTGCACCATTGGCTGTCCCAGATCCGTTACCAGCCGTGTCTTTCTCCAGTGTTTGCGGTTTGTCCTGCAGGTTCAGCTGGTCCACATCAGGATATTCAAGCTTCCCCTGATATTCCATAGGTGTTGGCTGTTCCGAAGCACTCTCCACAGCATCTTTGAACTCGTCCTCATCCTCTGTCTTTTCCACAGGTGTTAACACTCCAGATGATGTGCCTGATGTCTCTGCTTCCGAAGCTTTATCCACGCTCGCACTGGACAAAGATGATGTCGACCCAGAGTGATACTTCTCCACGTATCGATTCTCCGCCTCAATGATCTCTGAGAGTGTGGTGAATGCCTTTCGCAATCTGTAGAACCCTCTTAAAGACTCTGTCAAGCTCTCGTTCAGTACCGCAACCACTGCCGCCATGAGTTGCGTCTCGGCATGGCAGAGCGCATACTCAGAACCTCGCGGATAGATTTTGCTCTCGTGGGCTGTCGAAGGATCTCGTAGTGCACGTCTTTGGTGTTCGCTGGCTGCCTCTTCCGCGTCTGCAAGTCGCAATGCTGCCTAGAGGAGGGCGGACACCGTCAGCGCGTTGTCCTCGATTCGTGCCTGGACAGCAAAGCCCACACCTGCTCCATAATCTCCTTTTCGAACCCTAGAGTCGCTCGCAAGAACAACGTTGTCGCCGTTCCCAGCTTATGGAAAGGACTGGTGCCTTTGCTCAGCTCAACTTCTGCTTTCTCGACCTCTAGGCACCCGTAAGTACAGCTCATTCGAAGTTCGTCGTAGGCTTGTTACCATCGTTCATGATGAGAGCCGCATGGCTCATTGCCTCTGCCACTATTGCTCATTAGTCGCCTTGTGTGCCAGTCCTCCGCGGCGGGTCCTCACATGCATGCGGCTCGTCCAGCGCCGTGAGGCTCTTGCTGGAGTGCACACTGGGCTTGGCCGCTCGAAGCCATTTCATCGCCATGCTGCGCAGTCTTCCGCTGCTGGCGGTCTACCTTTCCGACATCTGCAAGTAGGAGCAAGAAATCTCACAAAACTTCTAGAGGGTCAGTCCCAGGCGCCACTCGGATGACATGGTGACGGAATAGCTGCCATGACACGTCGCGTGGGCGAGCTGTCAAAGTAACTGGAGAGCTGAGACGCGAATGTGGATCCCGTTTCTGCACAGCCTCTCCGTCCGTCTGCTCGACTGCAAAGCTCGCATCCGTGCCGAAGCAGGCCGCTAAACATTCGCTGACGCAGATGGAACGAGATGGAGTGTGCAACATTGGTCGGCGGAGGCCATGCATGGACGGAGACAATCCTGGCAGGCGGACACGAAGCCAGCCACAACGACGTCACGGAATTTCCCACGAGCAGAAGCTGACACAGAAATCACCGACGAACAACGGGAACAAGTCTATCATTACAATCTACTTCTCCATCTCCTTCTGCGCCTCCCGTCTAATCCGACCAGAAATCAGATACACCGCCGCCCGCATCTCCAATATCGGATCCGCAGAAGGCTCAATACCCTCAACCCTCGGAATAGGATCAAAAATGATCTTCTGCTGCTCCTTGAGACTCTCATCCGTCTTCACATAAGTCTCAAGAACAAAACTGCCCAATTCCACAAGTTCTCTGCTTTCCGGCCACCTCATAGTCGCATCGTCAGTAACATCGCCCTCTTCCGCAACCTGAACCACAAGCTTCAGCGTCACAGATCCCTTCCCAAGCCTCTCTTCCAATTCCTCGAAGAGATAAGAATCAGATTTCTCCTTTAACTCCTCCTCCGAAAGCGTAATGTACTCCTCAGGCACCACACGATACCTCCCAAACTTCTCCTGTCCTTCCTTATTCACAAACTTGAAAGCATTAACCATAAAAAACTTATCCGTCAAGAAACTCTCCGGATAAGGTATAGGGACTTTGAAAAATGCGTCAGCAGCTGGACTGCCTTTCAGAAACTCTTCAAAAACTCCGTTCTTCGATGCATGCATCAGTGATAGGAATCCTTCGCCAGATGCTACTGGAAAATTCGGAGTTGAGTGTCCGATGATATCTGTATGCTGATGACCATCTTCACTGAGCAGGAAGCGAATTGCTAGACCTCGAGGACTGGCTTTGGGATCTTTGTCTGAGATTGTTGGAAGGCCGGTTCCGACGGAGAATCGCATTAAAAACGGTGTTGAGGCATGGTTGAAGTGTGGTGCTTTTGAGAGTGATGCGGCTTCAGCGGCTGGTTTGAATGTGCCTTTCACGAGGTGTCCTTTGGCATGAGCTGCGGGGGGTCAGTCCTATTCCAGTCACATCTTGGGATTAAAACTGTATATTCTTGCCTGGACGAAATGCTTTCGGGGTACCAGCACTTTCACGAAGTACGCTCACGAGCTTGTTCGCAACGTCAAGGGTGTGGGCGTCGCTTGTCAAAGGCATGTTGAGAGGAAGAGATCGATGTTACGCTACGTGAGGACAGGCATCGCTTTGCATTATATTGCTTTCTGTGCCGCATCTGTCAGCTGAATGCCTAGCGAGGGCGTCACATCTCAGCTGCAGGATCGCGGTATCGATGTTCCAACAGCACGTGCGCTTGATCCGCTAAGGTAAGTTGCAATCGGGCCATGTTCATTCGCCGTAGGCTGTGCTCTGTTGCTCGAGTAGATATTATTTTAGTACCTCGATAGACGAAAATGTGCTCGCATATGCTCATTGTTTGCAGCTACCTTGTCATGGCTTCCCCACGCTGCTTACCCAAGGATTACCGAGCAGCTGCATCGGTTATGTCTAATTCTCAGCCAGGAATTTCCATGGTCCAATCAGACTGCTGTATTTGCATCTGCACTTAATGTAGCACCGGTGAACCTCTGCTTGCCGCACTTACTCTGACGCAGTTTCGTAGGCTGTGAGTGTCAAGCAGATCATCCTTATCGCCACAAGTGCAGGCTAGCTCATATGCAGGTCTTTCCGATAGCCTCAAATTTCTCTCTGATGTCGTCGGGATGCACTCTCCTGCCTGTCTTGTCATGAAATGCGCTCGCGATGCCCAACCAGCTCGCCTCGCCATGCTTGCCTATCAGTTGGCATAGCAGTTGCAGCTCATCGAAGGAGAAGAAGTCGTCCTCTTGGAGGGCTCGCCATTCGCGGATGCTGAACTTGACCGACGACCGAGTGCTTCGAACACTTCCTGCCACAGAGCCAGCCCTAGAAGAGGCCTTCTTGACGACGCTGGCTGGCTTCTTGGCGGTCTCCTGTTTTGTATGCTCTTTCTTAGCGTTGTCTTTCTTCTCAGCTGCATTCGTAGTCTTCTCCTGCTTCGGCGGTTCATCTTTCTTGGGCTCCTCCTTTGCAGCATCGCCACCGATCTCATCCCAGCGCTTCTTGCACGCTTCTTGCGGCTTCTTGAGCGCTTTTGCGACAATCTTCCATGTAGATCCAGCTTGCATCTGGTCTCGTAGCTCACTGTCTTCGGCCTCCGTGAAAACGAACTTGTCGAGTTTTTGCTGACCTCCACCATTGTTGTTGTTCTTGCCAGCATCTTCATTCTCTTTCGCTCCTTTGTTACCCTTGCCTTTGCCCTTTCCCTCACCTTTCTTCTGCTCCTGCGGCTTATTCTCGTTGTCCTTCTTGTCGTTCGACTCTCCTCCGCCAGCTTTACCTGCGTCCTTAATCTCATTCCAGCGCGCCTTCAAGCAGTCCACTCCCTTTCCCATTTCCTCCGCGATGTCCTTCCATGATCTGGAGCCGCCCTTGCTAGTCGGCTCTTTCAGCTCTCTCAACTTTGCATCCTCTTCAGGAGTGAAGTCGTTGCCAGGCTTACCCTCGGCCTTCTGCGCATTGTCTTTGCCGCCCTTCTTCTGATCGTTCGAAGGCTTGCCTTCTTTCGAACCTTTCTCTTCTTTCTTTGATTTGCCATCATCCTTGACGCTCTTCTTCTCTTCGCCGCTCTCTTGTTCCTTCATCTTGTTGACACTCTTCTTGATGTCCTCAAATGTGATGACTTCGGTTCCAGCGACAATTCCACCTCCGTTGATAATACTCGAGCCCTTGTGGCGCACCATGACGAGCTTCCCACGCCTGTCGCGCCTGATTTCCGCATCTGCGATGGCTGAAGCAGAGGGTAGTTGTAGACTTTCCATGGACCTGTTGAGTGGCTGACCAGTGTCAGAATCAACCAAGTACATCTTCGGCGCCGCTATTGAGCGATAGGGGAACAACGTGAAAGACATGTTGTGGAAGGAGACTCGAAGAATGGGATTAAATGAAGTGAAATGAGAAGAGACGGAAGGAAAAGGGTGGTAAGTGGAGGTAGTGATGCGAAGGTGTCTGAGAGCGAGACACTTTCGAGCAGCACAATGAATGAGGCGACTAGTGAAAGGAGTATGCGGAAAGAATTCATATGAAAGGAACTTCGGGACTGACCTGGCTCCTTCTGCTGGAGTTGGACTTGATGGCGCTTTTTGGCAGGAGCAGGTCGAGTGCCGAGATATTGGGTAGCTGCACAGGTAGGTTGTCTGCATGTGTCGCTTCCGCCGCGAGAGAGGTCGAGAGACGGCCCATGGTGGGTAGCTGTATGTGTGGCCCTTATGAGTTTCTTTTGTCAGTGAGTGAGGATTGCGATCGGCGATGGAAATCAATATCGAAGCTATGATGTTGGCGTGAAGTGTAGCCGGCGTCATGGCAACGGTCGCGCCGTTCGGCGAACGTGAAGCTGCATCTGTAGACATCTCTTGCACGGAGTTTTGAAACAGCGCATAGTCAGTTTGGAGGGCAGAAAAGCAAGAACCTACAAAATGTGCGCCGCACACAAAATCGACCAGAGGAGCAAGACAAGTCTGCGGAGGAAAAAAGTCTAAGACTGAGGTGCCTGGCGACTGGTTCAACATCAGCTAAAAAGCGTACTCGATATCAGAGATGCAATCAAGACCATGATAGGCATTGGGGCAGGTGCAAAATCTGCATTTATGGGTCGTTTCTTCATCTGGTGGCGTGCATCGTGCTTCGCGTAAGACGTCCTTTACTGCCTGCTGTGCATCGATTCTTATCAGACTGGGAAGCGGCAGACCACGAGCTTTGCCTGTGCCGAGTCCAGTCGTTTCGCAATGAGGCGTCCACGCATGTATTGTGCCGCCTGGTGTCTATCGTAGGGCGAAAAGAAGTCATGAGTTCGTCGGAACGACTTTTCGCGAGGAGCGCTTCGATGCGGATTTTTGCACCCTTGTTTCGCATTATCGCACTGGTAAGTTGAGCAATTGTGCCCAGGATGAGTCTGTACTGCTGTTCGATGCCTTGACTTCAATCCTGTCTTTTCGGCGTCGAAGGCCGAAGGTTGGCACCTGCCACATGAGCCCATCTTGAAATCATGCACTACTTATCAGCTCGCCTGCGTGTCCAGCCTATGTGTATCAATGCTTTCTGCATAGGCTTCACTGTAGCACAACGCGGACCGCAAGCCAAGCCAGAGCGGGAGAGAGGCTGTGGACACGTGAAAGGAGAAGTGAAGTGAAATGTGAACCCTTGCCAAGACACCAGATTCACGAGATCTCCACCACGATTGGACTGGGAAGCAGCAGGAGACCAGGGGTCTTGCACGAACACGTTTGTTCTATCCCCACGACCACGCTGCACAATTGCACCTTCGATTCTGTTACGATCCAGCTTCACCAGCCACCACGATGGCGTTCCTTGTCAGCATTCTGGTTTCGGTGCTGTCGCTGTTCGCCTTCAGCAATGCGCACAACATTCAGCTGCGGGCCCACTCCCGAGAGTGCTTCCACGAGAATCTCCACAAGGACGATCGCATGACCGTCACGTTCCAGGTCGGCGATAGAGAATTTGGAGGAAGTGGAAATCTGGATATCGACTTTTGGGTGCGTTGAACAAGAGGAGCGACATTTGGACTAGGATTAATGCATGGGTGGGACTTATACTGACCCGGAGGCTCTGCGATAGATACAAGCACCGAGCAATTCGTTCCTCGTCCACCAGCGAACCGTCAGCGCCGGAGATCACTCCTTCGAGGCGAAAGAGGATGGACGATACACATACTGCTTCAGCAACGAGAACTGGTCAGCGAACACAAAAGAAGTCAGCTTCAACGTGCACGGAATTGTCTACGTGCCCGAGAGCGAGGCACCACAAGATCCTCTAGAGAAAGAAGGTGTGTTGGATACCGATGATACTGCCTGTCATGTACATTGCTAACAATACCGAGTCCGCGCCATGTCCGAGCTGATGGCTCAGGTCAAGGACGAACAAGGATACATCGTGGTTCGCGAGCGAACACATCGCAACACAGCCGAGAGCACCAACGCTCGTGTCAAGTGGTGGAGTCTGCTCCAGCTCGGCGTTCTCGTCGGCGAAGGCGTCTTCCAAGTCTGGTGGCTCAAGCGTTTCTTCGAGGTGAAAGATCCCTCTCGTCCTTCCTTCGGACGGGGAGCGTTGGGCTAATCTACTGGCTATCAGGTCAAGCAGCTCGTGTAAAAAGTACACGACCCATGTGAAGTCTGAATTATGTCGATATGCAGCGATAGACGCGATGAAGCCGAAAAGCAATCACAGCTTGCTCAAACTGCCACGCTCCACCTTCCCAAGAGTCTCGTCAATCCTCGAAATGCAGCATGCTGACCGACTCTCAATTCGGCCTGCACCAGCGCATCAACAACAGTAGTACTATATCATCTAGTCGCCCTCCATTGCTGTCCAGGAGCGAGTAGAATGCTGCTGCTAGGCCTCTTTGCTCCTCTGCTCGCTTGCTTTGCGTCCTGGGTGTATGATACAGAGCCCGCTTCTTCGCAGGATTGCTGATGCCGAATTCCCAGGTGTTCTTGTCCTGGGCGAATCGCAATACAATCACTCTCGCAGTGGGTGAATCTGGATCTTCAGGAGTCAGTGAGCATCCGAGAAAAGACTTCGGGTGGTATACTTTTCCTCGCGAACTGGAACTGTTTGACCGCATTGAAGTTCGCGGTCTCGCCCATTGCTCTGACCCAGTTTCGTGCTGCCTGGAAATTTCGCTCGTATGTCAGCCCGAATCTGATGGTACTGCGGGCGTAGAACATCAACAGCGTTTCTTCGCGTAGCTGGCGGTTGGCACGCGTGATCCCTGGCTGGTGGTGACTTCCGTGTCGAACAACGGCAATGGCGTGGCAGGCAAAGACAAGCTCGTAGATCTGGCCGCGGAGCTCCGCCGGTAACTTGAGAAAGCGACACACGTCCTTGGATAACGTCTTCGGGGTACTCGTGGCGCGCTTCGTGGGTTCATCGCTGACTGGATCTGGAGAACAGAGTGGATTAGTTTTTGCTAATCTGATTGCTAAGTTTTCGTATAACATCGTGGCATGATGTTGTTCTTCTCCAGTGACGGAAGCGAGCTGTTCAGTCAAGGTGAGTTGGGCTGGCAGTGGAACTGAAAGGAAAAGTGCGCTAGTGTTTCAGCTTGCACAAGCTTCACTTCACTTCCAGCTGCGGCTTGGCATCAACAAAATGTCTGCAACAGACACAGCTCGAAGCTGCAAGAACATCACAAAGCATTTCAAAATTGCCGCGCGAGAGATGATGCGAAGCACGGCGGCACTCGAAGCACTCGTCGCGCTCATGGAGAAGTCCCGCTTCCGGAGTCGAGCAGAGCACATATCGATATGTGTGGACGCCCGTTGAAAATGCTGCATCTGAAGTACAGCTGCGCGCGCGTGCGGTCGATTGCAAACTCAGCAACTGCGGGCCTCTCGTTTTGACCAGCACACCTTTCGAAACACTCTTTGCTCACGACATACCACACGACCTGACCTTCTCTCGTCTACCGCTCGGCTTCGTTGACTTCTTCGCTTTTGCCCACCGGCAGCAGCTATCCATCCACTTCGAATATCACTGCAAGCACACGCACGCACTCAAACTCAAGCACAGCGATCCAGTCACTGCTCAGCCACTTGTCACTCACCAGCAGCCGCGACCCAGCGACTTCTACCCTTACCGCAAGCCCACGCACAAGCTCAGCCTCAAGCACAGCGATCTACTCACTACCCACTCACTGTCATGGCTTTCCACTACGGTGCCGGCGCGATGAGCAGAGCCGCCATCAACATCGCAAATCCCAGTCAGCGCTGGATCGAGCCCAACCCAGAAGAAGTCTCCAAAGGTAAGCAAGTGATTAAAAAGGCGGCGGCAGGCATCAAGAAAGGCGGGCGCGAACTGGCACGCGCACCCTCACGTCTGAGCAATTTGCGGCGTCTATCATACGCTTCATCACGTGGAGGAGGAGGCGAGTCTCGGCCTGTGAGCCGTTTGAGCGCTTGGATGGACAAGTATATTATTGGGGAGGAGAAGGAAGGAGAGGACAGTACCGAGGGACCAGGAGTATCGGATACAAATATCGAAGAAGAAGAGGCAAGTGAGGGTGGAAATGAGGCAGGAGTAGGACAAGCAAGTGAGGAAAAGGAAGAAGAAGTGAAGAAGACGCCAAGCAGAACGGCCTCAATGATCAAAAGAGCCTTCAGCTTCCGCAAGAGTCGCGCGTTCCGCGCATCCACAGCACCATCCACTCTGCAACCACCACAAGAAGAACCGCAGAGCGACGAAAAGAGAGGCGGCACCACCACCGCCACACCACCAAGCGGCGAGGGTAGTCCCCTCGTTCGCGTTGCAGCGAACGAGTAAGTTTTTCTTCTCTGGTTTTCGCGTCGAATACCAAGCCACTGACTGTCAATATCAGAGAAATCCCCGACCGCACGACGTCGAGAGAAGCCCCGGTCTTGCCGCTCCCTTCCTTCCCATCACTCATCACAATGCCTTCGGGCGGGGAGATGGAGGGGAGCGGCGCTGGACCGGTTGGCGGAGAAAAGGTGGTGGTGGAGGAGGAGGAGGAAGAGGAGGAGGTGGTGGCCGTGGCGAGCCTGGCTTTCGTGGGTAGGGCTCGCCTGGTCGACCTCTCCGCTGAGGAGTAAATAGCTGCGGCAATGAAGGTGGCTTTGGGGTGATGTTTATGTTTCCCGTGTTTTCAGAGAATGTGTCGTGTTGTGTGATTTTACTGCTGACTTGACGTAATATGGCTAATTTTGTAGGTGAGTTTACTCGTATCTGTTGCTCCTCACGATCTCTCTCCGCTCGTCGAGTAACTTCGAAAGCGTCTGGAGTGGAGATGCTCCAGATTTACGAATTATAATAGACCAGAGATCCCATCTTGTAAAACTAGCACTCCTGGTAGGCCAGGTGAATGTCCCCATATTTCTGCCCCCTTCTTCAATTCCTCTGCCAGCCAACAGACATCAAAGCCATCCAGTATGCAGACGCTCCACATCTGTTCAGTACCTAAAAAATCAAGATTACAGAACACCGAAAAATCTGCATACTGGATCAGCAGGAGAGTCGGAATTGCAAGTATTAGTGGGCTTGCCGGTGCTGGATATTATAGCTTCAGTGGATGTGAGCAACAGCAACAGAAACATGGGCCAGGACTCTGCTGGTTGGATGAGTCGAATGGCATTCGGTATGGAGACGCTTCGGATCAGTAGCACGCAGACACGTCAGAGACACGGCCAGTACTTCTGCTGAAAGGGAATGTATGTATCCGTGATTTCCTACATCCTCATGACACATCTCCGCTGGTCAAAATTTTTCCAAGGCACACAGTATGGAGACACTCCGGATTTATGCCGCCGCGCAAGATCAGAGATCCAGGCTCCGATAATCAGTATTGCTTCCACTCATGATATTTCTCCGCTGGTCGAAAACTCTAGAAGGCATTCGATGTGAAGATGATCCGGATTCGTTTGGTCCAGAATACTCGAGACACCACAGTACTTCTCCGAAATTAGGTGAAGTGTATTCATATTTCTGCACGCTTAACATTTGGTTTCTGCTGATTGAAAGATCTGGAAGGCGCTCAGCCTGCGGACACCTCGGATTTTGTTGGCTTTGATAGCCAGAGAACCAGCTCCGGCATGCTGTGCTTCTGCTGATTGAACGACCCGAAAGGCGCTTCGTGTGCAGACGCTGCGAATTTTGTTGGCCCCGAACGCCAGAAAGTCCGCTCCGGCATGCTGTGCTTCTGCTGAGAAAAAGTTTTGAGAGGCGCTCGACCTGCAGACGCCGCTGATTCTGCTGGCCTTGCAGGGCAGAGAATCTGCCTCGAAACGCTGTGCTTCTGCCAGATCCGCGGCTTGTATGCCAACAGGGCTGGAAATGCTCGGTACGTGCAAGCGATTTTCGTGTTGAAAGCATCAGCATTCATGATCATTATTGTAGGGAAGGTGAGATGATGAGAAGTAGTCATAGTCATAAGCAGAAACAACTTTTGGTACTATAGCACTGAGAGCTAGTGACAATCTGTAACACAATAAAGAAAAAGCCCCGAGTCAATCAACCACCCAAGCAGGCAGGAGACATCAGAAGGCAAGACCATAACGCAAGACCGTATGCGACCGTCATCATCCGAAGAAGAGAGGCCCGAGATCGAAAGAAAGAGCAAAAAATCCAGAGCCGCCACATGGCGCTCATACCAATGAACAGAATGAAAAGTCCTCCCCCACCAGCGCCTGCCTTGGCAGCGCCATCCTTCTCCATAGTGAGTAGTTGCAAGTGCAAGAAGTGGTAATCATGGTGCTTCCTCGGAGTCGGCACCGAGATCAACCGCCTTCTGCTTCCAGAAGCGAACTTGTTCTTGAAGTTGAGCAATGGTCGTTTCAAGTTCGTCTCGCTCCTGGACCTTCTTGGCTCGTGACTTACGAGCCGCCGCTGTGTTCCTCGCACGCTTCAGCGCGACAGTGTCATTTTCGTCGACGAGAATTGGTGGAAGAGGCCTGTCACGCTTGCGAGCAGAGACACCAGCAACGTCGGACATCTTTGGCGCAGGGCTGAAAGGTGTCGGTGATGCTTGGGTTGAGCTTCGCTTGCGAGCGTTGCCTTCGCCACCAGGGTGGACAATGATAGTGTTGGAAGAAGTTCGTTCCATGGATGGAGCAACAGGCGCGGGCTTGTTGTCTTCCTCAGGGAACAAAGAGAACCAAGACTTGTCGTTGGCCATCTGGTCGACAAAAAGTGGTGATGTTTGGTAGTCATCCGGTGTATCAAGGAAAGTCGATCCAGGGGTAGTCAGGTTGGTAAAAGATGCTGATGGTGGTACAGAGTCTGCGAACAAGTCTTTCGGAGAGATGGTTCCGGGAGCAGCGTCGGAGTTGACAGCGGTGAAACTGTTCGTGCTGGAACCCATCAACTCGAAGTCGTCGCCGAAGCTGTCGAAGCCGAAGAGTTCGGCGTCTCCACCAGCGTGGAGATCGCCGAACGTGCCGCTGTACGCGACGTTGATTTCTGAGTCCATGATTAGATCAGATTCAGTCGAGAGATCGAGCGGTGCTGAATTACCTCCGCCTCCCATCATGAAGGAAGTGATGTCTGTTTGTAGTTGTTGTAGTTGCTGAGTGTCCTGAATGTTGGATTGATTGCCGAGATGGCCAGTCGAGTTTGCGTGGAAGAGCGGTACAGGTGGACGAGTCGTGCGAGTGTCTCCTTGGGCGATTAAGTAGTTTCCGTTGGCTTGAGGGCCGGCTGGGAGGGCGCTGTTAAACGAAGGAAGCTGCGTCGGACCGCGAGATGCAGCGCGTCGAGAGGGCTGCGGGATCGGATGATCGAACAGCTGGAAGTCTTGCGAGAACTGGGGAGTTGGTGGCGTTTGCCGTGCAGACAGTGGTGTGGGAGGCCATGTTTGCTGTTGTGAAGCCGTGGTGGGCTTTGGGTAGGTGTTCACAGAGCTGGTGTCGAGGAGACAGCGGGCGCTATTGTGAAGGTCCGAGGACGCTTCGAGAGTGGAGTTGAAGTGGTAAGTGGACTGGCCGAGTATGGTGACGGACGGGGGTCTAAGCAGAGGCAGCCATTTTGGAAATGGATGCGTCTGTTGTGGTGTGTGGTATGGCTGGAAGGTGAGGAAGAAAGGCAGAAATGGGTGGGGAAATCGGCGTACTTCAAGGTGCCAGCGCGCGCTGCCAAGCGGCTGCCTCTCGCTGTGAGTCACAGGCAGCTGCGCTCGGCCGCAAATTCACCTCGCGGCCCGGGCACGCTGCAGCAACTCTAACCACAAGACGAATCTCCACTTCACCTGCACACGCCTGCTGCATGCTGAAAATGGGCTCATTGAATACTCACATGCGTGCGCATTCCGGCGAAGCTTTTCGCATCTCTCCAGCGCGTCGCATGGCGCAACAAAGCAGCCTTCTTCGTCGCGCTGGACAAAGTTTCAACGCGCCCGGACAGGGCTGGCTGGTACTTGGTGACCTGCGCATCCACAATCCTGAGGCCGCAAGTCGGCGCAGCTCGCGGCTGTGCGAATGCGGTGTTCGGATTCAGCTTAACTAGAGCGCCGTGTATTCCGGTCAATACTTGTGCAGCTGTCCCGCGTAGGGCGTCGGTCTACTGCTTCTGACCATCGCCCTTCCTGAACGGTGAAGATCGATGAAGGGCGTTCAGAGCAGGCAGACGGCGCGTGGTGCTGATTCGTAGGTTCCATGTCACCGCCGTCGCCAACAGTCGAGAGCGCAAATGCTCATTCATTGCGATAGAGACACTCAACGTGGGGTAGTAGTCCCGCCGTGTCGCACTTTCACCCGTGGTATGCACGTCTTGGTTACCCCTCTTCGACTTTTGGACAATGAGCTCTGCTGCTTACCACGCTGCCCGTCTGCCTTGCGGCGTCACAAGGCAACCATCAGGATGTGAGATGAACGCGACATGAATGCTGGTTGGCGAGAAATGGCGACTGCACCCGCATCCAACCAGCAGAAGTGCCTGTTGCTGTACCTGATGAACTGAGATGACATCGCGTCTCGCGTCTCCGATGATCGGCGCTTCGAAAATCCGCTAGTGTTGCTCTTCCGCGACAAGCCTCGCTATAGCATCGACCTCAAGCAACCGAGACAATATTCCAATGGCGGGGCAAGGACAGCAGAGTAAGAGACGGATCTTTGTGCATCTGTCAACATTTTCGGGTCTGATGTGAGCGCAGTCGATTTGGCACAGCTGTCTGCGCAACAGCTATCTCAAGTCAAGAAACAACTCGACGATGAGGTTCAGCACTTGACCAATTCCTACCAGAACCTGCGCACTGCCCAGCAAAAGTTCCGCGACTGTATAGTCAGCATCAAGAATGGCGTGGCAAGCAGTGCTGAAGGTATGCCTCCGAGGTCCACTCTTTCTTCTCGTTCCTCCCTCCCAGCTATTCGTTCCCTCGCAGCGGACCTCGACCATGCGCAATGCCTGACTTCTGATCTAGCGAAGCCGCTACTTGTGCCTTTGACCTCCTCTCTCTACGTGCCTGGAACGCTGGCCGACACTGAAAAAGTGCTGGTTGATGTAGGAACTGGCTTCTATGTGGAAAAGGATGTCGCAAGCGCGCAAAAGTTCTACGAAGGCAAGATTGAAGAGCTTGGGAAGAACATCAAGGAATTGGAGAACATTGTGAACAGCAAGGCGAACAATCTGCGTGTAGTGGAGGAGGTCCTGCGACAAAACGTGCTTGCAGGTGGGCAGCAACCTAGACAAGCAGCTGCTGGGGCCTGAAGTGAGCACCCAGCAAGATCGCGAAGCATGTGAGATGATGAAACTCATCCCTCGTATCGTGCAGTAAGACGATGAGTTGTGCCTCAGCCATCACTCCAAGCGTCGGGGTAAGAGTGTCAATGCGGGCACCGAACGAGAAAGAGCTGGCAGCACTTGTCATGGGCCATTGTGCCAAGCAACAGAGCAGCTACGGAGGACTCTATACTGTGCTGAGGCTGGGCGGCATTGCAATACTGCGGGTAGCTTGCGAAAATGCAAGCCAGAGCGAGGATGTAGCGAGAGATGCGCACGTAGCATTGCATAACCCATGCGCCTTCTCGCGTCAAAGGCATACTGAAAGCGACATCTGTCCTGCTTCTCGGTCTCTGTCTCCGTCTCATATATGTTCCCGGCGAGCAAAGTGAATGATAATGCCAAGAGTCTACGTCCAGCCGACCCCACCCCATTACCTTCTCCTCCTCGCTCGTTGTTCCGCTCCATGCACCGACCGAGCGGAACATTTGCGCTCTCAATGTGGATCGCGACATGTCTTTGAATTCAGCACTGGACGTGCAGGCCATCGCGTCATTGGCACAACAGCAGCAGCAAGACGAGCAGAACGCGAGTAGCAGCACCAACGGCACGAAGCGCAAGGCCGAGGATCAAGGCGGGCAGCCGCGAGCTCGCAGGAATCGCTATGTCTCCATCGCATGGTACGTCTGGTCCAATGCATGTGCAGTTTCGCGACCGCATCGATCTGGCGGAACGCTGCAGACTTCGACGCGACAAGTTGGCTGACTGTTCGCAGCAATGAATGTAAGCGGCGCAAGATCAAGTGCAATGGGCAGACCCCATGCCAGCGATGCGGCAACTTGAACCTCGAGTGTGTGTATGCCCCCAACTGCTGCAATGGCTTCAAAGAGTCGCAGGAGTACAAGGAAATGTCCGGGCATATATCTTTGCTGCAGGAGCAAATGAACTCGTTATATGAGCAGCTCAATCAGCTCCGGGCACATGTGAGCGGGCAGCTCGCACCTACAACCCACCCAGCCGGCACAGCGATCGACCCTTCGCTACAGCAATATTCCACCCAACGAGCGTCTCTCGCTGCGACGCAGGCATCACCCGGAGGACCTGTTTCGCCTAGCCACTTCCATCGACCAAGAGCTTCGAGTCAATCTCAGAACAGATATAAAGGTCCCACGAGTGTAGCTTTCAACCTGGGAGTTGCAAAGACCAGCCTTGAATCAATGGGAATAGCAGGTCAAGGCGAAGAAGATGTCAGTGGAAGCGGCGAAGCAGGCACTGGGACGGCAGAAGGGACACCTCAGCGAAGCCCCGTACCGAGAGCTGGTCAAATATGCCAAACCATACACGCGGATAAAGACCCGATATGGAGTATACCCCAAGAGGAGGCGATCAGGTTATGTCGAGTATACGAGGATGAGATGGGACTCATGTATCCTGTGCTTGACATCAACAAAATCGTGGAATACGCGTCCAAGCTGTACAGGTTCATGGAGGCTGCGCGTCGTGCAGGGCTCATGCAACAAGGCCTGCCTGGCGCTGATGCTATTGACGATGAGGAGACAAACATCCTGAAGCTAGTTCTGGCTACTGCGTTGACGACAGAGGCTGGTGGGCGCAGCGAGCTCGGGCAGCGTTTGTTCGAATACGTGCAACCTGCTATTGACACGATGCTGCTTGGAGCAGTCGGCGTCAAGGCGCTTCGCATGCTCACCATGACAGTAAGTGACAGCTGCGCAGATGCATCTTGCAGATTGCTAACACCTCACAGGCAATGTACGAGTTTCACCGTGACAACGAAGGCACATCCTGGCGGCTCATTGGCTTGACAGCTCGCCTCTGCATCGAGCTTGGACTACACAGACGCGAGACATACGATGCCATCAAGGACGAGTCCGAGCGAATCGATACGATACTCCTCTTCTGGTCGATATACGTCCTCGACAGACGTTGGAGTTTCGGCACGGGCATGCCATTCGCCTTGCAAGACTCTGATATCGATCCGCAAATGCCGAAGCCAGAAGACCGGTCGCCGTACTTGAGCGCTATGATTCAGTACTCCGGAATTGCGAGCAAAGTCTGGAGATCTGTTGCAGCTACGGCATCATCCACGAAAGGCAATGTTGCAATCAACGAGGATGAGATGAATTACCTTGACTATCAGGTCATCCAGTGGCATCGCAACGTTCCTGCACAGCTTCGATTTGAACATCCGTCGTCTTCGTCGGGTACAGTGGCCACACCGGTCGGTCCATCGGTCTCTCGAGCTGGTCATCGTCTTCGCATTATACTCTACCTGCGAGCCAACCAAATGCGCATTCTGATCTATCGGCCGGTGTTGCACTCTGCGACGTCAATCATGCAACATCGGGAGCAGGCACAGACGGCAGTCGATGTGGCCAAGGACACGATCCGCGTACTCACCCACATCAACCAGACTTCGGACCTCTATCAGACACAACAGTGTCTCTTCAATGCCTTCCTCACCTCTGCTCTGGCTGTGCTTTTCCTCGCAGTCTCGCACACGCCTGCTCTGTTCGCGGAAAGCGTACGAGAAGAATTCTATATGGCTCTTGACCTCATTCGCGGGTTTAGCAAAGGCAGCTGGGTTTCCAAACGCCTTTGGAAGACTATTCGAGTTCTCAAAGAGGTTGGTCCGAAACTTGGATTACACATCAAGGAAGCACCGAATACTACACAAGGCCAGAAGAACGCGGTCATCGAAGAAGACCCCGACCCAAACAGGTCTGCAGCCGTGGCGATGGCAGGGTTGGCAGGCGTCAACGTGGACGAGATGAGTCTCTACAATGGGGCTCCCCAACAGCATCAATGGAATGCGCCTCATGCTAGCAGTTCTAGTCCTGAGAATATGGTGCACGATCTGACGAGTCTGTTCGAGGCGGCTGGTGGGTATCAGGGAATGGGCTTGAATGGGGATCATGGAGGTTTCTCGGAGCATGCGCTGACTGATGGTTTCGTGGATGAGGGGTTGAGCAACATTTTGAAGGAGTTATTTTGATGTGTAGGCACACGCGGACTTCAATTCGCATAGAAAGCTGTTCTGCATGCATCCATGCGTTAATGCAATGCGCTGTGCAATGTCCGGGCAAGTTTGGGACTCAGCCAGCGTGCATGTCGAATGTGTCCCTCAGGCCCAAGATGAATTACATGACATTGACAGATCACAAAAGAGCGGAACGGTGCGTGCGATTAGGAGAAATAAGATGGCGAGCATCGTGTTCAAGTGGATGGCACCGTTGGTGCAGTGTGCAGTGCGGTCGGAGGTGGCTAGCCGACACGGCCCGAAAGCGTGCCAAGAAAGTCTGCCTATTGTTGTCAGCTTTGGCTGCTATTGTAGTTGACTTCTGACTTTACAGCCATCCGAATTATTGTCCAACGCGCGACTGCCTGCGACGATGGATTGCGCTATGCAGCTACAGCCGTTCGTATTGTCGCCAGAAATCGGACGATGCTACTTCGGCGCGTTGCAGCGGTCCCCTAGCTCTCCGATCGGGTGGTCACCGCAGTGCGTGACACAGCATGGGTCCCTCACTCCCTATTGTCGAAATGGTAGATCATTTCGACAATAGCAGCGTGAGAAGCTAACACGCAATCCACAATACACTATTGACACTTTCCCTCTTGATAAGTATCCTCTTTCCTACACGTCTTCTTTCCTTTCAGCACAACTGTTCATCCTCAAGAGGAAGCCACCTTTCGCAAAGCACTCTCTGGGTCAAAATCACCAACTGGTCCACCAACTTCTCGTTCAGGACACCTGCTTCACATTCGACTTGTCGAAAGAGATCAGCTTGCTTCTGTGCTTGTGAGACTGAGCAAACACCTTCGTTGCTACTCGCCAACTGCATTTCCCGATCAAGACACCGCAGCGCCTGTCAGGGCTCAAGTACTGCCCATCACTCCGGAGAGGTCCGCACTCACATTCGCGGGACACGAAGATGGACTCAATCACACATCTCACTCACAAGCTGCTTGCCGAGCGTGCTCGTCAACAGCAAGAACAAAAGCCGACTGAGACCGCGCCTCCGCCATACTCAGCGGCAGACGATGACAGCGATGAAGAGGACGACGAAGACGAGCGTGCAGTACCGACGAAGCTCACCATCAACGCTGCTCACAACATCCAAGGTTGCAACAATCTGGTTCCTACCTCAACATCACCTCTAGCAGATGCCACCAGATTCGGCACAATTCTACTCCAAGCCATCAGCCAAATCAACGGAGCACAAGGGGTTGCTGATCACGCATCAAAGCCTCGTCGGGCACTCAAGGTGGATCTCACCATCAACTGTGGTATCACCATCGTGGGTGATCGCAACGTTATCGGCAATGTAGGCTTGAGAGCCAAAAGCCCAGCAGAGACCACCGCACCATGTGCTGCTGGCGCAAAGCGGAAGGCAGAGGATGGACCTTCTGAGGAGCCAACCGCTAAGAAGCTTGCAGTTGTTGAGGAGTGAAAAGATCTTTGTCACGACACTGGCAAGCGTCGAAGACTTGCACATGTTCAGGATGCTCACTGGCTCTCGCCATGCTTTGTTGCTGCTGTTACTCTCTCGAAGAGCTGGGAGTCCCTGTTATTATTGTTTTATGCCCGGAGCGATGCCTGGAGCGACTGGGATTTAGCGGAGTTGATAGCGACCTGCATCATGCGGGGACGCATAGCATAGTTGTGACTTGCAATGACACTTTGCTCAGCATTTTGCACTACTCGATGTTCGTTGTTGGTTTTAGTACTGCAGCACGTGATTCTCATACGGACCAAGACCCGCAGTAAAGGCGAGGCTCTCGCGAATGACAGCAGCCCCTCCTGGTCTGTGTTTCTCTTCACTATCGCCTGGCTGAAGATACATGTCACATCCATTTTCCACTTCCCGCACGAGTCATTGTCCAAACTTGCATCACGACAGCAGCTACGCGGGGCAGCACACCACGCAAGCCGCACCTCACACGCAGTCGGTGTGGGACCCAGCTCGCGCCTCGACAGGGCACCAACCAACCTCGCCAGCATCCATACTTTGCCCGTTGCATATGTTGCTATAGAGGGACCACCGCCAGCCGCAGCAATACCATTCGAGATCAAGCGCATACGAGACATGCGCACGCGGCAAGTAAGAACGGGTTCGTGATCCACCACTAGGCCGCCAGCAACGCAGACACCAGCGCTTTCCACCAACAACGCACGCCTGCCGCGACTACACACATACGGCCAGGCAATTCTCGTTGCTTCTGGCAGGAGCCACCGCCTCGCAGCACCAGCGCGCACCGCACCCGCACGAGGCCAACGTGGCTCATTTCGACTTCTCCGCCGAAATCCCTCTCAGCAGCGATCGCTCCAGCTCGCCGCCCATCCGACACTCATACTATCGCTCCCAACAATCTCCCGCCGGCCACAGAGCGGCCTTCTCGCCGCCACACGCCGAGTCGCGAGCCACGCGCCGCTTCCGTCTGAGCTCGGCTTTTGAGAAAGCCTGCAGTGTGCATCAAGTCGCTTTGGACGACCTCTCCGAGACCATGTCGTCCTCTAGTCAAGCGCCAGAGTCTTGGATCTCGGCTTTCTGCTCCTTGGTCGGCCACGAGTACTTTGCCGAGGTGTCGGAGGACTTCATCGAAGATGACTTCAATTTGACCGGACTTCAGAGTCAGGTACCTATGTACAAGGAAGCATTGGAGATGATATTGGATGTGGAGCCGGAAGACGCAAGCGAGGAGGAAGAAGAGGAGGAGGAAGATGAAGATGAAGACCAGGACGAAATGCACGATGGCGATATTATCGGGCGAGGGGGCTACAGGAGAGCTGCAGATGCTGCGGCCGCGGCAGCAGAGCGGAGACATTTGCGCATGGCCAGCGATTTGAGCGTGATCGAAAGCTCGGCGGAAATGCTGTACGGGCTGATACACCAACGCTTCATCACGAGCCGGCAGGGAATACAGCAGATGGCAGAGAAGTATGAGCTGGGTCACTTTGGGCATTGTCCGCGTGTGTACTGTCACGGCGCAAAAGTCCTACCGGTAGGCTGCTCAGATATTCCAGGACAAGAGACTGTCAAACTCTTCTGCCCGAGTTGTCTGGACGTCTACACGCCTCCTAACAGTCGATTCCAAACGGTGGACGGAGCATTCTTCGGGACGACATTCGGCTGCTTATTTTTCATGACATTCCCCGAGCTCGATGTTGGAGGGACAAGGCCTGCACCTCAGGTTGAAATGTCCACGTCCTCGCCTACAGTCGGCCAATCTTCCAAGAACCGCCAGTCATCGCTCTCATCAACAATAACAGCGGAGCAATTTCAGTCAGGTATTCCACCGCCTCCGCCTCCTGAACCAGCGCCTGCACTCAAACAACCGGATGTCATCAATGGCGTGGCACCAAAGAACCTTGCACCTGGACTTGGATTGGGCTTCATCTATGAGCCTCGAATTTATGGGTTCCGAGTTTCTGAAATTGCCAAGACTGGTCCTCGAATGAAATGGTTACGTAGTCGACCGGCTGATGTCAATGAGCTTGATGAGTGTCGGATATGGGCTCAAAATCAGGAGGCCCTACTAGCCAGTCAAGGACAGGTCACGGACGAGGGTATTCCGGGGCCGCCCATAGGAGACAGTGAAATGGCGGATGGCGTTGAGGAGCGGGATGATGGGGAAGTGGAAGATCAAGAAATGAATGGTGAGGGACTGGTCGATGATGTGAAGCATCAGCGACGGAAGACTAAGCGGAAAGGAGATGTCGGTGGGGCTAGTGGTGGGTTAGTTAATGGAGATAACCAACCGACGAGAAGTACAGTGAGGGTGGGAAATGGAGGATAGTATTCTAAGGACAGGACCAAGGTCGCTCGAGGGGGGCGTTGCGCAGTCTGAGAATAGAATGAAGTATATGAAGATTATGTCGGGAAGGAGATGAGACCGCGAGGCGTGCAATGCAATGCAATGCGTTCACGATATGGATACGTCTACTACTAGAGGGATGGGGGAGGGGAACTGGGTTGAACAAAGGCCGAAGCGCTCCTTTTGCTGCAGTCAGCAAGATTTGATATCACTTTCAAGCGTTCACATGCATAGAATGGCGCATTCATTCAACCATTTTTCAAGCACGGGTTTCCTGCTACTCGATTCGACCTTGAAAACGACTTGTTGTGAAATGCTACACCAACATCTCTGTCTTCTCTATTTCATGCATCGTATATCTCATCTCATCACATCACATAAAAATCTCCCTAACACATAAATCTCATCTAAGCCTTAGTAGGAACCAACCCCTCCTTCTGCAAATACTCCGTAATCTGCACCACCGCAGCTTCCACACTCGTATTCACCGAATCGATATAAATTTCTGGTTTCTCGGGCTTTTCATATGGTGCGGAAATTCCTGTGAATTCTTTGATTTCTCCCGAGCGAGCTTTTTTGTAGAGACCCTTGGGGTCGCGCTTTTCGGCGTCTTCGACGGAGATGTCGACGTGGACTTCGATGAAGGGGAGAGGGGAGTCGACGTTTTTGGTGGAGGCGTGGAGGTCTCGGGCTAATTGGCGGTCGGCGGCGTAGGGGGAGATGAAGGAGGTTAGGGCGAGGGCTGTGCTGTCGGCGAAGAGTTTGGCGACCTGTGTTGGTGGGGTGTTAGGGTTGACTGCTGGACAGTATGGTTGTGGGAGAGGGGTGGACGGGTGGAGATGTACCTCTGCGATACGTCTAATGTTCTCCTCGCGATCTTTAGGAGAGAATCCCAGGTCTTTGTTCAAGCCGAAACGGACGTTGTCGCCGTCTAATCGGTAGGTCTGGAGACCTTGCTTGAGGAGATGCTGCTCGAGGGCTTCGGCGATTGTCGACTTGCCTGAAGCCGACAGACCCGTAAACCAGATGGTGGCTCCCTTTTGCCCGCGGAGCTCGCTGCGTTCCTTGCGCGTGAGGCCGGGGTGCCAGGTGATGTTGCTAGATCTACGGTTAGGCTGGATTTAAGGGAATTTTTCTCTGGTCTGGTGGACCCCGCTTTGCTGGTTTCTTCTACTCACGTTGCCATTGTGTTGGGTGTTGAAGGGTGAATTCAAGGGTGTGAGAGGTTTTTCAATTGTGTTGAAAGGAGTGACGAGAAAGGGTCAAGAGAACGGGGACGTGGACTGTCACAAAGGCGAAGTGGGATGGATTCTCATTTCCCCCATGTCGACATCGGAGCTTGAGATGCTGCGAGACAGCCCTGCCGGGCCGATCATGCATGCCGCCCACGATCTCCCGCGCATGAAAGGTGGCATGAGTCTTGGCGTTGAGCCTCAGGCACGAAAATCTCGTCGCGTCTTTCGACGCGTTCTCTCCACACTCGGCGTCAACAACACGCCCGCCATCCATATCGCCGCCCACCATCTGCATTTTGAAGCGTTCAAGCGATGCACAACGACCGTCACGACTATACATAGACCAGCCGCGCCATGGCTCATGCCACGACTGGCTTTTTTGAGAAAGACCACGGGAAGGTAGGCATATAACGACATCTCGTGCTCAGCCTCGAGCGCTGGAGACTGACAACGCATTGAACAGCGACATGGCTACTGGAACCGAGGGCAACACGATCGAGCGCCGCTGCTCGACGCACCGGCCAACATCCCACCGAAAGCGGCAATTCCAGCAACAATAGAGGCGAAGACGAAATTGAAGGCCTTTTCCTTCGCTGCGTCGGAACCGAAGGAACACAAAATAGAGGCTGCAAAGAGCGAGCAGGGAAGCGGCAACGCGTCGAGAAAGGGCAGCAGTATGCACAGTACGCCGCAGCTGGAACAGTCGAATTCATTTCCATGTACGCCAGGCGCTCGATTGCCACTGGAGGACTTGATAGGCGACTGTGACGAGGTGAAGAAGGATGAGGAAGTGCTGCGATCTCCTGAAGAGCAGATTGGCTGGATACCCAACAGCTCTTCAGAGCTGCTCACCCCAAATCGCAGGAAACGGAAACGAGCGAAGAGCTCTTCTCCGTCTTGCCCGGGTTCCTCCTCGCAGGCACATGGTGTTTCAACACAGGCAGCACACCAGAACTCCGTCGGACGAACACCTGCCGCTGATCCTGCAGCAGACCTGTGGCAGCGATATGCGAGTGGGAGAACGAGTGGTGAGCACTTGCAGGCTCCCGAGAACACATTCATATTCCAGGCATCACCGCGGCCGCTGGAGACACCAGTGAAAGGCGGAGGACTTCGGCGATGGGCCAGTACCGGCAATGATTGGCCTAGCAGCAAGAATAAGCGGCAACGAACTGGTGTGGGCAAGACGAGTATCAATGTGTGGCAGGATCAGACGGCCGTCGAATCTGGTGGCAAAAGCAGAGTGGCCACTATGGTGCAGAAATTGCAAGAATCTCTCGCCACGCAGAAGTTGGAGCAAGCGCGGAGGGAGGCACCTCACCCTGCGACTGTCGATCTGCCTTCGAGTTCAAGCCCATTGCCTGACACGGGTGACTTTGCGCCCAAAGTGCAGGCTACCAGCCCGCTCCCAGCACGGCGTCCAGCTCTACCAATGCCTCGTCCGCCTATGCAGACCTTGCGCCCTACACTCTCTGGAGGAATTCGGTTTGATGCCTCGAGGCAAGCAGGCGATCCGCTCAATCCCGGTGCAGCGCCCACATATTCGCTTCAGAGCAAAGCTCCTTTGCCTGCTTACAAGCGTCCATCGATCATCCGGCCGCCGAGTCAACCGAAAGTGCCTCAGATCGTTGAACCTGCGGCTCCACGAGTCGTGGACGATGTTGAATTCGGCGATGACGATTTCGATCTCACCGTCGATGACATTGATGAGCTGTGCTCGCAGAAACCACCAACTCGAAAAGTGTCTCCGAGAAAGAATACCCACAAAGCGCCAGAACCTGCACTGATCAATGCACCTGGACGACCGGCTCAACAAGGACCCACCACTATTACGATCGATGATGATGACGAATTTGGCGATGGCGGCATTGACGAAGACTCCTTTGTCCAGGCGGAATTCAGTGCTACACAGGCAATGCAGGTCAGTCACCGATTCAGAGGATGATGTGTTCGAGTGTATGTAGCTTATGTCAAAGTAGATATCACCACGAAGACGAAGTCCACGAAAAGGCCACCAGCGAAGCCCTCGAAAATCACGCTGCTCGGCAAGCTGCACGAGCCAGACGGATAATCATACTCCAACCCTGCAACGCTACTTTGTGAAGCAAGTCGTGAATGGGCAATACACTGACGACAGAGGTCGAAATTGCGAGGAACTTATTCTCCTCACGAACAATGAACGCAGGCGCATTCCCACAGCCATCACGCTTCGCGGATCATGGAGTACAACGTCCGTGGCCCCGAAGGCGATCGTTCACGTAGCACATATCAGGCGTCGGACTCCCTTGAACAAGCCCGCGAGCCCACCGGGGCAGATCGTCATATCCGATGATGAGCACAGTCCGCTTTTGATTGTGCACCCAGACCACATGCTTTCGGCAACGACTGTTGCCGACTCATTCGACTGCATTCGCAAAGCCGTATTGCAAGATCGCATCAAGGCAACAAGTGAAGGAAGCAAGGCTATGGTATACGGCAAAATCTTGCACGAGATCTTCCAGCAAGCTCTCTCCGCGAACGAGTGGTCCGAAAGCTTCTTGGCCGAACTGGTCGACCGGACAATTCAAGCACATGTCGAGGGGCTGTGGGAGCTTGGCATGCGGGATACCAATCTTGCGGCCGAGGAGGTCAAGGCGAAAATGGGCGAGATCACTGCCTGGGCAGGAATTTTCGTGCAGCCTGAGCCGAGCGCTGCGGCGCAAGTCGACGACAAGCAGGGCGAAAAGGTGCTCATGAGTATCAGCAAGCTGATCGCCATTGAAGAGCATGTTTGGTCACCGCAGTATGGTCTGAAAGGCAATGTGGATGCCACAGTACAGACGACCATTGTCAGCAGACCTGGCGCTCCGGACCTCCAGAACCTGATTGTGCCATTCGAGGTCAAGACGGGACGAACAACGCAGAGTGCCGCTCACCGAGCCCAAACGGCGCTTTACACCCTTCTCATGTCTGATCGATACGATGTGGGCGTCGAAGCTGGAATTCTCTATTACTTGGAAAGCTCCTCCATGTCCCGGATCGCACCGCCGCTGAACGAGATCAAGCAAATGATACAGCAGCGGAATCGATTGGCAGCCTACATATTCCGAGCCAGGAACCCACATCATGATGAGGACGGAAGTGCTCCAGCCCCCTCGCAGATGGCCCCGGAATCTGGTCTGCCATCGATGCTTCGGAACCCTTACAAGTGCGGCAGATGCTATGCACAGCAGAGCTGCTTCAGCTATCACGCTCTGGTTGAGAACGGAAATGCGGACACCGCCGGCATGGTGGACGACAACAAGAAGAACCATAGCCTGACATGGCAAGAAGCTATGGGTCACCTCATGCTGCATAGTGAAGATGTTGCCAGAAGTACTACTCTGAAAAAGTGGTTCTCCAAATGGGACAAGCTGTTGACTCTGGAAGAGAGCGATCAAGCACGATTTAGAAAGGAGCTCTGGACAATGTCATCTACGGAGCGCGAAGCTGCTGGGCGATGTTTCGGCCGCCTTCAAATCGTCAAGGACATCACAGCATCTAGCACTGCTACCCAGGTCGATGGTGTTGAAGGCAGCGGAGGCAAGATCAATCGCTTTGCCTACGTCTTCTCTCGGGCGCAGTCCACTCCTGGAACTCCCTTTACAGAAGGCAGCCAATTGACGCTTGGAGAGCCGATCGTTGTATCATCTGAGCAGGGCCAATGGGCTCTTGCAAATGGGTACGTGGTCGCTATCAGCAGATCCGAGATCACAGTAGCAGTCGATCGCAAGCTAGGCGAAGCTCGTCGACGATTGGAAGAGTTCGACGAGATGAAGAATCAGGCATTCCAAGGCACCATGACTGTGGGTGGCGAGTTGACCGCTGCACAGAGCCTCGAGCCCATTCTCTACCGTATCGACAAGGATGAATTCAGCAACGGACTGGCGCTCGTGCGAAATAATCTCGTTGCACTCATGGATAACACTCCAATCGTCAACAAACTCCGGGATCAGCTCGTCTTCGATGCTGAACCGACTTTCACGCCCACGCCAGCTCTGCATGGACAGTTCGAGCCGACTCAGTTGGGACAAATGAACGAGGACCAGCGATCCGCAGTCTCTCGAGTGCTTGCTGCAAACGACTATGCTCTGATACTTGGTATGCCTGGCACGGGAAAGACCACGACGATCGCCCATATCATACGAGCTCTGCTAGCAGAGCAAAAGTCCATTTTGCTGACCTCTTTCACACATACTGCTGTCGACAACATTTTGCTCAAGATCAAGGATATCGCACCCCCAGATTCAATACTGCGATTGGGAGTGCCGGCCAAGATCAACCCACAAGTACAGGAGTTCTGTCAGCTGGCTGCCACGCCTCGAAAGATGATCGATGAAGTTGAGGCTGCGTACATGGGTACTCAAATCGTGGCGACCACCTGCATGGGCACGAACCATGCTCTCTTCCACCGACGATCGTTCGATGTGTGTATTGTCGACGAAGCTTCTCAGATCACTTTGCCGACTATCCTTGGCCCTCTCCTCCACGCGAGGAAATTCGTGCTGGTTGGTGATCATTACCAGCTCCCACCTCTTGTTCAAAACAAACTTGCTCTTGAGGGCGGCCTCGATATCTCTCTCTTTCGTCAACTCAGCGAGGCTCAGCCGAATGCTGTCGCAGCCCTCGGCAGGCAATACCGAATGTGTGAGGAGATAATGTCGCTTTCGAATGAGCTCATCTATCATGGCAAACTTCGATGCGGCAACGAAGATGTTGCGAGAAGGACCTTGCATTTGCGGAGTCCCGATGGACTACAAGTCTACCACGGACCACAATCTGCGTGCATCACCACAGGCAATGCTTGTTGGTTGACGCGAGCCACTGCTCCCGAAAACAAAGTCGTCTTTGCCAACACGGATCCAATGGGTAAGACTGCGCGGGAGACGCTCTCCGGTGGTGGTAAGATCACCAATCTGCTCGAGGCGACTCTCTCTGCACAGCTTGTTCTGTCATTCCTGGCACTTGGCGTCCCGCCTTCTGACATTGGCGTCATCACTCTCTACCGCTCACAGCTGGCTCTTATGCGGCAACTTTACCGTCGTGCTGGTATTCCTTCCACAGTCGAAATCGACTCTGCGGACCGCTACCAAGGACGAGACAAGGAGATTGTCATACTGAGTATGGTTCGATCGAATGAGTATGGAATCGTGGGCGATTTGTTGAAAGATTGGAGAAGAGTCAATGTGGCGCTTACGCGCGCGAGGAGTAAACTTGTCATTTTGGGAGGAAGAAAGACGTTGGAGAGGAATGAATTGTTGGCAAGCATGTTGGGAATTATGGACGAGAGGAGTTGGAGAATGGACTTGCCGGATGGTGCAGATGGGCTGCATGCGTTTGATTTTTCGACGCAGGTCGCTGCTTCGTTAGTACAAGTGGAAGCGAAAGACGAAGGTGATCTTGGCGCGGTGAAGTCTCCGAGGAAGAGAGGGAGTCCGGTGAAGAGTCCAGTGAGAAGTCAGAAGAGCAGTCCTATCAAAGGGGAAAAAAGTCCCACGAAGAAGAGGTCTGCGTTGCAGGCTAGCTTGACGGCGGGCAATCGGCTTCCGAAGTTCGTGAAGGGGAGTAAAGTCGCCGGGAAAGCCAGCAAGGCTATCAGGGACGAGGTCGTTATGGAGATCTGGGAGGACTTGACTGGGGAGGAGTTTTGATTGGCGAGTACGCTTTTTAGGTATGTTCATGCTGGATGAATAAATGAAGCTCGCGGCCGAAGGGCTGAGGGTGAACGCAGGGGAAAGAAAGTGGTAGGATATGTATGTCTGTCATGAGTGGATGAATGGAAAGAGTGGCGCCAGAACATCTCTTGCCTGAGTTGGACTTTCAAGATAATATCAATTGATCTGAGGAGCTAAAGTCATGCTTGAAAGACACTTTAGAAGTCGAGATTTGGCATGCATGTCGATGCTTCTGATCTCGATAGGCTCCAAGATCTTGCTGCCATTTGGTCTACATTGTGCAATAGTTTTCTGCTCGTTTGGCATAAGACTGACTAAGGATGTGCAGTAAGCAATGCCGTCGCCAGGCAGCAGAGCTGATAGAAGGAAAGGCTGAGGATGTGGTTATCGTCTGAGAGATTCCGAGCTTCGAGCGCTGCCAATAGGAACATGGCAGTCAGGTTGGTACCTATACCATGGTCGGAATGCTTCGTCTCGACTTGGTGCTTCGTGTCGTTTTGGTGTTGCGCGACGTCTTGCTGCTCGGTCCACTTTGCCCGACTGCTTCAGGCGAGTCTTTCCTGCAGACACCAGTTGAGAAGTCTCTGTCGTACTTCTTTTGAGCCATTAAAGTAAGACCAAACCAAGCGAAGCTCTCAGCGCTCTTGATCGTCTGTGCATCGTGTAGCCTCGTGATCGGATTCGCATTCTCCCATTTTCCCAGCGTCAATGCTTCTTTCCCTCCCCGTATGGGTATACCATCTCGAGTGAAATGGCTTTTGGACGTCAGGTCTTTACCGCGAATTGGCAGAACACGATGGTAATCTAATGTTTTTTCGTCGACCAGGTGCCAGAGTTCGTGGTAGAAGGTCATTGCTGTGGTATCCAAAGTGTTGATTTCTGCGCCTTCGGGTGGTGCGGTTTCGGGAAGTCTCAGCATTGTGTTGCCTTGCCAGCTGCTTGGGCAGAGGATCACCCATTGTGCGCTGGTCCACGGGGCGCTTTTGTCGTCACGGGGGATTGGGGTAGGTTTTTCCAGGGGGGAGAAGACCCAGCCTGCGTCGTTTTCGTGGCAAGCTGATGGTTTCTTGGTTCGTGGATCGAGATCCCACGGGGTGTTGATCTTTGGTTTAGCTGGGAAATCGAATTTGGGGAGGACGAAGTAGCCTTGCTCGGCGTTGAAAGTGTACCAGAAGTACCAGTTGGTTTCTGGTTCGTTTTGTTAGTGGTTGTGATGGATTTTGATTATCTGCTTGTCTTACCGAAGTTTCGACGACATTTTGTTTGCTCCCATTCCTCCAGTTTCCATTTTTCACCAGCTGGACGATTGGGGTCTTTGGGGATTGCTTTGCCATCTACATCTTTGACTTCATCATCTGCGCGTTGCAGGCTGAGGAAGGTGGAATCGCACAGTATTCTGGGCTTGTCGGGACCGTCTCGCTGCTCATATGTGAGAAAACGTTGAGCTTCTTGGTATTGTGCTATGAAAGAATCGAATTAGACAGCTGGACTCGACTTCGAACAGGAGAGGTGGGAGATCTCACTCCTTACTGCGGACAGCTTCCGATTATAGGTGTTCTCCGGCTCGCCTCTACCTTGCTGCTGCATTCTTGTAATCTCGTTAATGCTGTACTCGTACCCATTCGAGTCTGGCTTCTCCTTTGGAGCGATGCCGAAGAATGAGTACAGGAGCGTGCGTGTGCGAGCCTCCTTGGGATCGTTATACTTCTTCGGGCTCAGGGCATCAATGGCGTTTGCTGTCATTTCGTGCATCTGGAGCCACATTGTACCAAATTTGTTGACGTGTGGAACACAAGAGCTCTTGTATTGAGAGGCTTTGCGGTAGTCGATTTGGAAGACATTTTTGATTTGTGGGATAGTGGCGACAGTGAGAGTTGGAAGGATGAGAACGGCCAGGAGGCAATGCCAATACTGCGACCTCATATGGCGAGACGATGGCTGATTAGAGTAGTCACGGTTTGTCTTGAACTCGCTCCTAGTCTCGAGGCTTGCCCGCGCTTTATGACGGGCCCTGAAGCGGTCAAGTGTACAGCAAGTCTTGCGCTGTGTACTCCAAGTCACGCATACTGTCGGCGTGTCCGCGTGCTATGGTACTATGCTCGGTCAGCAGTCGAAATACTCAGCTGCCGCAGTCTTCTGCTCGGTTTTTAGCAATTCGATGTTTCGTCTGATGCCAAGCGCGCGGTGACTTATACCGTTCGTCATCAGTTCTGTTTACACATCGTCCGAAGCATTGATGTCCCATTCTGCACAAGAAGATACAGGTAGTAGAACTCAGGAATGTCGATGATATCCAGAGATCCGTTATAGAGCCCATGTAGCGGCATTATGTACTCATTTGTTACTTGTCTAGCGCTGTGCGGGCAAAAGAAAAGGCCAAAATATTCGTGCATTCATTTCCTAGTGCACTGAGACCCTAACTTTAAACCTGTGTTAAGGTCGTTTTCTTCATGTACGTGCTGTCAGTGTTCAGCTTCCTGGGATAATTCGCTGGTATGTCCTCGCGTTTGAATTCGCTAATATGTTGCTGTGGGGTCTAATGCTCTCTTGCCATCCATCACAGCCATGTCCCCTTCCCGACGACAACTGAAGTACGTGGGTCGTTGACATCTAGCCTTCGTACGCTTGAATTGCTGTTCGAAGAGCTTTGGAAATATCTTCCGTGGAGGCTGAGATGTCGCTGGCTTTGTTCTGGACTAGGTTGATGAAGGTGAATGCTAGAGTCTGTCCAAGGAGAGAAGAGAAACTCGTTAGTGTCGATGGTTCTTTTCAGGCTTCTACCTCAATCGGAATCTACTCACGTCGACAAGACTGTCATGTTTGCGCAGTACTGCAACCATGGGCCGCCCGATGAGGGGAACGCTATCCTCAAGCAGACCAGCTTTGCTTGTTAAGACTCGCAGGAGCACCGCAGAAACTTGAGAAAACTACATCGGTGAGCGTTATAGGTCAGTGAGTGGATCGACCAAGGCTTGGAGATATGGCAACTCAGAGCCACCTCTTACCTCTTTCCACGCATCGGAAATGCTGTCTGCGTCACCACCAGCCGTGATAGGCTTTGCCCCGAACAGCTGGCCGGATAAGAGAGTGGCTTGGTTGACGATGTCGACGAAGCCCTTGATGACGACCTTCAAATATGTTCAATCAGTCATCTCTGGCCATTCGGAGAGTTGTGCATCGTGGGAGTTACTGACAGGATATGGACCTTCTCCAATGACCAAGAGTGGACCATTGGTGGCGGTAATGGTATTTGCAGGAGCTCCCAGTTCCTGAGTCTTCGCAGTGAGGCTCTTGATAGCTTCAACGATGTTTGCCGCAGAGATGTCTGAAGCCTCAGCGCCGCCATGACTAAGCGAATAGCTGCTGAGCGGTTTCTGTTGCTGCTGAATTCCACAGCCAAGCCATCCGCAGTCTGACACACGCTGTAGTGGAGCAGCGGCAGATGAGACAGACAGGGCTGTCATGATGGCGAGCTTGAAGGAGTTGGAGGAAATCATGATTCCGAGGCGTTGTTTGTGGTTCGAGTAAGTTGAGTGAGCAGAAGAATGGCTGCGCACCGCTGCAATTTTATACTCTACGGAGAGTGCTGCATCCACTACTTTCGAATTCCGCAGGACATGTCATAATTGTGCGTATGAATTTGAGTTGTGATGCTGGAATTACTGCAGAAAGCGTCGATGGCACCAAGGCAGCCTGCTCCGAGCTCCATATCTGCAGTCTGCAAGCCACATACTGCAGCTCTTCCTGTACTCAGAGCAGGATCGTCCAGCACAGCAATCATGCAAGCTACACACGAGCTGTATGTTCACTTGATACATGGCGCTCGGTGGTGTGGGGTCATCGGAACCTGTAGCTTTTGATTCGCAGGGGGCAGACAGCAACTTGAACGACCGTCGGGACAGCCGTGGCTATGACTCGCAGGGAATAGCACATAGTACTCTTCATAGGGTGCCGGGGGCAGGTAGATCGCTCGCCAGTGTTTTCGATGCTGCGGGCCTAAGGGTCGGAGCCCTTCAGCGCGATGTATGTGCGCAGGTGGATGGCTTTCGAGCAGCAGCCGTGGATAACAACGTTGATTCCTCTTCCATCACCATGGCTGGCACGCTGCGAGGAGAGCTCTTCTGTGTGCTGGGACATTTCATCATGTAGTTGCACGTACCTGGAAGAGAGTGATGATGATGTTGTTTCTGTGAGTTGCGTCTGTGATGAGGCAATAGCTTCTGGGCATTCTCGACACTCAAGGCAATAGATCACCATCCCCGTTTGGGTAAGTGCATCAATTAGCTGCTCGAAATCAGCTTCGGGGCCTTGAACAGCATTAGAAAATGCCCCGCATGCTTGGCCGAGGCTCTGTGGGAGAAGATTCGGGGACGAGAGCAGCAAAAGCGGTGGTGTAAGGGCAGCAATCATAAGCGGTCGTTGTTTCTGGCGTGCGTTCCCGGCTTCCTTCATGCGAGTCAGGCGGAGTACAGAATGGTCGACCTGGTTCCGAGAGCAGTTCGAGTTCTTGGATGATGCCATGCATGCATGCGCAGAAATGGCCTGCTGCAGTAGTGGCGTTCTCCAGATCGCGGGAAGGTGATGAGGAAGTGAATTGCCTTGATTTGGAACGGAGGCACTTTCCACGTAGATGCGGATCGTATCATCTTTGATCCGAGAATGGTCAGAGTCATGTCGGTCTGGAAGAGCACTTTGTCAATATTATGCACTGTCGTCAGGGCAACCACGATGCCTCAATTTGAAATACAATGGCCTTCCGCCACTCACAATATCTTTGATCCGAACATCAGTTATTAGATTGAGTTGCTCCATGTTGTTCATTGTTGCTGGGGCAACTGTAAGCAAGGGCAGGGGCAGTGCAGACCACGATTTCGACAATCAACTTTTACAATCATACAATGCTTCATGACCTGAGCTACCAAAGTAGTTGGCTCCGCGCTTGCTTGCTACGTAGTCTCTATCTCTTCGTACATCTATGGGTTCAGGACTCCTCTTTGAATATCCAGTGCCTATCTCGAAAACTGGTTGGACAAGCTCTGTTCAAGGCTTGTGACTCCGTCACGACCATTCTTTTTCAGCAGCTCGACCGCCCTCGAAGTGTCCGCAACTACACGATTCTCCTGATCGCCTGGAAGTGGTTCCGCATAGTCCGTCTTGGATGGGTCTATTCTCCTCAGCGTCTCGATGGCTCTCTGATACGTGAAAGGCTCGCCGAGTGTCAATATGCGCTCTCCCCTTACGCTATCATCGAGCAGCGCCGCAACGTGGACGATCGCAGTGTCCTCGACATCAACATGCCAAGTGGCTTCAGGCAGATTGCGAATCAACTGTGTTGCGTTCTCATCGCCGCCGTGGATGCCTTGGACGAACCCCGCCATCGACGAGTTCGCCCCATCGAGGATCGGTCCCAGCACCAGTCCCGGCAGGACAGTGTTGAAAGTGAAAGAAGGCTTCTTCTCCTGTATGTATTTCTATGCCCACTGTTCGCTTTCAACTTTGCTTGCAGCGTAGACCTTAAGCATGCGGGATTGATCATACGGCGGCGGCGCCCATGCTGCTTTGACAGCTTCGACGTTCCACTCACTCGCGGTGATGTGCCCGACAACGCCAGGCGCAAAGCTGGGCAATGTCACGACAGAAGAGGTATAGACAACCCTTTTGACTGTGTCCGTGGCTGCTGCCGCTTCTAACGCGTGCTTGACCCCAGTGATAGTAGCCGGTATCACTTTGTTCGGGTCTGGCGACATCGAAAGATCGGATGCCACATGGACGACTCCAGCAACACCTGTGCACACATGCTCAGCAATGGACTATACTTGAGCTCGAAGCGACTCGCCTTGCACAGCTTGCAAGAAGGCACCCTCGGCCTGCATGTCTTCAATCACGACTCCTTCTACAATCGCATCTGAATTTCTAGCCCGGAGGGTCTTAGAAATAGCTTCCAGCTTCGCTGCGGATCTGGCTGTGCCTCGAACGCGATAGCCTCGCTTGAGAAGCTGACGCGAAATGTCAAAAAAATAATTGGAACTCGTCCGTGTTCACGAGTCGCGTACCTAATCAGCCACATAGGACCCGACATAGCCGTTTATACCGGTTACCAGTACCAGTGAGCCTGCTGGAATCACGCTGTCGTTGTTGCCTGTCATTGTGGACCGGGAAAGCTCATTGACTTAATAGTCCTGGCAGTGGCTGCTGTAAGATGTTCTTATACCGTGGCAGCCGGGAACTGTAGGATGTTGTTCTTTGAATTGGTCATCCGACTTGTTACGTCCATCGCTCCACTGGACATCCCACATCCTAGCTCGTGTCGCAGTCAGAACGGCTGTCGTGCTGAATCTCGTTGAATGCTCCGTTAGCTCACAGGCGGAACATCGGAACCTCCGGAATGATCAAGTTTCTGGCAACGGACTGCGCCAGCGTACTACTGTCAGACTCGCGGTTAGTAATTCATTTGATCTCTCTTTGTGTGATGAGGCTACGACAGGCGCTACCTTCTCAGACTAGCCTTAAAGAAGTATGGCTCAGATCTGCTAAGATCGTAGCCTGAAACAGTCGTCGCATTTTGTGCTTGTAGCTCATCGGGGTTTATTTAAATCCGCTTTTATGCATATTGTGAGCGGATATGGGTCACTTATTCACGCTCATACATGAGAAATCAAAATTAGTGATCCCCAACACTCCATCAGCTAACGTCGCTTGTCGTCAGCTGCAATGACCAAGGTGAAGTGAATGCCCAGCTTTTCGCTGTTTAGTCACCATGGTAGTCGCCGCCCATCGTAAGGTCCCATCTTGTTGTCATCCCAGCCGGTAACACGAATCGTGTAGAACTTGCCACTTTCGGACTTGTCTGCCTCTAGGATCTTGTCCAAGACGCTGGCGACACCGACTTCGACATGCAAGTCTGCATCTGGTCTGGCCAAGTCTATTTTCAACCACTAGAGGCAGGTCAGCGCGTAGCTGCAAACGCAGGCATCGAATATGCTCACACCAGGCGAGATCGCTATGACAGCGAAGTCATCATGTTCGACAGCGTGCAAAGCCGTCAACATATTCATCGCCGCTTCAGAAATCTTGTACGAATGGCCAGGGATGAATCGGAAGCGTTCGATCGAAGAGATGGATCCCGTCTCGGATGAGCTTTGTCAGATGAGCCCAACACCATTCATAACAAATGAACTTGCTACTCTTACATATTGATAAATTTTTTGTCTTTGCCTCGTTCGAACAAAGGTAAGAAAGTAGCTGTCACTACTTGAGCCGTCACGAGATTCGCATCGAGGACTTCTCGCAATTCGGCTGATGTGAACTCAGTGCATGCCTTCCGGTGAGTATCTTCCCGTGCCGGAATTGTTTACGAGAACATAGATTGACTCCGTATGTTTTAGGTTGCACGATTGACAACGAGACTGCAATGTACTGTGTGTTTATTAGAGTATTTCGAATGCATATAAAGCACGAGACTGATCACTGGCTATACGTTTCGACTATGGGTGTATGGACGCCGAATTTCAGAGGCGATCATTTCCCCAAAGGTGAAGTCTAGCGATGACGCCAAACTTGCGTCAGCATTAACAGTGTACCCAATGCTTAAACGGTCTCTATTACTATAGCGGGGCATAAACTCAGAGCATTTGTTCATCGATTCTGACATCGAAAATGTATTAAGTAGCCGGGTAGGTCTCTTCGGTCAAACATTGTTGTCACATTCGGTCAACAGTCTTTCCTCTGTTCTGTCATCGTCACTCTTGGTTATTCACCTGCATTTTGCCCCTCTCACGATGCCGCAAGAAAGTTCCAAAGAGGTTGAAGGTCTCTACAATGAGCTTGGCACAGGCTACGAAGACGCCTTCGGACAGAACCCTGCACAAATTCGATTCGTACGGTCGGCCGTCGAGCAACTTTCTGCTGCAAGCTTTGTACTTGATATCGGATGCGGTACAGGGAAGCCGACTGGAAGTGAGGTCGTGAAAGCGGGCCACAAGTTCCTAGGAATCGATTCTTCGACTACCATGATCGATGCTGCGAAACAAAACGTCCCAGGCGCATACTTCGAAGTCATCGACATGCTGGACTATGAAGGCCCGTCCAACCAGGTCGATGCAGTCTTCGCAATCTTCGCCACGTTCACACTTAGTCATGCGGAGACGATGAAACTGGTCAAGAACATTGGAGCCTGGCTTAAACCTGGCGGATTCCTTTTCGTTGGCAGTATGAGTGCTGAAGCGCTGGATACGGCCGAATGGGCGTCTCGAGATACCGAAACAGGTGTCGTGAAGCGATGATTCTTAGGTAATCAGGTGGAATCTCGAGTCTATACGGAGAAAGGTTGGCAGCATCTTGCTGAAGTCGGCGGATTTGAAATCGTTGCGAGAACAGTAGAGCCGTTTACGCCACCAACGGAGCAGAAGAGTGATTACGAGCCTCACCTCTATCTGACGCTGCGAAAGTCTGCCTGATTCCAGTGACGACTCCAGGCCTAGTTCCCTGGCTGCGCGTATGGGATATACGGGCACTGTTTGATGGAAGGTTTCACGAGTACGCCTTCGAAGTATTTTTTTTTCAGCCGGGATCCAGTCGGACCTGGAGTGGTCTAGGGATCTGTACGTTCCATCAACAGTTCATGATCGTTAATGGACGAATACACTTGCGTTTCCAATATTCCTCCCACGCAGCCTTGAAAATGCCAGGGTCGAGGCTGGACAGATATGACGAACAAGTGATACGACGTGAGTTGGAGGCATTGTCGAGGTAAAGCTTTAGCTCGCCGTTCATGTACCTGTGCACTAGGTGCTCTCGAGATCCGAGAGTATCAGCGTAGGATGGAGTTCAAGATGTTTCGGCAAAGACGGGTGGACTCGGAGTGCGAGCTGTGCAAGAGCCTTGTGAGCGGGCGGGTGGACGGACCGGCAAGGCTCGTGCCGACCCTGATTCATATCGTTTTATTTCCTCGACGACATGTCTGATGTGCGTATCTTATCTCTCTCCATTGTGCCTATCCTCGCCTCTATGTCGGCTGAAACTCTTCCACCCCAATGGCGCTGCTGATGCTATGCTCCTACACGTGCGGAGAAGTCTTTCCAACTCCACCACAAGTGGCACAGAAGTCCCCGGCCCAGCATGACGACTCGCGAGCCCAGAGACTCCTATCAGTGCAGCGTTCCGGCGTGCGGCCTACTCTGCTCGTAGTCGCAGGCGAGAAGCCGTAGTCATCTTCGCCATGATTCGTCAAGAGTACCGCACTCGATTCGAGTTCCCTAAGCACTGTTATGCTATCGTGCCATTGAGGCCGGCGCAGATCACACTAGAAAGCCATTGCAGAGACTTTACCACCATCTGTATTCATGGAGCAGCTTTTTCGTGGGCATCAAATCAAGGCTCTAAGCTTTGGACATCAGATTCCAGCATCAGAATGCGTCCTAATCGCTTCGAAGGAGCAAAGCTTCGCTCTGTGTGGCGGGAAACCTGTGGACCTGTAGCTCTTTGCATATCTATTCGCCTACAAGAACCGGAGTTGGCTCCTCGTCTGGGATGGGTAGAATCCTCAGCCCCAGCTCCTGCATATACAATGTGAAAAGCAGATTGGTGCTCGTTTGGGCGTTCACTACGAACGGGAGTGCAGCCATACTCAAGAGATAAGTATTCCATTGCACCACCGCCTAAGAGATGCTCGCACTTCGTTGGACTGGCGAAAATTTCATTTCTACCTTTGAAGCTCATTTGTATACAGGAAAAATATCCGACAAATGGATGATGAGAAGGCCTTGGCGGCCGTCAAGCAAAACGCGGTCGGACTCGTTGACATCGAGAAGACTCCGGCGTGTGTGGCAACCCAGGAAGTGGAGGGCGATGCTCTGCCCGAAGATGAACACCCAAGGAACTGGACGCTGCGACGGAAGTGGTTGGCCGTGGGCATTTCCTCATTGCTTACAACGATTCCACCCGTCGCTTCATCGATTGTAGCACCGGCGCTGGAACGAATTCGAAATGATCTCAACATCACGAACAAAGCCGTCGAGTTTCTGGTTCTTTCTAGCTGGCAATTGACTTTCAACTGTGGTCCGTTCATTCTAGGCCCACTTTCTGAGACTTTTGGACGAGTCGCGGTACTCCAGGGGGGCATGCTCTGGTTTCTGGTGTTCAACCTCGTTTGCGGCTTGTCTAGAGATACTGGAACCATGATCGCTTGTCGCTTCCTCGCTGGCTTTGGGGGTGGATCTGGAGTAGCGGTGCGTCAACATTAAGTATGAATCCAAAATCACGCAAAGAAAGATGCTGATACGACGTCTTGACTCAGACGGGCTTTGGTGTTGTGACTGACTTGTTTGAAGCTCACGAGCGCGGCAACGCTGTGGCGCTGTACAACATCGGGCCCACGCTTAGCCCAGCGATTGGGCCAGTATTCTCAGCTTTTGTTGTCGAGTATTCCACCTGGCGATGGTCCTTTCACGCTATCACCATCTGGACTGGTGTCGTTCTACTTGGGTCTGTCTTCTTCCTACAAGAGACTCGAGAGTCAGTCCTAAAATCCTGGAAAAGCCTGGACATTCAGGATCCACAGAACTTTCAAATGCCCTCTCCCATGCACCGCAAGTCTGCAGCAAAACTCGCCCGATTCCAGTCGCAGCTAGTTCAAGCTGCCAAAAAGACGCCGAATGCACTGCTCAGACCCTTTCAAATGCTGGGGAAGGAGCCTGCGGTCCAAGCACTGGCTCTGCTCAACGCCTATTTCTACGGCATCATGATGCTGGCTGTCGCCATATTTCCCACCCTCTATGTCCCGGTCTACGGTCAGACGATTTCCATTGCAGGACTGCACTACATGTCCTTGGCGTTGGGGTATTTGGGCGGAGGATACCTTTGCAAGTTTGGGATGGACAAGACATACAACCATCTTCGCCGTCGTCTTGGTGGACCGGATCAAACAGGGCGACCGGAGTTTCGCATACCTCTGATGATTATCGGGAGCATTTCCGTGCCTGTTGGCCTGTTCCTCTTCGGCTGGTCAGCACAAAACACTTGGCATTGGATTGTGCCGGATATTGGCGCTTTTGTCTTCTCTGCCGGGATCATGATCAGTATTCAATCGGCTACGAACTACATGGTCGATGCTTATACCGAGTTTTCTGCAAGCGCTATCGGAGCCACTTGGTTCTTGCGTGGCATTGCGGGGTTTACGCTTCCTATCGTGTCTCCATATTTGTACCAGCATCTGGACCTCGGCTGGGGTACCTCTTTGCTTGCTTTTATCGCCATGGCTGTTGGGCTGCCCGCTCCTTTGTTGCTTTGGAAATATGGAGAGATGCTACGGAGTCGCAGTAATTTTTCGAACATTTGAAGACAATTCTGCGACCGACGTTTGCTTCAGTGTCTTGACTATTGGTAATCTGACTCCTGGAGTGCAGATGTCTGATGGGAGTGCATAGAATCTCGGGGAAACAAGATGTCAGAATTCATCTAGTCACGCTCATCGTCATAGGTCGGGTGTCCATGTGCTCCATAAAGTACAGTGGCTCCGATATTAGAACTTCCGCGCCAAGAACGCACTCCCTGTCAAGTATTCCAGAGCTCATCTTGGTCTCGGAACACCGGGCAGAAAGATTTCTCCGGAGTGAGTTGTTAGTGAATGTATAGAGTTTGAAACAGCACGGCGAGGTTATACATTCTTGTAGTGTGGCGGTGCCGAGGTGAACCCGAATATTTGAGTTGCTTGGATAGCAGGGGAGCTCCGGATGTCTTTCTTTGGAAGGTGAGGTCCAACTACTTCACCTCATACACTACTCAAAAAGTTATACGAACCCGAGGGCAGATATCTTGACCCCAATTATCCATGGACGATTCAGCGCCGCCGACGCCCATGAGCACGCAGAACCTCGAGGTGCGAGTCACATCCTGGAAAGATCCGGATGGCGCGTTGCTACGCTTACGGCAGCTGGAAGAGACACTATCCGAGTGGCCTGACGAGCCCATACCTCCGGCGTCGTTGGATCCTTTGCCTACAGTCGTCGTTCTCCTGAAAGAGGGCCGTGCTGTGGCGTGTGGTGGGCTGCAACCTCTCAGCACGAGAATTGCCGAGCTCAGGCGATTTTACGTTGTACCGGAGTGGCGTGGAAGGCAACATGGCGTGTCAGATTTCTTGCTCCAGCAGCTGGAGGAAGAAGCTTTGAAGCGAGGATATACGACCTTGACGTTGGAGCTAGGCATTGAGCTACGACGAGCGAGAGCATTTAGCGAAAGACATGGCTTCGTGCAAATCCCGCTATATGGACCGTATATCGGGGCGGAGGGGATCTCCGTATGCTACGAGAAAAAGCTGCTAAATCCACCCTAGCCAAAGTCAGCTTTACTCGCTTTGTAGCAAAAAAAGTGGTATGCCAGATCGTGTCGGCGTTTGGGAAATCTCCAAGAAAGAAGAAGTGGACTCCAATCCTCGTGGGACCGGGACCGCATCTTCGCACACGACAGTACAACCTGGCCGAATGAGGGATCACCAGAAAACTCTGTGAAATCTCATCAGACGATGAATCTATCGCCCTCAAGTCTCCGCTGGAGATCATGTCAGCACTCGGGGTCAACTCCGCATTCTGGACAGACAGTGTACTCGTTGAGGTGTACTCATCCAGGCACACCGAGCAGTGTAAGCTCCTGTAAATTTTCAAGATGCAGGAAACTGCTGCACATAACAGGCACTTGAATGTCGGTAAGTGCTCGAGCTTGGCCTTCCCTAGTGGCGATTGTCCGAACGAACCATATTTCTGGACGCGATCTGACTTCACAATCAGCGGACGGCAAACGGAAGCATTGTCTGAGAGATCAATGTCCTGCATCGTTGCTCGTATCTCTTGTTCATTGCTCGCGAGAACTGCTGATATGTCAATTGGCGGAGTGTTTCATGAATCCAGTTAGCACTAGCCATGAGGGCTCCTTCGTGCAACTTGCTTCCGCTGGAAGAGTACAGATATTGCATGGCCGCTCTTTCGATTGCGAAATGAAGCAATATACATGGATTGGAAGTGGCTTCTTGATCGCCCAAGAACACTTCCATTTGAGTAACGGATTATGCAGCAGCAAGACAGCTTGGCTTAGGCTTCGCTCTGGGCCAGCACATGCAATATGGTAGCAGCCAGCGCCGTAGAGTTGGAACGAAGAATATCTCATGCTGCATGAGAGGGTTGTCCTGCACGACTCAAAGTCTTGCAGCCGTATGTAGTATGAGCATTGACGTAGAGTTGTGGTTGTCCAAGTGACACAATTTTAGCTTAAAGTCGCTTCCCAATCCTTCTTTCTGACCTTCCATGGCTGGAGCTGGCTGGGCCTTGGACCCTTTGCACAGTATCCTGGCATTTGTGGCCTCTCGCTAGCTCGCGCTGGTCATCAGCATCTTCTCGCCTCGCTGTCTGCATCCTTTTCGGGCTCTTGTCTTATGGTGAACGCACGATTGTCGTTCAGCTGCTCGAACCGTATCGGAGGCGTGCGCATGTGTTTCAAATGTGTTTCAATGGTCAGATGAGGATGTTCGGATCCAGAGTTGACGTCGAGCGCTTGACGAAATCGTTTTGTCCGTCGCTCTTTCCAGCAACAAAATCGACCGTCCTAGGGCGGGTTGGCATCGTTCCGGCGGTTGAAAACGTGCTCGAAGTTTGAGTTTGCGCGTTCTGTAGCGCTGTCGGATTATGGAAGGGAAGCAGTCATAATATCTGGAGCAAGGCTCTAAAGGGCGCCGGTCATGTCTGCGAGAATCTCACGGTGCCGATGTCCAAGTCTTGCACTCTTGTAATACTTAGCTCTTAGTCGGCCCAAATCTCGCAGACATCTCGGGCGAATGGGAGATCAGTCGTGAGCATACAGACATTCGGACAGCATAATACCTCTAGCTGATTCATCTGCTCCAGATGGTCAATCTTGTAGAGCTGTAATGAGAGTGCCCCACAAAACGATCTTCTTGTTGAAAGTCTGGATAATGTGACCACCGTCGCGACACAACACCATATGCAGCCATGTACGTCGTCGAAAGATACTGTCACGTTGATGCTCTCATCTCCAAAGTCGCAAGACCCTACAATCTCAACCGTGAATCTACCGTGCTGAGTGCTCATTTCGCCCAACACATCATCATCGTATACGCCATCAGCCACTTTCGCGCGTAGCCAGTAAGCGCCAGCCGTGAAGTGAATGGGGCTTGCCAAGCGACGGCACAGAGCCCGACAGAATGGTATGCTATGCAACGCGAATTTGATTCTTCGGCCGCTACGAAAGAGCAATCGAGAACGTGCGAAATCAGATGACAGACGACTTTGCATGAATAAACCGGAGCCGAAAAAACAGGCGCGGTGCGTGGCTGAGATGGCGTCGGCGCATGCTAGACGCCCTGCATGCATCCACCCGATGTCATACATTCTTGACTCTATCGCGCGGCTCCCGTGCATTGACGAGAATCTCGGCTTGTTCCTTCTGCGGCGTATGCTGCATTGGGTAGTGAAGGTGTCACACCGTGTTGCCAAGATGGGGCTTTTGAGGCTTGCTGGGACGAGACGTGCATCGTTCGCACCCTTTACGAAACGACGAAGTTGCTCTTGGACGAAGTAGCGAACACGTGAAGAAGCACGCTGAATCATTATTGATGAGTATTGCTAATAGACTCGGTCTGATTGGGCGAATGCAGCCTAAGAAAGCCTAAGAGAGCCCTGAGTATCGATCGTCAGAATGTCCTCGCGCTGCAAATACTGCTGAAGAGCATAATCCTGTCGCCAATTGCGTGGGTTTAGCATGTCGGCAAGCCCATCTTTGGCCGCAGTATCCAGGTGCTTGCCAATGTGGTCGATACATTGCTCCCAGCTACCAGGACCTGAGAAGGTCTGGTCGCATACGATGCATCGGCTGTCGTTCGGAGGCTGTCGCAAGGTCCTGCGGCATCTCTCGGCCTCCATATCCTCATATCTCTTTTGCGTGTCGCTCTTTACCTTTCCCCCACGGGTGGAAGACTGCTCACTCTGCGTTGAATGCATGCGCAGGATGTGCTGTGTAAAGAGGTCCTTGCGATTGAAATCCTTATCTTGTTCGCTCGACGGCCCTTTGAAGCACTGTATACAGCGCCAGTATTCGAGTTGGACGTGCTGTGTCTGAATGTGACGCTTCCATTCGTTCTTCGACGTGAACGTGCGGTCGCAGCCATAGACGACAAAGAGGCACGGGAAAACGCTCGCTGGCGCAGCACGACTGCTCGATGATCGTGATCGTGTGCTTGGCTGGTTGGAAGAGCCATGTCGCGAGTATGGCGGACGCCGTATCCTGCCAGTAGTGGTTCTATCTGTGGTTGCCGACAGCGTCCTTCGATGACGAAAATTGGCAGGCCTTCCACCCTCGCCCGGGTGAGAGAGCATTTCACGATTCTGTTCCCGAGAGCCATACGCAGGCTCGATGTCCGGCGGTAACCCTGCTTGACCATCGTCTGGCACGAATCCGTCATAATATGTCAATGGGTGCAGGTGCGGATAGGGGTACGCGACACCCCTCCCCAGCGAGGAAGTGGGGGTGTCATCGGGCTCGTCGGCCTGTGGATGAACTTCATGCATAGCGACGCAAGCATGTAACGATGCCGTATATTGCGACCCAGGGGCATAGCCACCGTGAGGGAGTGGCATGTTCTCAAGGAGTGGGGTGGGCGATTGTGAACACCAGTGACCTCCTGTCTCGGTCTTCAACCTCGGTGAGCTATTGCAATCGCTGCGAGAGCTGTCGACGCTCGGTGGTCCACCGGCGCTGGTCCCGCTGTAAGTCGGCGAGGTAAATCGCGACCGATGGTCTTCAACAAACTGCGGATGGGCAATCTGCTCCGAGTCATCGCAATCAGGTCGGCGGTAGATCTGGGTTGTTCTTGCACCACCATGAAAGTAGTAGTGCTCAGTCGTCGGCAAGGTCGCACTCCAGGAACCTTGCTGATCGAAGTCATCGCCGGAGGTCCGGCCCCGATCTATATCGCTTGACGGTGATCTGTTGTCGCGCTGCATCGTTGTACAGGAGATAGGTGGCGGTGTGGAAAGGGGCACTCGGTGGTGCTATTCTCAGAGAGTGTCGAGTGATTCGGATGGGCCCTTGCGCAACTGCAATACAATTACCGACAAGGTCGCCTAGGTGTTGGACGCTGAATATCAGTGCAGTTGTGATTGCGGCGCAGTGATGTGTGTTGTCATCGGACGGTGAGGCTGCGCAGAGGCCGCAATGATGTAAATGCGGATTGACTTCAGTCGCGGGTAGTTGTGAGTTGAGATTGGACAAGAGATTGATAGTCTTTTCCGCAGACTGGAGTGGCAGTGTTCACGAAAGGGCAAAAGCAAACGACTTTGCCAGTGCGCCGCTCGCTATGCTGTCCATATATGCAATCACATAGGCACTCCTGGTATTGGCGTGTGCCTGTTCGAGAAGCAGAGCCGCCAATGTACCCTTGTACCGAGAAAGGCAGACACACCAATTGCCTTGCGACCGATGCTCACCGAGACTAGACGCCAGAAAATCGCTAATAGGTCCGATGTGCTGGGGTGCAGCGACAATCTTACCCAACTTGGCTTGTGTGATCCCAATTCGAATGCGCACCACTGTTCAGCGCGGGATACACAGGGTCAGTGGTGCGATGCAGCATTCACGACAGTTGGGAGACATCATGCCCAGGTTTATGGGTCTCATGTGGCGCTCCATATCCAATAGCCGAGCAAGAGCACTGCCAGCCAAGGATGGAGGTGGGAGAAGTCGAGCATGTATTGTATTATTAGTGCTTGCGCCTTCACGGATGTGGATAGATGGGGTTTCTCTAGCGGAGGAAACTCAGAGGAGGATCTGTGGCTCTACGCCACGAAGCGTGTTCCAAAGTGGCCCCGCGTGGTTAGTAGCAGGGCCTTACTCGGGTCCGTAAAGATGCTGCAGAGGAGGTCTCGAGACCTCGACAGCACCTCAGTGGCTTTCACTATCGTCGAGCGAGGCAAGCCACAGACCAGACCCCGCCTCGAGCACCGTGGTGTCGCAGCGTCGCGAAGCAGTAGTGATGACTTTTGTGGAGGCGAAGTTGATGCCGCCAAAAGGCTTTGATGCTGCGGCGAAGCGGAGAGAAGAGCGAAGGCGAAGGCCGCCATGAGCGCGGCCTCTGAATCCAGATTGACATAGCGTCCTATACGATTGTACGGCTTCACTCCAGCATGAGCGTCATGGGATCCTCGCATTGTCTGTAGCTTGTTTGAGATAAACGGTCGGCTCCAGATAGGCAATCATACAGCGGAAGGCTTGATCGAGGCTTCTGCGGCGTTGGCGGTGCCGGGCGGAGCGGAGTTGGGTTTCCGCGTGTAAGGAATACGCGACATGCATACACTTCACGCTGTCATCCTGCGGGCGATCGTGTCGAGGTACGCCGTGCAACATGGCGCGGAAGGTTCGCTCGCACGCCGCAGCCACGCAGCAGCACGTTGGCCGCTAAAGCTGTGCTTGGCGCGGAGAATCTAGGAGATCTAGACGCCAGGATGGAGTTGGGCGCCGGGAACAACTCCGCGTGCCGAGACCAGATCTGCGAAGGATGAGATGAGGAGAATAGTGCAGAGAAATGAATGTGATGAACGCCTTCTTCGGGCGCTCCGATATGCTTGTTGCAAACCCGCCAATTCAGGTCACAGTTTCGGCGTGAACTGGAACTTGCCGGGGAGAAACCAGTTTGCTTTTCTGCACGCCTCAGTCTGGGTAACGCTGGTCGCTTGGCATTTTATCGGAGCCGAATTGAAATATTCTTCAACGACTTGATCAGCATGCTCTTCAGCGTCGTAGCCATAGCATTCCAGCACTGTGCTCGGATCGCCATAAAGATTGGCGCTCCTGATTGGGACTTGGCCATCCAGTTCACACGTCATCGTTCGGTTCCTGGCTTCTGCTGCTGCCCCGTCGGGCAAATGCCAGAGCCACCCATTGAGGTAAGATAATTGTTGCTTGTACGATGCTTTCGGCATGCGCCCACGTTCGTACAGCGCGATCGCATCTCGCAGACTTAGTGTGCCACCCACGACATGACTGAGGCATCTCGCCAGGAAGGCGCCATCTTCCATGCTCGTTGCCGCGCCCTGTGCCTGTTAAGACTAGCGGTTAGTCAACGATGAGGGTTTTGTCTTGGATGACGAAATTACCATATGGTTGGTCATGCTATGCGCAGCATCTCCCATGAGAACAACGTTCTTTGCTGAGTTTGACCAAGACTCCAAGGGTCCGGTCACAAGTAAAGGCCAACGAGCGATCGGCGCCTTGATCATACTGATAACTCTCTCAATCCGAGCATCGTATCCTTGGTACTCGTTGCGCACTTCCTCAACAGACACCTCTTGCACTGTGTCGACAGAAGGCTTGCGGAAGTGACTCAAAACCATGTTGAAATCCTTACAGTTCGATATCGGATACGAGATGATGTAGCCCGAAGGCGACATCCAGACTTCCATTGTCTTGATTGAGTCACCATTCGCATCTTCCACAAGTGATCTCGTCAGAGGGTCACACCTCACTTCATCGTAAGGGACGATCGCTCGGTATGCGCAATTTCCAGTTGGAGGACAAGGTCTGACGTGCAAAAACAGCGTCTTTCGGACCACGGACTGGACACCGTCAGCACCCACGACCAGATCAAAGGCGTACGTCTTCCCAGTTGTCGTAGCCACATTCACGCTCCCTTCCGGCCCTTGAATCAAATCTCGAACCCTGCTGCCCACAAGAATTCGCACACCATTGCGCCGCGCAACCTTCACAAGGCCGGTGTGAAGATGGTGCCTGTGGACCAGCCACCAAGGATATCCAAGAGCCTCTTCGACCCGCTTGATCAAGGTGTAGCCCACTTTCTCTCCATTCTTCTTTCTCAGATTGAGCTCTGTGAATGGAACCAGATTGTCGCCAATCGCCTCGTGGACGCCGTATCGAATGAGGAGTCTCGATGCGTTCGGGGTCTGCTATAATCAGCCCAAGCCTATGCCATCACTGTGCCAGTCTCTACCATCTGGATGCCAGCGCCAATCTCTCCCAACTGCTCTGCCGCTTCAAGTATTGTGACCTGACAGCCTGCCTGAGCCATTGCAATGGCCGCCATCAGACCTCCAATTCCCGCGCCAACGATCCCGACACTGAGCTCTTTCCTGGCCATTGCAAGTGCAAACGTTGCGATAGTCTAAGGCTTCGTATATTCGGCTATTCGATCTAGTTCTTGGACCAGTCTCAATGGCTCGGCTGAGTATAGATGTTCAGCAGAAACCAGAGCGGATCTCGAAGATGTTGAGCCAGGACCTCTCGCTCGTGTTCGCATCCATGGTGGCCATTCCGTCGGCATCTCATCCCGTGGAGCTTCCGCCAGAGCAGTTTCAAAAGCGAAACTTGATCAGCGCCATCGAGATGGCCCCCGCAGCGAAAAAGGTTCCAGCCGGGCAAAGGATCGATTTCGACCGCAGGCCAAGCATTTTTCGAAGCAAAGTGAAGAATGCCTCAGGAGCTAGGCCACCGCGATGTGGTTGTCGTCAAAATCCCAAGTTCGCAAAAGGGACGTCGGCGAACTGCCTTGAATGGCATTGTTTGTGATTGTCTTGCTGAGTGAGCAACCAGCTTGGAGCGACGTCGGCCGAAGCTGCCGGTTTCGAGTAACTTCACATCAATCTTCAATGAATTGTCGCTTGGATTTCAATGGTATCCGGGACGGAGCTTCCCGCGATATCTAACCTCATCTAGCGAACCGCTTTGTAATCCGGACGGCACAACGTCAACAACTTACTCTCTCTTCTGAAAGTATTGTGCTTTATCTATGTTCCATCGCTGTACGGGTGTTACTTGTTGTCCACCAATACATCAGTTCTTTCCCTTCAAATCAATCATTGATGACCCATGAACAAGCTTGATGCATAGAGTTCGGAACCTTCCACGCTGATGGGCATCTGTACCTGGTTCTACGCCTAAATCGGAGAAATCGCAGAGCCTCATTCACTACAGATCACGGGGACAAGACCTTCGGCCATGTCTTCTTACAATCATCAAGGCAATGTCCAGAACACTGGCCCAGAGCCGGCACTGTCTGGCCCTTCTTCTGGAACACTAACACCTTCTGAGACGACGCCACTTATTCCTCCGATACCGACTACAGTGGCAAAACATGGAAAAGGCGATCCTCCCAGCAACGCGACCCCTGATGGGGCAGCAAATGTCAAATCATTGCCGGAGAATGGCAGCGACGGCGACGGGCACACCCAAGCAAGCCAATCGTTAAGCCCAATCCGAGGACTCCTCGTCTACAGCGCACTCGGCGTCCTCATCTTCATCGTCGCAACCAATATGAGCTTACTCACGACGACTCAATCATCAATTGCAGCCGAACTGGACGCTTTCGAAGCGACTTCGTGGTTTACTTCAGCTTTTCTCATCACCATGTCTTCCCTGGGACCACTCAATGGGAAATTGAGCAGCGTCTTCTCGCCGAGGTCGTGCATTGTGGTCTCGTCGCTACTGCTTGCAATAGGATGTCTCTTGTGCGCGGTGGCTTCCAGCTTTGAGAGCTTTGTCTTCGGAAGATGTGTGCAGGGAGTGGGTGCCAGTGGGGTGTTCACGATTAGTATTATTATCGTTTTGGAACTCACTGGATCGAAGCGGCGTGGACTTGGAATTGGGCTGCTCAATACTGGATTTACTGTCGGCGTTGCTGTAGGAGCGACTGCCGCAGGTGCACTACTTCCGATTACGGGATGGCGAGCATTGTTCTGGATGCAGATACCAATCTGCGCATTTGTTGGTCTGGTGCTACTTTTTGCCCTGCCTGGAGACTTTCATGCTGGCAAAGTTGCTGATGAAGAATCGACATGGACAAGACTTCGGAGACTGGACTACACGGGCGCGCTTCTACTTACAGGATCGCTTGTGCTGTTACTATATGCGATGGCAGCACCTAAGCAGATACCGATCTGGCCAATTGTCGCTTCGGCCATCGTGCTAATTCTTTTCGTCAACAACGAGGTTTACTTTGCCAAGGATCCATTTATTCCAGTTGCTTTACTCAAATCGAGGGGACTGCTTTTCACTTGCCTAGGAACTGTTGGGTTCATGATGGCCAGGTGGAGCGTGCTGTTCTATGCGCCGACTTACGCTTTGGCAGTCCGGACCTGGTCGCCTTCGACAGCTGGAGCAATGCTCATCCCGACAAATTTTGGCTTTGCGCTCGGCGGACTTTCAGTAGGCTGGCTTCACATCAAGCGCCAAGGATCTTTCTATCTGCCGACGCTGATCACATATCTGGCGTTTCCCGTAACACTGGCAGCTCTTGGTTTCCTATCAATCGACAACGTGCCAGCTTGGGCATTTGTCTTTGTACTCTTCGTCTGTGGCTTTGTGACTGGAGCAGCAATGAACTACAATCTTGCACACATGCTACATCTCACGCCAAAAGCAACTCATTATGTGGCTACTGCATTGCTGGCCACATTTCGTGGCTTCGCTGGATCGTTTGGGTCGGCTCTCGGTGGCGGCCTGTTCGAGCGCACACTGTATACGGATCTACAGAGGAGGTTCCGAGACGCTGGACTCAAGAATCCTTCGCTCGTGCGGCGCCTCCTGGGATCGCCAGCTCTCGTTGAGCAGCTGTCAAGCCCAGAGCGAGAGATTGCGATTGAGTCTTACCAGTATGCGCTGAGGGTTCTTTGGTTCGCTATGGCGGGAATTGCTTTCGTGGCATTTTTCGTGCAAGCAGGAACAGGCTGGAGAGGGTACAAAGAGAAGCCAGTCGCAGAAGATGAGCGAGAAGCTTTGCTGAACGACAGAGATGACAATGATACAGAAAATAATACTGCACGGACATGAAATAGAGATACAGCATCACGCACACTTAGCAGGCATACGATACTGCAACAATATTTACATTATATTATGGCATCGACTGAGCCCCATATGACAATGAGCCACTCGATGGGAACAACGAACATGAAGTAGATGGCTTAAGCATCGCGAACTACAGCCTTCCACCTTCAGGAAGCTCAAATCTTCGATCTCCGGCATACAGCTCATACGATCGGTCTTCGATGGGCAACTCAGCTGCTCGACCTTCGCTGTACATCTCACCACGGTGTGATTTGTCCCAGGCGCCCTGTTGCTTGTCCCTCGAGGATACAGAGGCTTCGTTCTGCACCATCTGTTGCGTCTCGTTCTCCGATTCTTGCGAGGTTGCTTTATTTCCCCTCTGTTTATGCCGCATCCACAAGAAGAATCCAACAATGAGAGCGGCAAGCACAGCGACTGTGGCGCCTACGGCTATGCCTGCTGTCGCGCCGGTGCTCAGGCCATCTCCTTCGGATGGTGACGTGTCTTCTCCATCGCCCATTGGCGTCGCAAGACTTGCTGAATTGCTGGCAGTTTGGATCGCAGACTGTGTCGAGGTCGCACTGGGATTCGGTGGCCACGTTGTGTACAATCTAATCCCAGCAAGATAATTCGCGGGTCCTAGCGTGAGGAGTTCAGATGTCGCCGAGCTATTCCCTGGACAGCAGTAATAAGGATCTCTACTTGTGTCGACGGAGAGCCTGGCACAGCAGTATGTCGTCTCGGAACAGGCAATGACTTTGTGGCTGCCGCCAGGAGCATCGGGATCTTTGAATGATATAGTCAGCGCGATTGAGAATATGGAAGTAGGAGTATGAGCTGACCTTCGCGCGTTCCGTTGCAGAAGCCAGAGCAGGCAGGCGACTTCCAGGTCGGATCTGTGCATCCCGTGCGCCAATACAGGTTGTCCTGATTGTTTCCAATGGACCTTCTTGATTTGCATAGACCATTCGTTGTGCACATGCTCCGCAAGTCACAACACATACTGAATTCTGCGCTGCTATTGCAGATGTAGTCATTGCCGCTGCCGAATTGAGTCCCATTCTGCCGATAGCATGTCGGTGCTGCGATGTACGGTAGTACAATCAGGATCCATGTCAGCTTGTCTTCCGCGAGGAGGATCATGATTGCTGTTGGGCTGCTGGAGAGGACATGGGTCGGCGAGCAAGGAGCAAGGCTGGACAATGTAAGCAAACGATCCTGCCTGTTCTACGTGTCACCAGTCGCACGCGATCGACCTGGAAGATCAATGACATCCAGGTACTGTCAACACTAAGCCATCTACGTAGAGGTATCGATGTCTGCCATCGATGGTGCCTGCAAATAGAATCGATTATAGCCATCACCATGCGTCCCTAATGCAGCCACGTCGACATTGACAAAGTTTGCTGCCGTATGGCAAGGCTGGCGATGCGGGAAGGCTGAGTGCGCCGCAAGGCTGAACAAGAATAGACATAATTCTTTTTACTCGAGCAGATCATTGCCACAGAGTGGCTGCGAAGATACTTCGTGGCGAGATGCAGTATAGACTGACAAGAATCGATTGTGGTTGGACATCAATTATGTATGCTATGGGCATGAAGCTGTTGAACGAACTCATGGCCTCAGAAAAGGACGCTTCTCGGCAGTCAGCCTGTTCGGATACGGTGCCGGTACTGATAGTGAGCGATTATGGAACCCGCTTTACAGTGAGTGGTCGTAGAACTCCCACCCATTACCTGTTTTACTTCGAGACGCAAGTCAAGATGAAGATGCGGGAGCTCACGCTGAACAACAAAATCGTCATTCGGATGCATCTGGGGTCATGTCGATCTAGTAGCATCATGCCTTCACTTCGACATCTTTGTTGCTTCTCATATACAATGAGCTGTAGTTGGGATGATCATACAAAGAAGATCTGGGTACAAGGCCCGATCAATCATCGTCTAGAATGTGAGCACCAGCATATGTGGCGGTGTCTTGTCACATGACGCGAGTTTCTTACCTCCTGCCGCACGCGATCCACTCTTGAAACAAGCGGATGCCCTAGAGTGGCGCTTAAATCAAAGCTACGTTGGCTGTCTGTCAGTCTCCCGCAACGTAAACGATGCATTTCGGGTTCTTATTTGACACGCTCCGTTGTCATTCCTCCAGATGGCAACGATGTGGCAATATCGAAAACGAGGACCATGAGCGGCTTGGAATGTTGGTAACGTGAACTCATCTTCATCATTTGGGTATATACTTCGTAACATCATCTCAAGGCCACATCCGCAGTTTCTTACAGAGTGTAGCGGAAAGTTGGGCCACCGCCCTCCAAGTTGTCCTTCTCGCCACGATCAGCGGCACGATTCTGGAGCTTGAAGTGCAATTGCAGAATCAAGGTGACCACGATTGTGAGCAAGCTGGCAGTGATACAAGCCCAGAGACCTGGAATATATCTTGGCTTGTCGACCTCGCGGAAGACGAGAGAGCCGGCAATACCACCTGAGACAGATGTTAGCGCCACTGAACAAACTTTTACAGTGTGAAGAGGAAAACTCACCGATACCCCCGAATCCAACCAAGCTGGCAGAGCAGAAAGCACGCTTCCACTGTCCACGGATGTTGTTGGCCTGGAAAGACATGGTCATGACGACGTTGGCTTGGACACCAGCGCAGCAGATGAAGACACCGAGGTATCGAACACCGGAAGACTTGGCCCAGCCCATAAGAGTAAGACCGATAATAGCAACAGTAGCGTTGAAGATGAGCTGGGGTCCACGCATGCGGTACTTGTCGCCAATCCAGGACTCGACCCACATGACCACAGCGGCAAAAGCGTAAGGTGGAGCAACCAAGCACTGACTCTGTGCGACGCTGAATCCCATGCCAAGGTTGAGAATGATTGGCAAGAAGTAGGCGAGAGCGTAGGCCATGGTGGTGGTGCAAAGGAAGATGAGGGCGAATCCCCAGACCTTAGGGTCGAGTGCTGGGGTCAAAAAGCGCTTCATGGTGAAAGCCTCAGTCTTTGCGTCACCGCGGTCGTGCTCGACAGTGGCGATCACGTAGCGGACCTCACGCTCGGAGAGGAAGCCCCAGCATTTCCAGGCTTGTTGATCCGGGAATGGGACAACAAAGACGAAGCCGAGGATGGAGATTAGGACGGTGAGGATACCTTCGATAATGAAGATCCTAAATGATTGTTAGCAAGTTGATCACTGGAGCACTGGCATGTGACTCACCATCGCCAGCCAGCATAGTTGGCCAGTCCGTTCATCTGCATCAAGCCGTATGCGAGGATACCGGATGCAGCGCTTGCCAAAGATCCGATCATGTAGAAAATGGCATATCGCTTTCCGACATCATATCGAACGAACCAAGTCGAGAGTAAATACACCGCTCCGGGGAAGTAGCCGGCCTCGAAAATTCCGAGGATGACTCGGAGTGCAGCAAGATGTGTCCAGTCGTTGACAACGCCCATGCCAATCATGACGATACCCCAGAGAGCGCAAATGCTCGAGAGAAAGATCTTTGGTCCGATCTTGCGGGTCAATGGCGTAGCAACGGGTTGCAGGAGGGTGTAGGTCAGGAAGAAGACGAGGGTAACAATGGCCTGGAAATTGTCAGTCGAGAATTTCCAGCAGCCGAGATGCGTAAATACTCACGTAGCGGTTGTTTCCAACCATCTCCATTTCAGTCCTCATGCCTGCAATGGCAGCATTGGACAAGTTTGTGCGATCCATCAAGCTGACACAGTACATCGTGCCGAGGACGACTACGAGTCTGCGATCGATTCTGTGCTTGATCTTGCGGCCTTCTTCAGGCGTGAACCAAGTGATTGGGTCATTCTCGTCTGGAGTGCCTGGCGTGGGTGTCTCGGCCTTCTCGAGAGCGGTCTCGGTGTAGATGACCTTGTCATCCTGAGCAATGGTCGCCATGATGAGCAAATTTGACAGGCCTAACACAGGACCTCAAGGGAAAAGAATACGACTACGAAGGAGTGGGAAGGAAACAGAACGACCGAGGATCGCCGCACGTCCAGTATATACCACCGCGTGCCCTGCTGAACCTGGTTCAGTCTCACGCGGAGCGCGCGCACACGCGCGCTTCGTATCGTGCGAACGAGCAGGATATTACTTGGCCCCGCGGTGGTATGAGACGTGGCGGACGCCGCCCTCTTGGCAAAAAACCTGAAGCTCCTATAACAAGCTGGAGATTTCTCTTGGTACGCGGGGTCCATCTCGACCACCGGGGTTGGCAAGGCTTGTCATCCTGCGGACTCGCCTGGTTTCGCAACTCAAAATCTACTTCAGGCAGTGCCGGTGGTCTGGCCCTGGCTGGGACGCAGTTTTAGTCGAATTGAGCTCCTGGTCTAGGGCTCGTTGGAGAAGATACTTCGGGTTTTAGTTGCGCTTTGTTGCGGGTCTTCGCCACGTCGCGTGCGCATACGATCAAGGAGGCTTGTGTTGATGCTTGTTGGACATATTGTGGAGTGTCTCGACAGGGGTTGGGCTTAAATGTAAGTGAATAGTCGATATACCCATTCGACGTCGAATTTGAGTTGTATTCCTGACGATCGCTCTCCAGACACATGTTCGCTGCAAGAAGCAGATCTCTCGTGAAGCTCGTGTGCGGGCCACGTGGTACATCGAAACGTGTACCTCAATGGCGCGTGGCTGCGCTGGCGCGGCCCTTACGGCGCGGCGCCGAGCCTGGCGAGAGCCTCACATGCGGGGAAGTCTGCGTGCAAGTTCTGCTTGAAGAAAATCCTCCGTTCTGTCTCTGCATAGCGGCAGTCGTTGCAGGCAATATGTACCGGTGACCTTCGTGAAGCTGCAGAACATACACGGTCCGGTACCGACCGTATTGGATTCTAAGGAAAGTCTAGACGTCCGGCATTGATATTCGGCTTCCCGAGCTGATCTTCACGTGGAAAAGTAGCTGGGACCGAGGGAACCCACGATTTTCGTGCATTGAATGTACTAAGTCCTGATGGTATCTCTTCCTATCCCACAGCCGATAAAATATCGTCAAAGTTTGGTGCATTCCGCCACAATGCCCAGACATCAATATTGTCGATTGGCGACGCGACTGCAAAGATGGCGGTTACTGCGAGTGAGTACTTTGCCACTGTCGAGGGTTTGAACACGCCTGTCACAGCTGGCAAGAGAGTTCTTTGTGCCATGAGGTTCGTATTTGGATCAGCTCGAATGACCATCGCCTTACCGTTGAGGCCACCATTACGCATTGAGAATACTCCACTCGCTCCAGCCTCAGATATTACAAGAGTGCATCCACTATCGTCGGTCCACCATCCTTCTTCAGTCCTCCTGACAGCTTCGCCATCCGAGGACAGCATTGCAATGGGGCGCTCAAATATCGATCGATCGTCTCGAGTTTGAGCAGATATGGCGAAGCCGGCATCGAAAAATTCAACCTCTTCATCAGGAGAGTAGATACGATGGACTCTCACGTGCCATCCTGGCCACTTAGCCATTGGAGGGATAAGCGTTGTGCGAATGGACGCCTCGTGCTCCTTCCACGGCTTCCACGAACTCAAAATTGTCGGTATCGTCTCTTCTCCGATCTGAATGTCCTGATATACAACATCGTATGGATTAAAGCGCACTTTCCATTCATCATCACCTCGCCGCGAGCGACGCACAGACAAAGTGGAATCTGGCGCCATTTGTTCCAAATAAAGGCCGCACGGTACGCTGAAGCCGAATGCAGATGAGTATGCAAACTTGCTGTATTTGGCTTCTCGTGCTCTGAAGCGTTTCTTTGTTGATTGACCAGAGGACAGGAGGAAGTGATGCTCCGCTGTGTTACACATGATGTGCATTGGAGGTTTCAGCAATCTTAGTCGCTCTAGATCGCCCTCTGGACAAATCTCCGGATAAGCCAGCTCTTTACACTGCCAGAATTCATCGTGCTCTGGCAGGGCCAAGACGACGAAAGTCTTCAGACACCAGTAGACGCTCTGCGGCGACGTATAGTTCTCGGCGAGAAACATGTTCGGGTAAGCATATCCGGTATTGAGCGTTGCATCTGTGTTGAAAATAGCTTCGTGCTTCGCCCACCAGCGCAAGTGTCTCGTAATAAGGCCTTTCACTACTCCAGGCTCTTTGACTGGCCCGGGAAGTTCGACTCCAGCTATTGATGCGGCAGACCAGAATGCGGCGAATGCAAAGCGATAAGTCAAGCTCCGGCCAAAGGGAATCGCAGCTCCGTTCTTGCTGAAGTATCTCCAAAATGTGCTTGCAAATTCAGCCGCCTGCTGTTTGTACCTCTTTATTCTTCCAGGATGATAATCTGAAGCAAAACGTACGAATAGGAGTTGGGCGAACTGTATGGCAAAGCTGCCAGAGTAGTAGTCCGCTTGCTTGTGCTCGTCACACCATAGGCCATCGGAGTTCCACCCTTCGCCTAGATAAAATGTGTCTAGGACTTCCAGACTCCGATCGATGTGCGGCTTCACTTCGTCGACGGGGACCTTCAGCACACGAACAAGCGCGAGGTTGACCAAAACACGGAACCAAAGCCTATAAGAACAGTCAGCTAAATCTCGTCAATGTGCGAATTCAAGGCACAAAACCAATTCGTTTGAGGCATCTTGTGCTCATTGATTTGTCTCAACCAAGCGACCAAATTCGCTCTTGCCTTTTCGTCGTCTGGGAATCCAAACATTTCTGGAGCTGTCAATATGGCATACGCAATACTTTCCATCTCCACCATTCTCTGGTCAAAATCGGACAAATCACCCCAGTATTCTTCGCTCCCGGGGTCCACGCCAGCTTTCAGTCCTTCTAGCCAGGTGCTCAGTTGACCGTCCTCGTGTAAAGGCTCTAACTCCAGACGGAGTAGATCTGCAACGACCCATAGCGGACGAGCAAAACCTTCCAGTTGTGCAGCGGTTTCTGAGAAGCCGGCACCAGTTCCTGTTGCGAGCTTGATCCGTGCATTGCGAGGAGATCTGTAGGCATGTAGCGGCTTCAGCAGTGTCACAGCCGCGTGGACGAGTCCAGATCGCGAGTCGAAAAGGTTGTCAGAGAAACCCGGGATATGCGGCATGGCGGTGGTGGCGATCGATTGGATTTCGACACGACGAACAATGCAATGAAAGCCATCATATATGTATCCATAAATTGTGGCATGCGCTCAAGATGCTTCGGGACATCTCGCTGCCGAGCGGCAGAGAGCTCAGGAACAACAAACTCGCTCTCTTAGCGATCATTCTTCTCCACTGACTCAACATGTACGACGCTTTCGCCTTTCAGCTCCTCATCACTGTCACGTTCCGCAGCATTGGCATTAATGTCGTACTTCTTCCTCTGCTCTTCTCTTCGCCAGAGATACTGTCCTACCAAGAACAGCGACCAGTAGCAGATAATGAACACAATGTTAACCGTGAACCCCTTCGTCCATTGTGGAGCTAGCGCTTGTTAGCAGATGCGACTTTTCGAAGATCGACACAGCGGCTTACCTTCGAGGATCGGAAATACCGTAATCGGGTAGAAACTGAAGAATGCCCAACCAATCGTCATCATCGCACCAGTCGTGAAGCTGCGGGCTTCATTGTCATCGCGCATCAACATATTCGCCCACGGGAACAGGATTGGAGTGACGCAGGACGTTAATCCGAGAAGGTAATACACCGTGACTGTAAAATTGTTAGCAAAACAGCTCGAACTCGTGCAATACGTGGATAGCACTTACAATGCAATGCTCTCGGAATATACCAGACTCTCAAGCATACATTCGCAAGTAGTAGGACGCCAGTGACGCAGCTGAAGACAATCCACATTGGATAGATCATCACCAAGCTTGTGACCAGAACTCCAGTCACGATCGCCACACCTTGCACTCCCGTCGGAATAAGATTGATCTCCTCGATCGACCACGTTCCGTAGAGATCGGCGTCTTTCTTGAGCCAAGCTTGCATTTGTCCACCAACATAACTTGTGCACTGGAAGAAGACGTAGCATAGTGCGACAACGTAGAAGTGCCAATGTGTGAAGACCCGTTTCAGCATTTTCTTCGAGATTTTGGAGCTCTGCTTCGTGCCCTGGCTTTGCATTCTTGCAACAGCAAGCAAACGTTCATCCTCTGTAAGCCACCACACTCGAGGCTTTGTGGTCGGTAGTCCCGGGTAGAGGAAGAAACCTGCGAACGCGATGGAGATGCTTATACACCCATCAATTATGAACAGCCATCTCCAACCAGACATTCCAAGGTTGCCGTCCAGTCCTTTGTGTGCTGCAGCCTGCAAGTACCCGCTGAACATGGCTCCAGCGTTGCTAGAGACATACCAGACTCCAGCACGTTTGAACACTTCATCCGCACGATACCAAGATGTGAGGAGGTAGAGCGAGCCTGTAGCGGCGGGAGTCTCGAGGACTCCGAGGAGGAATCTTGTGCCGTAGATCTGAGGGACACCATTCAGACGGGATTGTGTGAAGGTGAGGATTGACCAGAGGGTTTCCATTGTGGGTACGTAGTAGCGTGCGAATTGGGGTCTGGAGATGATCATCATGCTGGGAATCTCGAAGATCATGTAGCCGATGTTGTAGAAAGTGCCGAAGAGAGAGTATCTGGTTCCAATTTTAGTTTGTATTGTGATCTCGTTGACGTGTGTTACCATACTCGTTGCCTTTGATCTCCAGTTCTTCTCTCATACCAGACCAGTATGCGCTGTTGAGAGCATTCTGATCGAGCCATTTGATGTAGAAGCACAAACAGCATAGCGTCAACAAGACACTGTCGAGCTTGCGAACCAGCTTCTTCTCCTCAGGCGAATAGTGACTGGGGTACCACTAGGGCAGAGTCAGTGCTGGTCAGTAGGCAGTTTGTAAGTTACAAGAACTCACATCGAAGATATAAGCCCAAGCCACCCAGACCGATCTCGTAGGCTTCTGCGTCGCACTGCTCACGATGACTTCTTTCCCGTTGACTGTCACAATCGCTTTGTCGTCAACCTTTTTCACAGGCTCAATCACATCTTCGGAATTTGTCGTCGCCATCTCTGCGATAGAGGCGTTGAGTTTATTGAAGAATTCAACTCAAGAGTTCGTGATCTCGTTATGAACGACGACATCCTGCAAGGCGGTATTCACACATGCTATATGTATACAGCGCGACAGCTTCGTGGTCTGCCAGTGTGCTTGTCCAATTCAGCCACATCTGGCTCGGTTGGAGCTATCCCACAGTCCGACCCCTCTCTCCCGGAGTCTTGGCCACGGCGCTCGGAGGATCTGCAGCGGGAGGACAATAGCTTCGTGACATAGGCCGCCGAACAGCTCAGGCAGGCCAAGCAAGAGAAGTTGCCCTAATGAGTGCCAGTGATTGAAGAATGGCGAGCTGCCATACTTGAGGGTAAGCGTAAGCGTTGAAAATACTTGCAACCCATCTTTTGCAAGATCCACTTCGTTTCCATTTGGCAGATGCAGTCTCATCGGCCATCCTTCCAGATATGTCACCGCAGAGCAGCACGGATGTTTCGCCCCAAAGTTCCGTTGGCACTGGTCGCAGTACACCACTTACCGAGTGCGACTCTGAAGAACTTGCTGCAACCTGTCCAGTGGGAAAACGTGATATCAGCGACGTTTTGTCAGAACTCTTCGCCGAGAATGTGACAGCCAAAGCACTTCGTACCGCACACGCCGCACTGTCTGCGCTCCCACACGAGTTTCCAGAGATTGTTCCGATGAACCAAGAGTCAAATGGCAAATATAGTCTTCGACCGGCAGACTTTTGGACTTGTGGTTTCTTTCCGGGAACGTTATACGCAGTCTTAGAAAGGCTCATTAAGTAAGCTGAACAGTTCCATGGAGGTGCGAGCAGAGCTGCAAACAGTGGCTGACATACTCGGTTATTGCACAGGTATCCGCAAAGCGTTCAAGCCAGCGAATCAATAAGCAAAGAAAACCTTCGCCGCGAGTTCGCCTCTCTCTGTGAGACTTGGATCGAACCGATTCGGAAAATGGACAGCCGTACGGATACGCATGATCTAGGTTTCATCATCATGCCGGCACTTCGAGCTGACTGGGAACTCCTTGGAAATCAACATAGCCTAGCCTCGATCATTCGTGCGGCCCATAGTCTAGCAACCAGATACGTCCCATCGTCAAAGGCCATCAGGAGCTGGGATCTGCTTCGGAAGAAAGATATCGAGATTATAGACCAAGAGAGCAACATGATCGTCATCATTGATAGCTTGTGTAACCTCGACTTGCTGTACTATGCTGCTCATCATTCTGGAGATGTGAACTTGGCGCATATGGCGACAGAGCATGCAAAGACCGTGTTGAAAACACACCTTCGGCCGGAAAAATCACTTCAGCCTTGGGCAGTTGGCGAGTCGGAGGCATATCAAGGCCAGTGGTATTCAACTTGCCATGTCGCAAATCTCGATCCAAGGACAGGAGAGCTCAAAGCGCGTCTTACAGCGCAAGGCTACTCGAAAGACTCAACTTGGTCTCGCGGGCAAGCCTGGGCTATCATGGGGTATGTGGAGACGTACGGCTGGACCAAAGATCGAGTATTCCTTGAGACGGCGTGTGGCTTAGTTGAGTACTTTCTCCATCGCTTGTGGACTGCTCCAGCATCTGTACTCTGCGGAAGACATGTCCCTCTGTGGGACTTCGATGCGCCACTGGATGATGAGCGAATGCCACTACGAGATTCCTCTGCAGGTACCATTGCTGCAAATGGACTTCTTGGGCTTTCTCAAGCGCTGCTGGGAGTTCAGGAACCGGCACTTGCATCGAGATATCTTGAAGCAGCGGTTGCAATCATTGAAGGCACTCTCAACTTTGCGTTGGCATTTGAGAAGACGTGCCTGGTGCAGGATGCGAATAGTAAGATCAGCGCAGAAGAGACCATTGCTGGGAGTCGCTTCGACGGGATTTTGAAGTTTGCAACTGCCAATAATAACGCTACCGCCAAGAAACGATATGCAAATCATGCTCTGGTGTACGGAGATTACTACCTTGTGGAGTTTGGCAACAGGCTTTTGCGAATGGTTCTGGCATAGATAGATGTCATGGCAGCTGGAGGAGAACTTTTGCCAGTCTTAGCGAACGGGGTTGCGTTGATAGAATTCCACAATTTCTTGTTGCGCGCCACCAAGAGCCGGAACTGACGATATGTATTACCACATAGCGGAGGTTGTATCGAGCGTTGCAGCAAACATCATGCCGTCATCGAATGCAATTATACGATCCAGGTCGGCAAAGTCTTGATCCAGCATGAGTCCGCTAATTGCGTCGAAATCTGCCGCGTGTGGCTCTGCGGAAGGAATGTTGTCCGAGTCCGATCTTGTTGGTTGTGTGGCTAGTGCTAACGACAGGCTGAAATCTTGATTTGCTTCCGAAGCCCAATACATGACGTTGATACGATACGAGAGATTTGAGACACAAAGACTGTGAAGTTGTCTTAGCCTTGTAGCGTACCTGGCGAAAATGTCTTGCTTTAGACCGGCGGCCGCTACTCCAGTCCACCGTGCAGACATCTCGTCCAGGCTCCGCAGGATGGACCAAAATTCAGAGGGCAGGCCGTTGTTCCCGTTCGATTGCCACCAGATGAGTAGAACTCGCGCCGCGATGAACAAGCAGAAGGCACAGGCACTACTCATTGGCGACTCAGCAAGAGATCTGTGGATGTACTTTTCTGCAATGGAAGCAATCTCGACACTTGCCAAGTAACAAGCATCGACACTGCAATCCACAGGCAGCCGACTCCGAAAATGCCAGTGAGGTGGAGCGTATGCTATTATCTGGTGCAACAGAATCATGGTAGCATTGTGTGTGAGATGTGCTGTCGTCAAATTCGGATCCATGAGCGGAACATGCCTTGTCATGTTGGGATTAGCTCGCCACTTTTGCGGCAACAAAAGTTTCCAGTGCACCAGGCGTGAGTCGAGCTCCTTGAAGCGACCAAGCCAGGCGGTAATTTGAACGGCGTCTCGCACATCTACTCGGGACTGCAAGACGTAGGACATTACGCGGCTCATGGAGTCGGTCGCTTCGATGTTATAGGCGAGAGCACCTATCGTGGACAGCTCCAGTGTGCTTCTGCATTTGTCCCATGTGCCGAAGTAGGGCGTAACTACCAACTCTTCCTTCCGCCACAGATGTCCATCGCAAGGCAATCGACGATGAATGTCATCGGCATATGTTGATGTAGGCCAGCCTGTGGTGACAGCGCAACATCGCTCGAGGAGGAAAGCTATCCAAAAAATCCTGCGTCGCTCTTCCGTTGTCGTGAAGTCATCAGTAGGACGGAGTGGCCGGACAGGCTGACAAAATGGATGACGATTCTGGTCATCCGGCTCCTGAGAGATTTGCATGTAGATTGTGGTTTTTGTGAGAAAGCCAAGTGTCTGCCATGCCCGGTCGATGTTGCCACTTCCTAGATCATCGAAGGCCAGAATGATCAATGCCTGGAGAGCTGCCAGAGATGAGTGGGCTATGGCATTTTCAAATATCCGCTTTCGAAGGCTCGTCTTGCTCTCGGACGTCAATTTATTACCTGGCACAAATTTTGCAGCAGCGACTGTCATGGCGTCAAGCAGGGTGCAAGTCTCCTCTCGTGTTGTGGCACCAGAACTTCCCTGAGAGAAACGACCTTGGTGTATCATCGGGATCCAAGGGTGAATGTGACTGAAATAGGTGTCGATTACTGCATCTGATGACTGGATACAAGGGTTCGATGGTGTATTATGGGGGCCGGCGACTGCTGAGTTCTCCGTGCTGAGTTTTCGCTTCTTGCTGGGAGAGCCGATTGCTTGTGTGGCCGCAACGGAAGGTTCAGCTGCGGTGTTGACCAATTTGGGGAGCTCTTGTGCAAGTAGACTAAGGACATCGTACGCTCTCTTTGGAACGCCATCGTAGGCGTCAGGAAACGCTTCGCCTGTCAAGGGTGAATGAGCTGTGTTGGCCTGCTGTTTCGCTCGCTGCTCTAGCAGATATGTACATTGTCAGACTTGCGAATAAGAGCAAATGTTGGAAGAAATACCAAGTCGTCTGTGTATGGCTTCGATTGCTCCGGGCTTAACACCAGGCTTCGTTCGTTTTGTGGCGTACGTGCATTGTGACTCTGCGAAAGAGCGTCAACGCTCAGCTTACTGCCTCTTTGTTTGATTGAATTACGCGTTCTCCGGCAATGCGAGCAGCACGGACGCTCTTTCGAGCATCGTAGCTTCGCCTTCCTGCACTTCTCGCATGCTAATGCTTCGTGTCCGCAGTTCGACTGTTCAAGATCCAGGCCAGTGCCGTCTTCGGTATCGCCATTCGACGCCGACATGACTGAGTGACCGCATCGTGGTGTACAATTTGCGAAAGATCGAAGTATATGTATTCGTCCGAAGTCCGGGATAATTGCCCCGAGGTTGATTGGAGAAGGGAAGAGGAGTAATGTAGAGAAGTGGAGCTCAAACCGAAACCGAAGCTGACTCAGCGCGCACGGTTCACGCATGTAACACGGATAGACGCAAATGATCTCTGCGGAGTCACAATCTTGTCCATTGACGCACGTCTAGAATGGACTATAATTTGACATCTTGCATCAATACCGGGATGCCTGCTACATGGCTCGCCGCTGCTGAATATGAAGGCGAAAAGGGGCTGTTGGACTTGCAAGCGTAAGCAGCCGATGACTGCAGGGTTGCACAAATGCTCATCAGTTCACTAACGTACGGCCCTAGAACGGAAGATCGGCTGCGACAAAACGATTCCACGGTGCAATAATTGCAATCGATCCCAGAGATTATGTGAAGGCTATGGAATAAGGCTGAACTGGCCCGACCAACTCCAAAGCAGGCGAGACGATCATATCGTATGCTTCGTGCCAGAAGGTTTCAGCGCTGGAGAGTCTATTAGCACTCAACAACGCAGATTTTGCAACACTACTTACCGTGACTTCGCTCTAGCCAAGCAAGAGCGTCTCACCTGGCTTCAGATCATCAAGAGACTATGCGCAGAGCCAAGTCCGTCCCTTACTCTGCACCTGCCAGCAGTGGGCAACGACGCAATGCTGCTCACTTATTGTTCGTATCTGCTCTCCCATTCTGTGTGCACATAGCCTGACGCATGGCAGATGAGCAGATCATAGCACCAATGTGTTCAACAACGAGAGCATGGAACGGTTTTCAATTCCAAGTATTGCCCATGGCCTTGTCCAGTCGCGATAAAGTCAGCAGATCGCTATGCAACTCCATGCTGGCCATATCAGCACATCACCGCCAGTTACCAGGTGCAGCGCTTGCTTACAAAGTGGCTGCCATGAAAGGCTTGCACGAATCCGTCACAACCTTGGGCGGTGGTCTCTGTGTTGTGAGCCCCGAGACAACGCTTGCTACCGCAATGATGCTGTGCATGTATAGTGTGAGCTCTGTAATTTGCCATTTCGAAACTAACACTGCTGACCAGCCTCAGGTATTCGATGAAGAAGAAGCTCAATTCCATGCGCACTTGGAGGGTGCCAAGAAGATCTTGAGCTGCTTACCTGCGAGCCAAAGGCGGCAGCCTGCGATCGAATTCCTCGTAAATTGGATCCTCTACTACGACATTCTGAGCAACTTTGCTCAACCTTTTCGAGACAGTCAAGCCCACCGCGAGATCGCCTTCTCGAGGGACCCGCAAACTAGGCCGGACCTGGTTCGTAATACAGTCGCCCATTTCTATACACCTCTGACATTTAGGAAGATAGTAGGCTTGCTCGGCTGCTCCATTGAAGTGTTCGATATCATTTCCTCCGTCAACAAGGTGCGCGCTGAGGTCCTAGAGCATGCTAATCGGGACATCACAGGCACGAGGTGGCAAATGCGCGTGGCTCTGGAAGAGAAACTACGAAACTTGACGCAAAACTTCAGTCCTGATGAGGTGGCTCATTCCACATGCGATCAAATCATAGCGTCTACAGCGACGGCGGAACTGTACCGCTTGGCAACTCTTTTGTACCTCGTGCGAGTTGTGCCTGTGCATGGCGATGAGGCGCAGAGAAATGCTTATCTGGACCAAGCTTTTATGGCCCTAGGACAGGTCCGCGTGGCAACATGTCCCTGGCCAGTCTTCATAATCGCCTGCGAGTCGCGCACGGAGGAGCAGCGCATGAAGATTCTGAATGTCCTGGACTGTATGGACTCGGCAAGAAATGTCGGCAATGTTCGCATCACGCGGAACATCATTCAGACCATATGGAGACAGCAAGATCTGAGGGGATCCGCAGACATGACCGGGCCGGTGCCTTGGTGGCTTTGCATCGAGTCGAGTATTCCTGTGCCTTGGTTCACATAACAGCAGCATTTTCGTACGATTACAATGAGAACTGTCAATATTCAGCAACGCTCTCGCGTCTAGTAACACAATTTTCTCGGCCGGTGTCGCTCTGATCGCATCTGACTTCTTCGAGAACAAGCTGTGGAGCCAGTAATACCGAATTCTTGGGCGAACGCGGTGCATGCAGCAAGGATTTCTAGTTGGGTCCTCGAATAGGGCCTGTGATAGCGAGGCCGAGTGGCCCTTACGACGCTAGTTCCTGAGCAAGGGTCGAGGTCCGCTTCTTAGCTTCGCAAACAGCTGCCCTCCAGCTCAATGCCAAGGCACATGACGTTCGCTTACCAAAGATTGTTGAAGCTCCATCAACAGTCACACCAAGCTCGAAGCTTGAAGCTCGCAGATTGACAAAAGCCTCTGTATTTTCCCAAGCAACACTTCACCACAGACCAGAAGTTGTCCGACCTTTCGACAACATGGCAAGCCCAACACCCATCGATGCCCCAGAGCACATCCACAAACTCCTGTCCGAACTTCACCAGAGATCCCTGGACCAAGAAGCTGTCCTATCGAAGAGCGGCAAAGTCTTCTCCTCCAAGGTGATAGGCGACCTCGAAGATCAACATGCAGAAAAAGCCGCCAGCGAGTTTGACAGAATTATGCTGGACAAATTCATTGCTTTGGATCAAGACAAATGCCAATTCGTATACCAGCTCATCAATGCAACGGGCGCAACGAACGTTGTCGAAGCCGGAACCAGCTTTGGAGTGAGCACTATTTATCTTGCCCTGGCTGTTGCTCAGACCAAGGCTGCGACGGGCAAGTCTGGGACTGTGATTGCGACGGAGAAGGAACCTCAGAAGGCGGAGATTGCAAGAGGATATTGGACGCAGTGCGGGTCGACGGTTGAGCAGCAAATTGATCTGCGTGTTGGCGACTTGCTGGAGACATTGAAGGTTGATTTGCCAAAGATTGACCTTCTGCTGCTCGACAGTGAGTATCTGTCGCGCGTCGTGATGATTTACTGTAACTGACATGTGTGACAGTCTGGTCCGCTCTATCCTTACCAACGCTCAAGACTGTCCTTCCGAATCTGCGACACGGCGCGGTGGTCCTGACGGATAACACGATTTCCGGAGCAGATGGATACAAAGATCTACTGGCATACTTGCGGGACCCGCAGAACGGCTTTCAGAATATGATATTGCCATTTACCAATGGCTTCGAGATGAGCGTATATCTGCCGAAAGTCTCACAATAGAAATAGAAAGATTGAATAACATCGTCGAGTTGGCCGCAGCTCTCCGCGAAGGCCACTGGAAATACATGATCTCTCATGGCACACAACTTTCTTTCAAGGCTCACAGACCCTGATGGCAGATTTCAGCAGAGACAAAACAACGAGTGAATGTCTGACAAGACAGCTGAACTGTCAGCGGTTCGCCGAGAGTTAAGAGACTGAGAGTGGGGACAATCCAAGACAGTCGTCGGGTCTTGTGGAGCAGCAGCTGGATAAGCCGGTTTCTCTACAAAATGTACGACAGCTCCACTCAATCACCATTCACCGCCGTCTTCTCGACAAACAAATCTCCACTCAAATACTTCAACCCCGTGTCACACCCCACCGTAACCACAACCTTGCCCGGCCCCAGCTCTTCGGCAAGCTTCAGCGCAGCAAGCACATTGAGCCCAGTCGAAGTCCCCACCAAAAGCCCCTCTTCCCTCGCCAACCTCCTACACATCTCTCTCGCATCCTTCTCATCGTACGCTCTGGCTTCATCATACATCTTGGGATCCAGATGCGGCGGAATAGCGCCCGAGCCAATTCCATCGATATTATGGTGTCCAGTGTATCCCTTCGTGAGGATTGGAGAATAAGTGGGTTCTAAAGCGACGATTCTGGCGTTGCCGAAAGAGTGCTTCAAAACCCGGGCTACGCCCTTGAGCATGCCAGCACTCCCTACTGCGCCGCAGAATGCGTCAATTCCGCTTGGAAATTGCCGGAGAAGTTCTTCGCCCATCGTTTGGTAGCCGGATACTGCGTCTGAGTTTGTTGAATTGATCGGAGAACCAGCAATCACTCCTCTCATTCAGCTTTGCAGCCAGCTTTCTCATCTCCGGGAAAAGATTTGCATCATGCCCGCCAGAAGCACTTTCGACAAGATGGAGGTTGGCGCCGAATGCCCGCATGGTCTTCAATTTTTCCTCCGCGAAGATGGGAGATGATATTACTTCGAAGTTGTAACCCTTGATGGCGCAGACGAAGGCTAGAGCAGAACCTGTGCTTCCGCCGGTGACTTCTACGACTGACATGCCTGGTTTCAGCACACCTCTCTGCTCCACTTCCTCGATCATGGCTCGTGGCATTCGGTCTTTGTACGAGCCGGTAGGATTGTAACCTTCCAGTTTCAAGTAGACCTTCGCAGATGTAGGCGGTGTGATATGGCTCAATTGAACAACTGGTGTATTGCCAATCGTGTCAAGGACGGAACCCGTAGGAGGCATCGGCTTAGCCATGATAGTGCGATATGAGGTGCTCTGTTGTTGAGTTGTAGATGCCGCTGGACTGGGCGTAGATCTCCTGCTCGAATTCGATGAGTGAACGGCCTGACAAAGTGCAAGACTGCAGCGGTACATGCCGTCTCCTGCTGAACTGCAATCGCACCTGCGCAAATTCTCACCTCAGATTTATGTATTCAGGCCAGTAAGCACTGTTGTCAAATATAAGCAAACAGCGAGACCGCTGCCAGTTCAACGGCGAAGCTCAGGCTAAATAATTCTGACAACTAGCTTCAAAGCTCTCGCACCAACTTGCCGTAAGAAGAGCCGAACACTAGGTGAAGAAACTTTGGACCTAGGGATGTATCAACGTTGAGGCGCACAAGGGTCCTGAGCGAGGCTCATAAGGAGCATAATGGCGAGTTTTCAATCCGACATATCGTAAAGTTGTGGCCAGAGTACCCCGTGACTCACAGCCACGCCATTTCAGTGACAAGATGAAATGAGGGTCAGAGATATTTCGGCAGAGGGTATAGATAGTGCTCGCTGCAGCACTTCCTCCTGCGATCAGAGCATTCTTTCTCTTTCACCCAGACTCAGTCGTGGTTTCCAGGACTCCTGCCGAAGCACATATCATCCGCACTTCATGGCTCTAGATTCGAAGAAACACTTCGAAGCACAGTCCAGTCTCCAGACTTTCCCCATCTGCCCAAGTCGAAGCAATGAGCCTCAAGCCCACAACGTCGAGCCCGATCCCGATGGAAGTGTCGAAGGATGAAAGTGGCTCTCCTATCGCTGTCGCCAATGAAAGAGCCAGAGCGCATTCAGCAAGATCTCCGTGGTACTCTAAGATCAAAAGGTAGGTATCGCGTTTGGCATCCGTCTGTCTTGAACAGGTCGCTGATCATGCCGGATCCAGCCAAAGTACCCTCGTCCTGATCTCTGCATTCATGATCAACTTCACAGCATGCGGACTTCTCTTCGGCTTCGGCGTCTATCAGGCCCACTACGAGTCCCTCGCGTTGATCGAAGGCACTCCATTCTCCGGCGCCAGTTCAGCGACCATCGACCTCATCGGTACACTGTCCGCCGCATTGATGACCATGGGAGCCCCACTGGCAGTCGGATGGGCAAAGAACTTCCGCCCATGGGCCGTCGCATTCGTGGGCGGAGTGAGTTACGGTATTTCTTGTGTAGCTGCGAGCTTCGGAAAAGAACTTTGGCACTTCCAGCTCTCGCAAGGACTCCTTCTCGGCATCGGTACATGTCTTTCGTTCATTCCATCGATGACTGTGGCGCCAACGTGGTTCGACCAGCATCGAGGACTGGCCATGGGTGTTATATCCGCAGGGACTGGCGTCGGCGGACTAATCTGGGCTCCAGTCATCACGACTTGTATTCAACACATGGGATATCGAAGCACACTTCGATTGACAGGAGGCCTAGCAACGGGCTTGATCTGCGCTTCGAGTTGCTCTCTCCGGTGGGGACCTGCGTTGACTGTCAGCATACGCGCCGACAACGATGGACGTTCCCGTTTGCGAGCAGCATTCAGCGTTCCTCTTCCTTCGCGCAAAATGGCAACGCAGAGCAGCTTCATCGCTCAAGCACTGAGCTCGGTGTTCCAGAGTGCCGCCTACTACACCCCAGTCTTCTTCACAGTCGCATAGGCCAGGTCCATCGGATACGACGACGATCAAGGCGCAAACCTGACTGCTGTGAGCAATGCCTGCAACGCTATCGGGAAAATTGCTATTGGCTTCGTCGCAGATCGCATTGGACGTGTCAACGCATTCTTCCTGAGCACTTTTTTCACTGCCGCCGCGACTTTGGCATTCTGGGTATCGAGCACAGTTATTGGTTGCACGCACGAAGTGGCGGCCAGAGGCTTGTTCGTGACCTTTACTGTCCTTTACGGCCTTTTGGCCAGCGCCTACATCAGTTTGTTCTCGGCAGTCTTGATGGAGCTCTTCGGGGCAGATCAGCTCCCACGAATTGCCGGTGTCATGTACATGACTCAAGGCTTGTCGGCACTTTTGGGGACTCCTGTCGCTGGACTGTTGGTGCAAAGTCAAGCGTCGCGGGATCCTGGGGCATATGTGGGAATGGCATCGTTCGTTGGCGCGTTGCTCTGCTGCGCTTCTGCGGCCATTGCTTGGGTGAGAGTCGGTCTTGCACATAAGAACGATTCGGTCGCGGCGTGAGGGATCTGAAGTTGTCAAAGTAATGCGCACAAGAATTGGGCTGCAGTCATGAGCGCGGAAGAAAGAGGATAGGAACAGGGGTCGAGCCGCGCAGGTGCAACATATAGACAGCGTCCTGATCAGCTCTCCGACGCAGGTTTGGCATTGTGCAGGAGACGTCGCGTCCTACTGTTCGCAAAGCCATTGCTCAAGGAGCGCGAAGCAGGAGTGTCCCTGCAGACAGTCAAGATGCTGCGTAGCGCCGAGACAACTCGCGAACCCACCACATCCTCGCCGATTGCCCTCCTACCCTTTGTCATGCTGTCCTCCTCCTCTCATTCCTCTTATGCCAGAAACTCTTCGCTCAACTACAATTCGCCCTCCACCATTCGAGTCGCTCCTATGCTTCTTATCTTCCTCGTGGTATTCGATATTGAAGATGCAGCCATTGCCAGTCACTTTGCAGCCATGGGTTTGCGTACACATTTGATAGTTCCCGCTATTCTCGTCGCTCGTCCAAGGATAGCAAAGTCCGTCACCTCCGTAGCCGTCCGTGACGCAGTACTGTTGTGCAGAAGAATTAGAGAAGGACATTCAGTCTTTCGAAAGGGGAATTCTCATGTTGATTATAAATGACATTAGTTATGGCTGTGTGTGGACGGGACGACGTACTCCGGCTAACGCGAATGGATAGATAACGGAGAGCAGGGTCGCGGCTACGAGAGAGAATTTCATAATTGCGTGTCTGGTTAATATCGTGCTGGCGATAGACGCGTGTAGTGGTCAGGCGTGTAGTGTTGGCTCTCTCCCTAGATCAAACGAGAATGTAAATGTCGGCTTAGGCACAGGGCAGGGCAGCGCTAATATATGAGTGGGCAATGGGACATAGAGCGCTATTTTCTTCCATACCCACGACGGGTATGGCCCTCACCGAATTGAAGCCACAGTAGTGCGGACCGGAGAGCATTCTCGTACGGGTAATCTCCTCGCTCTCTCGGATTCCAGGATTAACGGGTGGGCATTAGTTCTAGACCACTAGTGTTGAGGTTCGCGCCGGGTTACCAAGTATCCGTCAACGACGAACCAGCAACCGGCGATTTTGGAAAGCTGACCAATAAGTATTAGACAGGCGCATGTCGAACGATGTTGCTTGACCAGTGTAGACAGAAAAGGACAAGGAGGCAACGCGAGCACGTGTTTGTATATAGGCATGGAGTCACTTGTCGTAGCCTTCCCGTGCAGGAAGCAATTCTCACGCTGTTCCCCTCTATGCCAAATACTCATCGGTCCAACTAACAATGCGCCTTCCACCCACTCGAGTCCCGTTCCATATTAAAGGAACATTGGCTGCCCATCGCTTTGCACGGATGATTGGGCGCACACGCCTGCAACCGTCCGCCGTTTTCGCCCACGCCAGGAGCACAAGAACCGACTCCATTAGGTGATGTCCGGCAGCGCTGTCATGCACAGGAGTTAGAAAACGGGCATCTTCATGAAGGAGGTCCGTCCGGGCAAAGAGCTGATGCGATTCCTTGTGGTGCATGGGATCGATCACGACGGTATGTGACAAGAGTAACGTACCCCAGCTGAGGCGAAAGGAAAGGCCATAGAGAGAAGAGCCGCAGCGGCGAGGAAGAACTTCATGATTGCGTGCTTGTTGACTGACAAATGGTTGATGAAGGAGGGAAATGAAAGCAGGTTTTCGGGCGTGTCTGGGATCGACAGGTGGTCAATTTTGTGAGTTATATACGGTCGCCATGCCGTATGTTGTCAGCAATAGCACTGTCATCTTGTGGCAAGTCAGCAATACCACTGTCATGCAACAGTTGAGTATCTGCGGACCGAAGTAAATGCGGAGGGTTCCGACAGACCAGAGCCGACGTCGTGAAAAAGCACGCGGCCGGGGGGTATTGGTGGTCGTGGTCCAAAGGCTAAGTACCATTTACTAAATCCGCGCCGAGGATGAGGAGGGCCAGATAAGACGGGCTTGAAGTAGACTTCATAATTAGAGCTATAACGAATACATGTTCCAAGACGGCTTTGAGGAGGCCCATGGCAGTCAAAGTTGGATGTTTCAGTTTTGAAACGTGTATTGAGAGACTGAAGCTGTTGTACATTTGGCGGTTCCCACTGGGCACTTCCAAGCAGAGGACAGGTTTCGTGGTCAGGGGAGAGGACGGACAAGGCTTCTTCGCGGAGCATCACAGAGTTCAAGCCAATGCTTCGAGGGATCTACTTGGCAGAGAACGATGCCGTTCATCTCTTCAGCATGTACCAGTAGCCTCTCCTGTGGTCGATCTCGGCGTCCCGATGCAGGTCGTGCGCAGAGACAGGTCCTTTGACGACCGTTCCTGGTCTTGCGCTTCTGGTCCAAGCGAAGAAGAGCGTCTCGCCTAAGCGGACAAATCCAAGGGATCTCCAAAATGCCATGGCAGTTCTTTTCGTATCTTCCTTCCAGCGCTGTCTTTCGCCTGCCGAGAAGCCTCTGGTCTTCGCATTCAGTTCACGTTCGGGATATGAAGGCAGCGTCAGTACAATGACTGATTTACCAGCAGGCCGTGCTTGCAAGAGGACTTGTTCGATGATTCGCGTCACCAATTACGTGCCCCAGCCTTGGCGGCGGGCTTCCGTGTTGACGGCGAAGCGCTCAAACACCAAGATCCAATGGTTGTCGTCAGCACCCCAGATGCCTTGGCCTCGCCACTGCTGCCCGAAGGAGCAAGCGGAGAGTTAGTCGCCGATGCGTTCACTTTCCGGCTTCAGGAAGTCGGCAGACACACTCGCAACCCACTCCGTCTTGGGCTCTGCTTCTTTGAGCTTGAGCTTGAGCTGGTCGCGTCGCACCCGCACGGGAGACATCCGCTAGCGCGACTCCAATCGGCGCCCATGTGCCAAGCCCGACGAACACACCCGATATTCTCACACAGCACCACCGCCCATTGCACTTTTCCCTTCTGCAGACGCCGCAGCATCGTCCATCGCCAACACCTCCACGACACTCACCCAGCGACCTCCGCCCCGACACCGACAACATGCGTTACATCTACTCCCAGGAGACGCTGGACATCCCCGAGGGTGGTACGTCGAGCTCGCCGTCCTCCGCTCCCACCGCCGACAACGTTTGGCGCATTGGGAGGAATACCAGCGAGAACAGTGAATACTAACTGCGCCTCCAGTCAAGGTCAACATCAAGACCCGCCAGGTCACCGTCGAGGGCCCACGCGGTAAGCTTGTCAAGGACCTCGGTCACTTGGCTGTCGCCTTCTCCCACCCACAGCCAGACCGCATCAACATCGAGCTCCACCACGGCTCGCGCAAGAATGTCGCTACTCTCCGCACCGTCCGCACTCTTATCAACAACATGATCATCGGTGTCACCAAGGGCTACAAGTACAAGCTGCGCTACGTGTACGCTCACTTTCCCATCAACGTCAACTTGGAGAAGAACAACGAGACTGGTCTGTGGAATGTGGAGATCCGGTATGTCTTTGGCACTGTTCTGCGAATTTGCGCACAATACTGATTGAGGAACAGCAACTTCTTGGGCGAGAAGCTTGTGCGCAACGTCACCATGCAGCCAGGTGTCGACTGCGAGGCCTCCAAGAACGTAAAGGATGAGCTCCAGCTGACCGGCAACTCCCTCGAGGCCGTCTCCCAATCCGCCGCCGACATTCAGCAAATTTGCCGTGTCCGCAACAAGGATATCCGAAAGTTCTTGGACGGTATCTACGTCTCTGAGCGCACCAACATCGTCGAGGAGGCTTAAGCGCATCACGACTGATGACGGCAAAAAGTTTTTTCGTTGCATGAACGTTCCAGATGATACCAGGCAATGGCGTCGAGGCGCAATCGGAAAGTCAAGAGATGGCTTTGGACGACTTCTGGGCCAGACAACTGCTGGGTCTTCTGTGCAAGAGCGCGATCATGGGCTTGATGAGGAGGATGATGATATAGGGCACATACTCCGAATACACTCCCGCGCTTCGCGCGCAACATGCTACCGACCTCTCCTATGTCCCCATTGGGTGTGACATCGGACGGGAGTTCTATCTCCTTGTTCGTTAGAGAGGCTGGAATGCAAGTGTGGCCTTGTGCTGCTCGTATTGGTGCTGCCGAGGTCGCACTTTGCTGCTACTGACTTTTCGTGCAGGTTGCTCTCTTCGAGGCTGTTCGCCCTCATAACTGTACGTCGTCGGCAACATGTGTAAAGGTGATGCTCCGACGCAAAGACTGACTTGGATTCGCCTCTGAAGGTAAGTCGCACCATTTGGACTGTCTACAGGTACACGCCTGGAAGATAGATCGGCATCGCATCCTCCCACAAGCTATCAGCGATCTGATACTTGTTGCTGCCATCCGCATCCATAATCCAGAGCTGGCCGTATGGTTGCTCGGCCTGATCGTAAGTAGCTGCTTCAGCTTTCCATCCTGATGCACCACTCGAGTACACGATCCTACTACCATCGTACGTCCATCTGTTTGTCGTCACTTGGTCAGCACGTGCATCTCCAATCCACAATTATCATGGGCATGCCGGCAGACTCACACTCCGTGGGCATCATTCGCAGCAGAATCTGTCAGGACCTGAAGATCCGTGCCATCAGGCTTGATCGTGCAAATATCGAAGTTGGTGACATTCATCCTCCGCGTGAAGACAATGCGCGAGCCGTCTGGGGAGAAGGATCTGTTCAAGCACTCGTCAGCCACCTTTCCACCTTTACACTTCGCGCCGGACTACCGATGGCGGACGGGAAGGCTTACGGAAAATTATCACTCATCGTTCCCTCCGTAAGCTGCGTAGTGACATTCTTCGCAATATCATAAACGTATAATCCATACCCTGCCGACCCAGGAGGACCCCACTGACGGTACACGATCGAATTACCATCGTGGGAATAACTCGGGAAACCTGTTCATAGCACATCACAAGTCAGTCGACAACTTCCACGCAAGTCTGAAAACACTCATAGTGGGTTCTCGCTTACCAGAATTATTCCTCAAAACCGTCAACCGTTCCGGCAAAGAACTATTATCCGCTTTCACGCGATAAATCGCAGCAGCGTATTGTCGTCTCTGCTGGAAATACCCTCCAGCTCCAAATGCAATCCACTCTCCATCGGGCGACCAAGCAGGTTGAATCACTTCCAGTGGTGCTTGGAGATTATTCGTCAGATTTCTGATTGGCCCTGCGGCGGGAATTGTGATGTTTTTCAGATCCTCATTGTCTGCATGATGGAGGTCGGAAACGTTAGCGATGACTACATTTTTGCGGAATGGATCTGGGAATGCGATCTTCTCGCCATCCGGAGATGTTGTTGGGAACTGTCGTCCGATCGCGTAGATCCATTCTGGATCTGGGCTGAAAGGTTTGTGAGAAGGGTTCGGAGGCTCGCGGTTGAGGACTTCGAATACGACTTGTTTTCCGTCCGGAGACCAGGAGGGATTGTTGAATGGCATCTGTAAAGTCCGGGATGTGACGGTGGCGTTGGCCTTGTTGGTGTAGTAAATCCCCGCAACATCGGCATGGCTTTTGACGAAGTACCCTATTCCGAGCTCATCACTGACATACTGCGGCGAAACTTTAAGAACATTCGTCTCCGTCTCCTGCCTCGTCTCGCCAGTCTCGAAATCTACTGACCAGATCTGATTCGCGGCGTCATTCCAGAGACCTGCGGAACGGGCGTTGTAGGTTTGAGTTCGTTCCATTTCGTAGTAGACTATACGTCTTCCATCGGAAGACCACTTGGGACTTCCGAGTGCATAACCAGGTTTCGTGGCGACAAGCCGAAAATCTGTTCCATCGGGTCGAATAGCATAGATCGAAAGTTCCTGCGTATTTTCCCATGCTGTTCCGTCGCTGTGACTGTACCAGCCCGTATTGCGGTCGGAGCTGAAAGCGATCCATTGACCGTCTGGAGACCAGGCGGGTTTGAAGTAGCCGTCTGGACTCCAGGAGACGCCTTTCACGGATGCCGTGTTGGTCAAGTTTCGGGTTTCGCCCGTTTCCAAATCTTTCACCCAAATGTTCGCTTTCCAGCCATTACCTGAACTGACATACGCCAACCAATTCCCATCAGGAGAAAGAACACCTTGATCATCCACTGCATCTGTCGCTACGAGTTCTTCGATTCCAGTTCCGTTCACCCGGACACGATACAGATCCGCTTGGCCTGCTCCTCTTTTCTCGGAAGTGTAGATGATATATTTCCCATCGGGCGAGAACGTCGCATGGTATTCGAAGACAGCAGAAGAGTTGGATAGGAGTCTTCGAGCATTTGTGCCGTCGCTGTTGGCGATGTAGAGGACGGAGGATCGTGGAGAAAGACGATTGAACATCAAGGTTCCCTTTTTCCCATCCGGACGGGGTGTTGATGTGTTGCCTGTCTTGGACGTAAGTGATACTGAGATATCCCGTTTGGCGTGAGGGGCGTTGTAGCCGTGATAAGACGCAGCATGGCCGCTATTTTGGTAAGGACATGCTGCAAGTGTGGTGCTGCTGAAGAGTGCTAGGCTTGCGGATGCTATGCTGAGAAGTCGCATTTTAAGATCTGTCCGAAGGAATGAGAAGTCGTCGCCTGCATCGATAGTAAGAATATCACCAATAGAAAATAAAACGAGTGTCTGCCAACTTCATTAGGTCGAATAGCGATCAAGTCTCTAGAATTACAATCCACCGGATTGCTATCCACATTTGTAGACCTGGTATCCATGCTTCACGCCGCTGACTAAGTGTCGAGAGTTTGGAATCGAGCATGGTAGTAGTAGCCTGAACTAGGATCAGCTGGCCAAAAAAAGAACCAAACAGCATTACCAAATTGCGAAGGACAAGGTATTTTGCCAAAAGGCATGCAAGTGAACAGCGATAGCCGGAGATTTTCCCGTACAAGATAGCTGGGAGCATAGCATGCCGAAGAGCGAACATTCGGATACTCCCTGAGTACTAAATCGAGCCCCAGTTCCAATATCGAGCTCCACGTTAGCCGGCAGTTACCGACAATTTGAACCGGCTTTAGACAAGCGAGGCGAGCTTGCGAGCGAAGTGAGTACTCGGAGCTGCGAGCCTGCGAGCAATAGCGACGATGTACGATACCCGAGCGCGTGAGGCATGGGCCCCTAAAAAAGATAGCATTATTTCTTTTAGGCAACGAACGAGACCGAGCCGATGGCGAGTGTCGAGAGAGGCGGCAGTGCACCTTGACAACTTCAGTCTAACACTGATGAGGGGTGTCAAATTTTGATTCACCAGCTGGGGCTCGATATTGGAACTGGGGCTCGATTTAGTAGCCAGGGGATACTCGGATGTAGGGCTTTCTGCACCCTTGTATAGGGCTGAGTAGTGCTGACCATGTTCACTCATCACTCATCAAATGAGATCGGGGTTGATTGTCAGCGACCAGGATCATGAACCCCGAAGATCATGAAGTTGAGCGCTCCGAACAAGGTTCGGAGTTCAAAAGGGGAATTCTGTCAAGTTCAAAGCTAAGAGTGTAGGGCTGCCATGCATATACATCTCCAGCGACCGCGTTCTTCTCCCTCTCACACCCAGTCTTGAATGCCTTCGCACGTCCAGAGTCGATTGGGGATTTTACGAGAATCTATGCTAGGATGGGTGTCGGACTTATCCAGCAGGCAGAACGAGTTCGAATGCGCATGCCTCCCTCAGCCCCTCAGCAACGAAGTCTGTACATGAGCAGTCTTCGTGTTCAGGTCGCTACCACCAGAATCATCAGACTGGTGTAACTTTCGAGAGAAAGTCTCAGGCTTCGACTTCTCGGCCAGCTCGTTCCAGTCCAGGTGCAGTTTAGCTTCCCCGATGTATGTTGGCAGCGGATCCTGACCAAGCCTGTCCTTATGCTGAATGTGAACGCCGATCGTCTGATCACGAGCGACTCGGATCACAGTGGAGAAGGTGTTGCTGTACGAAGTGCCTGTCACCGCAAGACTGTATAGACCGACCACGACAGCGAGAAAAGTTGCAGCGGCGGCCGCCCCATACGCCGCAAAGAGCCGTTCCTTGTTGTAGCGATAGGCGTTATGGGTGACAGATAAAGAGACATTGGACATGATTGGCTCTTCTGCTGCGATCTCCGGAATGGTGAGAAGAGATAATGTCATGTTCTGGAAAATCTCCTCAAGGGTCTCTATGATGGCCGCAATGGCCGCGGAGTTGTGGAGGACTTTGAGTAACTGGCATAAAGCGGGTACAATTCTTCAGTAAATGCAAGTTCGGTCTCCAGTATGTGAGTCTTGTCTATTCTTGGTAGGTCTCCCGAGAACAACATACCGAGAAGTAGCTCTCCGACGACTTCCATATAAGCCAGGTACGATTGGACCTCGGGAGTATTCAGCCCAAAAGCCCCCGGACAGGAGGCACGATCCCTTGAGCTCTCGATGAAGATGACATTCTGGAGCTCGATGGCATTGATGCTCACATCTTGATTCCCGTTATTGAAATTGAAGGATACCGTGTAAGTGGCGTTGTAAAGCATGCAATTCAAAAGAGCCACATCGTTAGAATGCAGACCTTTCTGAGCCATATTGTCACGGTAGGCCAAGTACAATGCCTGCGGTCTGGAGTCGTCTGTGCCGAGGCGAGCGTCGGAGGGCAGAACGTAGTCCTGGTAGGGAAAGGGAACATATTCTGCTATGCCAAGCGACGCGTCTTCCAAAGAACTAGTGATATTGAAGGGCACGATACTGCTTTCGGCGACCCATGACACGTGGAAAGTACTGAACGTAGTGCCACAGGCCGTGGAGCCATTCAGACATTGGATGCCCGCTACGTCAAGCTCACGGAGAATCTCGTTCGGGCTGCTGATAGGCATGCACTGTATGGAGGGAGCGTAGAACGTGATATCGTAAGAGGAGTTCGCTTGTGGGGCCGGAATGCTTGGGAGCTGTCCTTGGTATGCTGCTCCAAACAAAGTTCGTCTGATACGATTCGTTGGTCCAGCCCACTCGGCGTCAAAATCGTAGCCACCGCCTCTCATCACAGTTGGCTGGTCTTTGGCCAACATGTAAGTATTGACAAACATGTCTCTCTTGTTGTAGCCTGGAAGGTGTATTTCCTTTATTCCGTGCGAACGAAACTCCTTCGGCACAACTCTCAGCGCTGAGGGCGGGAAGACGACCGCCAGAGGTATCAACCAGGCGAGCAAGGCGAGAAGCCCCAACAGAGGGCTAGCTTTCAAGCTAATCCAGTTGAAGAGTTGATAGATAACCTTTAGCTGGTCTGCCAGATCATCAATAGTTGACAGCGAAAGAGGCTTTCGCAGTCGTTGCCAGAAGATCTGCCAATAGACAGTCGAGATGGTGATGACAAAGGCGGCGCGGACGAGGAACGCACGGCCGGTGCCGATGGCTACGTAAGTGCCTTGCGGCCAGCGTGCTTGGTCAACTCGACGGTCATGTAACCTTGAGTAGAAGTAGTGGTGTCCGACCGCGAGTGCAATGTCCGCGATGAAAGACACGAGCAGTGTTGTTGGCACAAGCCAGTGCGGCAGGGACTGACGTTTGGCCATGTGTGCTGCGCTGTACTTGTGCAGACAGGCGACAGGGTGCTCACGAAATCATCTGTTGACGCCGCAGGTGGAGATGAAGAAGAATGTCCTCCCTTGAACAGGATAACGATTTGGTGGCATGTTTCGAGGCGACGAATGTCTGTCTCGTCCACACCGGATGCTCGACAGCGGAGGTGGCAGCCATTGAACTCGGCAGTGGGCCACTGTGGTGGTTCATTGTGCTCCCGCTGACCAATATCGCGATGTCAGACGCCGCAGACCACAAGGCTGGATCAGCGCAAAGGCGTGGCTTGCAGTGGGGCGAAGTACATGAGTTGACAATCCGTCCAAGTGGTGGTCCGCTGGGCACTGCCAGCGCGGCGAGGCTGAGCCCTACATGTAGCAACTCTGGGGAAGGCCACGTTCTTGGAACCAAGGCTGTGGCTTTACGAACGGTGAATGCAGCAATTTTGAACGCTTGCTGTTGCCAAGCGGCTGGCTGTAGACGATGTGTCATTTCTTGGTCTGTCTTCGGCGCTGCTACAATAAAGAGATTGCTTTTCCAACTGGGTATCAATCTTTTCACTCTGCTTCTTCCCCGTAGCCATCCATATGGCGTTCTCTGCGTATCTTCTTGCCAAAGTCTTGCCTTTGGCATCCATTCTTCGCTTGACGGAGTGCCTTCGCTGCATCCGTTTTGCGCCGACGCGCGCTCATGCTTGACCACACGAGCTGTCGCAGCCCAGCGACATATCGCGGAAGCCATTGCAATTTTCTCATAATCTTTTTCTCGAAGATATGGCCAATCGCTTTGCTGTCTCCCCAATGTCACCTCACAGTCGATATGACCACGCCTCTTCACCCCTGTTCACTTACGCTCTCCCTCAGTCCTTCTTTCGATCTACGCCCATCACCCTCTTCCCACCCATACTCTTCAGCGTCTCCGCCAACTTCCCACTCTCATGCAGCTCCTCGATATCGTCTCCTCCACCGATCGACTTTCCATTGACCAGCACATTCGGCACGGTCCTTCGTCCAGTGCTCTTTGCCAAATGCCTTTGCAGCCCAGGTCCCAATTCATGAATATCCAGTTCGACCACGTATGGCTTCGGCGTAATCTCGTACAGATCCAGCAGAATATGTTTCGCCTTCTTGGAGTACGGGCAATACGACTTCGAGAACACGATTATAGGCCCTTTGCGCAGAATATCATTCAATTCCGTCTCAATTTCCTCTTCCTCTTTTCGCTTCTTGCGAGCTGCTTCTTCGTCTTCGTCCTCTGTCGCTGTCTTTGGCTTCTTCACATTCCCAACCTTCGCCACCCCATCGTCATCCGCAATGCCCTCGGGAACGCCTTCAACGACCTTCTCATTCCCAGGCCTCATCAATGGCTTCTGTCCCTTGACCCTCTTCTCTCCACCAGCCACGACTTCAGTATACGCGGGCTCAACTTTCGCTTTCGTCTTGCTCTCGCTGCTCGTCAGGTCCGCGGCTTCATCGTCTGCGACTGCTTTATCGTGTTCTTTTCGCAATCGCTCCACCCTTTCTGCGCGATCTCGCTCATCGGCTACAACGCGGTCGCGTTCCAGCGCTGATTTCTTGCGATCGATTGCGGCGCGTGTGCGTGTGTAGAATGCGGATTCGTGGGTATTCGACGCGCCGTAGGAGAGGTAGTAGATGATCGCGATGGTCAGGAAGGCGATGAGGCCGATTGTGCGGAATTGACGTGTTGAAGGCATTGTGGCCGGATTGATGGGGTCGCAAAGAAGGAGAAGGATATGAAGAAGGAGTGGATGTTGGATGTATCATGTGCAGCTATGCTTGCCTCGGCGGACCTGCAGTAGTTGGGGCAAGAGGCTAGACCCCGCATAAAGTTGACTCTTGGGCCCGGGCCGTTACCTGCGCTAGTACCACTTCGGACTAGCTTGTGAAGAAGTAATCGATAACAGCGGTCCAGCTTTAGGCAGCAACAAAGACTTCACCTTCACCTCCTCTTGCTCAACAACCACCCAATCCTATTACTATCAAGTCTAGCAGACCGAATTCCTCACCAATATCCAGCTGACTGGTGATACACGATCCAACTCGACGGCACCGCCGCCTGGACATGGATGGATACGCCCAAGGTTGCCCATACCTTCGCTTCGGCCAGTTCACAGGATGTGAACGACATTCCCGCGACAATCAAACGTTCAGGACGACGCCTCGACCTTCATCCGGTCAGCATGCTTCGTAGTTGGTTTTACAAAGTCCCCACTGGTTACAATAGCGGCAAGAGAGTGCAACACGATCGCTACCATCTATCCAGACGGCAGATCGCCGCGTGGTGATGCTCTCTCCCTTAGCAGTACATACGAACAAGCACTGCGAACTCTGTGCTCCGCCTCATTGTGCAAGGCAGCAGCGCCGGTCGGAACCTGCCAAGTCGGTTATGCGCCCGCATCGGTTCAGCCAGCATTGGCAGCGCGATGGCATTGTCGTGTGGGAAGATGAGCATGCATGTCTGCGGCGTGTGATGCTATGTAACTCGTGACTCATCGAGATGGCAATGCGGTACTCGATTCCAGGGTATAAAAGGTCGCATCCTCGCCCGTCAGGTAGGAACAACACGATCTTTCTCTTCCTCCACTTCAATCAGCCAGATCATCCAAGCCAGCAGAGTCTCACATTCAAGATGGCAACCACTACTCCTTTCTCCCTCAAAGTCGAAGGCAATGCAGAGATCCCGCTTCCAGCTGAGAGAGCTGTCATCAACGTCTTGGTCAAGAGCGAGGGCCACGATAAGGAAGCAGTCTCCGACGAGGCTCTGAATGCCGCCAAGCACGTGGAGAAGCTCCTCCGTGAGATATCACCTTCTGACAGCACTCCTGAGGCGAAAGCCGCTTCTCCTCTCGCGCAATGGTCGAAGACTTCTCTCACAGCCACAATCTTCAGCCCACGCAACGACGAGGGCCAACTTCAACCTCGCCAATTTCGAAGCAGCATCACATTCGACATCCGCTTCAAAGAATTCAAGTCCCTTGGCGCTTTCGGAGCCAAAGTTTCATCGGTGGCTCATGTTGAGGTCAAAGATATCGAATGGGTCTTGACCGAAGAGACCCAGGCTACCTACCGCTCGCAACTTCGTAAGATGGCTGCCAGCGATGCCATGAGGACTGCCAAGGACTTTTGTGATGCTCTTGGCTGTGGGAACCCGCGGCCTGTTGAACTCGAGGCAGATGGGTATCGTAGTGCTGGTCGCAAATATCACATGGCGAGCCAGGAAATTGGAGGAGGCGGTGCTGGGACTGGAGCCTCGATCCTGCTGGATTCTACGCCGCTGGAGCTTACGCCGCAGGAGGTTGTCATGAAGTTGGCAGTGGATGTGACGTTTCATGCTGAGTAAGTTCATTTCACAGTCCCTGGAAGGTCATTGTGATACTGACGGCAATCAGCTCGAAGAGCGGAAGTGCCTGAATCGAGGAAGATGTTGTTGAGCGAAAATGAGGCATCGTATCTTTGCTATCAAGTCTACATTAATCCAAATCCTGCCTTTCGCGTGGGTTTTCTTCTCATATTCCAGACACCTGCAGCGCGTGTCCTGCGCCCGAGACCGCTTCTTCTGCATCCAGCCTTCAGAGCATGCAGCATTTCGAACCCGCGCCATCCAGCTAGGACGACACAAAAGCATTTGGACTTGTCCGCGGCACCCACCAGGCATCTTCAAGCTCTTCATCGACTTCACCTGGACTTTCTTCGTCATGAACCAGCCCATTGGTGCGCCACTCTTGCGTGCCTTCGCATCAGTGGTTCAACTCCAATTGATGCCGATTTGTTGTCCAGCCGCACTAGGGCTTACTTCTGCAGTTCTGGAATCATGTTATTGGGGCCTACGCATCGTGCCAAAAACCAGCGAGAGCCACTATTTCCTGTCCTGGACTCAACAGATCTGGGAGGCATAGCTTTATGCCAGCCTACTCGTCCTACTTCGGGAGGAAGTCAGGACACCGGGCACCCATGACAAGCGTAGGTCATCAAAATCGGGACATAGAAGGCGTTAGTATGGCGGATGCTAACAATATGCACTTCGTTCTCCTGCTCGCTCACGTATGCAAAGAAGTTCTTTGGTCTGAGCTAGCGTCTCACTTACTGCCCGGGCCGGTCAGCGAGGCGGACCGTGCTCTTCGTCTTACAGAACACCACCATAAGGTGCAGGTCACGTCAACGTCGCCATTGGCGAGTGGCAAGCCGGACTTCATACTGGAGGGCGCGGCTTGCTCCGACTCCAAGTCGAGAAAGCCGTTCACAATTGCATATAATTGTGCACGTCCTGCTGCCAGATATTATGCTTCGTCAAGACTTCAGGTCTTTAGCATCGCGATCGAAGACATGACTCTATTCTCTTGGTTGATTTCTGCCTTGTGGTCACGCTCTGTCATCGCTCAAGCCTCAGTCCCTCTGTCATGGGCTCCGAAAGATTTCCCAATTACGGGCCAAAAGACCAATGCGGTACGGTCATCTGGGAAAGGGAGATTCTTGACGAAGAGGAACGTCTTCTAACATCTGTCGCAGCCTGCACTGAATCATTATAACGCTACGTCGACTCTCGCGTACCAGTCAGATGATGTGACAGCGGTGAATTGGTATGCACCATCGACTATAATGATCATCGTAGTCCCATTCCAATTGCTGGAGGTCTGACAAACTCACGCAGTCATTCCACCTGGTTCTTCATCACGACCATGGACAACAAGAAACACCATCTCTCCAACATCATCTGCCTCGAGGGCAGAGATCTGTTGCGTGTCTACAGCGTGTATTCTGATTTGTCCAATACTTCTGTCCCGTTTCAAGCCACCGTTCGCGCGGAACCAGTCACTGCTCGCGAGGACCGACTTTCAATTACTAGTCATACGCAGAATATATCTGTTGAGACAGCTGCAGAGCAACACACCTTCATGAATTGGGTCACTGAGTACGATGCAGTACGAGTAGACGCGCAACTCATGCCTGCAGGTTCAAACTTCTATCTTGCGGGCAGCGGAGGTGTTCAACTGCCCCCGTCTCCTACTCAGGTAGACCCGTTCGCAGGATTTCCAGGCTTCTCATGGTATTGGGTGAGCAAATTTCGACTTTTGCAATACTCATCCACACTGCGGATCTAACACTCTTCTTTCAACTAGACAAACCCGAACCTTCGCATCAACGGCACCTTCACAGTCAACGGTGTCACCTCCCCAATCGACAGCACGCAGTCATTCGCCCACTACGGACGTCAGTACGGCTACTTCGCCTTACCCAGCGTCTACTGGGCCGTTTGGCTCCGGTTTCCCACCGGAGAAATGCTCATGTCTTGGAACATTTTCCCAGACAGCAACGGTCACCACTCATCAGCTTGGGCATCGATCTGGCATCCCAATGGATTAGTTGAGTATCTTCCTGTCGGAGGAAAGACTTCCGCTTCCGATGTTTCGACGAGTGCGAGTGGGAGGCAATATTGGAATTCGTTCGTGTTGGATTTGCCGGCGATTAACTCGAGTCTTGAAATTCAACAATGGACGCGAAATGCGGAGTTTGTAGCAGATGGGTCGCCATTGAATTTGACTGAGAGTTATGCAGAAGGCAGTGGAGTTTGGAGGGGCAAGTGGACGACTTTTGTTGCACATGTGGAGCAGGCTGGTGCGAAGACAGAACGATGATTGGGAAATTCGGTCGCTATCTGGTCTACGGAACCACTATGCCGGAGAACCAGGAATGCTGATGATGTATCATCCGCTCCCTGAGAGCATTTACATGGTAATGCTATCAAGCTTCGAAAGGACCTGGATGTGCATTAGCCTACTCACGGATGTTATACCGGGCAGGAATTCGGACATACCTTCTCTATATACCGCATTCCAACAGCTACGCCATCAGCATCATCATCCAATTCGCCTTCTTCTCCCAAGTCCATGTTGTCTTCATCAAGACATGTCAAGCAATCAATTACGACATCTCGGTACGACTCTCTCATCTTTCCGGGCAGCCTACATTTGGGGAGCTCAGTGAGCGGCTTTCGTTCCATTCGGACTCGTCTTTCCGAAATCGCGCTGGGGTAGGTCAATGAACTGTCGTTTCGGCATGGGGACTCAAGACTGATGATGACCAGAGTTCGATCTTGAGGCGACAAGCGCCGCGGCTGTGGCTTGGGTACAGCCTTACAGGATTGCCGTGCCAAGACCTCGAGCACATTTCATGTCAACATCGGAGATTATGGTTGCTTGATTTGACAGTAATGCAATGGGAAGCTTCGATCCATGTTCATCTCGTCTGTAGCAATGCGTGGACACTTTGGCAAGAGTAAGGTAATGATAAAGCGAGAGAACACAGATGAATGAATGCAAGGCACGGGAAAGCCGCTGCGAATGTGCTTCACAACCAATCGATCGCGCCACATGATCCCACCAGGCTTGCATAACATTGACTGGGCTCGGCTGGCTCTCAGGCGTTGTGAGGGGTCGCTCCGTTATCGCCTGGACTCACAAAGAGAGAGCTCCTCGCACGCTGAGCAGAGTGCGACAGCCGTAATGTCAACTACTAGCACTGACTTGCTACACCTCACCCGCATCGATGCAACCTTGTGGAAAGACTCCAGGTACGCTTACACGAAGCACACATACTACGGCTGGCGTAGCGAACCGATCGAAGAGCACGTCTGGCGGCGGGAATACAAGCCCATCGGCGCCGGCGCATTCGGTGCTGTTTTTCGCGAAGTATGCATTGAAGGGCGCAACAAGGCCGCCGTGAGAGCCGTCAAGCATATCGAGAAGCCGACCGCATCCCAACGAGCTACAAGGGTTGATTTTAGCAGGGAGTTGGAAGCCATCGCCCGATTCTCGAAGCCCGAGTACGAGCCTTTCTTTGTCCGTTCGGAAGGATGGTACGACGGCGGAGCCAATATCTGCATCGTGATGGAACTGGTTCAGCATGGAAGTCTCCAGGACTACGTGCGTCAGAGTCAAGGTCTGCCCGAGCCCGAAGCGAGGTTGATAGTGAGCCAGACCCTGCGAGGCATTGCGCATATGCACCGTGCAGGCTACACACATCGAGATCTGAAGCCTCAGGTACGTGATCGTGTGATGACGTATCACGAGTCCAGACTTATCTCCAACACAGAACCTTCTTGTCGTCCAGGGAGGCCCAGCTTGGCATGTTAAAATTGCTGATTTCGGTCTGAGCAAACGCCTTGTGGAGGATTTGTCGTCATTACGCACTGTCGCTGGCACTGCCGGATATATGGCACCCGAAATACTAGGCATTCGCGCACAAGGAGGCGACAGCTCTCACGATAGCAGTGGATCCTCGTATACTAGTGCTGTGGAAATCTGGGCAATAGGGATCATCTACTTCTTGCTACTGACAGGCGGCTTCCCTTTCCCTGCCCAGGATTTTCACCTGCTTTCCAAATATGTCCAGGGACGAGCTCATTTTCCCGTGGAGCGGATGCAACTTGTAAGCCTCCCTGCTCGTGATCTCGTGGAAACTCTTTGAAGACCACATCCGGATGGTCGGCCGAGTGCTGATTCATGCCTTGATCATACCTGGTTCAATTTCCAAGAGAGACTGCCGATGTGTCCGTCTAGCCATGATTCTGCCTCGGACAGCTCCGTAAATCGGGAAATCAGCCCGCAGACTAGGCCCTTTAGCACGCGTGCCTCTGCAAGCTGGAATGGCACTGAAGACACGGATCGCACCATGATAGCTGTGAAACAGCCCATGCAGTGTTTGTCGGGTGAAGATAATGTGAAGGCGTTGGGACAATCCAATACCCCATTCTTGCGGACTAGGGATCAGCAAATCCCTGCAGCATCGATGTTAGTAGCAGGTGCGCCTATTAAAGTCAGTCAAAGAGTCGATGCGAACTCGTTTCGCCGCGTGATGGATGATCCGCGAGCGCCTCTCTCTCTAGACCCCCGGCATATTCGTCTAGAACACCGATCGACAACGAAGACAAGATTATGGTTCGACCAAGTGTCGTCCTCTCCATCAGGCGAGCGTCTCATCATCTCGAGCGCTCACGGTCTTAACCTCTGCGATCCGGCTACTAGGAAGAGCATACGTGCATTGAGCAAGAGTCCTGCACGCCCGTTTTCGTTTTCTCCTGACGGCACGCTGCTAGCATTCGATGGAAATGACGAGGCATTTCCGCGGTCGGCAGTCGTGATTTGCGACGGGATTACTGGGAAGGTGTTACGCACGATAGATCTCGTACCCTTCACGTCAGGCTCGCTCCGTGAAGTAGCATTCATATCCAATGGTCAGGTGGTCTGTATCTGTGAAGCGCACCGTGCAACCGGACCACTCACATCAAAATTTGAAGCAATTATCTTGGATCCAGGGAGGGGGACGACAACAAGAAAGATTCGCTTACTGGGCTCATATCCTGATTTTTTGTTTTCTTATCCACACGGCGCACTGCTTGCTGCTATCCTGAAAAATCAGGACCCCCTCCTCAAGTCTGTCGACATCTGGGACATGACAACATCGAAAATCGCCTGTCGTATTGATGGTTTGACGCCCCTTGCCTTTTCTCCGGACAACAGAATGATTGGTGGATTCTGCAATGAATCACACGATCATTTTCTAAGAATTGTGGACGCAGTGAAGGGCACGGATGTTTGGCGAGTCTCAGTGAATGCAAAAATCCAGGATCTGGCGTTCGCACCAAACGACGCGCAACTTTTGTGGGTACTTTATGGTGGTGCCGATTGCTCACTTGGATGCTTCAGCGTGGAGCTTGGCGCAGAAGTTTCTACAGGAGCCTTGAAGCTGGATACTACGTCACCCTACGCTCATAGATCAGGGCGCCGTCGCAGATTGCTAGATCTGTCGCCAGACGGCAGAGCTCTGTCAGTAACCTGTGGAAGTGAAATAGTATGGTATAGTGTGTTTTAGTGCTTAGCATCCTGGAGTAAACTGTATCGAATCTTCGCAACATCTTTATCGCGACAATAATATGTCCTACTGGCGATCAATTCGACAATCTTCGATTATTCCACCATCTGAAACGCCATTTGAGCACGTCTTCATCGTCGCGATGGGCACCGTGTCAACGACTGATTTGGTATCAATGATGTAAACAAGGGCCTCCGCAGCTAAAGGTTGCCATTCGCTTGTTCGTTGTTGTCAATGGAAGATCGCGCTCTTGCGAATGTTACAGCTCCTGCAATTTGATGTGTAACGATGCTGCATTGCGATCCCTTCTTGTGACCTGGTCAACGATCTTCAGTCAAGCATGAACTGGGCTTGGTAGAAGTAGTGTCTTTTTCCAGAATGTTGCAGCAAGCGTTGTTGAGTTGCGCAAGCGTTGAACTTCACTTCACTTTTCACGCGGGCCGCCAAGACTTCCTTGCAGCTGGCCCCTGCCACCGCACAAATCCAAACTCTTTTCTTCTCATTCATCCTTCTCTTCACTCTCTTCAAGATCAACATCCGACAGAAAGCTACCAGGAGGTTCGGGATTCCCGTGCGCCTTTACTGACCTCTGTGAACAGACCTTTTGCGCAGCGGCCAACTGCCGCTTCTTCCACCAAACTCACTGGAACCTCGAGATGTTCCTCGATAACGTGCAACTTGCAACTCAGTTCTTTAAGAGCTTGCCTGGCCCAGCACATGGCCGAGTCACCAACCGCCGCATATCCTTTGCCGCGACTGATCGACTGACAAGAGTCCTACGGGCGCTCTTTTTGTACGTCAAGCCCCTAGACCCATTGCGAATCATGACTGACCTGTCCTCAGTTCTTCAACGACTGCCATACCTCGTTCCGCAAATGTACCTCATCTGCTTTTGCAGTACACATGACGTCCAACAAAAAGACAACAGTCCGATCGCCAACTGGCAAGCCCCATCAAGCACCCGTGTCGAGTTTTTTTCAAGACGACTTCACCAGATCGGCACCCTTTCCAACCACCTGGGTCTGCGGTGATCAAACCAGCAACCCTCTTACAACCCCATACATACTGCAAACCCTGTGCCATGCCGAAGAGCCGACCGTCCTACGAGCGTAGCAACACGTGCGGCGGTCTTGCTGGCATCTGGTCAGACAAAATCACTCATACCGACCCTTGCGACCAAACAGTGCGCGGTCCATTCACAACAACTACCATCGCCCGCTCTGCGATCCCACGAACTTCAACGTCAGCGGCATATGAAGTGCAGCACTGCAACTGGTCGCTCCGCAAAGACCATGACGCACCTCGTTTGCGCATTGAGCTCTTGTCAGCCAGACCAGCTGAATCTCGACAGCATGCCACTCGACACCAGTAAAGGTATACAGCTGCCGCAGACCATGCAAACGCAATGTTCCTGGCCACAATTCACACCACAAGAGACAAGTCCAGGCGTAGGACTTTCGTTTGTGCATCGAAAGTCCGCCAATTCTTTGTGCTATGGCAGCCCTGCTAGCCTAGCTATTCTCTTACCACTACTTACATGCACTGGAAGAGACGTCCCTCGTCAGTGCATTGCCGTCTCACCACGTCGGCTTTGACTCACATCATCTGGTGCATCACACCACGTTTTCTCGCATCATCAACATCCCAATGCGGTTCATGTCAATACTTCTAAAACCAGTAGTCTCTTCGGACGCGACTGCGAGCCTCACTAGAGGCATCGTATGTCTCCACAGGCCAGTTCGAAAAGGTCAATCCAACCGCAGGAGCATGCCATCCCGCATTCTGTCCGACAAGGCCGTATAGCCTTCGCCATAATCACAACTATGGTCACTCGAGTACAATCCGCCTGCTCCTTGCAAGCTTCTAAGACGGCAAAGCTTCCATCAAATTGGCATCTCGTCGTCCCACTACGAAAGCCTCGAGCCGGACCACGACAACTGCTGTCTTTCCAACAGCTCACCGCTCTAGCTGCGCCTTGTCCATTGCAATGGGTACAAGCAGCTTCGGCAACACCAAGCTATCCAGCCGTCCCATGGAGTCGTGCATACACACCACATCTGATCTCGCATCACAACTTCCCAACAACCAAGCCAATAGTTAACCGTCGTGGTGCACTTCTCGGACCTGGCACCACAGTTCGAGCTTGCACGCTTCACGATGCCTTCATTAACAAGTAAGTCCTTCCTCCGCCCCCATCATCCCTCTCTCGATGTCCTGGCAGCTTCCAATGGCCTCTCTTTGCTCGTATATTTTGCAAGAAAATCTCCGAGAAATGAATCAAGGTACGCGCTCCCTCCCTCGACTAACGTGGAAAATGATGAAGTGCAAACTTGGTTGGTGGGAGACAGGATTCTCCCTATGGTCTACCCTGATGCCTGCACAATATCTCGGTACCAGGTCTTTGCCTTTGCAAGGGTCATGGTCACCATGCTACATTTGGGAGAATGGCAGGACATTCTGCGACAAGGCCCTCCTGTGTTTATGACGAAGTCTCGTGATTTCCTGCTGGGCCTTGCCACAATCAAGGTGCCCCGCTCTGCCTGATATTAGTGGCATATACTCGGGATAGCTGAGCAGAGCTGGTGAAATCCAGTAGAGGCATAGGAGTGTATCTGTTACAAGGAGGCGACTGGGCGGCCTGGGGAGACACCACAATATCACAATACCACAGGTACTTCCAACGAGAAACAGCTGCTCATACTGCTCGTCATTTATCTTGACGAGAGTTCAAACCGATCGCGCGGACTTTCAATCGACATCATATCGATCTACGAGGACCTTTGAACCAGTGTCTACCTCCCCAACCCCAAGGAAGTATCCACCCGACAAGCGATGCTACAGTAACGATTGCTAGGCACAAGGGCGAATAGTTCCATGTCTGCAAGGTCACAGGGTACACCTGCGGGAGAAGAAGGATGCAGCACAAGAATAAAAGCCAGAGCATTGACAAGTAGCCTGTTGGTACCGAGAAGCGACCAAGATTCCACGATGCCGGGGCGAATGTCGATCGTCCGAGGCTGTATCGCGTTCCGAGCACGAAAAGATAACTCATGCTCTGGCAGATCACCGTTGTTGCAGTGATGGCGCTAAATGCGACTGTTGATCCCAAGATAGCAAAGCTGACCACTGTGGCGATAGTTACAACCAGCAGAGCGGCGTTTATGGGAATCAATGTACGAGGATTGACCTTTCTGAAGATGGCGGACCCTGGCAGAATACCGTCCCTTGATAGCGCAAACGTTACGCGTTGCGCGGATAACATTGATGCTGTCGTTGCGCATGTACAATCTATCCAGTTCAGGATGAGGATCGCGGTAGCTCCTCGCCGGCCAATAACCTGCACCAAGAACTCTGCCCAATTGTTTGCGTAGGGAGAAGAGATCAGAGCGTCGAAGTCTTGAATGCAGAACAGGATCAAGACAAGCGTAGGTATCGAAAGAATCGTGGTGCTGACGGTGGACAGAACCATTCCCCTGGCAACGGTCTTACTGGCATCTTTGGTTTCTTCAGCCAGATGTGCAGATGCATCATAGCCTCCAAACTCCCAGGCGCCGAAGAGGAAACTGATAACCCAGCAGTACGCATCCGAAGCCTGATGTGAGTCGCCTTGATTAACTCCGTTCCGGAACTTTCCAAACACAAAATCTGCAGATTGGAATCTGCCGCGCGCTTCGATCGGAAACCAGGTCCAGAAGAGGAACAAAAGCACGAAGAAGATGAATATCGTGATGCGGAAGTAAATCTGTAACCAGCGCTGGCTGACAGTGACCGGCACAACAGCAAAGCAGAGGCCTGCCAGAACCAGCACAAAGGATAGCCAGCGTTCATGGAGGACAGTAGCATCCGGATAGTTGATCTGCAATGCCGACAGCAAGAAATTCGTAGCACCTTGCTGCGTTCCAGGCACAGCTAAGACCCAAGCGGACCAGTTCCACCACTGCGAGTATCAGAATCAAAGCCGAGAGCAAGAATTCCCACAAGCCGTTAGGGGACACTCACGGCAGTATTCCAACTCAGAAAAGGACCCCATTTCGGACCCGCCATCCAGTACGTCCAGAAGTAAATTCCTCCCGATGTTGGCAAAGAAGCGGCAATCTCTGCGAGGTTCGCAGCCAAGATGCAGGAAATGCAGCTAACGACTGTCCAAGATGTGAAAGCTGCTTGAGGGCCACTGGTTACCATAACCCAGCCAAAAAGGATTGGAAGGCCGGAGACGAAGTTCATGCACTCCAATCAATGTCAGGACGTGGCTTTTCATCGTAGTGAGGCTCATACCGCGAATGTCGCTGCCCAGTTTTCGAATAGCCCGAGACCACGCTTCAGCTCTGCCACTGCGTCAGATACGCGTTCACATTTCACAATAAAGACCAGTTTCATCGCTACCTTGTTTATACCCTAGGCTTGCCAATACCTCTTCGTCAGCATTTCGGATCGGATGCTCCTCTGTCTCCATTTCCTGCTGAACGGACAGACAGGCATCCTTGGTGGAGTCGCTCATCGTGGAAAAGCTGCCGCCGCTAGATCTGGCTTCGAGATCACCTAACAGAGGGCGGTCCATATAGAACGACAGCAGAGACGGTGTTGAGTGAAATGACAGAATCGACCGCGCGGCGGTGAGTTATGAGGTATCTGCTATCTTGCTCACGTGCACCTTATCAGCAATGGGTGGTAGAGGTGGGATGGTACCACACAACCTACAGGCACGAATCTTGGCGTTCCATGCTCGCGGGATGCTCCGACCGATGGAAGAAGACGGTTGAATGAGCAGATCTTGGATGGTTGTATCTGTTCTATCGAGACAATTGAAGATCTGACTGCGCCGCACCGTCTGTCTTATTGAGGGACTACGTACTAGAGAAGGCAGCCAGTCCCCGTCTGATTTCGTTGAAACAGTCGAAGACACTGCCCAGCAAGAAGATCAAAAGTAGTGTCTCGGGAATATTTGGAGCTCGAGGGGCCTAGAGCTGGACGACTGTGTCCCTCTTCTCAGCTATCATGGTCCATCAACGCCTTACTCGGACAGCCCCAATGAATCACGCAGTACGAATACTGTCGTAACGTACATTCTCGTATCGTATAGCAAATGCATCATTTTCAGTTGCAGCACTGAATCTCAAGAGGCATCGACTTTTGCCACACTTGCTCATGCTTTCATTACACGAGGCCCGATGCAAGGATCAACGACGACTTGCAGATGCTGAAGCATATGCACAAGCTCGTACTTATGCAACTAAGCCGCCACCAGCCGCGCGAGCGCGACCTTGCCAAGCCTTTGATATTAAATGCTGGTTGCCGTCGATGGCTCCCCGCTCATTCAGTGGGGTTCGGTTGCACTTGGACCACGTGTTCGCCGTCCTTCGCTTTCAACGATGATCCTCACGGGAACGGGACGGATGCCCGCTGCGGCCCCTTGTGAGTTTGCATAAATGACATGCATGCTGCAAAGATGTTGCCATAGCTCCTTCGCACGTGAACGGGAACGAGCTCGGCCTGCATCAACGACAACGCCTGGCATGATACGAGAAGAGAAGTATCACATGAAAATTTGCGATGGCAGCAAGATGTGCCTTAGAGCAATGGCGGGCAGTGCTGCTATATCACAGTACAGTGATTATCGTAAAGACGTAGCAATCGTTGGAAGGGAATTTGCCTCTGTTGTACCTAGCTAGCACACTTTCCAGCCATGTCACCAATCACTCCAGCCACTCCAACTTCTGTCGACCTCTTGACATATCTTCGTGAACGATCTTCTATCGACTATGACTGCCTCGATCCGACAGGTATAAGCGGCTTCTCTCAGATACATGACCGTTTCTGACTATGAGCAGCTGCAGAGAAATTGGGACCATTCGAGGATTGTACATCGAATCAGGCAAGATACGGTTGGTGATCTTGCTTCGGCATTGTGAACTAATCGCTTGAAGTGGGAAGCCTTTGCTCAGCTGAGCAATCCGAAACACGCTGCGCTGCTCAAGGAAGCTATTGCTCACGCCAGCCGAGCCGAGGCCGATTTCAGAGATGTCTCTCCCGAAGAGCTGGCGGTGGAGTACGGGGTATGGTTCATTGTCTAGGAGGACCTAGTTTCCTGTCAGGCTGACCATCCGCAGATGATATTGCTGTCCCTTCGGATGATTCCTCTAATTCGCGGCTCAATACATGTCATGTGCAATCCACTCTATTCTTGGAATACAGAGAAGGTGTACAAAACGGGCCATCGTGAGTATGATCACACATCTGTACACTCTCGTACGCTAAGCATTTTGTGCAGGTTTTCACAAGATAGCACACGATTTGGATCCGTCCTTCGATCTGTCAAGACTAATAATGAAGGTCCCGGCGACTTGGGAAGGGCTTCAGGCCTGCAGAAAGCTGAAAGACGACAATATCAAGACTCTCGCAACCACTTTGTTCACGATGGAGCAAGTTGTGCTAGCCGGTGAAGCAGGGTGCATATCCATCTCACCATTTGCTCATGAACTGCGAGCTCATCTGGACACTTCGTAAGTCTGCGCTAGCAGATCCCGAGATGGCATGCTGAACGCCGCAGGTACCATGATACACAGCCCATCATGGATCTGTTCCTACAAGCCCAGATGTACTACCAGCAACACGGAGTCCCCACTAAGGTCAAATCCTGCGCATTTATGACGATCGACGAAATCATCACCATGGCTGGGGTCGATGCAATGACCCTCCCAGCAGAAGTCCTGGAAGAGCTTTCAAATACAAAAGATACAGTTGACCGGCTTGAAGAGAAATCCGTCTTCCATGCAGCGGCCCAGAGTCTCCAGGCACATTCTGCTCGTTTGACGAAGCAAAGCTACATCGACGACGAGGCTGGCTTTCTGCGAGCTTACTGCACACAAGGTAGGGGAAGGGCGAAAACCGAGGATGTAAGTTGCACCTTGGAAAGACTTGCCTCACGTGAATCTAATCTTGGAGTAGTCTATTGCTGTCTTCTGCAAGTTTCAGGTGGATGCTGAGAGTCTCATGGCGCAGCATAAACTACGTGCGAAACTTTGATACCGCAACTGGCGTCGATACCTGTGCGCTTCGCGGAGTGTGGAGAGCATCACAGGTGTCACACTCAGTCGTCTTATCAGTGTGTCGTCGCAGCTATTGCGTTTGGGAATAGTATTGTGCGGCCACGCAGTTCAAGCCTCAATAACAATCATGATGCCAGCTGATTGAATGGCAAAGTGAACTATACTAAATAACGGAGACTGCAGTAGGCCGTCGATGTTGTGGCCTGTTTCTTCCAGCCTGATGTCCGAATAGAATATGTCACTCAGTCAATTGAGCATTCTCTGTATACACAATTCAAGCACGAAATGCAGAGAAACTCCACTTGATGACACAACAAAGCTCGTCGGGAATCAAATCTAGAAATGCAAATGATGAGAAGCCTTGCAAAGATCGGAGCTAATATGCCGCTGAGCTTTCATGATCATGACATCTTGCCCGTACCTGCAGCTCCACTAGGCACAGCTTCGTAGCGAGAAGTGTTTCTTGATCTAGTGCGATTTACCTCCAAATGCAAAACCTCAACCTTTTCAAACTTTCACGATCTCGACTCACAACAAACCTGAGCAGTCTCATCTTGCAGCAATGGGTCATACTCGCCAAGTGATCGCATTATGCTCAGTGGGCAACCTTGGGAAGTACGTATGTGATGAGCTGATAGCTGATGGTCGTTACGACTTCGTCGTCATCACAAGACAGGCAAGTTGACTTGAGAAATACTTCTGAAGGTTGTCGCAATACTGAAACTCCAGAAACTTCAGCTTAAACCCGACGATTTCTTTGAGTCCCGCAAGATTGATAGACGCGCCTGTGATTACAGCACGGAGGCAGTCAGAAGGACTCTGAACGAAACGAATGCTAGTGTCTTTATATCGTTCAACAACGCCGATGGACAACAGTTCGTAGACCTTCATTGCGCTTGGCTCGAAGCATGTCGTCAATCCAAGAACTGCAAGCGGTTTATACCCTCGGAGTTCGCTGGAAACATTGAGGACTTCCCAATGCTTCCAAGACACTATGCTACCTCACGAGCGCCGTTTCGGACCATACTTGAATCGGAGAGAAAAATTGAGTGGACAATCGTGAACAATGCATGGTTCATGGACTATTTGTTGAGGGATGAAAAGACTTTCCTGCCGACAAACTCGCATGAGTTCCCGATCAATCCTAATGACTGGACGGCTCTGATCAGAGGCTCCGGGGATGAAATCCAATCTTTCACGAGTGCTCGCGACGTAGCGAAAGCACTCGTCGCGCTGCTCAGCGCTCCGACTTGGGTCAGTCCGGCCTTGAGAATAACACCCATCCCGTCACAGACTAATGCATGATAGCCTTCGAAAACATTCATCGCTGGACAGTGGGCGTCGTTCAACGAGCTCTGTCATATTATGGAAGACTTCTACGGTCAGTGACACTAATTGTATCTGTTGTAGCTTCCACTAATATCATGTCTCAGGCCGAAAATTGACCAAATTCTATCGTTCCGAAAGCGACATCGAGCGAGACAACGCACTCCCCGCAACTCCAGAGAACATGGAGAAGCTGTACATGGCAAGCGTGGAGGAGATGATGATTACGAAGGCCGGTGCGATGCCACGTGATATCGTGGCGCGACAACGCAAAGAGCTCTTTGGGAATGTTCATTTCGATAGTGTTACAGAGTTTCTGGTCGCCGTGGGCGAGGAGCGGGCTCGTCCAGCTAGCTTGCTGTGAATCGGATCGTCCAGAGTGCTGTGAAACATGGTGGCTCTTCGACAAGTCGGAGAGACTGCTGAATCTCGAAGCTATGTGTCGTTAGGTTGCTGAGCACTTTTTGAGAGATGAAGTCGTGTTGAGCAAGTGCAGTCCATTCATCTTTCTCACTAGTGTACGGTTGAGGCTACAGGACTCTCAAGCTAGGGATGTTCATCTGACTACAGCTTCGCTGTGATCCCCGGCTTGATCGATTCTAGTCGCGCACATAACTCAGCCCAAAATTTTCTCTGAAGTATGGTCCCCTCTCTACTCCTTACCATCTCGCCTGGCTCCGTGATCATACTTTCACTCATGTACTTCCCATGAGACTCTGGCCCTGCTGCCGCTGCAGCCACTATGGTTCGACTTCCAACTTCCGTTGATCTTGCCAAAAGAACGGCCATGATGTATAAGTACCATCCTGCTTCTCTGGCAAGCTCAGAGTGACAAAACCCAGGATTCAAACAATTGATGACCACCGGATAGGAGTCTCCTACGCGGGCTGCCATCTCTCGAGTAGTAAATACCTGCAGCAATTTGCTCACAAAGTAACGCTCACCCATATTGGCCTTTACTGGATCCGAGAGCGCAGTGAGTATGTCTTCCTCTTCTGGGGCCCTAAAGTCGGTAAATTCATGCTAGGGTAGCACAATCAGTGAGAAAACCATATACCTCCATGGGCAAATGAACTTACAACTTCGCTCGAGGTGAATGTGAGAGTGGTCAATACATTGTATCGCTCCGCAGTCGTCTTCAACTTCGGCAGGAGGAGAAAAGCAAGCAAGAAAGTGCTCACAACATTAGTCGTAATGGTACTCTCGTCTTGTTCTGCGATACGAAAAGTTCCGGTTGCGATGCCAGCGTTGGCGCAGAGGACGTCCAGACGATCAAGCTCCTCATCGATGCGTGCTGCAAACTCTTGTACGCTGTCGTAGCTGGTGAGATCTAGCCTCATGACAGTGACACATGATGGAGAAACATCGCGATCGATGGACTTCTTCGCTGCTTCGCCCTTTGCTAGATCACGGACTGCTAGGACGACTCGTGATGCACCCAGACGAGCAAAGTGACGGGCTGCCTCGAGTCCCAGGCCGACATTAGATCCCGTGACGATGATGTTCTGTCCGTCAAACCGGGCCTTGGGCAGCGAGGGCGTGATGAAGAGCTGGCGATACAGAAAGCCGCCAAGAAATGGTAGCGGTACTGGCATGATGCGACCTGCCGGGTTGTAACGATCGAATGTGCTAGGTGATTCACTTTGGTGGCCTTCCTCCCATGTGCTGATTCCAGGTCCACACGAACGCCCCTCTCCAAGGCAGCTGATCACACGACCGTTGGATGACGCGCGGCATTAACCACTCTGCAACACATTGTGGATCTCCAAGCTGGCCTAGGATGTTGCAGAAATCTATGCAATAGAGTTCTCTTCCCGCGTAGTTGCGTGAATTATCGGATTGGAGCTCCTCACAGCTCACCAACATGACACTAAATTAGTTGTATGCACGGATCTCAACGATGCAAGGCGTCCCGCTAAGATGGAATGGAAGCAGTATTTGAGGTAATAGTGCAGGATCAAAGTCGAAGGGACAAGGCAACCCGGACACGATCTGTAAATCACGATCACGACTTCTACAATATGGCCGCCTCCAACTCTCTAGAAGCAAAGTACGTGGCCTACATCAATGCCATCAACGCGCGGCCTTTTCCAGGTTTGAAAGAACACATGCATTCAACAGTAACATTGAACGACAAGTCCATGCCTCTGGCCGAATTTGAGAAGTTGCTCAGCACAGACATCGACGCAGCTCCGGATATGCGCTTTCAGCTAGCTATGCTACTTGTCGACGAGAGCAAGCAGCAAGTCGGGTGCAGGATTGAATTTCGGTGCACTCCCCTGCAGAAGGAATTCATGGGACATCGGGTGCACGGCAAGATCAAATGCATGGAACACATGTTTTACCAATATCGAGATGGCAAGATTGCGGAGGTGTGGTGGATGCCAGGCGAATTCGTCGGCATTAGTCCCAATGCAAGTGCGACAAAGCTCTGATGGGGTCGATCCTTCACTTGGGCAAGGTGTGTGGGGAGGACAGGGATGGATGCACGGATGGACATTTGCCTATTTGGGCAGGTATATGAGCTAGGGTATGCAGTATGCAAGTCGACTTCTGCATAGTTTGCGACCACATTGAAGGATCACCACGATTCGGTATCTCGATCATGATCTGCATTCTACGAAGCTGTCTCAACGTTTCGAAGCGTGCATCGGGTTCGTCACTCCGCATACTGTCTTGTGGTCAAGTCGTTAGAGCTGAAGCGACCATGCTCGTCAAGTCGCGTTGCCAGCGAAGACGATTGGAGCTCTGTCTGAGGGGAAGCAAATGCACCGCACGAGCAAGATTCGCGGTCTTGCCTGTATCCTCAGATTGTGCGTCGAGAGTGCTCCCGACATCGACCGCTCAGCTCGTCAACATACTGTAACACACGATCATGAACAATACAGAGGCATCAGACAGCTTTGCTTCGGTCTGTGGACCACCAAGGCCGATTGTTCCTCTCTTGGATGGCATCTCAGACTACCATCTCTCGTTGGTAGTGCCGATCATAGTCCATTGGCTCACTGCCGGTATCTACGAGGCATTCCGGCAATTTGGAATCTTCAAAAGATATGAGATCCATACTTTTGATGAAGAACAAGTGTGGAACAAAGTCAACCGTGCGGAATGTCTTCGAGGCGTGATTGGCATCCAGGCATGTAACGCTTGACATGTTCGTGAGCGCGATATTAATGAAGTCGCAGGCCATGCAGACGCTTGTCGGCCTTCTACTCGGGGCAATCACTTCGGAAGAAAATCTGGATCATAGCTGCGTAGAACTTTCACTTTGGGAACGGAGAATCCAAAGCGTTCTGCTGCTTTCGATGTCAGCCATCGCAACAAAGAGCCTGAGTCCCACCTATGCCGTAGTCGCCTGGCCAAGTGCAGATCTCACACTGTCACTTGAATATTATACCTACATAGGGCAGGCCGCTCGAATATTCTATCACTGGATCATGCCGCTATTGCGATTTTACATTGCGCTGTGGCTCGCCGACACCTGGGTGTTCTTCGTTCATCGAGCAGAACACAGCAATCGCTGGCTGTACAGTGAGTACTGCTCCCACTATGAGCAGAGCACGGTTGATCACTGTACGCAGAAACGTTTCACGCCCGTCACCACGAACTGTTCATACCGTACAGCTGGGGTGGTATCTACGATCATCCCATCGAAAGTCTCTTCCTCAGCGTCGGGGCTTTCGCGATCGCCATTGGAGGCACTGGAATGTCGCTCAGAGAGAGCATGATATTCTCCGCCTTTTCTTCTGCAAAGGCTTGTACCGATCATAGCGGTTATGCCATCCCTTGGAACCCCATCGACTTCTTCACAACCATAGGGGCTCAGTATCATGACAAGCATCACCAGCGGTGGGGCATCAAGGTAAGCATTCGTGTCGCGAATTTCGCCTACCGAGTGTTGACGATGGCCAGAATAACTTTGCACTGCATTTCCAATTCTGGGATCGGCTTATGGGAACTGACATGCGAGACGATGAGGCCGTTGAGATATTGTACATTCGCAACAAAGAGTCAGCAAAGGCTGCCATGTTAAAGCGACAGACTTAGACTCGACTGTTGAATTGCTCTACCATCTTACATTTGTATATGCACTCAATCGACTTGATTCTGATTGATCATGCTGCTTTCCAAGATCAATTCTGTTTCGATTGGTTGTGCAAGCGAGCAGCCTTCTCCGAAGCAGAGAGTATCAAGCTCATCATCATGTGATGTATTCGCCAGCACGAGCTGGGCCGTTTCCCTGCTAGAGTACTTATATGCATCGAGCTTCGACTCCCAACGCCTTCCGACTTCCTTACGTATTTTCCGAAGACCCTGAATTTCATTCAGGACGGCTTCTGCGCCACGACAATGCCAGCCATACCGATGCAATCCCTCATTCTGGTAACTGGTGCCAATGGTTACGTTGGCACTCATGTCACAGAGCAGCTTCTTGAGCATGGCTATCGTGTACGTGGCACAGTTCGCGATGCGTACAAAGGAAGATATCTGCACGAAGTCTTCGACGGGAAGTGGGGATCCGAGGCATTGGACATTCATGTCGTTACCGACATGGCCACCGAAGGAGCCTTTGACCATTTGTTGAGTGGTATCGTTATCCCGAAGCTGGGTCTTCGACATGTTAGTGCTAAAGCAATGTAGGTTGCGCGGGAGTGATACATGTTGCATCAGACCTGAGCCTTGATCCGAATCCATACAAAGTCATTCCTATGGTGGTCAATGGTGTGAAGAATCTGCTGAGCGCTGCGGCCCGTAATCCCAGCGTCAAGCGGTTTGTCTTCACATCGTCTTCAGCAGCGACAACTGCTCCTATCGTCGACAAGGAATTTCGCGTGGACAGTAGCACTTGGAATTGGGCAGACGTTGAGCTCGCCTGGCAGCCTCCACCTTACACCGAAGATCGAAGACTTGCTGTGTATGCTGCGAGCAAGACTCTAGCAGAATTAGAGTGCTGGAGATTCGTGAAAGAGGAGAAGCCTCCCTTTGTCCTGAACACCGTCTTACCGAACTGCGTCATTGGCAGGATACTCTCGAGTAAATTATCTGCATCGACAGGAGGGTGGTACAAAGGTCTTTGGGATGGCAAGGCGGATGATCTACATCTCCTACGACACGTATTCCCTCCACAGCATTATGTGAACGCCACGGACACAGCACTCTTGCATATTGCTGCTCTTCTAGAAGAAGACGTTGTGGGTGAGAGACTCTTGGCTTTCGCAGGTCCGTTCAACTTCAACGACACTGTCGAAGTACTGGAACGACTTGATGCCGCTGGATGTGGCGGGGGGACAAAGCATTGGGAGAGGATCGAGAATGCATCGAAAGATCTGAAAACTGTAGACACAGCGAGGTCTCAAGAGATTCTTGAGCGGTATGGAAGATCAGGTTTCAGTGACCTGGAGACATGTCTTAGGGAAGCAGTGACCTCTTGAGAAGGTCATGCAATTGCCTGTGGGCAAAGAATTGCTTGAGATATCTGATTCGGCTGCTATGAGCGGCAACGTCAATCGACGCAGGCTCATTCAACATAAGCCACCAACTAGATCGCTGCAGGGACTATCAATGTCTCGCCGCCATCAGGGAATAAGATCTGGTGATTGTAGAAGGATCCTGCAACACTGGCCAGAAGTAGTATCGTGCCGGCGATATCTGACTCTTTTCCTGCCCGACCTGCGAAAGTTGTTGTTGTTAGAAGTTGTAGCCAGGAAGTAATGGCGGAACTCACCAGATGCATTAACAACGGGACGGTTCATGACAGATTTCTGATCTGCTCCCGAGCATCCTGTAGTCATCTGAAGCCGTCAGGGACAAGATCAATGAGCAGAACCTCATGCCTTCTGCCATGTTGGTGCATACCTCAGAAGGAAATGTGCCTGGCGCTATCTGGTTCACTCGAACACTCGTCTCTGTGAGCAGAGAGGCCAGCATTCTACTGAGATGCACCGTTCCTGCCTTGCTGGCTGCGTAAGAAATGTAGCCTCGACACGTGTCTTTCAGAAAAGCTGAGTTGCTCGACATGTTGATTATGCTCGATGTGTGCCCGTTGAAAATTCCAGAACCCTTTTCCAGAAGAGGCAGAAACGCCATTGACATCAGAAACCCGCCCATAACGTTGGTTTCGAAGGACTTACTCCAATCGCTCGGAGTTGATCGTAGAAAGTGTTCTGATATGGCATGAGCGTCTTTCAAGCACGGTTGGCCATTCTCCGCAAATCGTGTTTGGTGGTCCAATGCGATGCCAGCATTATTGATGAGGAGCTGAATGCCATTCCCCTCGATAGAGCCAATGTGCTGCGCAAGCTCCATAACCTCTTCCTTTACGCTGATGTCGGCGACCAATCTAGGTCAAAGGTCAGCGGATCGTGGCAAAAGCCCAACGATATACTTGCGGGATCATAACTCCTGGGCCGGTGTTGTAGATCGCAGTGACAACTTCCAAAGCATCTTTCCTTCGATCTACAACGTATACCTTTGCTCCGTTTGCCACCAGTGCTTGTGCAATCATGAGCCCAATTCCAGATCCAGCACCTGTTAGCACCGCCGTCACGTATGATATGTCGAACACATTGCGGGATTCGATTTCTTCTGGTGCTTTACTGCGCATGGCTGATTTGTCTCCGGATGATTTTTTGTTGCAGTCGAGAATCTGTGGCCGAAGTCACATGCAATAGCACAACGAATTACAACCACTGGGCCATTCGATGGGTTTCTCTACCATTGGTACGTTGCAAGCCCGCCGGCTTCGAGATGGCATGACGCAGATGGGCTCCGGTGATCGATCCATTTCAAGCTGTGCGATGTACAAAGAGTTGTTCTCGTCTGCGACTGCATTGCATCTCAACATACGCTAAGCTATTCACTCAAGGATGCATGCGCCTGCAGAAAGCCACCAAATGCTTATGCATGTACAGGCCCCGTGAATTTAGCACACGGCTGAGAGGAGGTCTCCACATGGTCTGCAGCTTGTGGGAATAGCTCCACCCGCGTTATATGCATCACAAGACGCGAGGTGCATACACTACCATAGCGATCATGCATCTCATCCATCACTGCACTCGGTACGATCATCCAGCGCCATGCTCAGTCCAGCTTCGCTGCATCGATGGACCTGCCCCTGTCCGCCTCTCGTTGAGCAGTACTCCTCAGCAGCATCTTCTCCGCGTTCAAACGGCTTCTAGCCCGATGGCGTGCAATCTCCGCAACATCGTCAAAGTGCGTTCCCATCAGCCAGTCCCAGACAGCCAAATGAGCGCCGAAATTTGTCTATCACCCTTGTCAGTCGTAATCGTTCTTGCAGACAGAAAGCAGGACGCATGCTCACCTTGAGACCCCAACTTTGATGATGGACATCATGAAAACTGGCATCGGTGCCAGTGATTGCTCGTATCGGGTCCCATGGAAATACATAGCCGCAGTGGTCTGATACATTCTTCAGCGTAGAGTACCCAAACAGCAATAGCGTTGAACGGGTGGGCAATGCCGTCACCCAGCAACCGATGCTATAGGCAAGTCCATCTACGACGATGCTATCGAATATGTGATTGTACGATCCGCCCCAGGCATATGGAACATATAGCCGGTGGTGTTGATAGTGGAAGTGTTCTTCTATCGTGTTAGCTTGATTGTATTCGATTACTGTGAATCACTCACTGTACATCCACCTATTTGTGTGCTCCATGCGATGTATGGTGTACATCCACGCGTCTGCTACCAGCAGTGCAACAATGATCTTGACTAGTGGCACCAGATACCAGTACAAGGCCTTGCCCGCTGACAGATCGAGTGCGCTTGGCGTATCGCGGGCGATATCAATCGCAGATCGGGGCCATGATAGAGCAGAATCACTTACTCCGAGGAGGGGTCTAATGGATGCCATGACCTGCTTCAAGGCCATCAAGACAACGCGTGCGCGTCTGGTCCACATCGCGATTCCCGCTTCGACGTCTTCCATCAGTTCGGGGTCGGTATTCCAGGTAAGAGCAATTCCAAGACAAGTCTGCATGGCCTGCTGTCTCGTGAATGACTATCACTGTGTTGAAACTCAAGGACTCAGACTTACCTGGCATTTTATTGTTGAGACAAAGCAGTCCCACCGAGTGACTTTGTTCTTCGTGAGCTCCTCCGCCGATGTATGTATCCGATATTTGCTCAGCCAGTCAAATCGATCGAAGACTTCAAAGACCGCAGACGCTGCCCAGTGGATGACGATTGGAAGTAGAATAATCAAGTACTGGTCCGGGATGCCATTCAGCAAAGTCGGTGCCGGAGATTCGACGGGATATACGGGATGGGTCTCGTTTGCGATCATCGTAGGCGGCAGATAACGAGCTCTCACTCCGCGAGGACGAGGGAGTTGCGATCAAGAGTAAGTGTATAACAAGAAGACGAATGAATAGTTTGGGAGGTCCTGGCCACTGTTGCCTTAAGACTCACCAATGTCATGCGGAGCGGGAAGACGCGCCAATTGGAACAAATGAGCCGCACCTGAGCTATCACCGGTCACCATCATCCCGTGACGAGTAGAGCTCAAGCTGTAGCTTCGATTGGAAGGAGATGACCGCCACTGCTTTGCCTGCTTGATCGCTTGCATGGCTGGAGTATGAGACGTGCCAGACGCGAAGATAAGCCCGAGCAGTACATAAGAGGACAGCTTCCTGATATCTTGCTATAGAGATTCAAACACCACGATGATTTCATCTTCGAGAGATCCTGGTTCTTGTACATTCTGCTTCTTCGCGACAATCTTCGAAGAAAATCGTGAGTATATGGCGGCAAGAGTGTGTTTCATCACTACAACGAGGGCCGCATTAGCAATTGCTTCAATGACGGATTCATCAACTCTATGAATACGTACAATACTGCGAGAGCGACGCGCCGACACACATTCGGCTGCCACTTCCGAACGCCCAGAGAGGTTGATCAGAGCCAACTTTCAGTGTTCCGCTGTCGCTGATCCAGCGCTCAGGGTGCCACTCGTCGACGCAGTCGAACGTCTCTGGGTTCCGATGAATGAACCACTGGAAGACGTTGACTCGCGTACTGGGAGGAATCTCGAATCCAGCGAGAGACACAGAACGATCTTGTGGTGTGACCCGTGGCAAGGGTGTGCTGTTCGGCCGCATGCGAAAGGACTCTTTCAAGACAGCTGATAGGTACGGGAGTCGGTCCAACGATGCTGGAGCTGGCGACTGTGCTTCTTTCAACTCTGCATCGCCGCCTCTGTCATCATGATAGGTCGCATCTTCAGACTTGGCACGAGGCATGCAGGCTAAAACCTCGTTCCTCAGCTTCTCTTGTGCATCGGGATTTTGAGAGATGTAGAGAATCGTGTACGCCAATACAAGCCCTGCCAGCAGTTAGTACTCTGGATCGACGCTCTTGGATGGAGAAGAAGTACCTAGAACTTCTCGAGCGCCAGCTACGATAGAGAGAGGTCAGAAAGTGTTTGTAGGATGGTTTTGAGGGTTGCTCACAGATTTGATCGAAGAGCTCACTTGCAATTTCCAGTCTCTGCTCTTCGCGGCTCATCTGTGGCGAGTCTATCTCAACTGCTGCTTTCAAGACTTGATACAACGAAGCTGGCTCTTTTGACAGACCTGTTGGGTTCATGACTGTAATGTCGAGCTCAGCCCGATCGCAGATCTCAAGAAGCCACTCCTCAAGCGCTTCTCGTGATGTGTAGTACGACCTCGGTAGCATGTCTACTCCGATTTTTCTCAAGGCTCTTGTCCATCCCGGAAGCTCTTGTGGCCAGAACGCCTGCTTACAGTACATCAGTTCATAGTTTTCGAGCCAAAGACCAACACTGGGCAAATCAAGCAAATACTTCGTCCCAGCTGGAGCACCCAACAAAGTGCTTGTCAACGCATCCAGACTGAGGGCGTAGCATAAAGGTAGAATGTCGAGTGAAAGTCCTTGGTGTCCTTCGATGAGGGGCAAGAGTCTCTGGTAGAGAATCTGGTCCACTGTTGTACGAAGGGGTTCCGAAGTGAACAACGCCGTCTTGGCCAGCGCAGCGGATACTCTTTTCCTTCGCATGGAATGATCGTGTCTTTTCATACTCGAGAAAGAGGTTTTGCGTCCGTAGTAGCGGTAGAACCTGAAATATTCTGGCTTCTCAAAGCTTCCATTGTATATCGGTCTGACTCCATGCTCGTAAGAGTTGATAGACAAATCCGCCGGCCCGACTCTCAGGATGGGGCCGAGTTTTCGATGCTTTGCTTCCAGAATTTTTAGTTCTTTTCCTCTATATCGCTGCCATAAGACCCAAGCGGAAGATACGCCGCAACTCCAATGGGCGTGGGGAACCTGGTTCAAGCTTGATCGATTGATGTGTCTGAAGATGGCCGCCGAGGTCAGAATGGCAAGAAAGGCAAAAAGTGGTACTAACGACCGTTCTGGTTCAAGGACAAACGACGACATGTTTATGGCCTGGGCTGAGGTCGCCATTGAACTTTTGCAACTATATAGCGGCAGTATTATGAGCTCAGGCTGGCGAGGGAATTTCCAAGCAGCACGTAACCCATAAAGCTCACCCAACGCTAATGCCGCTCGACATAGCTCATGCATGGGTCGCTTCTGCTCAACGCGTGATTCTCAGAACTCGCACGGGCTGTGCAGCAACCACTTTGGCAGCTGAGATGCATACGAGAAGTGGAACATGCAGAGTATTAGACTTCCGAAGTGGCTGACATGTGAAAATCGATTTCAATCCTCCATGCTATACAAGATCCTCAACGAGACTCTGTGTGCAGTCATTCGCAAAGCCGCTCATGCGTCATGGCAGCACACTCGAAGATCAACGATTGTAGATTCAGCATCGCAAGCAGCAATGAGAGCCATTCATCCTCGGAGGATCAGATCTTCCGTGGAGGACCGAAATCTTCCGGTGGATTGATAACTTGCTACGCAAGGGATGGTATCTCTTCCACAGAGCTCATATTGACGGCATGGGCCTTGTTTCTGAGATCATATCTTGCCACCGACCTTATCGCTTTCGCATCAGTGAAGGACACCAGATCGGACAGGACAACGATCAAACAAGCTGGCCATGGGACGAACGGACAACCAGAAATCACCACCTATAGTCTCGAGATTCCAAGCCAAGGCTCCCTTCGACATGTGTTTGAGCTTATATCCAACAAATCCACAGGGACGCCGTTCGACGCGGAGCATTTGGTGCACTACAACACCATGATTTTGTTCCAGAGCCGAGACGTCGTCAGCAGAGTTCCGGTGAACTCAGAAATGTGGCTTGGTGTGCACGGCAGAGAACAGGTGAGCAACAAGGGAACCAATTTTCGCAATGCAATACTGCCGTGGAAATCTGACTTCTGTGCAGATTGAGTTTTGTCTGATTGTCACCCCAAGCTCCCAATTTTCGAGTCCAACGATCGAGCTCCAAGGACCGCACCATTCGGTGAAGATACTTCAAAATCTGCTGCAGTCCTATCAACACATTCTCTACGCTATTTCCTCCCAAGCTATTGCGCGGTCAGTTGGGAGCCTTGAGCCGTTGACAGCATATGATCTAAGTCAGATTTATCACTGGAACAAGGAAGCTCCAAAGGAGATGTTTACAACGATTCCAGGGATCTTCGCTATGCATGCGCAGAGAAGACCAAAGGAGCCTGCAATCTGTGCCTGGGATGGAAATATGACATATGCGATGCTCGATCATTTGTCCACGAAACTTGCTCAATTACTTGTTCAACTCGGAGTCACACGAGAAGTCATTGTCCCATATGGATTTGAAAAGTCAAAGTTTGCAGTCATTGCCACGCTTGCTATTCTCAAGGCTGGTGGTGCTTTCATTCCGCTCGACTTCAATCATCCTGAGCAACGGCTCCGCTCTATCATCGATCGCACAGAGTCCCGCATCATACTCGCGTCGAAACTCACAGCGCCGTCATTTCGATTCTTGGGACCAAGAGTCCTGCAGATTGATGACACATTTCTGGACAGCCTGCCAGAAGAAAGTATTGCATCGAACCCACTGCCAGTAATATACCCCAACACAAGTGCATTCATCCTCCTGACATCCGGAACCACTGGCCAACCGAAATGCATCGTCGTAGAGCACTCTGCCGTCTGTACCCTGAATGAAGCATATGGAGAAGCGCTTCACCTCAGCAGCAGATCGAGGGTGCTGAGCTTCGCCGCATACACGTTCGATGTCAGCACTGTGGATATGTTTGCTACACTCCATCACGGCGGATGCATCTGCATCCCGTCGGAGCAAGACCGCAAGAATGATCTCACTAAAGTCATCCAAGACTTCCGAGTCAATTGGGTTGATCTGACGCCCTCTTTTGCGCTGGCTAGTATTCCCGATCCCAAAGAAGTGCCATCATTGGAGACGCTGGTCTTGGCTGGAGAAGCAGTCGAGCGTGTACATGTCGCACATTTCGTTGGAAGAGTGCATCGGGTGATCAACTGCTACGGGCCCGCAGAGGCCGGAGGCTGTCTGGCAAAGATGTACTGCAATATGCAAGACGAGCCCCAGATCGTTGGCCGTCCGCTGGCTAGTGCACGATGTTGGATCGCCGCTTCTGAGAGTTCAAGCCGACTTGCACCTATCGGAGCCATAGGTGAGCTAGTTGTTGAGGGCCCAGCGCTAGCACGAGGGTATCTCAAAGATCCACAAAAGACGGCTGCGGCATTCTTCCACCATAACGACTGGAAGTCTCATGCAGAGCTACCAGGGCCTCAGAGGCGATTCTACCGAACTGGCGATCTTGTTCGATATACCCCGCATGGTGAAATTGAGTTCATTGGTCGCCGAGACACACGGTAAGTGATCATCAAGAAATGAATAGTAGCAGTTGGTGCTGATTTGGTCCATTAGAGTCAAAGTCCGAGGTCAGAGCATCGAGCTCACAGAGATTGAGCACCGCCTTTCACAGCATGCTCTCGTAGAGAAATGCTTGATTGTGTTCCCGCAATCGGGCGTGCATGCTAAAAAACTTGTGGCAGTCGTACAACTCCGAGTTGCTCTCGACTCAGCTACTCCTCTGCTTCCTGTGTCTCCTCGAGATCTTTCACAGCGCGGATTCTCGTCAGCTTCGTTGGAGCAACTTCTCTTGCAACAATTACCACCATACATGGTACCATCGGAATGGCTTGTAGTCAATCGCCTTCCTCTAACTGACTCCAAAAAGATAGACCGCAAAAAGATCAATGACTGGGTGCTTGGTCTCTCGATCACGGACTCTGGCCAAGACATCTCTTCTCCGCTCCTGCCAGACAGCTGCACTACGCCTTTGGAGTTGAACTCTATCGTCAGCAAGATATTGAGCAATGGTGACAAACAAAAGTATGATGCTCTTATCGGTCGAGACTTTTGTTTGGCTAATGCAGGCATCGACTCCGTGCAAGCGGTCACTATTTCGAAAGCGGTCAAGCAGAATTATGGCGTGCAAGTGTTGGTGGACGAACTCATTCAACCAGATCTAACCATCGTCGGACTCGATCGAAGGATAGCTGCACTCCAGGCTAAGGACGTAAAGGCAGCAGCCAGCAGCAGCTCAACCTGCTTCCAAGACGAGATCTCAACATTGGCACGAGGATTCGAGCTGAAGGAGCCTCTCAACGGAAGAAGACCAGTGACCAAATCACCAATGTCACACGTGCTCTTGACCGGAGCAACAGGCTTCCTAGGCATCGAAATACTGCGGCAGCTACTTTGTATGAGCAAAGTTCGCAAGGTCTTCATCCACGTTCGTGCACCGGATGTCAAGGCTGGCCTCGAACGAGTCATGACAGCAGCGAAGAAGGCAAATTGGTGGTCAAGCACCTACTCCAATCGTTTAGAAGTATGGCCAGGAGATCTCGCTCGGCCAAACCTGGGTCTAAGTGACCTCCATTGGAAGCATATCACTGACAGCTCCAACATGGGAGAGAACCTGGATACTATCATGCACAATGGTGCAAAGGTAGACTGGAATCTTGCCTACGAAAGCCTAAGATCTGTGAACACAATGTCGACACTACAGCTGCTTGAAGCCATCGCAAGGCGTCCTGGTGGACTACGATTCGTCTACGTTTCAGGTGGCCAGGCTCTCCAACTCGAGGATGAAGATGAGCAAGACATGATTAAGAGTTGTGCTCATGCAACGGGCTATTCGCAGAGCAAGGTTGTTTCTGAGATTCTGGTCCGGCGTTTCGCACGCGCTAGCAGCAGCAGAGGCCACTCGATTCATGTGGTGAAGCCCAGCTTTGTCATTGGAGATGTACAACGGGGCATAGCGAACCCTGACGATTATCTATGGAGGCTCACCAAGGCAGCAATACAGCTGGGAACGTATAGTCGTGGAGAACTGAAGAATTGGCTCTTCGTTGCAGATGTCCGCACAGTGGCACACACAGTTTGTCAGGCTAGCCTGATGGACGCGACAGAGCTTGTGGTGATAAAAGTCTTGGATGGACTTTGGATGCGAGACTTCTGGAGTTCTGTGATACAGGAGACTGGACACATTATGGTGGCAGTGAACGATGACAGATGGTGGAAGCTGCTGGCGAGCGACGTCGAAAAGCGTGGCACAGAGCATTGCCTGTGGGCATTGCAAGACATACTGAGGCCAGGGACAGGATGTATTTCTGCTACCATGTTGAAAGCACCAACAAAGCTCATGACGGCAAGGAAACCACATATCACGCAAGCCATCAAGAGCAATCTGCGCTACCTCCGAGACGAGCTTGCATTCTTGCCATCGACGCCATCCCACCGGGCGAAGTTATGAGCGTAGCATAGACATAGGGAGTGGACTGATGGACAACTCATTCAGCCAAGCTAGTCTCGAGAACCATACTAAATGTTGTATCGACCTAGGTGCGCACAACTGGGTGTCCCAGATCATTCCATGTGTCACGGCGGTGTCCGTTATGGCATCACAGGCTTCCCAGTAAGCTGCCGCTGGCGTCAGTCCATTGTCTGTGGGTCTCGTATTCTTGCAGTGCCACTACGGAGTGCATTCACCGCATGCAGCAAGAGCTGTTCAATCCATGGACCCACAGACAGACACGACCAAGCCGGAAAGACCGACGACGCGCATCATGTTCATGTGATGCATGCGTATACGTGAGGTTCCATCCTCGCCTCGCAGTCCTGTTGACGCTGCACTATATGCCCGATGTTGATCAGAGGTTCGCAGATCTTCGGCACACGAGCGGAGTTCCGGAGCTCGTGCACGAATGCTGCAGGCGTTCTCGTCCTGCATGCTGCAGCAAGGGGAGCTCAAGCTGTTGTGATCCGATGTGCTGGGAAGGATTGTTACAATCCGGGAAGCTTGCATAGATCTACATGATCTGCGTGCTATGATGAACGAGCCCGCTGCTTGCCAAATACAGTGGGTCAATCCTGCATTGGAGTCATGAATCTCTCCAGGCTCAAAAGAATTGTGGATACGATGGTGCAAGGCAGCGAAGAATAATCCCAAGTCACATGCTTTCTACGAGGCATGCGCGCGGAACAACGTTTCCGTCCACCTCTGTCGCAGCTCAACATTTCTGTGCTTGCCGGCAGGCAGGAAAATGTAGTGAGTGGGCCAGCATCTGCAAACCCGTACAGTCGGGCATGTTCCCGTGAACGGAAAGGACACGCAAACGGTGGCTGCAATCATGCCCAACGCAATAGACAGCTTCGATGGTGGATCGCTTCCAGAACGTCTGGGTCGCAAGGACTTTTGCCAATGGAGAGGAGCAAGAGCGCTAGGTATAACGTATGACCTGGTGGTAAGAAGAATACATGTGCAAAACTTCTTCAGAGTAATCGTGAACGAGATTGCAAAAAGGTTTTGTGAACGTGGAACGTTGTGGCTCAAAGCATTCCCTCACAAGCACCGCTGGAGCCCCAACCCCTCTCCCCATCATGTCGACAAACAATCATGAGTTCGATCTGCATAGAATCTTCAATGTAGAAGGAAGAGTAGGTGTACATTCCGGAAAACCGCCACCCTGCATTGCGTTGATGACTTGCAATAGGTTGCTGTGATCACAGGCGGCGGCTCTGGCCTCGGGCTGATGGCAGCACAAGCGCTGTCAGTGCCACGAACGCCTTACTTTCTACCATGCACGACATTGACTTACAGAAACTTGCAGTGCTGTCAACGGCTGCAGGGTGTACATTGTAGGTCGCACTGCTGCGAAGTTGGAACGTGTCGTGCAAGTACACGGCCAAGGCATCAAAGGCTCAATCATACCGTTGGTCGCCGACATTTCGCGCAAAGACGAGATTGCGTATGGAATGCTCTCCAGGTGAAATCGGTGGCATGAGCATGACTGACTTTCCAAAGGCGCCTCGTCCAAGAACTGGAGAAACGAGAGAGTCACGTCGATATCGTCATCAACAATGCGGGAATATACAGCAATCGACAGTGTCCCGAGGGTTCCAGCGCAGTAGAAGTGAGACAAAACTTGTTCGACGTGGAGAATGCCACCTTTGAAAACTGGAATGATGTGTATCGAACAAATGTGGCTGCGGTCTATTTCGTAACGACAGCTTTCCTCCCGCTGCTACAGCGTGCCAGCGCCCGCCGGCCCGGCTGGACAAGCACTGTCATAAATATATCCTCGATCAACGGCCTCATCAAGGAGTCGCTCAGCCGATTTGCTTCGAACTCGGCCAAGGCTGCAACGATTCACTTGACCAAGATGCTGGCGGTGGAGATTGCTAATTGCCGCCTTTCCATCAGAGTCAACTCCATTGCGCCTGGACTTTTTCCGAGTGAGATCACCACGGGCAGCAGCGATCAAAGTCAGAAGTCTGTTCTGCCGCCAGGAACATGCAGCGAGATTTCGGCTGGAAGACCAGGCAACGATGTGGACTTCGCAGGGGCAATCCTCTTCGCGGTAACAAATGAGTATATAAACGGACAAATCGTCGCCGTGGACGGAGGCTATCTGGTTAAATATGGAAAACTATGATGCACGCGCTGTGCTTATCGACTCCGATACTCATTCAGTATCTTCGTCCTGTTGGTCACGCCCGCCAGTAAATGAAAACACAACAATGCCAGCGACAGCGCAGATGGCTGTCAAGACGGTGACCGTCACCGCCCATGTGCTAACATGGTACAGAGAACCCAACAATGCAGGACCAAGGGCAGTGGCCAGACTGATGCCGATATTGAAGGTGGAGTAAGTTCGAGCAAAAGCTCCGCGGTCGAAGAGATCGGGATGCGTACCACGCAACTCATCTGCTACATCCGAAACGTCCGTGGCCAATGGAGCAAGCACCAAGGTCAGGCCTAGTCCGGTTGTGGCAAGCAAGATATACAAAAGAATGTGATCGACAGTTTGGTTGTGGCGTATCAAGGCCATTGGCCATATTCCACATATGGTAAGGAAGAATCCACAAGCGGCAGTATTTCGAGCTCCAAACTTGCTCGATAGGAGTCCGGCAAACGTGCTGAGTAAGCTCGGCAAGGCCAGTACGAGGAATGCAGTCCCAGCCAGTGTCGACCCCCAAGAAAAAGTACGCTGCACCATGAGTGGAAGAACAGCGTCAAATCCAGTGATGGCCGTGGTATGGATGAACCCGCCAAGAAGCGCAGCCCGGAGGCGTCGAGATGCTAGAACAAGCCGCATCCGGCGCAACTCCAACCCTATTCCACTGCCTGCGCCGCTGCTTTGGACAGTTGTAGCCGGCAGAAGCGGCGACTCCTCGGATATGTCTGAGGACGGTGCAGTATTCCTCAGCGGAGCATCGGCTATGCTCAGCCGTAGTCCAATTGCAACGCCGATCAAACCTGATATGGCATAGAAGACGACATTGTATCCTCCATGGTCGTAGAGGAGACCGCCAAGAAATGGCGAGCCAACCAGACTAGCACTCAGTCCACTAAGAGCAAAGCCGATCCAGGCTCCTCGAAGGCCAGATGGCACCATCTCATGTATCATGCCTATGCTGCTGACATAGATCGCACAAGCTGTCACTCCCTGCAGACATCTTGCGACTATGAGGATCCATATGCTGCCGCCAAAGCACATGAGCAGCGTGGCCAGCAGAGCTGTGCTCTGAGCTATCAGGTACATGGTTCTCATCGTGCATATGCTTGCGCATGTCCAACCAATGAATGGTGAACTGATGGCGTTGGCAAGCCCGAAGGCGACCAGCATACTGGACAGCCAGAATTGAACTGTCTCATCTTCGTCAGCGTCATGCACGATCTCTTCGGGAGTGAGAGAAGTCGGAAGATCCTGCCTACCATCTTCGGGTGCGACATCCAGTCTCTCAACGAGAGAATATGGAAGAATTGGCACCAGCTGCGAGCGCACGACGGTCAGCATGTGTTGCTGACGGGCTGTCGTGGCAGCAGTCACTCACCACTCCATACAAAGAGCCGTCGATGAAGGTCGCAACAAAGGCGGTGAGCCCGACCAGCTTCGTTGAAGAGCTGAGGCCGCTCTTCCTGCTCATCGCCTTGGATTCGCGCCCCGAGTCCATGGCCTTTGCAAGATGCTCGAAGGTCAATTGAGATATCGACAGACGTTAAATGCTGATGTTGCGAGTTCAATTGCTGCTCTTCACTGTCACTATATGGACGATGCAGTTCTCATGAATCGCGGCGATCCTCATCCCGCAAGTGACGGTGGGGCGAGCTCAGTTCCACACTTGCAACAGCCACAGACAGTGCTACGAGACTTGTGTGCTACGACACATCAAGAATTGGACGCGGTATGCCAAATCCGACACCTCGTCGACTGCATGTACCCAATGGAGGCGCTCTCTATACAGTTCCTAAGTCCTCATCTCATCCTTTTTGTCCTATCAAAAACGTGGTGGGCGATGGCCAAGATAGTTCGAGATGGTCCACCAGCCGCGCTTGCCGCCAAGTGCTACAGCAGACGCACCTTGGTACGCCCATCGAGTAAAATTACCCCATAGCCGCGGGAATTGGTACCGGCATCCGTGCCGTACCACGGAGTGAGACTCTCAATGTCTGCTCTCCTGTGTAACGTCAAGACTGATCTTGTAGAGGCTGGGAGCCTTCTCAGATACCTGTCGCAGTGCATTATACAAGAGTCGTCGAAGATCCTGTTGCCAGATATCAAGAAATCGAACGATTGGCCTGGCCGGACATGCTCGGGCGAGAGGTGACGCCACCGATCGTGGTCTTCACACCCTCCTCAGATGAACCTCCATTCCTTGCTCTCAAGAGTCATCGAATGCACCTTTGGGTTTAGGGTTAGGGTTAGGGTTAGGGTTAGGGTTAGGGTTAGGGTTAGGGTTAGGGTTAGGGTTAGGGTTAGGGTTAGGGTTAGGGTTAGGGTTAGGGTTAGGGTTAGGGTTAGGGTTAGGGTTAGGGTTAGGGTTAGGGTTAGGGTTAGGGTTAGGGTTAGGGTTAGGGTTAGGGTTAGGGTTAGGGTTAGGGTTAGGGTTAGGGT